>NW_026778198.1:642003-1284006 GCF_025265405.1 Mesoplodon densirostris
GGAACATTGTGATGGCAGGGGTCATGGAGCTTGTTATGACAGAGGTAATGGAGCATTGTGATGAGAAGTGCATTGAGCATTGGTCTGAAATATTTCATGGATTATTGTGATGAGAGTGGGCATGGCGCATTGTGATGACAAGGGCACCGTACACTGTGATACATGCGTCATGGAGGATTGTAATGACAAGGGCATGGAGCATTGTGATGAGAAGGGCATCGAGCATTGTGATGACAAGTGCCATGGAGCTTTGTGATGACAAGGGCATGGAGCAATGTGATGAGAGGGTTCATGGAGCATTGTGATGACAATGACATGGAGCATTGTGATGCCAAGGGTCATGGAGCTTTGTGATGACAAAGGTCATGGAGCATTTTGATGGCAAGGGCGTTGTGCATTGTGATGAGAACGGCAGGGAGCATTGTGATGACCAGGTAATGCAGTATTGTAAAGGGAGGTGTCAGGGAGCATTGTGATGACATATGTAATGGCCCATTGTGATGACAATGGCATGGAGCATTGTGATGCAAACTTCCATTGAGGATTCTGATCACAAAGGTAATGGAGCATTGTGATGACAATGGCTTGGAGCATTGTGATGACAAGTGTCAGTGAGCATTGTGCTGACAAGTGCATGGAGAATTGTGATGACAAGGGTCATGGAGCATTCTGATGACAAGCTTGTGGAGTATTTTGATGACAATGGCATGGAGCATTGGGATGAAAAGGGCATGGGGCTTTGTGATGAAAAAGGCATGGAGCCTTTTCGTGACAGGGTTCAAGGAGCATTCTGACGACAAGTGTCAGGGAGCATTGTGATGACAAGTGTATTGAGAATTGTGATGACAAAGGTCATGGAGCATTGTGATGAAAAGGGCATGGATTATTGTGATGACAGGCATCATGGAGCGTTGTGAGGACAAGTGTTATGGAACATTGTGATCACAAGGGTTTGGAGCATTGTGATGACAGAGGTCATGGATCATTTTGATTTCAAGGAGCATGGAGCATTGTGATGACAAGGGCATGAAGCAATGTGATCCCAATGTTCATGGAGGATTGTGATGACAATGGAAATGGAGTATTGTGATGACAAGTGCATAGAGCATTGTAATGACAAGGTCATGTAGCATTTTGCTGACAAAGGCATGGAGCATTGTGATGACAGGTGTCATGGAGCACTGTGATGACAAGCGTCATGGAGCATTGTGAATACATGGGTCATGGAACATTGGGATAACATGGGCATGGATCATTGTGATGACAAGGGTCATGGAGCATTGGGCTGAAAATGTTCATGGAGTATTGTGATGACAGGGGTCATGGAGCATTGTGATTACAGGGGTCTTGGAGCATTGTGATGACAAGAGTCCCGGATCATTGTGTTGTCAGGTGTCATGGAGTGTTGTGATGACAGTGGTCATGGAGCATTGTGATGATATTGGTCATGGAGCATTGTGATGAGAAGGTCATAGAGAATTGGGCTGAAAATGTTCATGGAGTATTGTGATGACAGGGGTCATGGAGCATTGTGATGAGAAGGGAATGGAGCATGGTGATGACAAGGTCTTGGAGCATTGTGAGGAGATGACCATGGAGACTTGTGATGACAAATCTAATGGAGCATTCTGATGAAAAAGGGAATGGAGCATTGTGATTACAGGAGTCTTCGAGCATTGTGATGACAAGGGCATGGAGCATTGTGAGGAGATGACCATGGAACATTCTGATGACATGCGTCATGGAGCTTTGTGATGACAAGGGCATGGAGCATTGTGATTACATGGATCTTGGAGCATTGTGATGACAAGGGTCATGGAGCCTTGTGATGACAAGGCCGTGGAATATTATGATGGCAGGTGTCATGGAGCATTGTTACGACAGAGGTAACGGAGCATTGTGATGAGAAGGGCATTGAGCATTGATCTGAAATGTTTCATGGATTACTGTGATGAGAGTGGGCATGGCGGTTTGTCATGACAAGGGCACGGTACACTGTGATACATGGGTCATGGAGGATTGTAATGACAAGGTCATGGAGCATTGTGATGAGAATGGCATCGAGCATTGTGATGACAAGTGTCATGGAGCTTTGTGATGACAAGGACATGGAGCAATGTGATGAGAGGGTTCATGGAGCATTGTGATGACAATGACATGGAGCATTGTGATGCCAAGGGTCATGGAGCTTTGTGATGACAAAGATCATGGAGCATTTTGATGACAAGTGTGTGGTGCATTGTGATGAGAAGGGCAGGGAGCATTTTGAGGTCAGGGTCATGCAGCAATTTGATGAAAAGTGTAATGGAACATTTTGATGCCAGGGCTTATAGAACATTGTGATGCCAGGGGTCATGGAGCTTTGGGATGAAAAGGGTCATGGAGCATTTTGATGACAAGGGTTATGGAACATTGTGATGTCAGGGATCATGGAACATTGTGCTGATAAGGGGATGTAGCATTGTGATGACAGGGGTCATGGAACATTGTGATAACAGGGGTGAGGGAGGATTGTGATGACTAGTGATGGAACATTGTGATATCTCATGTGAGAGAGTATTTGGATGAGAAGTGCATGGAGCATTGTGATTACAAGGTTTATGGAGCATAGCGATGACAAGGTTGTGGATCATTGTGGTGAAAAGCGCATGGCACAATTTGATGACAAGGGTCATGGAGCATTGTTCTGACAAAGGCATGGAGCATTGTGATGACAAGGGTCACGGAGCATTGTGATGAAAAGTTCATGGAGCATTGTGTTTACAAAGGTCACAGAGCCTTGTGATGACGCGGGCATGGATTGTTGTGATGACAAACGTTATGAAGCATTGTGATGACTGTAGTCACGGAGCATTGTGATGACAGGGGTCATGGAGCATTGTGATGACAATGGCATGGAGCATTGTGATGCCAAGTGTCATGGAGGATTCTGATGACAAAGGTAATGGAGCATTGTGGTGACAATGGTTTGGAGCATTGTGATGACAAGGATCAGGGAGCATTGTGCTGACAAGTGCATGGAGCATTGTGATGACAAGGGCATGGATCATTGTGATGACAAGGGTCATGGAGCATTGGGCTAAAAATGTGCATGGAGTATTGTGATGACAGGGTTCATGGAGCATTGTGATGACAAGGGAATGGAGCATGTTGATGCCAAGGTCTTGGAGCATTGTGATGAGATGACCATGGAGACTTGTGATGACAAGTCTAATGGAGCATTCTTATGAAAAGGGGCATGGAGCATTGTGATTACGGGGGTCTTGAAGCATTGTGATGACAAGGGCATGGAGCATTGTGAGGCGAAGGCCATGGAACATTGTGATGACATGCGTCATGGAGCTTTGTGATGACAAGGGCATGGAGCATTGTGATTACATGGGTCTTGGAGCATTGTGCTGACAAGGGTCCTGGAGCCTTGTGATGACAAGTCCGTGGAACATTGTGATGGCAGGGGTCATGGAGCTTGTTATGACAGAGGTAATGGAGCATTGTGATGAGAAGTGCATTGAGCATTGGTCTGAAATATTTCATGGATTATTGTGATGAGAGTGGGCATGGCGCATTGTGATGACAAGGGCACGGTACACTGTGATACATGGGTCATGGAGGATTGTAATGACAAGGGCATGGAGCATTGTGATGAGAAGGGCATCGAGCATTGTGATGACAAGTGCCATGGAGCTTTGTGATGACAAGGGCATGGAGCAATGTGATGAGAGGGTTCATGGAGCATTGTGATGACAATGACATGGAGCATTGTGATGCCAAGGGTCATGGAGCTTTGTGATGACAAAGGTCATGGAGCATTTTGATGACAAGTGTGTGGTGCATTGTGATGAGAATGGCAGGGAGCATTGTGATGACCAGGTAATGCAGTATTGTAAAGGGAGGTGTCAGGGAGCATTGTGATGACATATGTAATGGCCCATTGTGATGACAATGGCATGGAGCATTGTGATGCAAACTTCCATTGAGGATTCTGATCACAAAGGTAATGGAGCATTGTGATGACAATGGCTTGGAGCATTGTGATGACAAGTGTCAGGGAGCATTGTGCTGACAAGTGCATGGAGAATTGTGATGACAAGGGTCATGGAGCATTCTGATGACAAGCTTGTGGAGTATTTTGATGACAATGGCATGGAGCATTGGGATGAAAAGGGCATGGGGCTTTGTGATGAAAAAGGCATGGAGCCTTTTCGTGACAGGGTTCAAGGAGCATTCTGACGACAAGTGTCATGGAGCATTGTGATGATAAGTGTATTGAGAATTGTGATGACAAAGGTCATGGAGCATTGTGATGAAAAGGGCATGGATTATTGTGATGACAGGCATCATGGAGCGTTGTGAGGACAAGTGTTATGGAACATTGTGATCACAAGGGTTTGGAGCATTGTGATGACAGAGGTCATGGATCATTTTGATTTCAAGGAGCATGGAGCATTGTGATGACAAGGGCATGAAGCAATGTGATCCCAAAGTTCATGGAGGATTGTGATGACAATGGAAATGGAGTATTGTGATGACAAGTGCATAGAGCATTGTAATGACAAGGTCATGTAGCATTTTGCTGACAAAGGCATGGAGCATTGTGATGACAGGTGTCATGGAGCACTGTGATGACAAGCGTCATGGAGCATTGTGAATACATGGGTCATGGAACATTGGGATAACATGGGCATGGATCATTGTGATGACAAGGGTCATGGAGCATTGGGCTGAAAATGTTCATGGAGTATTGTGATGACAGGGGTCATGGAGCATTGTGATTACAGGGGTCTTGGAGCATTGTGATGACAAGAGTCCCAGATCATTGTGTTGTCAGGTGTCATGGAGTGTTGTGATGACAGTGGTCATGGAGCATTGTGATGATATTGTTCATGGAGCATTGTGATGAGAAGGTCATAGAGAATTGGGCTGAAAATGTTCATGGAGTATTGTGATGACAGGGGTCATGGAGCATTGTGATGACAAGGGAATGGAGCATGGTGATGACAAGGTCTTGGAGCATTGTGAGGAGATGACCATGGAGACTTGTGATGACAAATCTAATGGAGCATTCTGATGAAAAAGGGAATGGAACATTGTGATTACTGGAGTCTTCGAGCATTGTGATGACAAGGGCATGGAGCATTGTGAGGAGAAGACCATGGAACATTCTGATGACATGCGTCATGGAGCTTTGTGATGACAAGGGCATGGAGCATTGTGATTAAATGGATCTTGGAGCATTGTGATGACAAGGGTCATGGAGCCTTGTGATGACAAGGCCGTGGAATATTATGATGGCAGGTGTCATGGAGCATTGTTACGACAGAGGTAACGGAGCATTGTGATGAGAAGGGCATTGAGCATTGATCTGAAATGTTTCATGGATTACTGTGATGAGAGTGGGCATGGCGGTTTGTCATGACAAGGGCACGGTACACTGTGATACATGGGTCATGGAGGATTGTAATGACAAGGTCATGGAGCATTGTGATGAGAATGGCATCGAGCATTGTGATGACAAGTGTCATGGAGCTTTGTGATGACAAGGACATGGAGCAATGTGATGAGAGGGTTCATGGAGCATTGTGATGACAATGACATGGAGCATTGTGATGCCAAGGGTCATGGAGCTTTGTGATGACAAAGATCATGGAGCATTTTGATGACAAGTGTGTGGTGCATTGTGATGAGAAGGGCAGGGAGCATTTTGAGGACAGGGTCATGCAGCAATTTGATGAAAAGTGTAATGGAACATTTTGATGCCAGGGGTTATAGAACATTGTGATGCCAGGGGTCATGGAGCTTTGGGATGAAAAGGGTCATGGAGCATTTTGATTACAAGGGTTATGGAACATTGTGATGTCAGGGATCATGGAACATTGTGCTGATAAGGGGATGTAGCATTGTGATGGCAGGGGTCATGGAACATTGTGATAACAGGGGTGAGGGAGGATTGTGATGACTAGTGATGGAACATTGTGATATCTCATGTGAGAGAGTATTTGGATGAGAAGTGCATGGAGCATTGTGATTACAAGGTTTATGGAGCATAGCGATGACAAGGTTGTGGATCATTGTGGTGAAAAGCGCATGGCACAATTTGATGACAAGGGTCATGGAGCATTGTTCTGACAAAGGCATGGAGCATTGTGATGACAAGGGTCACGGAGCATTGTGATGAAAAGTTCATGGAGCATTGTGGTTACAAAGGTCACAGAGCCTTGTGATGACGCGGGCATGGATTGTTGTGATGACAAACGTTATGAAGCATTGTGATGACTATAGTCACGGAGCATTGTGATGACAGGGGTCATGGAGCATTGTGATGACAATGGCATGGAGCATTGTGATGCCAAGTGTCATGGAGGATTCTGATGACAAAGGTAATGGAGCATTGTGGTGACAATGGTTTGGAGCATTGTGATGACAAGGATCAGGGAGCATTGTGCTGACAAGTGCATGGAGCATTGTGATGACAAGGGCATGGATCATTGTGATGACAAGGGTCATGGAGCATTGGGCTAAAAATGTGCATGGAGTATTGTGATGACAGGGGTCATGGAGCATTGTGATGACAAGGGAATGGAGCATGTTGATGCCAAGGTCTTGGAGCATTGTGATGAGATGACCATGGAGACTTGTGATGACAAGTCTAATGGAGCATTCTTATGAAAAGGGGCATGGAGCATTGTGATTACGGGGGTCTTGAAGCATTGTGATGACAAGGGCATGGAGCATTGTGAGGCGAAGCCCATGGAACATTGTGATGACATGCGTCATGGAGCTTTGTGATGACAAGGGCATGGAGCATTGTGATTACATGGGTCTTGGAGCATTGTGCTGACAAGGGTCCAGGAGCCTTGTGATGACAAGGCCGTGGAACATTGTGATGGCAGGGGTCATGGAGCTTGTTATGACAGAGGTAATGGAGCATTGTGATGAGAAGTGCATTGAGCATTGGTCTGAAATATTTCATGGATTATTGTGATGAGAGTGGGCATGGCGCATTGTGATGACAAGGGCACCGTACACTGTGATACATGCGTCATGGAGGATTGTAATGACAAGGGCATGGAGCATTGTGATGAGAAGGGCATCGAGCATTGTGATGACAAGTGCCATGGAGCTTTGTGATGACAAGGGCATGGAGCAATGTGATGAGAGGGTTCATGGAGCATTGTGATGACAATGACATGGAGCATTGTGATGCCAAGGGTCATGGAGCTTTGTGATGACAAAGGTCATGGAGCATTTTGATGGCAAGGGCGTTGTGCATTGTGATGAGAACGGCAGGGAGCATTGTGATGACCAGGTAATGCAGTATTGTAAAGGGAGGTGTCAGGGAGCATTGTGATGACATATGTAATGGCCCATTGTGATGACAATGGCATGGAGCATTGTGATGCAAACTTCCATTGAGGATTCTGATCACAAAGGTAATGGAGCATTGTGATGACAATGGCTTGGAGCATTGTGATGACAAGTGTCAGGGAGCATTGTGCTGACAAGTGCATGGAGAATTGTGATGACAAGGGTCATGGAGCATTCTGATGACAAGCTTGTGGAGTATTTTGATGACAATGGCATGGAGCATTGGGATGAAAAGGGCATGGGGCTTTGTGATGAAAAAGGCATGGAGCCTTTTCGTGACAGGGTTCAAGGAGCATTCTGACGACAAGTGTCAGGGAGCATTGTGATGACAAGTGTATTGAGAATTGTGATGACAAAGGTCATGGAGCATTGTGATGAAAAGGGCATGGATTATTGTGATGACAGGCATCATGGAGCGTTGTGAGGACAAGTGTTATGGAACATTGTGATCACAAGGGTTTGGAGCATTGTGATGACAGAGGTCATGGATCATTTTGATTTCAAGGAGCATGGAGCATTGTGATGACAAGGGCATGAAGCAATGTGATCCCAAAGTTCATGGAGGATTGTGATGACAATGGAAATGGAGTATTGTGATGACAAGTGCATAGAGCATTGTAATGACAAGGTCATGTAGCATTTTGCTGACAAAGGCATGGAGCATTGTGATGACAGGTGTCATGGAGCACTGTGATGACAAGCGTCATGGAGCATTGTGAATACATGGGTCATGGAACATTGGGATAACATGGGCATGGATCATTGTGATGACAAGGGTCATGGAGCATTGGGCTGAAAATGTTCATGGAGTATTGTGATGACAGGGGTCATGGAGCATTGTGATTACAGGGGTCTTGGAGCATTGTGATGACAAGAGTCCCGGATCATTGTGTTGTCAGGTGTCATGGAGTGTTGTGATGACAGTGGTCATGGAGCATTGTGATGATATTGGTCATGGAGCATTGTGATGAGAAGGTCATAGAGAATTGGGCTGAAAATGTTCATGGAGTATTGTGATGACAGGGGTCATGGAGCATTGTGATGACAAGGGAATGGAGCATGGTGATGACAAGGTCTTGGAGCATTGTGAGGAGATGACCATGGAGACTTGTGATGACAAATCTAATGGAGCATTCTGATGAAAAAGGGAATGGAGCATTGTGATTACTGGAGTCTTCGAGCATTGTGATGACAAGGGCATGGAGCATTGTGAGGAGACGACCATGGAACATTCTGATGACATGCGTCATGGAGCTTTGTGATGACAAGGGCATGGAGCATTGTGATTACATGGATCTTGGAGCATTGTGATGACAAGGGTCATGGAGCCTTGTGATGACAAGGCCGTGGAATATTATGATGGCAGGTGTCATGGAGCATTGTTACGACAGAGGTAACGGAGCATTGTGATGAGAAGGGCATTGAGCATTGATCTGAAATGTTTCATGGATTACTGTGATGAGAGTGGGCATGGCGGTTTGTCATGACAAGGGCACGGTACACTGTGATACATGGGTCATGGAGGATTGTAATGACAAGGTCATGGAGCATTGTGATGAGAATGGCATCGAGCATTGTGATGACAAGTGTCATGGAGCTTTGTGATGACAAGGACATGGAGCAATGTGATGAGAGGGTTCATGGAGCATTGTGATGACAATGACATGGAGCATTGTGATGCCAAGGGTCATGGAGCTTTGTGATGACAAAGATCATGGAGCATTTTGATGACAAGTGTGTGGTGCATTGTGATGAGAAGGGCAGGGAGCATTTTGAGGACAGGGTCATGCAGCAATTTGATGAAAAGTGTAATGGAACATTTTGATGCCAGGGGTTATAGAACATTGTGATGCCAGGGGTCATGGAGCTTTGGGATGAAAAGGGTCATGGAGCATTTTGATGACAAGGGTAATGGAACATTGTGATGTCAGGGATCATGGAACATTGTGCTGATAAGGGGATGTAGCATTGTGATGACAGGGGTCATGGAACATTGTCATAACAGGGGTGAGGGAGGATTGTGATGACTAGTGATGGAACATTGTGATATCTCATGTGAGAGAGTATTTGGATGAGAAGTGCATGGAGCATTGTGATTACAAGGTTTATGGAGCATAGCGATGACAAGGTTGTGGATCATTGTGGTGAAAAGCACATGGCACAATTTGATGACAAGGGTCATGGAGCATTGTTCTGACAAAGGCATGGAGCATTGTGATGACAAGGGTCACGGAGCATTGTGATGAAAAGTTCATGGAGCATTGTGGTTACAAAGGTCACAGAGCCTTGTGATGACGCGGGCATGGATTGTTGTGATGACAAACGTTATGAAGCATTGTGATGACTGTAGTCACGGAGCATTGTGATGACAGGGGTCATGGAGCATTGTGATGACAATGGCATGGAGCATTGTGATGCCAAGTGTCATGGAGGATTCTGATGACAAAGGTAATGGAGCATTGTGGTGACAATGGTTTGGAGCATTGTGATGACAAGGATCAGGGAGCATTGTGCTGACAAGTGCATGGAGCATTGTGATGACAAGGGCATGGATCATTGTGATGACAAGGGTCATGGAGCATTGGGCTAAAAATGTGCATGGAGTATTGTGATGACAGGGGTCATGGAGCATTGTGATGACAAGGGAATGGAGCATGTTGATGCCAAGGTCTTGGAGCATTGTGATGAGATGACCATGGAGACTTGTGATGACAAGTCTAATGGAGCATTCTTATGAAAAGGGGCATGGAGCATTGTGATTACGGGGGTCTTGAAGCATTGTGATGACAAGGGCATGGAGCATTGTGAGGTGAAGGCCATGGAACATTGTGATGACATGCGTCATGGAGCTTTGTGATGACAAGGGCCTGGAGCATTGTGATTACATGGGTCTTGGAGCATTGTGCTGACAAGGGTCCTGGAGCCTTGTGATGACAAGGCCGTGGAACATTGTGATGGCAGGGGTCATGGAGCTTGTTATGACAGAGGTAATGGAGCATTGTGATGAGAAGTGCATTGAGCATTGGTCTGAAATATTTCATGGATTATTGTGATGAGAGTGGGCATGGCGCATTGTGATGACAAGGGCACGGTACACTGTGATACATGGGTCATGGAGGATTGTAATGACAAGGGCATGGAGCATTGTGATGAGAAGGGCATCGAGCATTGTGATGACAAGTGCCATGGAGCTTTGTGATGACAAGGGCATGGAGCAATGTGATGAGAGGGTTCATGGAGCATTGTGATGACAATGACATGGAGCATTGTGATGCCAAGGGTCATGGAGCTTTGTGATGACAAAGGTCATGGAGCATTTTGATGACAAGTGTGTGGTGCATTGTGATGAGAATGGCAGGGAGCATTGTGATGACCAGGTAATGCAGTATTGTAAAGGGAGGTGTCAGGGAGCATTGTGATGACATATGTAATGGCCCATTGTGATGACAATGGCATGGAGCATTGTGATGCAAACTTCCATTGAGGATTCTGATCACAAAGGTAATGGAGCATTGTGATGACAATGGCTTGGAGCATTGTGATGACAAGTGTCAGGGAGCATTGTGCTGACAAGTGCATGGAGAATTGTGATGACAAGGGTCATGGAGCATTCTGATGACAAGCTTGTGGAGTATTTTGATGACAATGGCATGGAGCATTGGGATGAAAAGGGCATGGGGCTTTGTGATGAAAAAGGCATGGAGCCTTTTCGTGACAGGGTTCAAGGAGCATTCTGACGACAAGTGTCAGGGAGCATTGTGATGACAAGTGTATTGAGAATTGTGATGACAAAGGTCATGGAGCATTGTGATGAAAAGGGCATGGATTATTGTGATGACAGGCATCATGGAGCGTTGTGAGGACAAGTGTTATGGAACATTGTGATCACAAGGGTTTGGAGCATTGTGATGACAGAGGTCATGAATCATTTTGATTTCAAGGAGCATGGAGCATTGTGATGACAAGGGCATGAAGCAATGTGATCCCAAAGTTCATGGAGGATTGTGATGACAATGGAAATGGAGTATTGTGATGACAAGTGCATAGAGCATTGTAATGACAAGGTCATGTAGCATTTTGCTGACAAAGGCATGGAGCATTGTGATGACAGGTGTCATGGAGCACTGTGATGACAAGCGTCATGGAGCATTGTGAATACATGGGTCATGGAACATTGGGATAACATGGGCATGGATCATTGTGATGACAAGGGTCATGGAGCATTGGGCTGAAAATGTTCATGGAGTATTGTGATGACAGGGGTCATGGAGCATTGCGATTACAGGGGTCTTGGAGCATTGTGATGACAAGAGTCCCGGATCATTGTGTTGTCAGGTGTCATGGAGTGTTGTGATGACAGTGGTCATGGAGCATTGTGATGATATTGGTCATGGAGCATTGTGATGAGAAGGTCATAGAGAATTGGGCTGAAAATGTTCATGGAGTATTGTGATGACAGGGGTCATGGAGCATTGAGATGACAAGGGAATGGAGCATGGTGATGACAAGGTCTTGGAGCATTGTGAGGAGATGACCATGGAGACTTGTGATGACAAATCTAATGGAGCATTCTGATGAAAAAGGGAATGGAACATTGTGATTACTGGAGTCTTCGAGCATTGTGATGACAAGGGCATGGAGCATTGTGAGGAGACGACCATGGAACATTCTGATGACATGCGTCATGGAGCTTTGTGATGACAAGGGCATGGAGCATTGTGATTACATGGATCTTGGAGCATTGTGATGACAAGGGTCATGGAGCCTTGTGATGACAAGGCCGTGGAATATTATGATGGCAGGTGTCATGGAGCATTGTTACGACAGAGGTAACGGAGCATTGTGATGAGAAGGGCATTGAGCATTGATCTGAAATGTTTCATGGATTACTGTGATGAGAGTGGGCATGGCGGTTTCTCATGACAAGGGCACGGTACACTGTGATACATGGGTCATGGAGGATTGTAATGACAAGGTCATGGAGCATTGTGATGAGAATGGCATCGAGCATTGTGATGACAAGTGTCATGGAGCTTTGTGATGACAAGGACATGGAGCAATGTGATGAGAGGGTTCATGGAGCATTGTGATGACAATGACATGGAGCATTGTGATGCCAAGGGTCATGGAGCTTTGTGATGACAAAGATCATGGAGCATTTTGATGACAAGTGTGTGGTGCATTGTGATGAGAAGGGCAGGGAGCATTTTGAGGACAGGGTCATGCAGCAATTTGATGAAAAGTGTAATGGAACATTTTGATGCCAGGGGTTATAGAACATTGTGATGCCAGGGGTCATGGAGCTTTGGGATGAAAAGGGTCATGGAGCATTTTGATGACAAGGGTAATGGAACATTGTGATGTCAGGGATCATGGAACATTGTGCTGATAAGGGGATGTAGCATTGTGATGACAGGGGTCATGGAACATTGTCATAACAGGGGTGAGGGAGGATTGTGATGACTAGTGATGGAACATTGTGATATCTCATGTGAGAGAGTATTTGGATGAGAAGTGCATGGAGCATTGTGATTACAAGGTTTATGGAGCATAGCGATGACAAGGTTGTGGATCATTGTGGTGAAAAGCGCATGGCACAATTTGATGACAAGGGTCATGGAGCATTGTTCTGACAAAGGCATGGAGCATTGTGATGACAAGGGTCACGGAGCATTGTGATGAAAAGTTCATGGAGCATTGTGGTTACAAAGGTCACAGAGCCTTGTGATGACGCGGGCATGGATTGTTGTGATGACAAACGTTATGAAGCATTGTGATGACTGTAGTCACGGAGCATTGTGATGACAGGGGTCATGGAGCATTGTGATGACAATGGCATGGAGCATTGTGATGCCAAGTGTCATGGAGGATTCTGATGACAAAGGTAATGGAGCATTGTGGTGACAATGGTTTGGAGCATTGTGATGACAAGGATCAGGGAGCATTGTGCTGACAAGTGCATGGAGCATTGTGATGACAAGGGCATGGATCATTGTGATGACAAGGGTCATGGAGCATTGGGCTAAAAATGTGCATGGAGTATTGTGATGACAGGGGTCATGGAGCATTGTGATGACAAGGGAATGGAGCATGTTGATGCCAAGGTCTTGGAGCATTGTGATGAGATGACCATGGAGACTTGTGATGACAAGTCTAATGGAGCATTCTTATGAAAAGGGGCATGGAGCATTGTGATTACGGGGGTCTTGAAGCATTGTGATGACAAGGGCATGGAGCATTGTGAGGCGAAGGCCATGGAACATTGTGATGACATGCGTCATGGAGCTTTGTGATGACAAGGGCATGGAGCATTGTGATTACATGGGTCTTGGAGCATTGTGCTGACAAGGGTCCTGGAGCCTTGTGATGACAAGGCCGTGGAACATTGTGATGGCAGGGGTCATGGAGCTTGTTATGACAGAGGTAATGGAGCATTGTGATGAGAAGTGCATTGAGCATTCGTCTGAAATATTTCATGGATTATTGTGATGAGAGTGGGCATGGCGCATTGTGATGACAAGGGCACGGTACACTGTGATACATGGGTCATGGAGGATTGTAATGACAAGGGCATGGAGCATTGTGATGAGAAGGGCATCGAGCATTGTGATGACAAGTGCCATGGAGCTTTGTGATGACAAGGGCATGGAGCAATGTGATGAGAGGGTTCATGGAGCATTGTGATGACAATGACATGGAGCATTGTGATGCCAAGGGTCATGGAGCTTTGTGATGACAAAGGTCATGGAGCATTTTGATGACAAGTGTGTGGTGCATTGTGATGAGAATGGCAGGGAGCATTGTGATGACCAGGTAATGCAGTATTGTAAAGGGAGGTGTCAGGGAGCATTGTGATGACATATGTAATGGCCCATTGTGATGACAATGGCATGGAGCATTGTGATGCAAACTTCCATTGAGGATTCTGATCACAAAGGTAATGGAGCATTGTGATGACAATGGCTTGGAGCATTGTGATGACAAGTGTCAGGGAGCATTGTGCTGACAAGTGCATGGATAATTGTGATGACAAGGGTCATGGAGCATTCTGATGACAAGCTTGTGGAGTATTTTGATGACAATGGCATGGAGCATTGGGATGAAAAGGGCATGGGGCTTTGTGATGAAAAAGGCATGGAGCCTTTTCGTGACAGGGTTCAAGGAGCATTCTGACGACAAGTGTCAGGGAGCATTGTGATGACAAGTGTATTGAGAATTGTGATGACAAAGGTCATGGAGCATTGTGATGAAAAGGGCATGGATTATTGTGATGACAGGCATCATGGAGCGTTGTGAGGACAAGTGTTATGGAACATTGTGATCACAAGGGTTTGGAGCATTGTGATGACAGAGGTCATGAATCATTTTGATTTCAAGGAGCATGGAGCATTGTGATGACAAGGGCATGAAGCAATGTGATCCCAAAGTTCATGGAGGATTGTGATGACAATGGAAATGGAGTATTGTGATGACAAGTGCATAGAGCATTGTAATGACAAGGTCATGTAGCATTTTGCTGACAAAGGCATGGAGCATTGTGATGACAGGTGTCATGGAGCACTGTGATGACAAGCGTCATGGAGCATTGTGAATACATGGGTCATGGAACATTGGGATAACATGGGCATGGATCATTGTGATGACAAGGGTCATGGAGCATTGGGCTGAAAATGTTCATGGAGTATTGTGATGACAGGGGTCATGGAGCATTGCGATTACAGGGGTCTTGGAGCATTGTGATGACAAGAGTCCCGGATCATTGTGTTGTCAGGTGTCATGGAGTGTTGTGATGACAGTGGTCATGGAGCATTGTGATGATATTGGTCATGGAGCATTGTGATGAGAAGGTCATAGAGAATTGGGCTGAAAATGTTCATGGAGTATTGTGATGACAGGGGTCATGGAGCATTGAGATGACAAGGGAATGGAGCATGGTGATGACAAGGTCTTGGAGCATTGTGAGGAGATGACCATGGAGACTTGTGATGACAAATCTAATGGAGCATTCTGATGAAAAAGGGAATGGAACATTGTGATTACTGGAGTCTTCGAGCATTGTGATGACAAGGGCATGGAGCATTGTGAGGAGACGACCATGGAACATTCTGATGACATGCGTCATGGAGCTTTGTGATGACAAGGGCATGGAGCATTGTGATTACATGGATCTTGGAGCATTGTGATGACAAGGGTCATGGAGCCTTGTGATGACAAGGCCGTGGAATATTATGATGGCAGGTGTCATGGAGCATTGTTACGACAGAGGTAACGGAGCATTGTGATGAGAAGGGCATTGAGCATTGATCTGAAATGTTTCATGGATTACTGTGATGAGAGTGGGCATGGCGGTTTGTCATGACAAGGGCACGGTACACTGTGATACATGGGTCATGGAGGATTGTAATGACAAGGTCATGGAGCATTGTGATGAGAATGGCATCGAGCATTGTGATGACAAGTGTCATGGAGCTTTGTGATGACAAGGACATGGAGCAATGTGATGAGAGGGTTCATGGAGCATTGTGATGACAATGACATGGAGCATTGTGATGCCAAGGGTCATGGAGCTTTGTGATGACAAAGATCATGGAGCATTTTGATGACAAGTGTGTGGTGCATTGTGATGAGAAGGGCAGGGAGCATTTTGAGGACAGGGTCATGCAGCAATTTGATGAAAAGTGTAATGGAACATTTTGATGCCAGGGGTTATAGAACATTGTGATGCCAGGGGTCATGGAGCTTTGGGATGAAAAGGGTCATGGAGCATTTTGATGACAAGGGTAATGGAACATTGTGATGTCAGGGATCATGGAACATTGTGCTGATAAGGGGATGTAGCATTGTGATGACAGGGGTCATGGAACATTGTCATAACAGGGGTGAGGGAGGATTGTGATGACTAGTGATGGAACATTGTGATATCTCATGTGAGAGAGTATTTGGATGAGAAGTGCATGGAGCATTGTGATTACAAGGTTTATGGAGCATAGCGATGACAAGATTGTGGATCATTGTGGTGAAAAGCGCATGGCACAATTTGATGACAAGGGTCATGGAGCATTGTTCTGACAAAGGCATGGAGCATTGTGATGACAAGGGTCACGGAGCATTGTGATGAAAAGTTCATGGAGCATTGTGGTTACAAAGGTCACAGAGCCTTGTGATGACGCGGGCATGGATTGTTGTGATGACAAACGTTATGAAGCATTGTGATGACTGTAGTCACGGAGCATTGTGATGACAGGGGTCATGGAGCATTGTGATGACAATGGCATGGAGCATTGTGATGCCAAGTGTCATGGAGGATTCTGATGACAAAGGTAATGGAGCATTGTGGTGACAATGGTTTGGAGCATTGTGATGACAAGGATCAGGGAGCATTGTGCTGACAAGTGCATGGAGCATTGTGATGACAAGGGCATGGATCATTGTGATGACAAGGGTCATGGAGCATTGGGCTAAAAATGTGCATGGAGTATTGTGATGACAGGGGTCATGGAGCATTGTGATGACAAGGGAATGGAGCATGTTGATGACAAGGTCTTGGAGCATTGTGATGAGATGACCATGGAGACTTGTGATGACAAGTCTAATGGAGCATTCTTATGAAAAGGGGCATGGAGCATTGTGATTACGGGGGTCTTGAAGCATTGTGATGACAAGGGCATGGAGCATTGTGAGGCGAAGCCCATGGAACATTGTGATGACATGCGTCATGGAGCTTTGTGATGACAAGGGCATGGAGCATTGTGATTACATGGGTCTTGGAGCATTGTGCTGACAAGGGTCCTGGAGCCTTGTGATGACAAGGCCGTGGAACATTGTGATGGCAGGGGTCATGGAGCTTGTTATGACAGAGGTAATGGAGCATTGTGATGAGAAGTGCATTGAGCATTGGTCTGAAATATTTCATGGATTATTGTGATGAGAGTGGGCATGGCGCATTGTGATGACAAGGGCACGGTACACTGTGATACATGGGTCATGGAGGATTGTAATGACAAGGGCATGGAGCATTGTGATGAGAAGGGCATCGAGCATTGTGATGACAAGTGCCATGGAGCTTTGTGATGACAAGGGCATGGAGCAATGTGATGAGAGGGTTCATGGAGCATTGTGATGACAATGACATGGAGCATTGTGATGCCAAGGGTCATGGAGCTTTGTGATGACAAAGGTCATGGAGCATTTTGATGACAAGTGTGTGGTGCATTGTGATGAGAATGGCAGGGAGCATTGTGATGACCAGGTAATGCAGTATTGTAAAGGGAGGTGTCAGGGAGCATTGTGATGACATATGTAATGGCCCATTGTGATGACAATGGCATGGAGCATTGTGATGCAAACTTCCATTGAGGATTCTGATCACAAAGGTAATGGAGCATTGTGATGACAATGGCTTGGAGCATTGTGATGACAAGTGTCAGGGAGCATTGTGCTGACAAGTGCATGGAGAATTGTGATGACAAGGGTCATGGAGCATTCTGATGACAAGCTTGTGGAGTATTTTGATGACAATGGCATGGAGCATTGGGATGAAAAGGGCATGGGGCTTTGTGATGAAAAAGGCATGGAGCCTTTTCGTGACAGGGTTCAAGGAGCATTCTGACGACAAGTGTCAGGGAGCATTGTGATGACAAGTGTATTGAGAATTGTGATGACAAAGGTCATGGAGCATTGTGATGAAAAGGGCATGGATTATTGTGATGACAGGCATCATGGAGCGTTGTGAGGACAAGTGTTATGGAACATTGTGATCACAAGGGTTTGGAGTATTGTGATGACAGAGGTCATGGATCATTTTGATTTCAAGGAGCATGGAGCATTGTGATGACAAGGGCATGAAGCAATGTGATCCCAAAGTTCATGGAGGATTGTGATGACAATGGAAATGGAGTATTGTGATGACAAGTGCATAGAGCATTGTAATGACAAGGTCATGTAGCATTTTGCTGACAAAGGCATGGAGCATTGTGATCACAGGTGTCATGGAGCACTGTGATGACAAGCGTCATGGAGCATTGTGAATACATGGGTCATGGAACTTTGGGATAAAATGGGCATGGATCATTGTGATGACAAGGGTCATGGAGCATTGGGCTGAAACTGTTCATGGAGTATTGTGATGACAGGGGTCATGGAGCATTGTGATGACAAGGGAATGGAGCATGGTGATGACAAGGTCTTGGAGCATTGTGAGGAGATTACCATGGAGACTTGTGATGACAAATCTAATGGAGCATTCTGATGAAAAAGGGAATGGAACATTGTGATTACTGGAGTCTTCGAGCATTGTTATGACAAGGGCATGGAGCATTGTGAGGAGAAGACCCTGGAACATTCTGATGACATGCATCATGGAGCTTTGTGATGACAAGGGCATGGAGCATTGTGATTACATGGATCTTGGAGCATTGTGATGACAAGGGTCATGGAGCCTTGTGATGACAAGGCCGTGGAATATTATGATGGCAGGTGTCATGGAGCATAGTTACGACAGAGGTAACGGAGCATTGTGATGAGAAGGGCATTGAGCATTGATCTGAAATGTTTCATGGATTACTGTGATGAGAGTGGGCATGGCGGTTTGTCATGACAAGGGCACGGTACACTGTGATACATGGGTCATGGAGGATTGTAATGACAAGGTCATGGAGCATTGTGATGAGAATGGCATCGAGCATTGTGATGACAAGTGTCATGGAGCTTTGTGATGACAAGGACATGGAGCAATGTGATGAGAGGGTTCATGGAGCATTGTGATGACAATGACATGGAGCATTGTGATGCCAAGGGTCATGTAGCTTTGTGATGACAAAGGTCATGGAGCATTTTGATGACAAGTGTGTGGTGCATTGTGATGAGAAGGGCAGGGAGCATTTTGTGGACAGGGTCATGCAGCAATTTGATGAAAAGTGTAATGGAACATTTTGATGCCAGGGGTTATAGAACATTGTGATGCCAGTGGTCATGGAGCTTTGGGATGAAAAGGGTCATGGAGCATTTTGATGACAAGGGTTATGGAACATTGTGATGTCAGGGATCATGGAACATTGTGCTGATAAGGGGATGTAGCATTGTGATGACAGGGGTCATGGAACATTGTGATAACAGGGGTGAGGGAGGATTGTGATGACTAGTGATGGAACATTGTACTATCTCATGTGAGAGAGTATTTGGATGAGAAGTGCATGGAGCATTGTGATTAAAATGTTTATGGAGCATAGCGATGACAAGGTTGTGGATCATTGTGGTGAAAAGCGCATGGCACAATTTGATGACAAGGGTCATGGAGCATTGTTCTGACAAAGGCATGGAGCATTGTGATGACAAGGGTCACGGAGCATTGTGATGAAAAGTTCATGGAGCATTGTGGTTACAAAGGTCACAGAGCCTTGTGATGACGCGGGCATGGATTGTTGTGATGACAAACGTTATGAAGCATTGTGATGACTGTAGTCACGGAGCATTGTGATGACAGGGGTCATGGAGCATTGTGATGACAATGGCATGGAGCATTGTGATGCCAAGTGTCATGGAGGATTCTGATGACAAAGGTAATGGAGCATTGTGGTGACAATGGTTTGGAGCATTGTGATGACAAGGATCAGGGAGCATTGTGCTGACAAGTGCATGGAGCTTTGTGATGACAAGGGTCATGGAGCATTGGGCTAATAATGTGCATGGAGTATTGTGATGACAGGGGTCATGGAGCATTGTGATGACAAGGGAATGGAGCATGTTGATGACAAGGTCTTGGAGCATTGTGATGAGATGAACATGGAGACTTGTGATGACAAGTCTAATGGAGCATTCTTATGAAAAGGGGCATGGAGCATTGTGATTACGGGGGTCTTGAAGCATTGTGATGACAAGGGCATGGAGCATTGTGAGGCGAAGGCCATGGAACATTGTGATGACATGCGTCATGGAGCTTTGTGATGACAAGTGCATGGAGCATTGTGATTACATGGGTCTTGGAGCATTGTGCTGACAAGGGTCCTGGAGCCTTGTGATGACAAGGCCGTGGAACATTGTGATGGCAGGGGTCATGGAGCTTGTTATGACAGAGGTAATGGAGCATTGTGATGAGAAGTGCATTGAGCATTCGTCTGAAATATTTCATGGATTATTGTGATGAGAGTGGGCATGGCGCATTGTGATGACAAGGGCACGGTACACTGTGATACATGGGTCATGGAGGATTGTAATGACAAGGGCATGGAGCATTGTGATGAGAAGGGCATCGAGCATTGTGATGACAAGTGCCATGGAGCTTTGTGATGACAAGGGCATGGAGCAATGTGATGAGAGGGTTCATGGAGCATTGTGATGACCATGACATGGAGCATTGTGATGCCAAGGGTCATGGAGCTTTGTGATGACAAAGGTCATGGAGCATTTTGATGACAAGGGTGTGGTGCATTGTGATGAGAACGGCAGGGAGCATTGTGATGACCAGGTAATGCAGTATTGTAAAGAGAGGTGTCAGGGAGCATTGTGATGACATATGTAATGGCCCATTGTGATGACAATGGCATGGAGCATTGTGATGCAAACTTCCATTGAGGATTCTGATCACAAAGGTAATGGAGCATTGTGATGACAATGGCTTGGAGCATTGTGATGACAAGTGTCAGGGAGCATTGTGCTGACAAGTGCATGGAGAATTGTGATGACAAGGGTCATGGAGCATTCTGATGACAAGCTTGTGGAGTATTTTGATGACAATGGCATGGAGCATTGGGATGAAAAGGGCATGGGGCTTTGTGATGAAAAAGGCATGGAGCCTTTTCGTGACAGGGTTCAAGGAGCATTCTGACGACAAGTGTCAGGGAGCATTGTGATGACAAGTGTATTGAGAATTGTGATGACAAAGGTCATGGAGCATTGTGATGAAAAGGGCATGGATTATTGTGATGACTGGCATCATGGAGCGTTGTGAGGACAAGTGTTATGGAACATTGTGATCACAAGGGTTTGGAGCATTGTGATGACAGAGGTCATGGATCATTTTGATTTCAAGGAGCATGGAGCATTGTGATGACAAGGGCATGAAGCAATGTGATCCCAAAGTTCATGGAGGATTGTGATGACAATGGAAATGGAGTATTGTGATGACAAGTGCATAGAGCATTGTAATGACAAGGTCATGTAGCATTTTGCTGACAAAGGCATGGAGCATTGAGATGACAGGTGTCATGGAGCACTGTGATGACAAGCGTCATGGAGCATTGTGAATACATGGGTCATGGAACATTGGGATAACATGGGCATGGATCATTGTGATGACAAGGGTCATGGAGCATTGGGCTGAAAATGTTCATGGAGTATTGTGATGACAGGGGTCATGGAGCATTGTGATTACAGGGGTCTTGGAGCATTGTGATGACAAGAGTCCCGGATCATTGTGTTGTCAGGTGTCATGGAGTGTTGTGATGACAGTGGTCATGGAGCATTGTGATGATATTGGTCATGGAGCATTGTGATGAGAAGGTCATAGAGAATTGGGCTGAAAATGTTCATGGAGTATTGTGATGACAGGGGTCATGGAGCATTGTGATGACAAGGGAATGGAGCATGGTGATGACAAGGTCTTGGAGCATTGTGAGGAGATGACCATGGAGACTTGTGATGACAAATCTAATGGAGCATTCTGATGAAAAAGGGAATGGAACATTGTGATTACTGGAGTCTTCGAGCATTGTGATGACAAGGGCATGGAGCATTGTGAGGAGAAGACCATGGAACATTCTGATGACATGCGTCATGGAGCTTTGTGATGACAAGGGCATGGAGCATTGTGATTACATGGATCTTGGAGCATTGTGATGACAAGGGTCATGGAGCCTTGTGATGACAAGGCCGTGGAATATTATGATGGCAGGTGTCATGGAGCATTGTTACAACAGAGGTAACGGAGCATTGTGATGAGAAGGGCATTGAGCATTGGTCTGAAATATTTCATGGATTATTGTGATGAGAGTGGGCGTGGCGCATTGTGATGACAAGGGCACGGTACACTGTGATACATGGGTCATGGAGGATTGTAATGACAAGGTCATGGAGCATTGTGATGAGAAGGGCATCGAGCATTGTGATGACAAGTGCCATGGAGCTTTGTGATGACAAGGGCATGGAGCAATGTGATGAGAGGGTTCATGGAGCATTGTGATGACAATGACATGGAGCATTGTGATGCCAAGGGTCATGGAGCTTTGTGATGACAAAGGTCATGGAGCATTTTGATGACAAGTGTGTGGTGCATTGTGATGAGAAGGGCAGGGAGCATTTTGATGACAGGGTCATGCAGCAATTTGATGAAAAGTTTAATGGAACATTTTGATGCCAGGGCTTATAGAACATTGTGATGCCAGGGGTCATGGAGCTATGGGATGAAAAGGGTCATGGAGCATTTTGATGACAGGGGTTATGGAACATTGTGATGTCAGGGGTCATGGAACATTGTGCTGATAAGGGGATGTAGCATTGTGATGACAGGGGTCATGGAACATTGTGATAACAGGGGTGAGGGAGGATTGTGATGACTAGTGATGGAACATTGTGATATCTCATGTGAGAGAGTATTTGGATGAGAAGTGCAAGGAGCATTGTGATTACAAGGTTTATGGAGCATAGCGATGACAAGGTTGTGGATCATTGTGGTGAAAAGCGCATGGCACAATTTGATGACAAGGGTCATGGAGCATTGTTCTGACAAAGGCATGGAGCATTGTGATGACAAGGGTCACGGAGCATTGTGATGAAAAGTTCATGGAGCATTGTGGTTACAAAGGTCACAGAGACTTGTGATGACGTGGGCATGGATTGTTGTGATGACAAACGTTATGAAGCATTGTGATGACTGTAGTCACGGAGCATTGTGATGACAGGGGTCATGGAGCATTGTGATGACAATGGCATGGAGCATTGTGATGTCAAGTGTCATGGAGGATTCTGATGACAAAGGTAATGGAGCATTGTGGTGACAATGGTTTGGAGCATTGTGATGACAAGGATCAGGGAGCATTGTGCTGACAAGTGCATGGAGCTTTGTGATGACAAGGGTCATGGAGCATTGGGCTAATAATGTGCATGGAGTATTGTGATGACAGGGGTCATGGAGCATTGTGATGACAAGGGAATGGAGCATGTTGATGACAAGGTCTTGGAGCATTGTGATGAGATGACAATGGAGACTTGGGATGACAAGTCTAATGGAGCATTCTGATGAAAAGGGGCATGGAGCATTGTGATTACGGGGGTCTTGAAGCATTGTGATGACAAGGGCATGGAGCATTGTGAGGCGAAGGCCATGGAACATTTTGATGACATGCGTCATGGAGCTTTGTGATGACAAGGGCATGGAGCATTGTGATTACAGGGGTCTTGGAGCATTGTGATGACAAGAGTCCCGGATCATTGTGTTGTCAGGTGTCATGGAGTGTTGTGATGACAGTGGTCATGGAGCATTGTGATGATATTGGTCATGGAGCATTGTGATGAGAAGGTCATAGAGAATTGGGCTGAAAATGTTCATGGATTATTGTGATGACAGTGGTCATGGAGCATTGTGATGACAAGGGAATGGAGCATGGTGATGACAAGGTCTTGGAGCATTGTGAGGAGATGACCATGGAGACTTGTGATGACAAATCTAATGGAGCATTCTGATGAAAAAGGGAATGGAACATTGTGATTACTGGAGTCTTCGAGCATTGTGATTACATGGATCTAGGAGCATTGTGATGACAAGGGTCATGGAGCCTTGTGATGACAAGGCCGTGGAATATTATGATGGCAGGTGTCATGGAGCATTGTTACGACAGAGGTAACGGAGCATTGTGATGAGAATGGCATCGAGCATTGTGATGACAAGTGTCATGGAGCTTTGTGATGACAAGGACATGGAGCAATGTGATGAGAGGGTTCATGGAGCATTGTGATGACAATGACATGGAGCATTGTGATTCCAAGGGTCATGGAGCTTTGTGATGACAAAGGTCATGGAGCATTTTGATGACAAGTGTGTGGTGCATTGTGATGAGAAGGGCAGGGAGCATTTTGATGACAGGGTCATGCAGCAATTTGATGAAAAGTGTAATGGAACATTTTGATGCCAGGGGTTATAGAACATTGTGATGCCAGGGGTCATGGAGCTATGGGATGAAAAGGGTCATGGAGCATTTTGATGACAGGGGTTATGGAACATTGTGATGTCAGGGGTCATGGAACATTGTGCTAATAAGGGGATGTAGCATTGTGATGACAGGGGTCATGGAACATTGTGATAACAGGGGTGAGGGAGGATTGTGATGACTAGTGATGGAACATTGTGATATCTCATGTGAGAGAGTATTTGGATGAGAAGTGCATGGAGCATTGTGATTACAAGGTTTATGGAGCATAGCGATGACAAGGTTGTGGATCATTGTGGTGAAAAGCGCATGGCACAATTTGATGACAAGGGTCATGGAGCATTGTTCTGACAAAGGCATGGAGCATTGTGATGACAAGGGTCACGGAGCATTGTGATGAAAAGTTCATGGAGCATTGTGGTTACAAAGGTCACAGAGACTTGTGATGACGTGGGCATGGATTGTTGTGATGACAAACGTTATGAAGCATTGTGATGACTGTAGTCACGGAGCATTGTGATGACAGGGGTCATGGAGCATTGTGATGACAATGGCATGGAGCATTGTGATGCCAAGTGTCATGGAGGATTCTGATGACAAAGGTAATGGAGCATTGTGGTGACAATGGTTTGGAGCATGGTGATGAAAGGGATCAGGGAGCATTGTGCTGACAAGTGCATGGAGCTTTGTGATGACAAGGGTCATGGAGCATTGGGCTAATAATGTGCATGGAGTATTGTGATGACACGGGTCATGGAGCATTGTGATGACAAGGGAATGGAGCATGTTGATGACAAGGTCTTGGAGCATTGTGATGAGATGACAATGCAGACTTGGGATGACAAGTCTAATGGAGCATTCTGATGAAAAGGGGCATGGAGCATTGTGATTACGGGGGTCTTGAAGCATTGTGATGACAAGGGCATGGAGCATTGTGAGGCGAAGGCCATGGAACATTGTGATGACATGCGTCATGGAGCTTTGTGATGACAAGGGCATGGAGCATTGTGATTACATGGGTCTTGGAGCATTGTACTGACAAGGGTCCTGGAGCCTTGTGATGACAAGGCCGTGGAACATTGTGATGGCAGGGGTCATGGAGCTTGTTATGACAGAGGTAATGGAGCATTGTGATGAGAAGTGCATTGAGCATTGGTCTGAAATATTTCATGGATTATTGTGATGAGAGTGGGCGTGGCACATTGTGATGACAAGGGCACGGTACACTGTGATACATGGGTCATGGAGGATTGTAATGACAAGGGCATGGAGCATTGTGATGAGAAGGGCATCGAGCATTGTGATGACAAGTGTCATGGAGCTTTGTGATGACAAGGGCATGGAGCAATGTGATGAGAGGGTTCATGGAGCATTGTGATGACAATGACATGGAGCATTGTGATGCCAAGGGTCATGGAGCTTTCTGATGACAAAGGTCATGGAGCATTTTGATGA
This sequence comes from Mesoplodon densirostris, assembly GCF_025265405.1. Lineage (NCBI taxonomy): Eukaryota > Metazoa > Chordata > Mammalia > Artiodactyla > Ziphiidae > Mesoplodon > Mesoplodon densirostris. The sequence continues at coordinate 667,962 of NW_026778198.1, forward strand.
CAAGGGTGTGGTGCATTGTGATGAGAACGGCAGGGAGCATTGTGATGACCAGGTAATGCAGTATTGTAAAGAGAGATGTCAGGGAGCATTGTGATGACATATGTAATGGCCCATTGTGATGACAATGGCATGGAGCATTGTGATGCAAACTTCCATTGAGGATTCTGATCACAAAGGTAATGGAGCATTGTGATGACAATGGCTTGGAGCATTGTGATGACAAGTGTCAGGGAGCATTGTGCTGACAAGTGCATGGAGAATTGTGATGACAAGGGTCATGGAGCATTCTGATGACAAGCTTGTGGAGTATTTTGATGACAATGGCATGGAGCATTGGGATGAAAAGGGCATGGGGCTTTGTGATGAAAAAGGCATGGAGCCTTTTCGTGACAGGGTTCAAGGAGCATTCTGACGACAAGTGTCAGGGAGCATTGTGATGACAAGTGTATTGAGAATTGTGATGACAAAGGTCATGGAGCATTGTGATGAAAAGGGCATGGATTATTGTGATGACAGGCATCATGGAGTGTTGTGAGGACAAGTGTTATGGAACATTGTGATCACAAGGGTTTGGAGCATTGTGATGACAGAGGTCATGGATCATTTTGATTTCAAGGAGCATGGAGCATTGTGATGACAAGGGCATGAAGCAATGTGATCCCAAAGTTCATGGAGGATTGTGATGACAATGGAAATGGAGTATTGTGATGACAAGTGCATAGAGCATTGTAATGACAAGGTCATGTAGCATTTTGCTGACAAAGGCATGGAGCATTGTGATGACAGGTGTCATGGAGCACTGTGATGACAAGCGTCATGGAGCATTGTGAATACATGGGACATGGAACATTGGCATAACATGGGCATGGATCATTGTGATGACAAGGGTCATGGAGCATTGGGCTGAAAATGTTCATGGAGTATTGTGATGACAGGGGTCATGGAGCATTGTGATTACAGGGGTCTTGGAGCATTGTGATGACAAGAGTCCCGGATCATTGTGTTGTCAGGTGTCATGGAGTGTTGTGATGACAGTGGTCATGGAGCATTGTGATGATATTGGTCATGGAGCATTGTGATGAGAAGGTCATAGAGAATTGGGCTGAAAATGTTCATGGAGTATTGTGGTGACAGGGGTCATGGAGCATTGTGATGACAAGGGAATGGAGCATGGTGATGACAAGGTCTTGGAGCATTGTGAGGAGATGACCATGGAGACTTTTGATGACAAATCTAATGGAGCATTCTGATGAAAATGGGAATGGAACATTGTGATTACTGGAGTCTTCGAGCATTGTGATGACAAGGGCATGGAGCATTGTGAGGAGAAGACCCTGGAACATTCTGATGACATGCGTCATGGAGCTTTGTGATGACAAGGGCATGGAGCATTGTGATTACATGGATCTTGGAGCATTGTGATGACAAGGGTCATGGAGCCTTGTAATGACAAGGCCATGGAATATTATGATGGCAGGTGTCATGAGGCATTGTTACGACAGAGGTAACGGAGCATTGTGATGAGAAGGGCATTGAGCATTGATCTGAAATGTTTCATGGATTACTGTGATGAGAGTGGGCATGGCGGTTTGTCATGACCAGGGCACGGTACACTGTGATACATGGGTCATGGAGGATTTTAATGACAAGGTCATGGAGCATTGTGATGAGAATGGCATCGAGCATTGTGATGACAAGTGTCATGGAGCTTTGTGATGACAAGGACATGGAGCAATGTGATGAGAGGGTTCATGGAGCATTGTGATGACAATGACATGGAGCATTATGATGCCAAGGGTCATGGAGCTTTGTGATGACAAAGGTCATGGAGCATTTTGATGACAAGTGTGTGGTGCATTGTGATGAGAAGGGCAGGGAGCATTTTGATGACAGGGTCATGCAGCAATTTGATGAAAAGTGTAATGGAACATTTTGATGCCAGGGGTTATAGAACATTGTGATGCCAGGGGTCATGGAGCTATGGGATGAAAAGGGTCATGGAGCATTTTGATGACAGGGGTTATGGAACATTGTGATGTCAGGGGTCATGGAACATTGTGCTAATAAGGGGATGTAGCATTGTGATGACAGGGGTCATGGAACATTGTGATAACAGGGGTGAGGGAGGATTGTGATGACTAGTGATGGAACATTGTGATATCTCATGTGAGAGAGTATTTGGATGAGAAGTGCATGGAGCATTGTGATTACAAGGTTTATGGAGCATAGCGATGACAAGGTTGTGGATCATTGTGGTGAAAAGCGCATGGCACAATTTGATGACAAGGGTCATGGAGCATTGTTCTGACAAAGGCATGGAGCATTGTGATGACAAGGGTCACGGAGCATTGTGATGAAAAGTTCATGGAGCATTGTGGTTACAAAGGTCACAGAGACTTGTGATGACGTGGGCATGGATTGTTGTGATGACAAACGTTATGAAGCATTGTGATGACTGTAGTCACGGAGCATTGTGATGACAGGGGTCATGGAGCATTGTGATGACAATGGCATGGAGCATTGTGATGCCAAGTGTCATGGAGGATTCTGATGACAAAGGTAATGGAGCATTGTGGTGACAATGGTTTGGAGCATGGTGATGACAAGGATCAGGGAGCATTGTGCTGACAAGTGCATGGAGCTTTGTGATGACAAGGGTCATGGAGCATTGGGCTAATAATGTGCATGGAGTATTGTGATGACAGGGGTCATGGAGCATTGTGATGACAAGGGAATGGAGCATGTTGATGACAAGGTCTTGGAGCATTGTGATGAGATGACAATGCAGACTTGGGATGACAAGTCTAATGGAGCATTCTGATGAAAAGGGGCATGGAGCATTGTGATTACGGGGGTCTTGAAGCATTGTGATGACAAGGGCATGGAGCATTGTGAGGCGAAGGCCATGGAACATTGTGATGACATGCGTCATGGAGCTTTGTGATGACAAGGGCATGGAGCATTGTGATTACATGGGTCTTGGAGCATTGTGCTGACAAGGGTCCTGGAGCCTTGTGATGACAAGGCCGTGGAACATTGTGATGGCAGGGGTCATGGAGCTTGTTATGACAGAGGTAATGGAGCATTGTGATGAGAAGTGCATTGAGCATTGATCTGAAATATTTCATGGATTATTGTGATGAGAGTGGGCGTGGCGCATTGTGATGACAAGGGCACGGTACACTGTGATACATGGGTCATGGAGGATTGTAATGACAAGGGCATGGAGCATTGTGATGAGAAGGGCATCGAGCATTGTGATGACAAGTGTCATGGAGCTTTGTGATGACAAGGGCATGGAGCAATGTGATGAGAGGGTTCATGGAGCATTGTGATGACAATGACATGGAGCATTGTGATGCCAAGGGTCATGGAGCTTTCTGATGACAAAGGTCATGGAGCATTTTGATGACAAGGGTGTGGTGCATTGTGATGAGAACGGCAGGGAGCATTGTGATGACCAGGTAATGCAGTATTGTAAAGAGAGATGTCAGGGAGCATTGTGATGACATATGTAATGGCCCATTGTGATGACAATGGCATGGAGCATTGTGATGCAAACTTCCATTGAGGATTCTGATCACAAAGGTAATGGAGCATTGTGATGACAATGGCTTGGAGCATTGTGATGACAAGTGTCAGGGAGCATTGTGCTGACAAGTGCATGGAGAATTGTGATGACAAGGGTCATGGAGCATTCTGATGACAAGCTTGTGGAGTATTTTGATGACAATGGCATGGAGCATTGGGATGAAAAGGGCATGGGGCTTTGTGATGAAAAAGGCATGGAGCCTTTTCGTGACAGGGTTCAAGGAGCATTCTGACGACAAGTGTCAGGGAGCATTGTGATGACAAGTGTATTGAGAATTGTGATGACAAAGGTCATGGAGCATTGTGATGAAAAGGGCATGGATTATTGTGATGACAGGCATCATGGAGTGTTGTGAGGACAAGTGTTATGGAACATTGTGATCACAAGGGTTTGGAGCATTGTGATGACAGAGGTCATGGATCATTTTGATTTCAAGGAGCATGGAGCATTGTGATGACAAGGGCATGAAGCAATGTGATCCCAAAGTTCATGGAGGATTGTGATGACAATGGAAATGGAGTATTGTGATGACAAGTGCATAGAGCATTGTAATGACAAGGTCATGTAGCATTTTGCTGACAAAGGCATGGAGCATTGTGATGACAGGTGTCATGGAGCACTGTGATGACAAGCGTCATGGAGCATTGTGAATACATGGGACATGGAACATTGGCATAACATGGGCATGGATCATTGTGATGACAAGGGTCATGGAGCATTGGGCTGAAAATGTTCATGGAGTATTGTGATGACAGGGGTCATGGAGCATTGTGATTACAGGGGTCTTGGAGCATTGTGATGACAAGAGTCCCGGATCATTGTGTTGTCAGGTGTCATGGAGTGTTGTGATGACAGTGGTCATGGAGCATTGTGATGATATTGGTCATGGAGCATTGTGATGAGAAGGTCATAGAGAATTGGGCTGAAAATGTTCATGGAGTATTGTGATGACAGGGGTCATGGAGCATTGTGATGACAAGGGAATGGAGCATGGTGATGACAAGGTCTTGGAGCATTGTGAGGAGATGACCATGGAGACTTGTGATGACAAATCTAATGGAGCATTCTGATGAAAAAGGGAATGGAACATTGTGATTACTGGAGTCTTCGAGCATTGTGATGACAAGGGCATGGAGCATTGTGAGGAGAAGACCATGGAACATTCTGATGACATGCGTCATGGAGCTTTGTGATGACAAGGGCATGGAGCATTGTGATTACATGGATCTTGGAGCATTGTGATGACAAGGGTCATGGAGCCTTGTGATGACAAGGCCGTGGAATATTATGATGGCAGGTGTCATGGAGCATTGTTACGACAGAGGTAACGGAGCATTGTGATGAGAAGGGCATTGAGCATTGATCTGAAATGTTTCATGGATTACTGTGATGAGAGTGGGCATGGCGGTTTGTCATGACAAGGGCACGGTACACTGTGATACATGGGTCATGGAGGATTGTAATGACAAGGTCATGGAGCATTGTGATGAGAATGGCATCGAGCATTGTGATGACAAGTGTCATGGAGCTTTGTGATGACAAGGACATGGAGCAATGTGATGAGAGGGTTCATGGAGCATTGTGATGACAATGACATGGAGCATTGTGATGCCAAGGGTCATGGAGCTTTGTGATGACAAAGGTCATGGAGCATTTTGATGACAAGTGTGTGGTGCATTGTGATGAGAAGGGCAGGGAGCATTTTGATGACAGGGTCATGCAGCAATTTGATGAAAAGTGTAATGGAACATTTTGATGCCAGGGGTTATAGAACATTGTGATGCCAGGGTTCATGGAGCTATGGGATGAAAAGGGTCATGGAGCATTTTGATGACAGGGGTTATGGAACATTGTGATGTCAGGGGTCATGGAACATTGTGCTGATAAGGGGATGTAGCATTGTGATGACAGGGGTCATGGAACATTGTGATAACAGGGGTGAGGGAGGATTGTGATGACTAGTGATGGAACATTGTGATATCTCATGTGAGAGAGTATTTGGATGAGAAGTGCATGGAGCATTGTGATTACAAGGTTTATGGAGCATAGCGATGACAAGGTTGTGGATCATTGTGGTGAAAAGCGCATGGCACAATTTGATGACAAGGGTCAAGGAGCATTGTTCTGACAAAGGCATGGAGCATTGTGATGACAAGGGTCACGGAGCATTGTGATGAAAAGTTCATGGAGCATTGTGGTTACAAAGGTCACAGAGACTTGTGATGACATGGGCATGGATTTTTGTGATGACAAACGTTATGAAGCATTGTGATGACTGTAGTCACGGAGCATTGTGATGACAGGGGTCATGGAGCATTGTGATGACAATGGCATGGAGCATTGTGATGCCAAGTGTCATGGAGGATTCTGATGACAAAGGTAATGGAGCATTGTGGTGACAATGGTTTGGAGCATTGTGATGACAAGGATCAGGGAGCATTGTGCTGACAAGTGCATGGAGCATTGTGATGACAAGGGCATGGATCATTGTGATGACAAGTGTCATGGAGCATTGGGCTAAAAATGTGCATGGAGTATTGTGATGACAGGGGTCATAGAGCATTGTGATGACAAGGGAATGGAGCATGTTGATGACAAGGTCTTGGAGCATTGTGATGAGATGAACATGGAGACTTCTGATGACAAGTCTAATGGGGCATTCTTATGAAAAGGGGCATGGAGCATTGTGATTACGGGGGTCTTGAAGCATTGTGATGACAAGGGCATGGAGCATTGTGAGGCGAAAGCCATGGAACATTTTGATGACATGCGTCATGGAGCTTTGTGATGACAAGGGCATGGAGCATTGTGATTACATGGGTCTTGGAGCATTGTGCTGACAAGGGTCCTGGAGCCTTGTGATGACAAGGCCGTGGAACATTGTGATGGCAGGGGTCATGGAGCTTGTTATGACAGAGGTAATGGAGCATTGTGATGAGAAGTGCATTGAGCATTGGTCTGAAATATTTCATGGATTATTGTGATGAGAGTGGGCATGGCGCATTGTGATGACAAGGGCACGGTACACTGTGATACATGGGTCATGGAGGATTGTAATGACAAGGGCATGGAGCATTGTGATGAGAAGGGCATCGAGCATTGTGATGACAAGTGCCATGGAGCTTTGTGATGACAAGTGCATGGAGCAATGTGATGAGAGGGTTCATGGAGCATTGTGATGACAATGACATGGAGCATTGTGATGCCAAGGGTCATGGAGCTTTGTGATGACAAATGTCATGGAGCATTTTGATGACAATTGTGTGGTGCATTGTGATGAGAACGGCAGGGAGCATTGTGAGAACCGGGTAATGCAGTATTGTAAAGAGAGGTGTCAGGGAGCATTGTGATGACATATGTAATGGCCCATTGTGATGACAATGGCTTGGATCATTGTGATGACAAGGGTCAGGGAGCATTGTGCTGACAAGTGCATGGAGAATTGTGATGACAAGGGTCATGGAGCATTCTGATGACAAGCTTGTGGAGTATTTTGATGACAATGGCATGGAGCATTGGGATGAAAAGGGCATGGGGCTTTGTGATGAAAAAGGCATGGAGCCTTTTCGTGACAGGGTTCAAGGAGCATTCTGACGACAAGTGTCAGGGAGCATTGTGATGACAAGTGTATTGAGAATTGTGATGACAAAGGTCATGGAGCATTGTGATGAAAAGGGCATGGATTATTGTGATGACAGGCATCATGGAGTGTTGTGAGGACAAGTGTTATGGAACATTGTGATCACAAGGGTTTGGAGCATTGTGATGACAGAGGTCATGGATCATTTTGATTTCAAGGAGCATGGAGCATTGTGATGACAAGGGCATGAAGCAATGTGATCCCAAAGTTCATGGAGGATTGTGATGACAATGGAAATGGAGTATTGTGATGACAAGTGCATAGAGCATTGTAATGACAAGGTCATGTAGCATTTTGCTGACAAAGGCATGGAGCATTGTGATGACAGGTGTCATGGAGCACTGTGATGACAAGCGTCATGGAGCATTGTGAATACATGGGACATGGAACATTGGCATAACATGGGCATGGATCATTGTGATGACAAGGGTCATGGAGCATTGGGCTGAAAATGTTCATGGAGTATTGTGATGACAGGGGTCATGGAGCATTGTGATTACAGGGGTCTTGGAGCATTGTGATGACAAGAGTCCCGGATCATTGTGTTGTCAGGTGTCATGGAGTGTTGTGATGACAGTGGTCATGGAGCATTGTGATGATATTGGTCATGGAGCATTGTGATGAGAAGGTCATAGAGAATTGGGCTGAAAATGTTCATGGAGTATTGTGGTGACAGGGGTCATGGAGCATTGTGATGACAAGGGAATGGAGCATGGTGATGACAAGGTCTTGGAGCATTGTGAGGAGATGACCATGGAGACTTTTGATGACAAATCTAATGGAGCATTCTGATGAAAATGGGAATGGAACATTGTGATTACTGGAGTCTTCGAGCATTGTGATGACAAGGGCATGGAGCATTGTGAGGAGAAGACCCTGGAACATTCTGATGACATGCGTCATGGAGCTTTGTGATGACAAGGGCATGGAGCATTGTGATTACATGGATCTTGGAGCATTGTGATGACAAGGGTCATGGAGCCTTGTAATGACAAGGCCATGGAATATTATGATGGCAGGTGTCATGAGGCATTGTTACGACAGAGGTAACGGAGCATTGTGATGAGAAGGGCATTGAGCATTGATCTGAAATGTTTCATGGATTACTGTGATGAGAGTGGGCATGGCGGTTTGTCATGACCAGGGCACGGTACACTGTGATACATGGGTCATGGAGGATTTTAATGACAAGGTCATGGAGCATTGTGATGAGAATGGCATCGAGCATTGTGATGACAAGTGTCATGGAGCTTTGTGATGACAAGGACATGGAGCAATGTGATGAGAGGGTTCATGGAGCATTGTGATGACAATGACATGGAGCATTATGATGCCAAGGGTCATGGAGCTTTGTGATGACAAAGGTCATGGAGCATTTTGATGACAAGTGTGTGGTGCATTGTGATGAGAAGGGCAGGGAGCATTTTGATGACAGGGTCATGCAGCAATTTGATGAAAAGTGTAATGGAACATTTTGATGCCAGGGGTTATAGAACATTGTGATGCCAGGGGTCATGGAGCTATGGGATGAAAAGGGTCATGGAGCATTTTGATGACAGGGGTTATGGAACATTGTGATGTCAGGGGTCATGGAACATTGTGCTAATAAGGGGATGTAGCATTGTGATGACAGGGGTCATGGAACATTGTGATAACAGGGGTGAGGGAGGATTGTGATGACTAGTGATGGAACATTGTGATATCTCATGTGAGAGAGTATTTGGATGAGAAGTGCATGGAGCATTGTGATTACAAGGTTTATGGAGCATAGCGATGACAAGGTTGTGGATCATTGTGGTGAAAAGCGCATGGCACAATTTGATGACAAGGGTCATGGAGCATTGTTCTGACAAAGGCATGGAGCATTGTGATGACAAGGGTCACGGAGCATTGTGATGAAAAGTTCATGGAGCATTGTGGTTACAAAGGTCACAGAGACTTGTGATGACGTGGGCATGGATTGTTGTGATGACAAACGTTATGAAGCATTGTGATGACTGTAGTCACGGAGCATTGTGATGACAGGGGTCATGGAGCATTGTGATGACAATGGCATGGAGCATTGTGATGCCAAGTGTCATGGAGGATTCTGATGACAAAGGTAATGGAGCATTGTGGTGACAATGGTTTGGAGCATGGTGATGACAAGGATCAGGGAGCATTGTGCTGACAAGTGCATGGAGCTTTGTGATGACAAGGGTCATGGAGCATTGGGCTAATAATGTGCATGGAGTATTGTGATGACAGGGGTCATGGAGCATTGTGATGACAAGGGAATGGAGCATGTTGATGACAAGGTCTTGGAGCATTGTGATGAGATGACAATGCAGACTTGGGATGACAAGTCTAATGGAGCATTCTGATGAAAAGGGGCATGGAGCATTGTGATTACGGGGGTCTTGAAGCATTGTGATGACAAGGGCATGGAGCATTGTGAGGCGAAGGCCATGGAACATTGTGATGACATGCGTCATGGAGCTTTGTGATGACAAGGGCATGGAGCATTGTGATTACATGGGTCTTGGAGCATTGTGCTGACAAGGGTCCTGGAGCCTTGTGATGACAAGGCCGTGGAACATTGTGATGGCAGGGGTCATGGAGCTTGTTATGACAGAGGTAATGGAGCATTGTGATGAGAAGTGCATTGAGCATTGATCTGAAATATTTCATGGATTATTGTGATGAGAGTGGGCGTGGCGCATTGTGATGACAAGGGCACGGTACACTGTGATACATGGGTCATGGAGGATTGTAATGACAAGGGCATGGAGCATTGTGATGAGAAGGGCATCGAGCATTGTGATGACAAGTGTCATGGAGCTTTGTGATGACAAGGGCATGGAGCAATGTGATGAGAGGGTTCATGGAGCATTGTGATGACAATGACATGGAGCATTGTGATGCCAAGGGTCATGGAGCTTTCTGATGACAAAGGTCATGGAGCATTTTGATGACAAGGGTGTGGTGCATTGTGATGAGAACGGCAGGGAGCATTGTGATGACCAGGTAATGCAGTATTGTAAAGAGAGATGTCAGGGAGCATTGTGATGACATATGTAATGGCCCATTGTGATGACAATGGCATGGAGCATTGTGATGCAAACTTCCATTGAGGATTCTGATCACAAAGGTAATGGAGCATTGTGATGACAATGGCTTGGAGCATTGTGATGACAAGTGTCAGGGAGCATTGTGCTGACAAGTGCATGGAGAATTGTGATGACAAGGGTCATGGAGCATTCTGATGACAAGCTTGTGGAGTATTTTGATGACAATGGCATGGAGCATTGGGATGAAAAGGGCATGGGGCTTTGTGATGAAAAAGGCATGGAGCCTTTTCGTGACAGGGTTCAAGGAGCATTCTGACGACAAGTGTCAGGGAGCATTGTGATGACAAGTGTATTGAGAATTGTGATGACAAAGGTCATGGAGCATTGTGATGAAAAGGGCATGGATTATTGTGATGACAGGCATCATGGAGTGTTGTGAGGACAAGTGTTATGGAACATTGTGATCACAAGGGTTTGGAGCATTGTGATGACAGAGGTCATGGATCATTTTGATTTCAAGGAGCATGGAGCATTGTGATGACAAGGGCATGAAGCAATGTGATCCCAAAGTTCATGGAGGATTGTGATGACAATGGAAATGGAGTATTGTGATGACAAGTGCATAGAGCATTGTAATGACAAGGTCATGTAGCATTTTGCTGACAAAGGCATGGAGCATTGTGATGACAGGTGTCATGGAGCACTGTGATGACAAGCGTCATGGAGCATTGTGAATACATGGGACATGGAACATTGGCATAACATGGGCATGGATCATTGTGATGACAAGGGTCATGGAGCATTGGGCTGAAAATGTTCATGGAGTATTGTGATGACAGGGGTCATGGAGCATTGTGATTACAGGGGTCTTGGAGCATTGTGATGACAAGAGTCCCGGATCATTGTGTTGTCAGGTGTCATGGAGTGTTGTGATGACAGTGGTCATGGAGCATTGTGATGATATTGGTCATGGAGCATTGTGATGAGAAGGTCATAGAGAATTGGGCTGAAAATGTTCATGGAGTATTGTGATGACAGGGGTCATGGAGCATTGTGATGACAAGGGAATGGAGCATGGTGATGACAAGGTCTTGGAGCATTGTGAGGAGATGACCATGGAGACTTGTGATGACAAATCTAATGGAGCATTCTGATGAAAAAGGGAATGGAACATTGTGATTACTGGAGTCTTCGAGCATTGTGATGACAAGGGCATGGAGCATTGTGAGGAGAAGACCATGGAACATTCTGATGACATGCGTCATGGAGCTTTGTGATGACAAGGGCATGGAGCATTGTGATTACATGGATCTTGGAGCATTGTGATGACAAGGGTCATGGAGCCTTGTGATGACAAGGCCGTGGAATATTATGATGGCAGGTGTCATGGAGCATTGTTACGACAGAGGTAACGGAGCATTGTGATGAGAAGGGCATTGAGCATTGATCTGAAATGTTTCATGGATTACTGTGATGAGAGTGGGCATGGCGGTTTGTCATGACAAGGGCACGGTACACTGTGATACATGGGTCATGGAGGATTGTAATGACAAGGTCATGGAGCATTGTGATGAGAATGGCATCGAGCATTGTGATGACAAGTGTCATGGAGCTTTGTGATGACAAGGACATGGAGCAATGTGATGAGAGGGTTCATGGAGCATTGTGATGACAATGACATGGAGCATTGTGATGCCAAGGGTCATGGAGCTTTGTGATGACAAAGGTCATGGAGCATTTTGATGACAAGTGTGTGGTGCATTGTGATGAGAAGGGCAGGGAGCATTTTGATGACAGGGTCATGCAGCAATTTGATGAAAAGTGTAATGGAACATTTTGATGCCAGGGGTTATAGAACATTGTGATGCCAGGGTTCATGGAGCTATGGGATGAAAAGGGTCATGGAGCATTTTGATGACAGGGGTTATGGAACATTGTGATGTCAGGGGTCATGGAACATTGTGCTGATAAGGGGATGTAGCATTGTGATGACAGGGGTCATGGAACATTGTGATAACAGGGGTGAGGGAGGATTGTGATGACTAGTGATGGAACATTGTGATATCTCATGTGAGAGAGTATTTGGATGAGAAGTGCATGGAGCATTGTGATTACAAGGTTTATGGAGCATAGCGATGACAAGGTTGTGGATCATTGTGGTGAAAAGCGCATGGCACAATTTGATGACAAGGGTCAAGGAGCATTGTTCTGACAAAGGCATGGAGCATTGTGATGACAAGGGTCACGGAGCATTGTGATGAAAAGTTCATGGAGCATTGTGGTTACAAAGGTCACAGAGACTTGTGATGACATGGGCATGGATTTTTGTGATGACAAACGTTATGAAGCATTGTGATGACTGTAGTCACGGAGCATTGTGATGACAGGGGTCATGGAGCATTGTGATGACAATGGCATGGAGCATTGTGATGCCAAGTGTCATGGAGGATTCTGATGACAAAGGTAATGGAGCATTGTGGTGACAATGGTTTGGAGCATTGTGATGACAAGGATCAGGGAGCATTGTGCTGACAAGTGCATGGAGCATTGTGATGACAAGGGCATGGATCATTGTGATGACAAGTGTCATGGAGCATTGGGCTAAAAATGTGCATGGAGTATTGTGATGACAGGGGTCATAGAGCATTGTGATGACAAGGGAATGGAGCATGTTGATGACAAGGTCTTGGAGCATTGTGATGAGATGAACATGGAGACTTCTGATGACAAGTCTAATGGGGCATTCTTATGAAAAGGGGCATGGAGCATTGTGATTACGGGGGTCTTGAAGCATTGTGATGACAAGGGCATGGAGCATTGTGAGGCGAAAGCCATGGAACATTTTGATGACATGCGTCATGGAGCTTTGTGATGACAAGGGCATGGAGCATTGTGATTACATGGGTCTTGGAGCATTGTGCTGACAAGGGTCCTGGAGCCTTGTGATGACAAGGCCGTGGAACATTGTGATGGCAGGGGTCATGGAGCTTGTTATGACAGAGGTAATGGAGCATTGTGATGAGAAGTGCATTGAGCATTGGTCTGAAATATTTCATGGATTATTGTGATGAGAGTGGGCATGGCGCATTGTGATGACAAGGGCACGGTACACTGTGATACATGGGTCATGGAGGATTGTAATGACAAGGGCATGGAGCATTGTGATGAGAAGGGCATCGAGCATTGTGATGACAAGTGCCATGGAGCTTTGTGATGACAAGTGCATGGAGCAATGTGATGAGAGGGTTCATGGAGCATTGTGATGACAATGACATGGAGCATTGTGATGCCAAGGGTCATGGAGCTTTGTGATGACAAATGTCATGGAGCATTTTGATGACAATTGTGTGGTGCATTGTGATGAGAACGGCAGGGAGCATTGTGAGAACCGGGTAATGCAGTATTGTAAAGAGAGGTGTCAGGGAGCATTGTGATGACATATGTAATGGCCCATTGTGATGACAATGGCTTGGATCATTGTGATGACAAGGGTCAGGGAGCATTGTGCTGACAAGTGCATGGAGAATTGTGATGACAAGGGTCATGGAGCATTCTGATGACAAGCTTGTGGAGTATTTTGATGACAATGGCATGGAGCATTGGGATGAAAAGGGCATGGGGCTTTGTGATGAAAACGGCATGGAGCCTTTTCGTGACAAGGTTCAAGGAGCATTCTGACGACAAGTGTCAGGGAGCATTGTGATGACAAGTGTATTGAGAATTGTGATGACAAAGGTCATGGAGCATTGTGATGAAAAGGGCATGGATTATTGTGATGACAGGCATCATGGAGTGTTGTGAGGACAAGTGTTATGGAACATTGTGATCACAAGGGTTTGGAGCATTGTGATGACAGAGGTCATGGATCATTTTGATTTCAAGGAGCATGGAGCATTGTGATGACAAGGGCATGAAGCAATGTGATCCCAAAGTTCATGGAGGATTGTGATGACAATGGAAATGGAGTATTGTGATGACAAGTGCATAGAGCATTGTAATGACAAGGTCATGTAGCATTTTGCTGACAAAGGCATGGAGCATTGAGATGACAGGTGTCATGGAGCACTGTGATGACAAGCGTCATGGAGCATTGTGAATACATGGGTCATGGAACATTGGGATAACATGGGCATGGATCATTGTGATGACAAGGGTCATGGAGCATTGGGCTGAAAATGTTCATGGAGTATTGTGATGACAGGGGTCATGGAGCATTGTGATTACAGGGGTCTTGGAGCATTGTGATGACAAGAGTCCCGGATCATTGTGTTGTCAGGTGTCATGGAGTGTTGTGATGACAGTGGTCATGGAGCATTGTGATGATATTGGTCATGGAGCATTGTGATGAGAAGGTCATAGAGAATTGGGCTGAAAATGTTCATGGAGTATTGTGATGACAGGGGTCATGGAGCATTGTGATGACAAGGGAATGGAGCATGGTGATGACAAGGTCTTGGAGCATTGTGAGGAGATGACCATGGAGACTTGTGATGACAAATCTAATGGAGCATTCTGATGAAAAAGGGAATGGAACATTGTGATTACTGGAGTCTTCGAGCATTGTGATGACAAGGGCATGGAGCATTGTGAGGAGAAGACCATGGAACATTCTGATGACATGCGTCATGGAGCTTTGTGATGACAAGGGCATGGAGCATTGTGATTACATGGATCTTGGAGCATTGTGATGACAAGGGTCATGGAGCCTTGTGATGACAAGGCCGTGGAATATTATGATGGCAGGTGTCATGGAGCATTGTTACAACAGAGGTAACGGAGCATTGTGATGAGAAGGGCATTGAGCATTGGTCTGAAATATTTCATGGATTATTGTGATGAGAGTGGGCGTGGCGCATTGTGATGACAAGGGCACGGTACACTGTGATACATGGGTCATGGAGGATTGTAATGACAAGGTCATGGAGCATTGTGATGAGAAGGGCATCGAGCATTGTGATGACAAGTGCCATGGAGCTTTGTGATGACAAGGGCATGGAGCAATGTGATGAGAGGGTTCATGGAGCATTGTGATGACAATGACATGGAGCATTGTGATGCCAAGGGTCATGGAGCTTTGTGATGACAAAGGTCATGGAGCATTTTGATGACAAGTGTGTGGTGCATTGTGATGAGAAGGGCAGGGAGCATTTTGATGACAGGGTCATGCAGCAATTTGATGAAAAGTTTAATGGAACATTTTGATGCCAGGGCTTATAGAACATTGTGATGCCAGGGGTCATGGAGCTATGGGATGAAAAGGGTCATGGAGCATTTTGATGACAGGGGTTATGGAACATTGTGATGTCAGGGGTCATGGAACATTGTGCTGATAAGGGGATGTAGCATTGTGATGACAGGGGTCATGGAACATTGTGATAACAGGGGTGAGGGAGGATTGTGATGACTAGTGATGGAACATTGTGATATCTCATGTGAGAGAGTATTTGGATGAGAAGTGCATGGAGCATTGTGATTACAAGGTTTATGGAGCATAGCGATGACAAGGTTGTGGATCATTGTGGTGAAAAGCGCATGGCACAATTTGATGACAAGGGTCATGGAGCATTGTTCTGACAAAGGCATGGAGCATTGTGATGACAAGGGTCACGGAGCATTGTGATGAAAAGTTCATGGAGCATTGTGGTTACAAAGGTCACAGAGACTTGTGATGACGTGGGCATGGATTGTTGTGATGACAAACGTTATGAAGCATTGTGATGACTGTAGTCACGGAGCATTGTGATGACAGGGGTCATGGAGCATTGTGATGACAATGGCATGGAGCATTGTGATGTCAAGTGTCATGGAGGATTCTGATGACAAAGGTAATGGAGCATTGTGGTGACAATGGTTTGGAGCATTGTGATGACAAGGATCAGGGAGCATTGTGCTGACAAGTGCATGGAGCTTTGTGATGACAAGGGTCATGGAGCATTGGGCTAATAATGTGCATGGAGTATTGTGATGACAGGGGTCATGGAGCATTGTGATGACAAGGGAATGGAGCATGTTGATGACAAGGTCTTGGAGCATTGTGATGAGATGACAATGGAGACTTGGGATGACAAGTCTAATGGAGCATTCTGATGAAAAGGGGCATGGAGCATTGTGATTACGGGGGTCTTGAAGCATTGTGATGACAAGGGCATGGAGCATTGTGAGGCGAAGGCCATGGAACATTTTGATGACATGCGTCATGGAGCTTTGTGATGACAAGGGCATGGAGCATTGTGATTACAGGGGTCTTGGAGCATTGTGATGACAAGAGTCCCGGATCATTGTGTTGTCAGGTGTCATGGAGTGTTGTGATGACAGTGGTCATGGAGCATTGTGATGATATTGGTCATGGAGCATTGTGATGAGAAGGTCATAGAGAATTGGGCTGAAAATGTTCATGGATTATTGTGATGACAGTGGTCATGGAGCATTGTGATGACAAGGGAATGGAGCATGGTGATGACAAGGTCTTGGAGCATTGTGAGGAGATGACCATGGAGACTTGTGATGACAAATCTAATGGAGCATTCTGATGAAAAAGGGAATGGAACATTGTGATTACTGGAGTCTTCGAGCATTGTGATTACATGGATCTAGGAGCATTGTGATGACAAGGGTCATGGAGCCTTGTGATGACAAGGCCGTGGAATATTATGATGGCAGGTGTCATGGAGCATTGTTACGACAGAGGTAACGGAGCATTGTGATGAGAATGGCATCGAGCATTGTGATGACAAGTGTCATGGAGCTTTGTGATGACAAGGACATGGAGCAATGTGATGAGAGGGTTCATGGAGCATTGTGATGACAATGACATGGAGCATTGTGATTCCAAGGGTCATGGAGCTTTGTGATGACAAAGGTCATGGAGCATTTTGATGACAAGTGTGTGGTGCATTGTGATGAGAAGGGCAGGGAGCATTTTGATGACAGGGTCATGCAGCAATTTGATGAAAAGTGTAATGGAACATTTTGATGCCAGGGGTTATAGAACATTGTGATGCCAGGGGTCATGGAGCTATGGGATGAAAAGGGTCATGGAGCATTTTGATGACAGGGGTTATGGAACATTGTGATGTCAGGGGTCATGGAACATTGTGCTAATAAGGGGATGTAGCATTGTGATGACAGGGGTCATGGAACATTGTGATAACAGGGGTGAGGGAGGATTGTGATGACTAGTGATGGAACATTGTGATATCTCATGTGAGAGAGTGTTTGGATGAGAAGTGCATGGAGCATTGTGATTACAAGGTTTATGGAGCATAGCGATGACAAGGTTGTGGATCATTGTGGTGAAAAGCGCATGGCACAATTTGATGACAAGGGTCATGGAGCATTGTTCTGACAAAGGCATGGAGCATTGTGATGACAAGGGTCACGGAGCATTGTGATGAAAAGTTCATGGAGCATTGTGGTTACAAAGGTCACAGAGACTTGTGATGACGTGGGCATGGATTGTTGTGATGACAAACGTTATGAAGCATTGTGATGACTGTAGTCACGGAGCATTGTGATGACAGGGGTCATGGAGCATTGTGATGACAATGGCATGGAGCATTGTGATGCCAAGTGTCATGGAGGATTCTGATGACAAAGGTAATGGAGCATTGTGGTGACAATGGTTTGGAGCATGGTGATGAAAGGGATCAGGGAGCATTGTGCTGACAAGTGCATGGAGCTTTGTGATGACAAGGGTCATGGAGCATTGGGCTAATAATGTGCATGGAGTATTGTGATGACACGGGTCATGGAGCATTGTGATGACAAGGGAATGGAGCATGTTGATGACAAGGTCTTGGAGCATTGTGATGAGATGACAATGCAGACTTGGGATGACAAGTCTAATGGAGCATTCTGATGAAAAGGGGCATGGAGCATTGTGATTACGGGGGTCTTGAAGCATTGTGATGACAAGGGCATGGAGCATTGTGAGGCGAAGGCCATGGAACATTGTGATGACATGCGTCATGGAGCTTTGTGATGACAAGGGCATGGAGCATTGTGATTACATGGGTCTTGGAGCATTGTACTGACAAGGGTCCTGGAGCCTTGTGATGACAAGGCCGTGGAACATTGTGATGGCAGGGGTCATGGAGCTTGTTATGACAGAGGTAATGGAGCATTGTGATGAGAAGTGCATTGAGCATTGGTCTGAAATATTTCATGGATTATTGTGATGAGAGTGGGCGTGGCACATTGTGATGACAAGGGCACGGTACACTGTGATACATGGGTCATGGAGGATTGTAATGACAAGGGCATGGAGCATTGTGATGAGAAGGGCATCGAGCATTGTGATGACAAGTGTCATGGAGCTTTGTGATGACAAGGGCATGGAGCAATGTGATGAGAGGGTTCATGGAGCATTGTGATGACAATGACATGGAGCATTGTGATGCCAAGGGTCATGGAGCTTTCTGATGACAAAGGTCATGGAGCATTTTGATGACAAGGGTGTGGTGCATTGTGATGAGAACGGCAGGGAGCATTGTGATGACCAGGTAATGCAGTATTGTAAAGAGAGATGTCAGGGAGCATTGTGATGACATATGTAATGGCCCATTGTGATGACAATGGCATGGAGCATTGTGATGCAAACTTCCATTGAGGATTCTGATCACAAAGGTAATGGAGCATTGTGATGACAATGGCTTGGAGCATTGTGATGACAAGTGTCAGGGAGCATTGTGCTGACAAGTGCATGGATAATTGTGATGACAAGGGTCATGGAGCATTCTGATGACAAGCTTGTGGAGTATTTTGATGACAATGGCATGGAGCATTGGGATGAAAAGGGCATGGGGCTTTGTGATGAAAAAGGCATGGAGCCTTTTCGTGACAGGGTTCAAGGAGCATTCTGACGACAAGTGTCAGGGAGCATTGTGATGACAAGTGTATTGAGAATTGTGATGACAAAGGTCATGGAGCATTGTGATGAAAAGGGCATGGATTATTGTGATGACAGGCATCATGGAGCGTTGTGAGGACAAGTGTTATGGAACATTGTGATCACAAGGGTTTGGAGCATTGTGATGACAGAGGTCATGAATCATTTTGATTTCAAGGAGCATGGAGCATTGTGATGACAAGGGCATGAAGCAATGTGATCCCAAAGTTCATGGAGGATTGTGATGACAATGGAAATGGAGTATTGTGATGACAAGTGCATAGAGCATTGTAATGACAAGGTCATGTAGCATTTTGCTGACAAAGGCATGGAGCATTGTGATGACAGGTGTCATGGAGCACTGTGATGACAAGCGTCATGGAGCATTGTGAATACATGGGTCATGGAACATTGGGATAACATGGGCATGGATCATTGTGATGACAAGGGTCATGGAGCATTGGGCTGAAAATGTTCATGGAGTATTGTGATGACAGGGGTCATGGAGCATTGCGATTACAGGGGTCTTGGAGCATTGTGATGACAAGAGTCCCGGATCATTGTGTTGTCAGGTGTCATGGAGTGTTGTGATGACAGTGGTCATGGAGCATTGTGATGATATTGGTCATGGAGCATTGTGATGAGAAGGTCATAGAGAATTGGGCTGAAAATGTTCATGGAGTATTGTGATGACAGGGGTCATGGAGCATTGAGATGACAAGGGAATGGAGCATGGTGATGACAAGGTCTTGGAGCATTGTGAGGAGATGACCATGGAGACTTGTGATGACAAATCTAATGGAGCATTCTGATGAAAAAGGGAATGGAACATTGTGATTACTGGAGTCTTCGAGCATTGTGATGACAAGGGCATGGAGCATTGTGAGGAGAAGACCATGGAACATTCTGATGACATGCGTCATGGAGCTTTGTGATGACAAGGGCATGGAGCATTGTGATTACATGGATCTTGGAGCATTGTGATGACAAGGGTCATGGAGCCTTGTGATGACAAGGCCGTGGAATATTATGATGGCAGGTGTCATGGAGCATTGTTATGACAGAGGTAACGGAGCATTGTGATGAGAAGGGCATTGAGCATTGATCTGAAATGTTTCATGGATTACTGTGATGAGAGTGGGCATGGCGGTTTGTCATGAC
Source organism: Mesoplodon densirostris (assembly GCF_025265405.1). Classification (NCBI taxonomy): domain Eukaryota; kingdom Metazoa; phylum Chordata; class Mammalia; order Artiodactyla; family Ziphiidae; genus Mesoplodon; species Mesoplodon densirostris. The sequence goes on from NW_026778198.1 coordinate 688,292, forward strand.
AAGGGCACGGTACACTGTGATACATGGGTCATGGAGGATTGTAATGACAAGGTCATGGAGCATTGTGATGAGAATGGCATCGAGCATTGTGATGACAAGTGTCATGGAGCTTTGTGATGACAAGGACATGGAGCAATGTGATGAGAGGGTTCATGGAGCATTGTGATGACAATGACATGGAGCATTGTGATGCCAAGGGTCATGGAGCTTTGTGATGACAAAGATCATGGAGCATTTTGATGACAAGTGTGTGGTGCATTGTGATGAGAAGGGCAGGGAGCATTTTGAGGACAGGGTCATGCAGCAATTTGATGAAAAGTGTAATGGAACATTTTGATGCCAGGGGTTATAGAACATTGTGATGCCAGGGGTCATGGAGCTTTGGGATGAAAAGGGTCATGGAGCATTTTGATTACAAGGGTTATGGAACATTGTGATGTCAGGGATCATGGAACATTGTGCTGATAAGGGGATGTAGCATTGTGATGACAGGGGTCATGGAACATTGTGATAACAGGGGTGAGGGAGGATTGTGATGACTAGTGATGGAACATTGTGATATCTCATGTGAGAGAGTATTTGGATGAGAAGTGCATGGAGCATTGTGATTACAAGGTTTATGGAGCATAGCGATGACAAGGTTGTGGATCATTGTGGTGAAAAGCGCATGGCACAATTTGATGACAAGGGTCATGGAGCATTGTTCTGACAAAGGCATGGAGCATTGTGATGACAAGGGTCACGGAGCATTGTGATGAAAAGTTCATGGAGCATTGTGGTTACAAAGGTCACAGAGCCTTGTGATGACGCGGGCATGGATTGTTGTGATGACAAACGTTATGAAGCATTGTGATGACTGTAGTCACGGAGCATTGTGATGACAGGGGTCATGGAGCATTGTGATGACAATGGCATGGAGCATTGTGATGCCAAGTGTCATGGAGGATTCTGATGACAAAGGTAATGGAGCATTGTGGTGACAATGGTTTGGAGCATTGTGATGACAAGGATCAGGGAGCATTGTGCTGACAAGTGCATGGAGCATTGTGATGACAAGGGCATGGATCATTGTGATGACAAGGGTCATGGAGCATTGGGCTAAAAATGTGCATGGAGTATTGTGATGACAGGGGTCATGGAGCATTGTGATGACAAGGGAATGGAGCATGTTGATGCCAAGGTCTTGGAGCATTGTGATGAGATGACCATGGAGACTTGTGATGACAAGTCTAATGGAGCATTCTTATGAAAAGGGGCATGGAGCATTGTGATTACGGGGGTCTTGAAGCATTGTGATGACAAGGGCATGGAGCATTGTGAGGCGAAGCCCATGGAACATTGTGATGACATGCGTCATGGAGCTTTGTGATGACAAGGGCATGGAGCATTGTGATTACATGGGTCTTGGAGCATTGTGCTGACAAGGGTCCAGGAGCCTTGTGATGACAAGGCCGTGGAACATTGTGATGGCAGGGGTCATGGAGCTTGTTATGACAGAGGTAATGGAGCATTGTGATGAGAAGTGCATTGAGCATTGGTCTGAAATATTTCATGGATTATTGTGATGAGAGTGGGCATGGCGCATTGTGATGACAAGGGCACGGTACACTGTGATACATGGGTCATGGAGGATTGTAATGACAAGGGCATGGAGCATTGTGATGAGAAGGGCATCGAGCATTGTGATGACAAGTGCCATGGAGCTTTGTGATGACAAGGGCATGGAGCAATGTGATGAGAGGGTTCATGGAGCATTGTGATGACAATGACATGGAGCATTGTGATGCCAAGGGTCATGGAGCTTTGTGATGACAAAGGTCATGGAGCATTTTGATGGCAAGGGCGTTGTGCATTGTGATGAGAACGGCAGGGAGCATTGTGATGACCAGGTAATGCAGTATTGTAAAGGGAGGTGTCAGGGAGCATTGTGATGACATATGTAATGGCCCATTGTGATGACAATGGCATGGAGCATTGTGATGCAAACTTCCATTGAGGATTCTGATCACAAAGGTAATGGAGCATTGTGATGACAATGGCTTGGAGCATTGTGATGACAAGTGTCAGGGAGCATTGTGCTGACAAGTGCATGGAGAATTGTGATGACAAGGGTCATGGAGCATTCTGATGACAAGCTTGTGGAGTATTTTGATGACAATGGCATGGAGCATTGGGATGAAAAGGGCATGGGGCTTTGTGATGAAAAAGGCATGGAGCCTTTTCGTGACAGGGTTCAAGGAGCATTCTGACGACAAGTGTCAGGGAGCATTGTGATGATAAGTGTATTGAGAATTGTGATGACAAAGGTCATGGAGCATTGTGATGAAAAGGGCATGGATTATTGTGATGACAGGCATCATGGAGCGTTGTGAGGACAAGTGTTATGGAACATTGTGATCACAAGGGTTTGGAGCATTGTGATGACAGAGGTCATGGATCATTTTGATTTCAAGGAGCATGGAGCATTGTGATGACAAGGGCATGAAGCAATGTGATCCCAAAGTTCATGGAGGATTGTGATGACAATGGAAATGGAGTATTGTGATGACAAGTGCATAGAGCATTGTAATGACAAGGTCATGTAGCATTTTGCTGACAAAGGCATGGAGCATTGTGATGACAGGTGTCATGGAGCACTGTGATGACAAGCGTCATGGAGCATTGTGAATACATGGGTCATGGAACATTGGGATAACATGGGCATGGATCATTGTGATGACAAGGGTCATGGAGCATTGGGCTGAAAATGTTCATGGAGTATTGTGATGACAGGGGTCATGGAGCATTGTGATTACAGGGGTCTTGGAGCATTGTGATGACAAGAGTCCCGGATCATTGTGTTGTCAGCTGTCATGGAGTGTTGTGATGACAGTGGTCATGGAGCATTGTGATGATATTGGTCATGGAGCATTGTGATGAGAAGGTCATAGAGAATTGGGCTGAAAATGTTCATGGAGTATTGTGATGACAGGGGTCATGGAGCATTGTGATGACAAGGGAATGGAGCATGGTGATGACAAGGTCTTGGAGCATTGTGAGGAGATGACCATGGAGACTTGTGATGACAAATCTAATGGAGCATTCTGATGAAAAAGGGAATGGAGCATTGTGATTACTGGAGTCTTCGAGCATTGTGATGACAAGGGCATGGAGCATTGTGAGGAGAAGACCATGGAACATTCTGATGACATGCGTCATGGAGCTTTGTGATGACAAGGGCATGGAGCATTGTGATTACATGGATCTTGGAGCATTGTGATGACAAGGGTCATGGAGCCTTGTGATGACAAGGCCGTGGAATATTATGATGGCAGGTGTCATGGAGCATTGTTACGACAGAGGTAACGGAGCATTGTGATGAGAAGGGCATTGAGCATTGATCTGAAATGTTTCATGGATTACTGTGATGAGAGTGGGCATGGCGGTTTGTCATGGCAAGGGCACGGTACACTGTGATACATGGGTCATGGAGGATTGTAATGACAAGGTCATGGAGCATTGTGATGAGAATGGCATCGAGCATTGTGATGACAAGTGTCATGGAGCTTTGTGATGACAAGGACATGGAGCAATGTGATGAGAGGGTTCATGGAGCATTGTGATGACAATGACATGGAGCTTTGTGATGCCAAGGGTCATGGAGCTTTGTGATGACAAAGATCATGGAGCATTTTGATGACAAGTGTGTGGTGCATTGTGATGAGAAGGGCAGGGAGCATTTTGAGGACAGGGTCATGCAGCAATTTGATGAAAAGTGTAATGGAACATTTTGATGCCAGGGGTTATAGAACATTGTGATGCCAGGGGTCATGGAGCTTTGGGATGAAAAGGGTCATGGAGCATTTTGATGACAAGGGTTATGGAACATTGTGATGTCAGGGATCATGGAACATTGTGCTGATAAGGGGATGTAGCATTGTGATGACAGGGGTCATGGAACATTGTCATAACAGGGGTGAGGGAGGATTGTGATGACTAGTGATGGAACATTGTGATATCTCATGTGAGAGAGTATTTGGATGAGAAGTGCATGGAGCATTGTGATTACAAGGTTTATGGAGCATAGCGATGACAAGGTTGTGGATCATTGTGGTGAAAAGCGCATGGCACAATTTGATGACAAGGGTCATGGAGCATTGTTCTGACAAAGGCATGGAGCATTGTGATGACAAGGGTCACGGAGCATTGTGATGAAAAGTTCATGGAGCATTGTGGTTACAAAGGTCACAGAGCCTTGTGATGACGCGGGCATGGATTGTTGTGATGACAAACGTTATGAAGCATTGTGATGACTGTAGTCACGGAGCATTGTGATGACAGGGGTCATGGAGCATTGTGATGACAATGGCATGGAGCATTGTGATGCCAAGTGTCATGGAGGATTCTGATGACAAAGGTAATGGAGCATTGTGGTGACAATGGTTTGGAGCATTGTGATGACAAGGATCAGGGAGCATTGTGCTGACAAGTGCATGGAGCATTGTGATGACAAGGGCATGGATCATTGTGATGACAAGGGTCATGGAGCATTGGGCTAAAAATGTGCATGGAGTATTGTGATGACAGGGGTCATGGAGCATTGTGATGACAAGGGAATGGAGCATGTTGATGCCAAGGTCTTGGAGCATTGTGATGAGATGACCATGGAGACTTGTGATGACAAGTCTAATGGAGCATTCTTATGAAAAGGGGCATGGAGCATTGTGATTACGGGGGTCTTGAAGCATTGTGATGACAAGGGCATGGAGCATTGTGAGGCGAAGCCCATGGAACATTGTGATGACATGCGTCATGGAGCTTTGTGATGACAAGGGCATGGAGCATTGTGATTACATGGGTCTTGGAGCATTGTGCTGACAAGGGTCCAGGAGCCTTGTGATGACAAGGCCGTGGAACATTGTGATGGCAGGGGTCATGGAGCTTGTTATGACAGAGGTAATGGAGCATTGTGATGAGAAGTGCATTGAGCATTGGTCTGAAATATTTCATGGATTATTGTGATGAGAGTGGGCATGGCGCATTGTGATGACAAGGGCACGGTACACTGTGATACATGGGTCATGGAGGATTGTAATGACAAGGGCATGGAGCATTGTGATGAGAAGGGCATCGAGCATTGTGATGACAAGTGCCATGGAGCTTTGTGATGACAAGGGCATGGAGCAATGTGATGAGAGGGTTCATGGAGCATTGTGATGACAATGACATGGAGCATTGTGATGCCAAGGGTCATGGAGCTTTGTGATGACAAAGGTCATGGAGCATTTTGATGACAAGTGTGTGGTGCATTGTGATGAGAATGGCAGGGAGCATTGTGATGACCAGGTAATGCAGTATTGTAAAGGGAGGTGTCAGGGAGCATTGTGATGACATATGTAATGGCCCATTGTGATGACAATGGCATGGAGCATTGTGATGCAAACTTCCATTGAGGATTCTGATCACAAAGGTAATGGAGCATTGTGATGACAATGGCTTGGAGCATTGTGATGACAAGTGTCAGGGAGCATTGTGCTGACAAGTGCATGGAGAATTGTGATGACAAGGGTCATGGAGCATTCTGATGACAAGCTTGTGGAGTATTTTGATGACAATGGCATGGAGCATTGGGATGAAAAGGGCATGGGGCTTTGTGATGAAAAAGGCATGGAGCCTTTTCGTGACAGGGTTCAAGGAGCATTCTGACGACAAGTGTCAGGGAGCATTGTGATGACAAGTGTATTGAGAATTGTGATGACAAAGGTCATGGAGCATTGTGATGAAAAGGGCATGGATTATTGTGATGACAGGCATCATGGAGCGTTGTGAGGACAAGTGTTATGGAACATTGTGATCACAAGGGTTTGGAGCATTGTGATGACAAAGGTCATGAATCATTTTGATTTCAAGGAGCATGGAGCATTGTGATGACAAGGGCATGAAGCAATGTGATCCCAAAGTTCATGGAGGATTGTGATGACAATGGAAATGGAGTATTGTGATGACAAGTGCATAGAGCATTGTAATGACAAGGTCATGTAGCATTTTGCTGACAAAGGCATGGAGCATTGTGATGACAGGTGTCATGGAGCACTGTGATGACAAGCGTCATGGAGCATTGTGAATACATGGGTCATGGAACATTGGGATAACATGGGCATGGATCATTGTGATGACAAGGGTCATGGAGCATTGGGCTGAAAATGTTCATGGAGTATTGTGATGACAGGGGTCATGGAGCATTGCGATTACAGGGGTCTTGGAGCATTGTGATGACAAGAGTCCCGGATCATTGTGTTGTCAGGTGTCATGGAGTGTTGTGATGACAGTGGTCATGGAGCATTGTGATGATATTGGTCATGGAGCATTGTGATGAGAAGGTCATAGAGAATTGGGCTGAAAATGTTCATGGAGTATTGTGATGACAGGGGTCATGGAGCATTGAGATGACAAGGGAATGGAGCATGGTGATGACAAGGTCTTGGAGCATTGTGAGGAGATGACCATGGAGACTTGTGATGACAAATCTAATGGAGCATTCTGATGAAAAAGGGAATGGAACATTGTGATTACTGGAGTCTTCGAGCATTGTGATGACAAGGGCATGGAGCATTGTGAGGAGAAGACCATGGAACATTCTGATGACATGCGTCATGGAGCTTTGTGATGACAAGGGCATGGAGCATTGTGATTACATGGATCTTGGAGCATTGTGATGACAAGGGTCATGGAGCCTTGTGATGACAAGGCCGTGGAATATTATGATGGCAGGTGTCATGGAGCATTGTTACGACAGAGGTAACGGAGCATTGTGATGAGAAGGGCATTGAGCATTGATCTGAAATGTTTCATGGATTACTGTGATGAGAGTGGGCATGGCGGTTTGTCATGACAAGGGCACGGTACACTGTGATACATGGGTCATGGAGGATTGTAATGACAAGGTCATGGAGCATTGTGATGAGAATGGCATCGAGCATTGTGATGACAAGTGTCATGGAGCTTTGTGATGACAAGGACATGGAGCAATGTGATGAGAGGGTTCATGGAGCATTGTGATGACAATGACATGGAGCATTGTGATGCCAAGGGTCATGGAGCTTTGTGATGACAAAGATCATGGAGCATTTTGATGACAAGTGTGTGGTGCATTGTGATGAGAAGGGCAGGGAGCATTTTGAGGACAGGGTCATGCAGCAATTTGATGAAAAGTGTAATGGAACATTTTGATGCCAGGGGTTATAGAACATTGTGATGCCAGGGGTCATGGAGCTTTGGGATGAAAAGGGTCATGGAGCATTTTGATGACAAGGGTAATGGAACATTGTGATGTCAGGGATCATGGAACATTGTGCTGATAAGGGGATGTAGCATTGTGATGACAGGGGTCATGGAACATTGTCATAACAGGGGTGAGGGAGGATTGTGATGACTAGTGATGGAACATTGTGATATCTCATGTGAGAGAGTATTTGGATGAGAAGTGCATGGAGCATTGTGATTACAAGGTTTATGGAGCATAGCGATGACAAGGTTGTGGATCATTGTGGTGAAAAGCGCATGGCACAATTTGATGACAAGGGTCATGGAGCATTGTTCTGACAAAGGCATGGAGCATTGTGATGACAAGGGTCACGGAGCATTGTGATGAAAAGTTCATGGAGCATTGTGGTTACAAAGGTCACAGAGCCTTGTGATGACGCGGGCATGGATTGTTGTGATGACAAACGTTATGAAGCATTGTGATGACTGTAGTCACGGAGCATTGTGATGACAGGGGTCATGGAGCATTGTGATGACAATGGCATGGAGCATTGTGATGCCAAGTGTCATGGAGGATTCTGATGACAAAGGTAATGGAGCATTGTGGTGACAATGGTTTGGAGCATTGTGATGACAAGGATCAGGGAGCATTGTGCTGACAAGTGCATGGAGCATTGTGATGACAAGGGCATGGATCATTGTGATGACAAGGGTCATGGAGCATTGGGCTAAAAATGTGCATGGAGTATTGTGATGACAGGGGTCATGGAGCATTGTGATGACAAGGGAATGGAGCATGTTGATGCCAAGGTCTTGGAGCATTGTGATGAGATGACCATGGAGACTTGTGATGACAAGTCTAATGGAGCATTCTTATGAAAAGGGGCATGGAGCATTGTGATTACGGGGGTCTTGAAGCATTGTGATGACAAGGGCATGGAGCATTGTGAGGCGAAGGCCATGGAACATTGTGATGACATGCGTCATGGAGCTTTGTGATGACAAGGGCATGGAGCATTGTGATTACATGGGTCTTGGAGCATTGTGCTGACAAGGGTCCTGGAGCCTTGTGATGACAAGGCCGTGGAACATTGTGATGGCAGGGGTCATGGAGCTTGTTATGACAGAGGTAATGGAGCATTGTGATGAGAAGTGCATTGAGCATTGGTCTGAAATATTTCATGGATTATTGTGATGAGAGTGGGCATGGCGCATTGTGATGACAAGGGCACGGTACACTGTGATACATGGGTCATGGAGGATTGTAATGACAAGGGCATGGAGCATTGTGATGAGAAGGGCATCGAGCATTGTGATGACAAGTGCCATGGAGCTTTGTGATGACAAGGGCATGGAGCAATGTGATGAGAGGGTTCATGGAGCATTGTGATGACAATGACATGGAGCATTGTGATGCCAAGGGTCATGGAGCTTTGTGATGACAAAGGTCATGGAGCATTTTGATGACAAGTGTGTGGTGCATTGTGATGAGAATGGCAGGGAGCATTGTGATGACCAGGTAATGCAGTATTGTAAAGGGAGGTGTCAGGGAGCATTGTGATGACATATGTAATGGCCCATTGTGATGACAATGGCATGGAGCATTGTGATGCAAACTTCCATTGAGGATTCTGATCACAAAGGTAATGGAGCATTGTGATGACAATGGCTTGGAGCATTGTGATGACAAGTGTCAGGGAGCATTGTGCTGACAAGTGCATGGATAATTGTGATGACAAGGGTCATGGAGCATTCTGATGACAAGCTTGTGGAGTATTTTGATGACAATGGCATGGAGCATTGGGATGAAAAGGGCATGGGGCTTTGTGATGAAAAAGGCATGGAGCCTTTTCGTGACAGGGTTCAAGGAGCATTCTGACGACAAGTGTCAGGGAGCATTGTGATGACAAGTGTATTGAGAATTGTGATGACAAAGGTCATGGAGCATTGTGATGAAAAGGGCATGGATTATTGTGATGACAGGCATCATGGAGCGTTGTGAGGACAAGTGTTATGGAACATTGTGATCACAAGGGTTTGGAGCATTGTGATGACAGAGGTCATGAATCATTTTGATTTCAAGGAGCATGGAGCATTGTGATGACAAGGGCATGAAGCAATGTGATCCCAAAGTTCATGGAGGATTGTGATGACAATGGAAATGGAGTATTGTGATGACAAGTGCATAGAGCATTGTAATGACAAGGTCATGTAGCATTTTGCTGACAAAGGCATGGAGCATTGTGATGACAGGTGTCATGGAGCACTGTGATGACAAGCGTCATGGAGCATTGTGAATACATGGGTCATGGAACATTGGGATAACATGGGCATGGATCATTGTGATGACAAGGGTCATGGAGCATTGGGCTGAAAATGTTCATGGAGTATTGTGATGACAGGGGTCATGGAGCATTGCGATTACAGGGGTCTTGGAGCATTGTGATGACAAGAGTCCCGGATCATTGTGTTGTCAGGTGTCATGGAGTGTTGTGATGACAGTGGTCATGGAGCATTGTGATGATATTGGTCATGGAGCATTGTGATGAGAAGGTCATAGAGAATTGGGCTGAAAATGTTCATGGAGTATTGTGATGACAGGGGTCATGGAGCATTGAGATGACAAGGGAATGGAGCATGGTGATGACAAGGTCTTGGAGCATTGTGAGGAGATGACCATGGAGACTTGTGATGACAAATCTAATGGAGCATTCTGATGAAAAAGGGAATGGAACATTGTGATTACTGGAGTCTTCGAGCATTGTGATGACAAGGGCATGGAGCATTGTGAGGAGAAGACCATGGAACATTCTGATGACATGCGTCATGGAGCTTTGTGATGACAAGGGCATGGAGCATTGTGATTACATGGATCTTGGAGCATTGTGATGACAAGGGTCATGGAGCCTTGTGATGACAAGGCCGTGGAATATTATGATGGCAGGTGTCATGGAGCATTGTTACGACAGAGGTAACGGAGCATTGTGATGAGAAGGGCATTGAGCATTGATCTGAAATGTTTCATGGATTACTGTGATGAGAGTGGGCATGGCGGTTTGTCATGACAAGGGCACGGTACACTGTGATACATGGGTCATGGAGGATTGTAATGACAAGGTCATGGAGCATTGTGATGAGAATGGCATCGAGCATTGTGATGACAAGTGTCATGGAGCTTTGTGATGACAAGGACATGGAGCAATGTGATGAGAGGGTTCATGGAGCATTGTGATGACAATGACATGGAGCATTGTGATGCCAAGGGTCATGGAGCTTTGTGATGACAAAGATCATGGAGCATTTTGATGACAAGTGTGTGGTGCATTGTGATGAGAAGGGCAGGGAGCATTTTGAGGACAGGGTCATGCAGCAATTTGATGAAAAGTGTAATGGAACATTTTGATGCCAGGGGTTATAGAACATTGTGATGCCAGGGGTCATGGAGCTTTGGGATGAAAAGGGTCATGGAGCATTTTGATGACAAGGGTAATGGAACATTGTGATGTCAGGGATCATGGAACATTGTGCTGATAAGGGGATGTAGCATTGTGATGACAGGGGTCATGGAACATTGTCATAACAGGGGTGAGGGAGGATTGTGATGACTAGTGATGGAACATTGTGATATCTCATGTGAGAGAGTATTTGGATGAGAAGTGCATGGAGCATTGTGATTACAAGGTTTATGGAGCATAGCGATGACAAGATTGTGGATCATTGTGGTGAAAAGCGCATGGCACAATTTGATGACAAGGGTCATGGAGCATTGTTCTGACAAAGGCATGGAGCATTGTGATGACAAGGGTCACGGAGCATTGTGATGAAAAGTTCATGGAGCATTGTGGTTACAAAGGTCACAGAGCCTTGTGATGACGCGGGCATGGATTGTTGTGATGACAAACGTTATGAAGCATTGTGATGACTGTAGTCACGGAGCATTGTGATGACAGGGGTCATGGAGCATTGTGATGACAATGGCATGGAGCATTGTGATGCCAAGTGTCATGGAGGATTCTGATGACAAAGGTAATGGAGCATTGTGGTGACAATGGTTTGGAGCATTGTGATGACAAGGATCAGGGAGCATTGTGCTGACAAGTGCATGGAGCATTGTGATGACAAGGGCATGGATCATTGTGATGACAAGGGTCATGGAGCATTGGGCTAAAAATGTGCATGGAGTATTGTGATGACAGGGGTCATGGAGCATTGTGATGACAAGGGAATGGAGCATGTTGATGACAAGGTCTTGGAGCATTGTGATGAGATGACCATGGAGACTTGTGATGACAAGTCTAATGGAGCATTCTTATGAAAAGGGGCATGGAGCATTGTGATTACGGGGGTCTTGAAGCATTGTGATGACAAGGGCATGGAGCATTGTGAGGCGAAGCCCATGGAACATTGTGATGACATGCGTCATGGAGCTTTGTGATGACAAGGGCATGGAGCATTGTGATTACATGGGTCTTGGAGCATTGTGCTGACAAGGGTCCTGGAGCCTTGTGATGACAAGGCCGTGGAACATTGTGATGGCAGGGGTCATGGAGCTTGTTATGACAGAGGTAATGGAGCATTGTGATGAGAAGTGCATTGAGCATTGGTCTGAAATATTTCATGGATTATTGTGATGAGAGTGGGCATGGCGCATTGTGATGACAAGGGCACGGTACACTGTGATACATGGGTCATGGAGGATTGTAATGACAAGGGCATGGAGCATTGTGATGAGAAGGGCATCGAGCATTGTGATGACAAGTGCCATGGAGCTTTGTGATGACAAGGGCATGGAGCAATGTGATGAGAGGGTTCATGGAGCATTGTGATGACAATGACATGGAGCATTGTGATGCCAAGGGTCATGGAGCTTTGTGATGACAAAGGTCATGGAGCATTTTGATGACAAGTGTGTGGTGCATTGTGATGAGAATGGCAGGGAGCATTGTGATGACCAGGTAATGCAGTATTGTAAAGGGAGGTGTCAGGGAGCATTGTGATGACATATGTAATGGCCCATTGTGATGACAATGGCATGGAGCATTGTGATGCAAACTTCCATTGAGGATTCTGATCACAAAGGTAATGGAGCATTGTGATGACAATGGCTTGGAGCATTGTGATGACAAGTGTCAGGGAGCATTGTGCTGACAAGTGCATGGAGAATTGTGATGACAAGGGTCATGGAGCATTCTGATGACAAGCTTGTGGAGTATTTTGATGACAATGGCATGGAGCATTGGGATGAAAAGGGCATGGGGCTTTGTGATGAAAAAGGCATGGAGCCTTTTCGTGACAGGGTTCAAGGAGCATTCTGACGACAAGTGTCAGGGAGCATTGTGATGACAAGTGTATTGAGAATTGTGATGACAAAGGTCATGGAGCATTGTGATGAAAAGGGCATGGATTATTGTGATGACAGGCATCATGGAGCGTTGTGAGGACAAGTGTTATGGAACATTGTGATCACAAGGGTTTGGAGCATTGTGATGACAGAGGTCATGGATCATTTTGATTTCAAGGAGCATGGAGCATTGTGATGACAAGGGCATGAAGCAATGTGATCCCAAAGTTCATGGAGGATTGTGATGACAATGGAAATGGAGTATTGTGATGACAAGTGCATAGAGCATTGTAATGACAAGGTCATGTAGCATTTTGCTGACAAAGGCATGGAGCATTGTGATCACAGGTGTCATGGAGCACTGTGATGACAAGCGTCATGGAGCATTGTGAATACATGGGTCATGGAACTTTGGGATAAAATGGGCATGGATCATTGTGATGACAAGGGTCATGGAGCATTGGGCTGAAACTGTTCATGGAGTATTGTGATGACAGGGGTCATGGAGCATTGTGATGACAAGGGAATGGAGCATGGTGATGACAAGGTCTTGGAGCATTGTGAGGAGATGACCATGGAGACTTGTGATGACAAATCTAATGGAGCATTCTGATGAAAAAGGGAATGGAACATTGTGATTACTGGAGTCTTCGAGCATTGTGATGACAAGGGCATGGAGCATTGTGAGGAGAAGACCCTGGAACATTCTGATGACATGCATCATGGAGCTTTGTGATGACAAGGGCATGGAGCATTGTGATTACATGGATCTTGGAGCATTGTGATGACAAGGGTCATGGAGCCTTGTGATGACAAGGCCGTGGAATATTATGATGGCAGGTGTCATGGAGCATAGTTACGACAGAGGTAACGGAGCATTGTGATGAGAAGGGCATTGAGCATTGATCTGAAATGTTTCATGGATTACTGTGATGAGAGTGGGCATGGCGGTTTGTCATGACAAGGGCACGGTACACTGTGATACATGGGTCATGGAGGATTGTAATGACAAGGTCATGGAGCATTGTGATGAGAATGGCATCGAGCATTGTGATGACAAGTGTCATGGAGCTTTGTGATGACAAGGACATGGAGCAATGTGATGAGAGGGTTCATGGAGCATTGTGATGACAATGACATGGAGCATTGTGATGCCAAGGGTCATGTAGCTTTGTGATGACAAAGGTCATGGAGCATTTTGATGACAAGTGTGTGGTGCATTGTGATGAGAAGGGCAGGGAGCATTTTGTGGACAGGGTCATGCAGCAATTTGATGAAAAGTGTAATGGAACATTTTGATGCCAGGGGTTATAGAACATTGTGATGCCAGTGGTCATGGAGCTTTGGGATGAAAAGGGTCATGGAGCATTTTGATGACAAGGGTTATGGAACATTGTGATGTCAGGGATCATGGAACATTGTGCTGATAAGGGGATGTAGCATTGTGATGACAGGGGTCATGGAACATTGTGATAACAGGGGTGAGGGAGGATTGTGATGACTAGTGATGGAACATTGTACTATCTCATGTGAGAGAGTATTTGGATGAGAAGTGCATGGAGCATTGTGATTAAAATGTTTATGGAGCATAGCGATGACAAGGTTGTGGATCATTGTGGTGAAAAGCGCATGGCACAATTTGATGACAAGGGTCATGGAGCATTGTTCTGACAAAGGCATGGAGCATTGTGATGACAAGGGTCACGGAGCATTGTGATGAAAAGTTCATGGAGCATTGTGGTTACAAAGGTCACAGAGCCTTGTGATGACGCGGGCATGGATTGTTGTGATGACAAACGTTATGAAGCATTGTGATGACTGTAGTCACGGAGCATTGTGATGACAGGGGTCATGGAGCATTGTGATGACAATGGCATGGAGCATTGTGATGCCAAGTGTCATGGAGGATTCTGATGACAAAGGTAATGGAGCATTGTGGTGACAATGGTTTGGAGCATTGTGATGACAAGGATCAGGGAGCATTGTGCTGACAAGTGCATGGAGCTTTGTGATGACAAGGGTCATGGAGCATTGGGCTAATAATGTGCATGGAGTATTGTGATGACAGGGGTCATGGAGCATTGTGATGACAAGGGAATGGAGCATGTTGATGACAAGGTCTTGGAGCATTGTGATGAGATGAACATGGAGACTTGTGATGACAAGTCTAATGGAGCATTCTTATGAAAAGGGGCATGGAGCATTGTGATTACGGGGGTCTTGAAGCATTGTGATGACAAGGGCATGGAGCATTGTGAGGCGAAGGCCATGGAACATTGTGATGACATGCGTCATGGAGCTTTGTGATGACAAGTGCATGGAGCATTGTGATTACATGGGTCTTGGAGCATTGTGCTGACAAGGGTCCTGGAGCCTTGTGATGACAAGGCCGTGGAACATTGTGATGGCAGGGGTCATGGAGCTTGTTATGACAGAGGTAATGGAGCATTGTGATGAGAAGTGCATTGAGCATTCGTCTGAAATATTTCATGGATTATTGTGATGAGAGTGGGCATGGCGCATTGTGATGACAAGGGCACGGTACACTGTGATACATGGGTCATGGAGGATTGTAATGACAAGGGCATGGAGCATTGTGATGAGAAGGGCATCGAGCATTGTGATGACAAGTGCCATGGAGCTTTGTGATGACAAGGGCATGGAGCAATGTGATGAGAGGGTTCATGGAGCATTGTGATGACCATGACATGGAGCATTGTGATGCCAAGGGTCATGGAGCTTTGTGATGACAAAGGTCATGGAGCATTTTGATGACAAGGGTGTGGTGCATTGTGATGAGAACGGCAGGGAGCATTGTGATGACCAGGTAATGCAGTATTGTAAAGAGAGGTGTCAGGGAGCATTGTGATGACATATGTAATGGCCCATTGTGATGACAATGGCATGGAGCATTGTGATGCAAACTTCCATTGAGGATTCTGATCACAAAGGTAATGGAGCATTGTGATGACAATGGCTTGGAGCATTGTGATGACAAGTGTCAGGGAGCATTGTGCTGACAAGTGCATGGAGAATTGTGATGACAAGGGTCATGGAGCATTCTGATGACAAGCTTGTGGAGTATTTTGATGACAATGGCATGGAGCATTGGGATGAAAAGGGCATGGGGCTTTGTGATGAAAAAGGCATGGAGCCTTTTCGTGACAGGGTTCAAGGAGCATTCTGACGACAAGTGTCAGGGAGCATTGTGATGACAAGTGTATTGAGAATTGTGATGACAAAGGTCATGGAGCATTGTGATGAAAAGGGCATGGATTATTGTGATGACTGGCATCATGGAGCGTTGTGAGGACAAGTGTTATGGAACATTGTGATCACAAGGGTTTGGAGCATTGTGATGACAGAGGTCATGGATCATTTTGATTTCAAGGAGCATGGAGCATTGTGATGACAAGGGCATGAAGCAATGTGATCCCAAAGTTCATGGAGGATTGTGATGACAATGGAAATGGAGTATTGTGATGACAAGTGCATAGAGCATTGTAATGACAAGGTCATGTAGCATTTTGCTGACAAAGGCATGGAGCATTGAGATGACAGGTGTCATGGAGCACTGTGATGACAAGCGTCATGGAGCATTGTGAATACATGGGTCATGGAACATTGGGATAACATGGGCATGGATCATTGTGATGACAAGGGTCATGGAGCATTGGGCTGAAAATGTTCATGGAGTATTGTGATGACAGGGGTCATGGAGCATTGTGATTACAGGGGTCTTGGAGCATTGTGATGACAAGAGTCCCGGATCATTGTGTTGTCAGGTGTCATGGAGTGTTGTGATGACAGTGGTCATGGAGCATTGTGATGATATTGGTCATGGAGCATTGTGATGAGAAGGTCATAGAGAATTGGGCTGAAAATGTTCATGGAGTATTGTGATGACAGGGGTCATGGAGCATTGTGATGACAAGGGAATGGAGCATGGTGATGACAAGGTCTTGGAGCATTGTGAGGAGATGACCATGGAGACTTGTGATGACAAATCTAATGGAGCATTCTGATGAAAAAGGGAATGGAACATTGTGATTACTGGAGTCTTCGAGCATTGTGATGACAAGGGCATGGAGCATTGTGAGGAGAAGACCATGGAACATTCTGATGACATGCGTCATGGAGCTTTGTGATGACAAGGGCATGGAGCATTGTGATTACATGGATCTTGGAGCATTGTGATGACAAGGGTCATGGAGCCTTGTGATGACAAGGCCGTGGAATATTATGATGGCAGGTGTCATGGAGCATTGTTACAACAGAGGTAACGGAGCATTGTGATGAGAAGGGCATTGAGCATTGGTCTGAAATATTTCATGGATTATTGTGATGAGAGTGGGCGTGGCGCATTGTGATGACAAGGGCACGGTACACTGTGATACATGGGTCATGGAGGATTGTAATGACAAGGTCATGGAGCATTGTGATGAGAAGGGCATCGAGCATTGTGATGACAAGTGCCATGGAGCTTTGTGATGACAAGGGCATGGAGCAATGTGATTACAGGGGTCTTGGAGCATTGTGATGACAAGAGTCCCGGATCATTGTGTTGTCAGGTGTCATGGAGTGTTGTGATGACAGTGGTCATGGAGCATTGTGATGATATTGGTCATGGAGCATTGTGATGAGAAGGTCATAGAGAATTGGGCTGAAAATGTTCATGGATTATTGTGATGACAGTGGTCATGGAGCATTGTGATGACAAGGGAATGGAGCATGGTGATGACAAGGTCTTGGAGCATTGTGAGGAGATGACCATGGAGACTTGTGATGACAAATCTAATGGAGCATTCTGATGAAAAAGGGAATGGAACATTGTGATTACTGGAGTCTTCGAGCATTGTGATTACATGGATCTAGGAGCATTGTGATGACAAGGGTCATGGAGCCTTGTGATGACAAGGCCGTGGAATATTATGATGGCAGGTGTCATGGAGCATTGTTACGACAGAGGTAACGGAGCATTGTGATGAGAATGGCATCGAGCATTGTGATGACAAGTGTCATGGAGCTTTGTGATGACAAGGACATGGAGCAATGTGATGAGAGGGTTCATGGAGCATTGTGATGACAATGACATGGAGCATTGTGATTCCAAGGGTCATGGAGCTTTGTGATGACAAAGGTCATGGAGCATTTTGATGACAAGTGTGTGGTGCATTGTGATGAGAAGGGCAGGGAGCATTTTGATGACAGGGTCATGCAGCAATTTGATGAAAAGTGTAATGGAACATTTTGATGCCAGGGGTTATAGAACATTGTGATGCCAGGGGTCATGGAGCTATGGGATGAAAAGGGTCATGGAGCATTTTGATGACAGGGGTTATGGAACATTGTGATGTCAGGGGTCATGGAACATTGTGCTAATAAGGGGATGTAGCATTGTGATGACAGGGGTCATGGAACATTGTGATAACA
Organism: Mesoplodon densirostris; assembly: GCF_025265405.1. Classification (NCBI taxonomy): domain Eukaryota; kingdom Metazoa; phylum Chordata; class Mammalia; order Artiodactyla; family Ziphiidae; genus Mesoplodon; species Mesoplodon densirostris. The sequence goes on from NW_026778198.1 coordinate 706,308, forward strand.
GGGGTGAGGGAGGATTGTGATGACTAGTGATGGAACATTGTGATATCTCATGTGAGAGAGTATTTGGATGAGAAGTGCATGGAGCATTGTGATTACAAGGTTTATGGAGCATAGCGATGACAAGGTTGTGGATCATTGTGGTGAAAAGCGCATGGCACAATTTGATGACAAGGGTCATGGAACATTGTTCTGACAAAGGCATGGAGCATTGTGATGACAAGGGTCACGGAGCATTGTGATGAAAAGTTCATGGAGCATTGTGGTTACAAAGGTCACAGAGACTTGTGATGACGTGGGCATGGATTGTTGTGATGACAAACGTTATGAAGCATTGTGATGACTGTAGTCACGGAGCATTGTGATGACAGGGGTCATGGAGCATTGTGATGACAATGGCATGGAGCATTGTGATGCCAAGTGTCATGGAGGATTCTGATGACAAAGGTAATGGAGCATTGTGGTGACAATAGTTTGGAGCATGGTGATGAAAGGATCAGGGAGCATTGTGCTGACAAGTGCATGGAGCTTTGTGATGACAAGGGTCATGGAGCATTGGGCTAATAATGTGCATGGAGTATTGTGATGACACGGGTCATGGAGCATTGTGATGACAAGGGAATGGAGCATGTTGATGACAAGGTCTTGGAGCATTGTGATGAGATGACAATGCAGACTTGGGATGACAAGTCTAATGGAGCATTCTGATGAAAAGGGGCATGGAGCATTGTGATTACGGGGGTCTTGAAGCATTGTGATGACAAGGGCATGGAGCATTGTGAGGCGAAGGCCATGGAACATTGTGATGACATGCGTCATGGAGCTTTGTGATGACAAGGGCATGGAGCATTGTGATTACATGGGTCTTGGAGCATTGTACTGACAAGGGTCCTGGAGCCTTGTGATGACAAGGCCGTGGAACATTGTGATGGCAGGGGTCATGGAGCTTGTTATGACAGAGGTAATGGAGCATTGTGATGAGAAGTGCATTGAGCATTGGTCTGAAATATTTCATGGATTATTGTGATGAGAGTGGGCGTGGCACATTGTGATGACAAGGGCACGGTACACTGTGATACATGGGTCATGGAGGATTGTAATGACAAGGGCATGGAGCATTGTGATGAGAAGGGCATCGAGCATTGTGATGACAAGTGTCATGGAGCTTTGTGATGACAAGGGCATGGAGCAATGTGATGAGAGGGTTCATGGAGCATTGTGATGACAATGACATGGAGCATTGTGATGCCAAGGGTCATGGAGCTTTCTGATGACAAAGGTCATGGAGCATTTTGATGACAAGGGTGTGGTGCATTGTGATGAGAACGGCAGGGAGCATTGTGATGACCAGGTAATGCAGTATTGTAAAGAGAGATGTCAGGGAGCATTGTGATGACATATGTAATGGCCCATTGTGATGACAATGGCATGGAGCATTGTGATGCAAACTTCCATTGAGGATTCTGATCACAAAGGTAATGGAGCATTGTGATGACAATGGCTTGGAGCATTGTGATGACAAGTGTCAGGGAGCATTGTGCTGACAAGTGCATGGATAATTGTGATGACAAGGGTCATGGAGCATTCTGATGACAAGCTTGTGGAGTATTTTGATGACAATGGCATGGAGCATTGGGATGAAAAGGGCATGGGGCTTTGTGATGAAAAAGGCATGGAGCCTTTTCGTGACAGGGTTCAAGGAGCATTCTGACGACAAGTGTCAGGGAGCATTGTGATGACAAGTGTATTGAGAATTGTGATGACAAAGGTCATGGAGCATTGTGATGAAAAGGGCATGGATTATTGTGATGACAGGCATCATGGAGTGTTGTGAGGACAAGTGTTATGGAACATTGTGATCACAAGGGTTTGGAGCATTGTGATGACAGAGGTCATGGATCATTTTGATTTCAAGGAGCATGGAGCATTGTGATGACAAGGGCATGAAGCAATGTGATCCCAAAGTTCATGGAGGATTGTGATGACAATGGAAATGGAGTATTGTGATGACAAGTGCATAGAGCATTGTAATGACAAGGTCATGTAGCATTTTGCTGACAAAGGCATGGAGCATTGTGATGACAGGTGTCATGGAGCACTGTGATGACAAGCGTCATGGAGCATTGTGAATACATGGGACATGGAACATTGGCATAACATGGGCATGGATCATTGTGATGACAAGGGTCATGGAGCATTGGGCTGAAAATGTTCATGGAGTATTGTGATGACAGGGGTCATGGAGCATTGTGATTACAGGGGTCTTGGAGCATTGTGATGACAAGAGTCCCGGATCATTGTGTTGTCAGGTGTCATGGAGTGTTGTGATGACAGTGGTCATGGAGCATTGTGATGATATTGGTCATGGAGCATTGTGATGAGAAGGTCATAGAGAATTGGGCTGAAAATGTTCATGGAGTATTGTGGTGACAGGGGTCATGGAGCATTGTGATGACAAGGGAATGGAGCATGGTGATGACAAGGTCTTGGAGCATTGTGAGGAGATGACCATGGAGACTTTTGATGACAAATCTAATGGAGCATTCTGATGAAAATGGGAATGGAACATTGTGATTACTGGAGTCTTCGAGCATTGTGATGACAAGGGCATGGAGCATTGTGAGGAGAAGACCCTGGAACATTCTGATGACATGCGTCATGGAGCTTTGTGATGACAAGGGCATGGAGCATTGTGATTACATGGATCTTGGAGCATTGTGATGACAAGGGTCATGGAGCCTTGTGATGACAAGGCCATGGAATATTATGATGGCAGGTGTCATGGAGCATTGTTACGACAGAGGTAACGGAGCATTGTGATGAGAAGGGCATTGAGCATTGATCTGAAATGTTTCATGGATTACTGTGATGAGAGTGGGCATGGCGGTTTGTCATGACCAGGGCACGGTACACTGTGATACATGGGTCATGGAGGATTTTAATGACAAGGTCATGGAGCATTGTGATGAGAATGGCATCGAGCATTGTGATGACAAGTGTCATGGAGCTTTGTGATGACAAGGACATGGAGCAATGTGATGAGAGGGTTCATGGAGCATTGTGATGACAATGACATGGAGCATTATGATGCCAAGGGTCATGGAGCTTTGTGATGACAAAGGTCATGGAGCATTTTGATGACAAGTGTGTGGTGCATTGTGATGAGAAGGGCAGGGAGCATTTTGATGACAGGGTCATGCAGCAATTTGATGAAAAGTGTAATGGAACATTTTGATGCCAGGGGTTATAGAACATTGTGATGCCAGGGGTCATGGAGCTATGGGATGAAAAGGGTCATGGAGCATTTTGATGACAGGGGTTATGGAACATTGTGATGTCAGGGGTCATGGAACATTGTGCTAATAAGGGGATGTAGCATTGTGATGACAGGGGTCATGGAACATTGTGATAACAGGGGTGAGGGAGGATTGTGATGACTAGTGATGGAACATTGTGATATCTCATGTGAGAGAGTATTTGGATGAGAAGTGCATGGAGCATTGTGATTACAAGGTTTATGGAGCATAGCGATGACAAGGTTGTGGATCATTGTGGTGAAAAGCGCATGGCACAATTTGATGACAAGGGTCATGGAGCATTGTTCTGACAAAGGCATGGAGCATTGTGATGACAAGGGTCACGGAGCATTGTGATGAAAAGTTCATGGAGCATTGTGGTTACAAAGGTCACAGAGACTTGTGATGACGTGGGCATGGATTGTTGTGATGACAAACGTTATGAAGCATTGTGATGACTGTAGTCACGGAGCATTGTGATGACAGGGGTCATGGAGCATTGTGATGACAATGGCATGGAGCATTGTGATGCCAAGTGTCATGGAGGATTCTGATGACAAAGGTAATGGAGCATTGTGGTGACAATGGTTTGGAGCATGGTGATGACAAGGATCAGGGAGCATTGTGCTGACAAGTGCATGGAGCTTTGTGATGACAAGGGTCATGGAGCATTGGGCTAATAATGTGCATGGAGTATTGTGATGACAGGGGTCATGGAGCATTGTGATGACAAGGGAATGGAGCATGTTGATGACAAGGTCTTGGAGCATTGTGATGAGATGACAATGCAGACTTGGGATGACAAGTCTAATGGAGCATTCTGATGAAAAGGGGCATGGAGCATTGTGATTACGGGGGTCTTGAAGCATTGTGATGACAAGGGCATGGAGCATTGTGAGGCGAAGGCCATGGAACATTGTGATGACATGCGTCATGGAGCTTTGTGATGACAAGGGCATGGAGCATTGTGATTACATGGGTCTTGGAGCATTGTGCTGACAAGGGTCCTGGAGCCTTGTGATGACAAGGCCGTGGAACATTGTGATGGCAGGGGTCATGGAGCTTGTTATGACAGAGGTAATGGAGCATTGTGATGAGAAGTGCATTGAGCATTGATCTGAAATATTTCATGGATTATTGTGATGAGAGTGGGCGTGGCGCATTGTGATGACAAGGGCACGGTACACTGTGATACATGGGTCATGGAGGATTGTAATGACAAGGGCATGGAGCATTGTGATGAGAAGGGCATCGAGCATTGTGATGACAAGTGTCATGGAGCTTTGTGATGACAAGGGCATGGAGCAATGTGATGAGAGGGTTCATGGAGCATTGTGATGACAATGACATGGAGCATTGTGATGCCAAGGGTCATGGAGCTTTCTGATGACAAAGGTCATGGAGCATTTTGATGACAAGGGTGTGGTGCATTGTGATGAGAACGGCAGGGAGCATTGTGATGACCAGGTAATGCAGTATTGTAAAGAGAGATGTCAGGGAGCATTGTGATGACATATGTAATGGCCCATTGTGATGACAATGGCATGGAGCATTGTGATGCAAACTTCCATTGAGGATTCTGATCACAAAGGTAATGGAGCATTGTGATGACAATGGCTTGGAGCATTGTGATGACAAGTGTCAGGGAGCATTGTGCTGACAAGTGCATGGAGAATTGTGATGACAAGGGTCATGGAGCATTCTGATGACAAGCTTGTGGAGTATTTTGATGACAATGGCATGGAGCATTGGGATGAAAAGGGCATGGGGCTTTGTGATGAAAAAGGCATGGAGCCTTTTCGTGACAGGGTTCAAGGAGCATTCTGACGACAAGTGTCAGGGAGCATTGTGATGACAAGTGTATTGAGAATTGTGATGACAAAGGTCATGGAGCATTGTGATGAAAAGGGCATGGATTATTGTGATGACAGGCATCATGGAGTGTTGTGAGGACAAGTGTTATGGAACATTGTGATCACAAGGGTTTGGAGCATTGTGATGACAGAGGTCATGGATCATTTTGATTTCAAGGAGCATGGAGCATTGTGATGACAAGGGCATGAAGCAATGTGATCCCAAAGTTCATGGAGGATTGTGATGACAATGGAAATGGAGTATTGTGATGACAAGTGCATAGAGCATTGTAATGACAAGGTCATGTAGCATTTTGCTGACAAAGGCATGGAGCATTGTGATGACAGGTGTCATGGAGCACTGTGATGACAAGCGTCATGGAGCATTGTGAATACATGGGACATGGAACATTGGCATAACATGGGCATGGATCATTGTGATGACAAGGGTCATGGAGCATTGGGCTGAAAATGTTCATGGAGTATTGTGATGACAGGGGTCATGGAGCATTGTGATTACAGGGGTCTTGGAGCATTGTGATGACAAGAGTCCCGGATCATTGTGTTGTCAGCTGTCATGGAGTGTTGTGATGACAGTGGTCATGGAGCATTGTGATGATATTGGTCATGGAGCATTGTGATGAGAAGGTCATAGAGAATTGGGCTGAAAATGTTCATGGAGTATTGTGATGACAGGGGTCATGGAGCATTGTGATGACAAGGGAATGGAGCATGGTGATGACAAGGTCTTGGAGCATTGTGAGGAGATGACCATGGAGACTTGTGATGACAAATCTAATGGAGCATTCTGATGAAAAAGGGAATGGAACATTGTGATTACTGGAGTCTTCGAGCATTGTGATGACAAGGGCATGGAGCATTGTGAGGAGAAGACCATGGAACATTCTGATGACATGCGTCATGGAGCTTTGTGATGACAAGGGCATGGAGCATTGTGATTACATGGATCTTGGAGCATTGTGATGACAAGGGTCATGGAGCCTTGTGATGACAAGGCCGTGGAATATTATGATGGCAGGTGTCATGGAGCATTGTTACGACAGAGGTAACGGAGCATTGTGATGAGAAGGGCATTGAGCATTGATCTGAAATGTTTCATGGATTACTGTGATGAGAGTGGGCATGGCGGTTTGTCATGACAAGGGCACGGTACACTGTGATACATGGGTCATGGAGGATTGTAATGACAAGGTCATGGAGCATTGTGATGAGAATGGCATCGAGCATTGTGATGACAAGTGTCATGGAGCTTTGTGATGACAAGGACATGGAGCAATGTGATGAGAGGGTTCATGGAGCATTGTGATGACAATGACATGGAGCATTGTGATGCCAAGGGTCATGGAGCTTTGTGATGACAAAGGTCATGGAGCATTTTGATGACAAGTGTGTGGTGCATTGTGATGAGAAGGGCAGGGAGCATTTTGATGACAGGGTCATGCAGCAATTTGATGAAAAGTGTAATGGAACATTTTGATGCCAGGGGTTATAGAACATTGTGATGCCAGGGTTCATGGAGCTATGGGATGAAAAGGGTCATGGAGCATTTTGATGACAGGGGTTATGGAACATTGTGATGTCAGGGGTCATGGAACATTGTGCTGATAAGGGGATGTAGCATTGTGATGACAGGGGTCATGGAACATTGTGATAACAGGGGTGAGGGAGGATTGTGATGACTAGTGATGGAACATTGTGATATCTCATGTGAGAGAGTATTTGGATGAGAAGTGCATGGAGCATTGTGATTACAAGGTTTATGGAGCATAGCGATGACAAGGTTGTGGATCATTGTGGTGAAAAGCGCATGGCACAATTTGATGACAAGGGTCAAGGAGCATTGTTCTGACAAAGGCATGGAGCATTGTGATGACAAGGGTCACGGAGCATTGTGATGAAAAGTTCATGGAGCATTGTGGTTACAAAGGTCACAGAGACTTGTGATGACATGGGCATGGATTTTTGTGATGACAAACGTTATGAAGCATTGTGATGACTGTAGTCACGGAGCATTGTGATGACAGGGGTCATGGAGCATTGTGATGACAATGGCATGGAGCATTGTGATGCCAAGTGTCATGGAGGATTCTGATGACAAAGGTAATGGAGCATTGTGGTGACAATGGTTTGGAGCATTGTGATGACAAGGATCAGGGAGCATTGTGCTGACAAGTGCATGGAGCATTGTGATGACAAGGGCATGGATCATTGTGATGACAAGTGTCATGGAGCATTGGGCTAAAAATGTGCATGGAGTATTGTGATGACAGGGGTCATGGAGCATTGTGATGACAAGGGAATGGAGCATGTTGATGACAAGGTCTTGGAGCATTGTGATGAGATGAACATGGAGACTTCTGATGACAAGTCTAATGGGGCATTCTTATGAAAAGGGGCATGGAGCATTGTGATTACGGGGGTCTTGAAGCATTGTGATGACAAGGGCATGGAGCATTGTGAGGCGAAAGCCATGGAACATTTTGATGACATGCGTCATGGAGCTTTGTGATGACAAGGGCATGGAGCATTGTGATTACATGGGTCTTGGAGCATTGTGCTGACAAGGGTCCTGGAGCCTTGTGATGACAAGGCCGTGGAACATTGTGATGGCAGGGGTCATGGAGCTTGTTATGACAGAGGTAATGGAGCATTGTGATGAGAAGTGCATTGAGCATTGGTCTGAAATATTTCATGGATTATTGTGATGAGAGTGGGCATGGCGCATTGTGAGGACAAGGGCACGGTACACTGTGATACATGGGTCATGGAGGATTGTAATGACAAGGGCATGGAGCATTGTGATGAGAAGGGCATCGAGCATTGTGATGACAAGTGCCATGGAGCTTTGTGATGACAAGTGCATGGAGCAATGTGATGAGAGGGTTCATGGAGCATTGTGATGACAATGACATGGAGCATTGTGATGCCAAGGGTCATGGAGCTTTGTGATGACAAATGTCATGGAGCATTTTGATGACAATTGTGTGGTGCATTGTGATGAGAACGGCAGGGAGCATTGTGAGAACCGGGTAATGCAGTATTGTAAAGAGAGGTGTCAGGGAGCATTGTGATGACATATGTAATGGCCCATTGTGATGACAATGGCTTGGATCATTGTGATGACAAGGGTCAGGGAGCATTGTGCTGACAAGTGCATGGAGAATTGTGATGACAAGGGTCATGGAGCATTCTGATGACAAGCTTGTGGAGTATTTTGATGACAATGGCATGGAGCATTGGGATGAAAAGGGCATGGGGCTTTGTGATGAAAACGGCATGGAGCCTTTTCGTGACAAGGTTCAAGGAGCATTCTGACGACAAGTGTCAGGGAGCATTGTGATGACAAGTGTATTGAGAATTGTGATGACAAAGGTCATGGAGCATTGTGATGAAAAGGGCATGGATTATTGTGATGACAGGCATCATGGAGTGTTGTGAGGACAAGTGTTATGGAACATTGTGATCACAAGGGTTTGGAGCATTGTGATGACAGAGGTCATGGATCATTTTGATTTCAAGGAGCATGGAGCATTGTGATGACAAGGGCATGAAGCAATGTGATCCCAAAGTTCATGGAGGATTGTGATGACAATGGAAATGGAGTATTGTGATGACAAGTGCATAGAGCATTGTAATGACAAGGTCATGTAGCATTTTGCTGACAAAGGCATGGAGCATTGAGATGACAGGTGTCATGGAGCACTGTGATGACAAGCGTCATGGAGCATTGTGAATACATGGGTCATGGAACATTGGGATAACATGGGCATGGATCATTGTGATGACAAGGGTCATGGAGCATTGGGCTGAAAATGTTCATGGAGTATTGTGATGACAGGGGTCATGGAGCATTGTGATTACAGGGGTCTTGGAGCATTGTGATGACAAGAGTCCCGGATCATTGTGTTGTCAGGTGTCATGGAGTGTTGTGATGACAGTGGTCATGGAGCATTGTGATGATATTGGTCATGGAGCATTGTGATGAGAAGGTCATAGAGAATTGGGCTGAAAATGTTCATGGAGTATTGTGATGACAGGGGTCATGGAGCATTGTGATGACAAGGGAATGGAGCATGGTGATGACAAGGTCTTGGAGCATTGTGAGGAGATGACCATGGAGACTTGTGATGACAAATCTAATGGAGCATTCTGATGAAAAAGGGAATGGAACATTGTGATTACTGGAGTCTTCGAGCATTGTGATGACAAGGGCATGGAGCATTGTGAGGAGAAGACCATGGAACATTCTGATGACATGCGTCATGGAGCTTTGTGATGACAAGGGCATGGAGCATTGTGATTACATGGATCTTGGAGCATTGTGATGACAAGGGAATGGAGCATGTTGATGACAAGGTCTTGGAGCATTGTGATGAGATGACAATGGAGACTTGGGATGACAAGTCTAATGGAGCATTCTGATGAAAAGGGGCATGGAGCATTGTGATTACGGGGGTCTTGAAGCATTGTGATGACAAGGGCATGGAGCATTGTGAGGCGAAGGCCATGGAACATTGTGATGACATGCGTCATGGAGCTTTGTGATGACAAGGGCATGGAGTATTGTGATTACATGGGTCTTGGAGCATTGTGCTGACAAGGGTCCTGGAGCCTTGTGATGACAAGGCCGTGGAACATTGTGATGGCAGGGGTCATGGAGCTTGTTATGACAGAGGTAATGGAGCATTGTGATGAGAAGTGCATTGAGCATTGGTCTGAAATATTTCATGGATTATTGTGATGAGAGTGGGCGTGGCGCATTGTGATGACAAGGGCATGGTACACTGTGATACATGGGTCATGGAGGATTGTAATGACAAGGGCATGGAGCATTGTGAAGAGAAGCTCATTGAGCATTGTGATGACAAGTGCCATGGAGCTTTGTGATGACAAGGGCATGGAGCAATGTGATGAGAGGGTTCATGGAGCATTGTGATGACAATGACATGGAGCATTGTGATGCCAAGGGTCATGGAGCTTTGTGATGACAAAGGTCATGGAGCATTTTGATGACAAGTGTGTGGTGCATTGTGATGAGAACGGCAGGGAGCATTGTGATGACCAGGTAATGCAGTATTGTAAAGAGAGGTGTCAGGGAGCATTGTGATGACATATGTAATGGCCCATTGTGATGACAATGGCATGGAGCATTGTGATGCAAACTTCCATTGAGGATTCTGATCACAATGGTAATGGAGCATTGTGATGACAATGGCTTGGAGCTTTGTGATGACAAGGGTCAGGGAGCATTGTGCTGACAAGTGCATGGAGAATTGTGATGACAAGGGTCATGGAGCATTCTGATGACAAGCTTGTGGAGTATTTTGATGACAATGTCATGGAGCATTGGGATGAAAAGGGCATGGGGCATTGTGATGAAAAAGGCATGGAGCCTTTTCGTGACAGGATTCAAGGAGCATTCTGACAACAAGTGTCAGGGAGCATTGTGATGACAAGTGTATTGAGAATTGTGATGACAAAGGTCATGGAGCATTGTGATGAAATGGGCATGGATTATTGTGATGACAGGCATCATGGAGCGTTGTGAGGACAAGTGTTATGGAACATTGTGATCACAAGTGTTTGGAGCATTGTGATGACAGAGGTCATGGATCATTTTGATTTCAAGGAGCATGGAGCATTGTGATGACAAGGGCATGAAGCAATGTGATCCCAAAGTTCATGGAGGATTGTGATGACAATGGAAATGGAGTATTGTGATGACAAGTGCATAGAGCATTGTAATGACAAGGTCATGTAGCATTTTGCTGACAAAGGCATGGAGCATTGTGATGACAGGTGTCATGGAGCACTGTGATGACAAGCGTCATGGAGCATTGTGAATACATGGGTCATGGAACATTGGGATAACATGGGCATGGATCATTGTGATGACAAGGGTCATGGAGCATAGGGCTGAAAATGTTCATGGAGTATTGTGATGAAAGGGGTCATGGAGCATTGTTATTACAGCGGTCTTGGAGAATTGTGATGACAAGAGTCCCGGATCATTGTGTTGTCAGGTGTGATGGAGTGTGTTGATGACACTGGTCTTGGAGCATTGTGATGATATTGGTCATGGAGCATTGTGATGAGAATGTCATGGAGAATTGGGCTGAAAATTTTCATGGAGTATTGTGGAGACAGGGGTCATGGAGCATTGTGATGACAAGGGAATGGAGCATGGTGATGACAAGGTCTTGGAGCATTGTGAGGAGATGACCATGGAGACTTGTGATGACAAATCTAATGGAGCATTCTGATGAAAAAGGGAATGGAACATTGTGATTACTGGAGTCTTCGAGCATTGTGATGACAAGGGCATGGAGCATTGTGAGGAGAAGACCCTGGAACATTCTGATGACATGCGTCATGGAGCTTTGTGATGACAAGGGCATGGAGCATTGTGATTACATGGATCTTGGAGCATTGTGATGACAAGGGTCATGGAGCCTTGTGATGACAAGGCCATGGAATATTATGATGGCAGGCGTCATGGAGCATTGTTACGACAGAGGTAACGGAGCATTGTGATGAGAAGGGCATTGAGCATTGATCTGAAATGTTTCATGGATTACTGTGATGAGAGTGGGCATGGCGGTTTGTCATGACAAGGGCACGGTACACTGTGATACACGGGTCACGGAGGATTGTAATGACAAGGTCATGGAGCATTGTGATGAGAATGGCATCGAGCATTGTGATGACAAGTGTCATGGAGCTTTGTGATGACAAGGACATGGAGCAATATGATGAGAGGGTTCATGGAGCATTGTGATGACAATGACATGGAGCATTGTGATGCCAAGGGTCATGGAGCTTTGTGATGACAAAGGTCATGGAGCATTTTGATGACTAGTGTGTGGTGCATTGTGATGAGAAGGGCAGGGAGCATTTTGATGACAGGGTCATGCAGCAATTTGATGAAAAGTGTAATGGAACATTTTGATGCCAGGGGTTATAGAACATTGTGATGCCAGGGGTCATGGAGCTATGGGATGAAAAGGGTCATGGAGCATTTTGATGACAGGGGTTATGGAACATTGTGATGTCAGGGGTCATGGAACATTGTGCTGATAAGGGGATGTAGCATTGTGATGACAGGGGTCATGGAACATTGTGATAACAGGGGTGAGGGAGGATTGTGATGACTAGTGATGGAACATTGTGATATCTCATGTGAGAGAGTATTTGGATGAGAAGTGCATGGAGCATTGTGATTACAAGGTTTATGGAGCATAGCGATGACAAGGTTGTGGATCATTGTGGTGAAAAGCGCATGGCACAATTTGATGACAAGGGTCATGGAGCATTGTTCTGACAAAGGCATGGAGCATTGTGATGACAAGGGTCACGGAGCATTGTGATGAAAAGTTCATGGAGCATTGTGGTTACAAAGGTCACAGAGACTTGTGATGACATGGGCATGGATTGTTGTGATGACAAACGTTATGAAGCATTGTGATGACTGTAGTCACGGAGCATTGTGATGACAGGGGTCATGGAGCATTGTGATGACAATGGCATGGAGGATTCTGATGACAAAGGTAATGGAGCATTGTGGTGACAATGGTTTGGAGCATTGTGATGACAAGGATCAGGGAGCATTGTGCTGACAAGTGCATGGAGCTTTGTGATGACAAGGGTCATGGAGCATTGGGCTGATAATGTGCATGGAGTATTGTGATGACAGGGGTCATGGAGCATTGTGATGACAAGGGAATGGAGCATGTTGATGACAAGGTCTTGGAGCATTGTGATGAGATGACAATGGAGACTTGGGATGACAAGTCTAATGGAGCATTCTGATGAAAAGGGGCATGGAGCATTGTGATTACGGGGGTCTTGAAGCATTGTGATGACAAGGGCATGGAGCATTGTGAGGCGAAGGCCATGGAACATTGTGATGACATGCGTCATGGAGCTTTGTGATGACAAGGGCATGGAGCATTGTGATTACATGGGTCTTCGAGCATTGTGCTGACAAGGGTCCTGGAGCCTTGTGATGACAAGGCCGTGGAACACTGTGATGGCAGGGGTCATGCAGCTTGTTATGACAGAGGTAATGGAGCATTGTGATGAGAAGTGCATTGAGCATTGGTCTGAAATATTTCATGGATTATTGTGATGAGAGTGGGCGTGGCGCATTGTGATGACAAGGGCACGGTACACTGTGATACATGGGTCATGGAGGATTGTAATGACAAGGGCATGGAGCATTGTGAAGAGAAGCTCATTGAGCATTGTGATGACAAGTGCCATGGAGCTTTGTGATGACAAGGGCATGGAGCAATGTGATGAGAGGGTTCATGGAGCATTGTGATGACAATGACATGGAGCATTGTGATGCCAAGGGTCATGGAGCTTTATGATGACAAAGGTCATGGAGCATTTTGATGACAAGGGTGTGGTGCATTGTGATGAGAACGGCAGGGAGCATTGTGATGACCAGGTAATGCAGTATTGTAAAGAGAGGTGTCAGGGAGCATTGTGATGACATATGTAATGGCCCATTGTGATGACAATGGCATGGAGCATTGTGATGCAAACTTCCATTGAGGATTCTGATCACAATGGTAATGGAGCATTGTGATGACAATGGCTTGGAGCTTTGTGATGACAAGGGTCAGGGAGCATTGTGCTGACAAGTGCATGGAGAATTGTGATGACAAGGGTCATGGAGCATTCTGATGACAAGCTTGTGGAGTATTTTGATGACAATGTCATGGAGCATTGGGATGAAAAGGGCATGGGGCTTTGTGATGAAAAAGGCATGGAGCCTTTTCGTGACAGGATTCAAGGAGCATTCTGACAACAAGTGTCAGGGAGCATTGTGATGACAAGTGTATTGAGAATTGTGATGACAAAGGTCATGGAGCATTGTGATGAAATGGGCATGGATTATTGTGATGACAGGCATCATGGAGCGTTGTGAGGACAAGTGTTATGGAACATTGTGATCACAAGGGTTTGGAGCATTGTGATGACAGAGGTCATGGATCATTTTGATTTCAAGGAGCATGGAGCATTGTGATGACAAGGGCATGAAGCAATGTGACCCAAATTTCATGGAGGATTGTGATGACAATGGAAATGGAGTATTGTGATGACAAGTGCATAGAGCATTGTAATGACAAGGTCATGTACATTTTGCTGACAAAGGCATGGAGCATTGTGATGACAGGTGTCATGGAGCACTGTGATGAGAAGCGTCATGGAGCATTGTGAATACATGGGTCATGGAACATTGGGATAACATGGGCATGGATCATTGTGATGACAAGGGTCATGGAGCATAGGGCTGAAAATGTTCATGGAGTATTGTGATGAAAGGGGTCATGGAGCATTGTTATTACAGCGGTCTTGGAGAATTGTGATGACAAGAGTCCCGGATCATTGTGTTGTCAGGTGTGATGGAGTGTGTTGATGACACTGGTCTTGGAGCATTGTGATGATATTGGTCATGGAGCATTGTGATGAGAATGTCATGGAGAATTGGGCTGAAAATTTTCATGGAGTATTGTGATGACATGGGTCATGGAGCATTGTGATGACAAGGGAATGGAGCATGGTGATGACAAGGTCTTGGAGCATTGTGAGGAGATGACCATGGAGACTTGTGATGACAAATCTAATGGAGCATTCTGATGAAAAAGGGAATGGAACATTGTGATTACTGGAGTCTTCGAGCATTGTGATGACAAGGGCATGGAGCATTGTGAGGAGAAGACCCTGAAACATTCTGATGACATGCGTCATGGAGTTTTGTGATGACAAGGGCATGGGGCATTGTTATTACATGGATCTTGGAGCATTGTGATGACAAGGGTCATGGAGCCTTGTGATGACAAGGCCATGGAATATTATGATGGCAGGTGTCATGGAGCATTGTTACGAC
This sequence comes from Mesoplodon densirostris, assembly GCF_025265405.1. NCBI lineage: Eukaryota > Metazoa > Chordata > Mammalia > Artiodactyla > Ziphiidae > Mesoplodon > Mesoplodon densirostris. The sequence goes on from NW_026778198.1 coordinate 721,373, forward strand.
AGAGGTAATGGAGCATTGTGATGAGAAGGGCATTGAGCATTGATCTGAAATGTTTCATGGATTACTGTGATGAGAGTGGGCATGGCGGTTTGTCAGGACAAGGGCACGGTACACTGTGATACACGGGTCATGGAGGATTGTAATGACAAGGTCATGGAGCATTGTGATGAGAATGGCATCGAGCATTGTGATGACAAGTGTCATGGAGCTTTGTGATGACAAGGACATGGAGCAATGTGATGAGAGGGTTCATGGAGCATTGTGATGACAATGACATGGAGCATTGTGATGCCAAGGGTCATGGAGCTTTGTGATGACAGAGGTCATGGAGCATTTTGATGACAAGTGTGTGGTGCATTGTGATGAGAAGGGCAGGGAGCATTTTGATGACAGGGTCATGCAGCAATTTGATGAAAAGTGTAATGGAACATTTTGATGCCAGGGGTTATAGAACATTGTGATGCCAGGGGTCATGGAGCTATGGGATGAAAAGGGTCATGGAGCATTTTGATGACAGGGGTTATGGAACATTGTGATGTCAGGGGTCATGGAACATTGTGCTGATAAGGGGATGTAGCATTGTGATGACAGGGGTCATGGAACATTGTGATAACAGGGGTGAGGGAGGATTGTGATGACTAGTGATGGAACATTGTGATATCTCATGTGAGAGAGTATTTGGATGAGAAGTGCATGGAGCATTGTGATTACAAGGTTTATGGAGCATAGCGATGACAAGGTTGTGGATCATTGTGGTGAAAAGCGCATGGCACAATTTGATGACAAGGGTCATGGAGCATTGTTCTGATAAAGGCATGGAGCATTGTGATGACAAGGGTCACGGAGCATTGTGATGAAAAGTTCATGGAGCATTGTGGTTACAAAGGTCACAGAGCCTTGTGAAGACGTGGGCATGGATTGTTGTGATGACAAACGTTATGAAGCATTGTGAAGACTGTAGTCATGGAGCTTTGTGATGACAGGTGTCATGGAGCATTGTGATGACAATTGCATGGAGCATTGTGATGCCAAGTGTCATGGAGGATTCTGATGACAAAGGTAATGGAGCATTGTGGTGACAATGGTTTGGAGCATTGTGATGACAAGGATCAGGGAGCATTGTGCTGACAAGTGCATGGAGCTTTGTGATGACAAGGGTCATGGAGCATTGGGCTGAAAATGTGCATGGAGTATTGTGATGACAGGGGTCATGGAGCATTGTGATGACAAGGGAATGGAGCATGTTGATGACAAGGTCTTGGAGCATTGTGATGAGATGACAATGGAGACTTGGGATGACAAGTCTAATGGAGCATTCTGATGAAAAGGGGCATGGAGCATTGTGATTACGGGTGTCTTGAAGCATTGTGATGACAAGGGCATGGAGCATTGTGAGGCGAAGGCCATGGAACATTGTGATGACATGCGTCATGGAGCTTTGTGATGACAAGGGCATGGAGTATTGTGATTACATGGGTCTTGGAGCATTGTGCTGACAAGGGTCCTGGAGCCTTGTGATGACAAGGCCGTGGAATATTGTGATGGCAGGGGTCATGGAGCTTGTTATGACAGAGGTAATGGAGCATTGTGATGAGAAGTGCATTGAGCATTGGTCTGAAATATTTCATGGATTATTGTGATGAGAGTGGGCGTGGCGCATTGTGATGACAAGGGCACGGTACACTGTGATACATGGGTCATGGAGGATTGTAATGACAAGGGCATGGAGCATTGTGAAGAGAAGCTCATTGAGCATTGTGATGACAAGTGCCATGGAGCTTTGTGATGACAAGGGCATGGAGCAATGTGATGAGAGTGTTCATGGAGCATTGTGATGACAATGACATGGAGCATTGTGATGCCAAGGGTCATGGAGCTTTATGATGACAAAGGTCATGGAGCATTTTGATGACAAGGGTGTGGTGCATTGTGATGAGAACGGCAGGGAGCATTGTGATGACCAGGTAATGCAGTATTGTAAAGAGAGGTGTCAGGGAGCATTGTGATGACATATGTAATGGCCCATTGTGATGACAATGGCATGGAGCATTGTGATGCAAACTTCCATTGAGGATTCTGATCACAATGGTAATGGAGCATTGTGATGACAATGGCTTGGAGCTTTGTGATGACAAGGGTCAGGGAGCATTGTGCTGACAAGTGCATGGAGAATTGTGATGACAAGGGTCATGGAGCATTCTGATGACAAGCTTGTGGAGTATTTTGATGACAATGGCATGGAGCATTGGGATGAAAACGGCATGGGGCTTTGTGATGAAAAAGGCATGGAGCCTTTTCGTGACAGGATTCAAGGAGCATTCTGACAACAAGTGTCAGGGAGCATTGTGATAACAAGTGTATTGAGAATTGTGATGACAAATGTCATGGAGCATTGTGATGAAATGGGCATGGATTATTGTGATGACAGGCATCATGGAGCGTTGTGAGGACAAGTGTTATGGAACATTGTGATCACAAGGGTTTGGAGCATTGTGATGACAGAGGTCATGGATCATTTTGATTTCAAGGAGCATGGAGCATTGTGATGACAAGGGCATGAAGCAATGTGATCCCAAAGTTCATGGAGGATTGTGATGACAATGGAAATGGAGTATTGTGATGACAAGTGCATAGAGCATTGTAATGACAAGGTCATGTACATTTTGCTGACAAAGGCATGGAGCATTGTGATGACAGGTGTCATGGAGCACTGTGATGAGAAGCGTCATGGAGCATTGTGAATACATGGGTCATGGAACATTGGGATAACATGGGCATGGATCATTGTGATGACAAGGGTCATGGAGCATAGGGCTGAAAATGTTCATGGAGTATTGTGATGAAAGGGGTCATGGAGCATTGTTATTACAGCGGTCTTGGAGAATTGTGATGACAAGAGTCCCGGATCATTGTGTTGTCAGGTGTGATGGAGTGTGTTGATGACACTGGTCTTGGAGCATTGTGATGATATTGGTCATGGAGCATTGTGATGAGAATGTAATGGAGAATTGGGCTGAAAATTTTCATGGAGTATTGTGATGACATGGGTCATGGAGCATTGGGATGACAAGGTAATGGAGCATGGTGATGACAAGATCCTGGAGCATTTTTATGAGATGAACATGGAGACTTGTGATGACAAGTCTCATGGAGCATTCTTATGAAAAGGGGCATGGAGCATTGTGATTACTTGGGTCTTGGAGCATTGTGATGACAAGGGCATGGAGCATTTTGAGGAGAAGGCCATGGAATATTCTGATGACATGCGTCATGGAACTTTGTTATGACTAGGGCATGGAGCATTGTGATTACAGGTGTCTTGGAGCATTGTGCTCACAAGGGTCCTGGAGCCTTGTGATGACAAGGCCGTGGAACATTGTGATGGCAGTGGTCATGGAGCTTGTTATGACAGAGGTAATGGAGCATTGTGATGAGAAGTGAATTGAGCATTGGTCTGAAATGTTTCATGGATTATTGTGATGAGAGTGGGCATGGCGAATTGTGATGACAAGGGCACGGTACACTGTGATACATGGGTCATGGAGGATTGTAATGACAAGAGCATGGAGCATTGTGATGAGAAGGGCATCGAGCATTGTGATGACAAGTGCCATGGAGCTTTGTGATGACAAGGGCATGGAGCAATGTGATGAGAGGGTTCATGGAGCATTGTGATGACAATGACATGGAGCATTGTGATGACAAGGGTCATGGAGCTTTGTGATGACAAAGGTCATGGAGCATTTTGATGACAAGGGTGTGGTGCATTGTGATGAGAACGGCAGGGAGCATTGTGATGACCAGGTAATGCAGTATTGTAAAGAGAGGTGTCAGGGAGCATTGTGATAATATATGTAATGGCCCACTGTGATGACATTGGCATGGAGCATTGTGATGTAAACTTCCATTGAGGATTTTGATCACAAAGGTAATGGAGCATTGTGATGACAATGGCTTGGAGCATTGTGATGACAAATGTCAGGGAGCATTGTGCTAACAAGTGCATGGAGAATTGTGATGACAAGGGTCATGGAGCATTCTGATGACAAGCTTGTGGAGTATTTTGATGACAATGGCATGTAGCATTGGGATGAAAAGGGCATGGGGCTTTGTGATGAAAATGGCATGGAGCCTTTTCGTGACAGGTTTCAAGGAGCATTCTGACCACAAGTGTCAGGGAGCATTGTGATGACAAGTGTATTGAGAATTGTGATGACAAAGGTCATGGAGCATTGTGATGAAAAGGGCATGGATCATTGTGATGACAAGGGTCATGGAGCACTGGGCTGAAAATGTTCATGGAGAGTTGTGATTACAGGTGTCATGGAGCATTGTGACGATAAGGGAATGGAGCATTGTGATGACAAGAATCCCGGATCATTGTTTTGTCGGGTGTCATGGAGTGTTGTGATGACTGTGGTCATGGAGCATTGTGATGATATTTGCAATGGAGCATTGTGATGAGAAGGTCGTGGAGCACTGGGCTGAAAATGTTCATGGATTACTGTGATGACAGGGATCTTGAAGAATTGTGATGACAAGGGAATGGATCATGGTGATGAAAAGGTCCTGGAACATTGTGATGAGAAGACCATGGAGACTTGTGATGGCAAGTCTCATGGAGCATTCTGATGAAAAGGGGCATGGAGCATTGTGCTTACAGGGGTCAAGGAGCATTGTGATGACTAGGGCATAGAGCATTGTGATGAGAAGGCCATGGAGCATTCTGATGACATGCGTCATGGAGTTTTGTGATGACAAGGGCATGGAGCATTGTGATTACAGGGACCTTGGAGGATTATTATGAAATGGTCATGGATCATTGTGATGAAAAAGGCATGGAGCCTTGTCATGACAGGGTTCAAGGAGCATACTGACGACAAGTGTCAGGGAGCATTGTGATGACAAATGTATTGAGAATTGTGATGACAAGATATTGGAGCATTGTGATGAGAAGACCATGGATAATTGTGATGATGAGCGTCATGGGGTGTTGTGATGATATGTGTTATGCAACATTGTGATCACAAGGGTTTGGAGCATTATGATGACAGAGGTCATGCAGAATATTGATTTCATTGTGATGACAACAGCGTGAAGCATTATGATGATGGGTATGGTGCATTGTGATGACAGGGTTCATGGAGCACTAAGATGAAAAGGGGCATGGAGCATTGTGATTACAAGGGTCTTGGAGCATTGTGATGACAGATTTCATGGAGCATTGAGATGAAAAGGGGCATGGAGCATTGTGGTTACAAAGGTCACAGAGCCTTGTGATGACGCGGGCATGGACCAGTGGGATGAAAAACGTTATGAAGCATTGTGATGACTGCAGTCACGGAGCATTGTGATGACAGGGGTCATGGAGCATTGTGATGACAAGGGCATGGAGCATTGTGATGACAGTTGCATGGAGCATTGGTCTGACAAGTTTCAAAGATTATTGTGATGAGAGTGGGCATGGTGCATTGTGAAGAGAAGGTCTTGGAGAATTGGGCTGAAAATGTTCATGGATTATTGTAATGAAAGTGGTCATGGAGCATTGTGATGACAAGGGCATGGCGCATTGTGATGAGAATGCCAGGAAACATTCTGATGACATGCCTCATGGAGCTTTTTGATGACAAGGCCAAGAAGCATTGTGATTACAGGGATCTTGGAGCATTGTGATGAAAAGGGCATGGATTATTGTGATGAAAAATGCATGGAGCCTTGTCATGACAGGGTTCAAGGAGAATACTGACGACAAGTGTCAGGGAGCATTGTGATGACAAGTGTATTGAGCATCGTGATGACAAAGATCATGGAGCATTGTGATGAGAAGACCATGGATAATTGTGATGATGAGCCTCATGTGGTGCTGTGATGATAAGTTTTATGGAACATTGTGATCACAAGGGTTTGGAGCATTATGATGTCAGAGGTCATGGAGAATACTGATTTCATTGTGATGACAATAAATGAAGTATTATGATGATGGGCATCATGCATTGTGATGACAGGGTTCATGGAGCATTGAGATGAAAAGGGGCATGGAGCATTGTGTTTACAAGGGTCTTGGAGCATTGTGATGACAAGGGCAAGGAGCATTGTGATGAGAAGTCCATGGAACATTCTGATGACATGCGTCATGGAGTTTTGTGATGAGAAGGGCATGGAGCATTGTGATTACAGTGGTTTTCAGCATTGTGATGACAAGAGTCATGGAACATTGTGAAGACTAGGCCGTGGAACATTGTGATGGCAGGGTTCATGGTGCATTTTTATGACGGAGGTAATGGAGCATTGTGATGAGAAGGGCATGGAACATTGGTCTGAAATATTTCATGGATTTTTTTGATGAGAGTGGGCATGGAGCATTGTGATGACAAGGGTACGGAACACTATGATACATTCGTCATGCAGGAGTGTAATGACAAAGGCATGGAGCATTGTGATGAGAACGGCATCGAGCATTATGATGACAAGTGTCATGGAGCTTCGTGATGACAAGGGCATTGAGCAATGTTATGAGAGGGTTCATGTAGCATTGTGATGACAATGACATTTAGCATTGTGATGCCAGGGGTCATGGAGCTTTCTGCTGACCAGTCATGGAGCATTTTGATGACAAGGACATGGTGCATTGTGATGAGAAGACCATGGATAATTGTGCTGAACAGCGTCATGGGGCATTGTGATGACAAGTGTTATGGAACATTGTGGTCACAAGGGTTTGGAGCATTGTGTTGACAGAGGTCATGGATCATTTTGATTTCATTGTGATGACAATAGCCTGAAGTATTATTATGATGGGCATGGTGCATTGTGATGACAGCGTTCATGGGGCATTGAGATGAAAAGTGGCATGGAGCATTAGTCTGACAAGTTTCATGGAATATTGTGATAAGAGTGGGCATGGCACATTGTGATGACAAGGGCATGGAGCACTGTGATAACAAGGTCATGGATTATTGTGAAGTAAGTTGTCAGTGAGCATTGTGATGAAATATGTCATGTTCCAGTTTGATGACAATATCATGGATCATTGTGATGCCAGGTGTCATGGAGGATTGTTGTGACAAAGTAAAGGAGCATTGTGATGACAAGGGCATGGAGCATTGTTATATCAAGGGACATTGATAATTTTAATGTCCAGGTCGTGAAACATTGTGATGAAAATCGCATGGAGCTTCCTATGACAGGGGTCATGGAGCAATGCTGTGACAAGTGAATGGAGTATTGTGATGACAAGAGCATATAACATTGTTATGTGAAGTGCCAAGGAGCATTGTAATGACAAGGACATGAAGAATTTTGAGGACAAGGGACATTGAGCTTTGAGATGACAAGGCATGGAGCATGGTGATGGCAAAACCGTGGAGCATTGTGATGAGAAGACCTTGGGTAATTGTGATGTCGAGCATCATGGAGCACTGTAATGACAAGGGGCATGAAGCATTGTGATGACAGGTTTCATGGAGCATTGTGATGACAGGGGTCATGGAGCATTGTGATGACAAGTGCATGGAGCATTGTGATGACAAGTGCATGGAGCATTGCAAGGTCAAGTGCATGGAGAATTGTGATGACAGGGGTCATGGAGCATTGTGATGACAAGTGCTTGGAGCATTGTGATGACAAGTGCATGGAGCATTGCAAGGTCAAGTGCATGGATAATTGTGATGACAAGAGCATGTAACATTGTGATGAGAAGTGTCCTGTAGCATTGTGATGTCAAGGACGTGGAGAATTGTGATGACAAGGGACATGGAGCTTTGTGATAACCAGGGCATGGAGCATGGTGATGACAGGCGTCATGGAGCATTATTATGACAAGAGCCATAGTGCATTCTGACATAAGATATCACTTATGAAGGGAATGTAAACATGGCTACATATGAACTGAATTAGGGAAGAGAACAGAGTTTCAGATTTAGAAAACACTCTAACGCTTGCTTAAGGGGAAAGAGAGGTGGGGAGATGCACAAAACAAAAGTTTGATATTAGCACAGGTAATGTTCCATAATCCAAAAACAGAAGAGACAAGCCCTACTCCTTCCTCAGTGAACGGAACTCAACATACCTATTCCCCGCAGAGAAATATATCTGACTACTAAGAATTTTAACACCTATGTATTGATATGTCTCCATAAGTGAACGAAGTGTGTCTAGAATGACATAAACATGGCAGTGAGAATCAGCTCAAACCCACTATAAAAATGAATTTCAAAACAAAAGATAAAAACAGTAAAATTCTTACACAATACCTTCAGGGGTTCTGATGAAACCTGGAATGACCCTATCTACAATGACAGCTGGATGTGGCATAAGGCTGGTCACTTGGGACTGAGAGGATTGGTGAGATTGGGTGAAAAAATGCAGACCCTTTAAAGCAATAATGCCTGCCACCCATTCGATGGTTCCCATCTCTCCAGGTAGAAGGGAATATCACTACAGTTATAACATGTATGGGAACCTAGAGAATGGAAACCGACTTATGGTGAAAGGTTTCTAAAACTCTACTACTTTTTTCTCTCCTTGTGCTCCAGTTTGACATTCCAACTGCTTTACTATCACTCTCACAACTTGGAGAGTCAGCCCCTATAACCTCATGGTTCACACAGTTGGCAAATTCTGCAGATGATATAAGGGAAGAGAGAGAACCAAAGAGAGAGTAGCTGTAGGCATTTGGATGGCCACATGTCACTCTAATTTCCCGTCATGAAGAGGAATTAACCAAAGTCTCAGCCTTCCCCCCCAGAACCAGTATAGTTCCAGAAGCAAAATTGTGGATCTGCGGTGAGCTAACAAAAACGCAAGTTGAAAAATGGAGCTCAGGGCCACAGCAATTCACTAACCTGCAGAGTTATAAAGGACTACTGTCTTCCAAAAATCTGTTGACGGAAAGCCACGAGGCGGAAGTGAAAATGAGGCAGAATGGCATGAAACAGATTTCAAGAGGTACATTGGAATGGCCTTTAAACACAGGAAAAGCATCACAACTTCAAAAATTATGGAAATGGCCATAAAGGGCATATGGGATTTCACGTGAATATATTCAGGATAAAACGCATATGCCCTTTTCAGACAAGCAAGCAAGCGGGCAATGCAAATCTGCACTACAATGAAGTATCACTTCACACTGGTCAAACAGGACATCCGCAAAATGTGTAAAAGCCAGAAAGGCAAGACAGGCCCTGGAGAACAGGGAGCCTTGTAAGGCTGATGGGCGGGATGTAAATTGCCAACTGCCTCACTGGAGGAGTGCATTGTGTTCCCTAAAACAAGTAAACAACAAAGCTATGGAGCCAATTGCACTTCCAATCTAGGGAATATACCTTGGGAAAACTGAAAATCAATAAGACAGATCCACACAAAAATTCAGGGCAGCACTGCTTACAAAAACCTCAACTTGGGTACACTTTAATATCCCAGGAAAGACAAAAATGGTTCAGGAAATTGTGGTACTTACGTATGATGGAATATCCCTGAGCCATAAAATCAATGTCATAAGGCCAGTAGCAGCAAAATGACTGGATTCAGGTACGATGATTCTAAGTGAAATAAGTCACACAGAAAAAGAAACTTATCATTAGATATCACTTATGATGATCCTGTAAACATGGCTACACATGAACTGAGTTAGGAAAGAAAAGAGAGTCTCACATTTAGAAAACACCCTTATGCCTTCTTAAGGGGGAAGGAGAGGTGGGGTGATGCATAAAAGCAGAGTTTGATATTAGTACATGTACCGTTCCAAAAACCAAATATGGAATAGAAAAGACCTACTCCTCCCTCAATGAAAGGGACTCAACACCTCATATTCACCACAGAGTAATATATCTTACTAGTAAGAATCTTAATACCTATGTATTGATATGTCTCCATAAGGGAAACAAGTGTGTCTAGACTGGCATAAACATGGCAGTGAGAATCAGCACAAACTCACTATAAAAAGGAATTTCAAAAACAAAACAAAAAAACAGGGAAATTTCTTACAATTCCTTCAGGGTCTCTGATGAAACCGGGAATGACCCTATCTACAATGACAGCTGGATGTGGCATAAGGCTGGACACTTGGGACTGAGAGGATTGAAGAGATTGGGTGAGCAAATGCAGACCCTTTAAAGCAATAATGAGTGGCACCCATTCCATTGGTCCCAAATCTGCTGGTTGAAGGGAATATTACTACAGGTATAACATGTCCGGGAAACCTAGAGAATGGACACACTGTGAATACGAAAGGTTTCTAAAACTCAACGAATAGTCCCTCTCCTGGTGCTCCGGTTTGAATTTCCAACTGCATTACTATCAATCTCCCAAGTTGGAGAGACTGCCCCTTTAACCTCCTGCTTCTCACAGGTTGCCAAATTGGCAGAGGATGAAAGGGAAGAGGGAGAACCAATGAGAGAGTAGCTGTTAGGCATTTGGACGGGCACATGTCACTCTAATTTCCCCGCCGGAAGCAGAATTACCCAAAGTCTCAGCAACGCACTATGTACCAGCATAGGTCGTGAAGCAATATTTTGGACTTGCGTTCAGCTCACAAAAAACGAGTTGAAAACTGGACCTCAGGGGCACAGCAATTCACAAACTGGCAGATTATAAAGTACAACTATCATCCAAAAATCTGTTGAGGGAAGGCACCGATGCGGACTTGAAAGCAAGGCCGAATAGCAGGAAACAGATTTCAAGAGGTACCTTGGAATCGCCTGTAAAGCACAGGAAGAGGGGCACAACTTGGACAATGATGCACTTGGCCAAAAAGGGCGTATGCGTTTTCCCCTGAATATATTCAGGAGAAAACGCATACGCCCTTTTTGGCCAAGCAAGCAAGCGGGCAATGCAAATCTGCACTACAAAGAAGTATCACTTCCCACCGGTCAAAAGGGACATCCACAAAATGTCTAAAACCCAGAAAGGCAAGACAGGCCTTGGAGAACAGGGAGCCTTGTTATGCGGATGGGCGGGATGTAAATTGCCAACTGCCTCACTGGAGGAGTGCATTGTGTTCCCTAAAAGAAGTAAACAACAGAGCTACAGAGCCAAGGCCACTTCCAGTCTAGGGAATATACCTTGGGAAAACTGAAAATCAATAAGAAAGAGCCACCTCCAAATTTAGGGCTGCACTGACTACAAGAACCTCAACTTGGGTACACCTTAAATATCCCAGGAAATATAAAAATGGTTCAAAACATTCTGGTACTTATGTACGATGGAATATCCCTCAGCCATGAAATCAATGTCATAAGACCGGTAGCAGCAAAGTGAGTGGATTCAGGTACGATGATTCTAAGTGAAATAAGTCACACAGAAAAAGAAACTTATCATAAGATATCACTTATGAAGATCCTGTAAACATGGCTACACGTGAACTGAGTTAGGAAAGAGAACAGAGTCTCACATTTAGAAAACACTCCTATGCCTGCATAAAGGGGAAGGAGAGGTGTGGTGATGCATAAAACCAGAGTTTGATATAAGCACAGGGACCTTTCCAAAAACCAACTTTGGAATAGACAAGACCTACACCTTCCTCAGTGAAAGAGACTCAAAACCCCATATTTCCCACAGAGGAATATATCTGACTAGTAAGAATCTTAAAACCTATGTATTGATATGTCTCCATAAGGGAATCAAGTGTGTCTAGAGTGGCATAAACATGGCAGCGAGAATCAGCTCAAACCCACTCTAAAAAGGAATTTCAAAAGCTAAACCAAAAAACAGGGAAATTCTTTACAATTCTTTCAGGGTGTCTGAGGAAACCTGGAAAGACCCTATCTACAATGAGAGCTGGATGTGGCATAAGGCTGGACACTTGGGACTGAGAGGATTGGTGAGATTGGGTGAGCAAATGCAGACCCTTTCAAGCAATAATGCATGGCCCCCATTTCATGGGTCTCAACTCTCCAGGTTGAAGGGAATATTACTACAGCTATAACATGTACAGGAATCCTAGAGAATGTACACACTGTGAATACGAAAGGTTTCTAAAACTCAACGAATATTCCCTTTCCTGGTGCTCCAGTTTGACTTTCCAACTGCCTTACTATCAATCTCCCAACTTGGAGAGACAGGCCCTTCAACCTCCTGGTTTGCACAGGTTTCCAATTTGGCAGAGGATGGAAGGGACGAGGGAGAACCCATGAGAGAGTAGCTGTTAGGCATTTGGACGGGCACATGTCACTCTAATTTCCCGGCAGGAAGAAGAATTAAACAAAGTCTCAGCCACACACCTGGAACCAGTATAGGACATGATCCAAAATTTTGGACTTGCGTTCAGCTCCCAAAAAACGAGTTGAGAAATGGAGCTCAGGGGCACAGCAATTTACAAACTGGCAGAGTGATAAAGGACAACTATCGTCCGAAAATCTGTTGAGGGAAGTCAACGAGGCGGACTTGAAAGCGAGGCAAAATAGCAGGAAACAGATTTCAAGAGGTACCTTGGAATCACCTGTAAAGCACAGGAAGAGGGGCACAACTTGGACAATGATGCACTTGGCCAAAAAGGGCGTATGCGTTTTCGCCTGAATATATTCAGGAGAAAACGCATACGCCCTTTTTGGCCAAGCAAGCAAACGGGCAATGCAAATCTGCACTACAAAGAAGTATCACTTCCCACCGGTCAAAAGGGACATCCACAAAATGTGTAAAAACCAGAAAGGCAAGACAGGCCCTGGAGAACAGGGAGCCTTGTTATGCTGATGGGTGGGATGTAAATTGCCAACTGCCTCACTGGAGGAGTGCATTGTGTTCCCTAAAACAAGTAAACAACAGAGCTACAGAGCCAAGGCCACTTCCAGTCTAGGGAATATACCTTGGGAAAACTGAAAATCAATAAGAAAGAGCCACCTCCAAATTTAGGGCTGCACTGACTACAAGAACCTCAACTTGGGTACACCTTAAATATCCCAGGAAATATAAAAATGGTTCAAAACTTTGTGGTACTTACGTACGATGGAATATCCCTCAGCCATGAAATCAATGTCATAAGACCAGTAGCAGCAAAGTGAGTGGATTCAGGTACGATGATTCTAAGTGAAATAAGTCACACAGAAAAAGAAACTTATCATAAGATATCACTTATGAAATCCTGTAAACATGGCTACACGTGAACTGAGTTAGGAAAGAGGACAGAGTCTCACATTTAGAAAACACTCCTATGCCTGCATAAAGTGGATGGAGAGGTGGGGTGATGCATAAAACCAGAGTTTGATATAAGCACAGGGACCATTCCAAAAACCAACTTTGGAATAGACAAGACCTACACCTTCCTCAGTGAAAGAGACTCAAAACCCCATATTTCCCGCAGAGGAATATATCTGACTAGTAAGAATCTTAAAACCTATGTATTGATATGACTCCATAAGGGAATCAAGTGTGTCTAGAGTGGCATAAACATGGCAGCGAGAATCAGCTCAAACCCACTCTAAAAAGGAATTTCAAAAGCAAAACCAAAAAACAGGGAAATTCTTTACAATTCCTTCAGGGTGTCTGAGGAAACCTGGAAAGACCCTATCTACAATGACAGCTGGATGTGACATGAGGCTGGACACTTGGGACTGAGAGGATTGGTGAGATTGGGTGAGCAAATGCAGACCCTTTCAAGCAATAATGCATGGCCCCCATTTCATGGGTCCCAACTCTCCAGGTTGAAGGGAATATTACTACAGCTATAACATGTACAGGAATCCTAGAGAATGTACACACTGTGAATACGAAAGGTTTCTAAATCTCAACGAATAGTCCCTATCCTGGTGCTCCAGTTTGACTTTCCAACTGCCTTACTATCAATCTCCCAACTTGGAGAGACAGGCCCTTCAACCTCCTGGTTTGCACAGGTTTCCAATTTGGCAGAGGATTGAAGGGACGAGGGAGAACCCATGAGAGAGTAGCTGTTAGGCATTTGGACGGGCACATGTCACTCTAATTTCCCGGCAGGAAGAAGAATTAACCAAAGTCTCAGCCACACACCTGGAACCAGTATAGGACATGATCCAAAATTTTGGACTTGCGTTCAGCTCCCAAAAAACGAGTTGAGAAATGGAGCTCAGGGGCACAGCAATTCACAAACTGGCAGAGTGATAAAGGACAACTATCGTCCTAAAATCTGTTGAGGGAAGTCAACGAGGCGGACTTGAAAGCGAGGCAAAATAGCAGGAAACAGATTTCAAGAAGTACCTTGGAATCGCCTGTAAAGCACAGGAAGAGGGGCACAACTTGGACAATGATGCACTTGGCCAAAAAGGGCGTATGCGTTTTCGCCTGAATATATTCAGGAGAAAACGCATACGCCCTTTTTGGCCAAGCAAGCAAGCGGGCAATGCAAATCTGCACTACAAAGAAGTATCACTTCCCACCGGTCAAAAGCGACAGCCAAAAAATGGGTAAAAACCAGAAAGGCAAGACAGGCCCTGGAGAACAGGGAGCCTTGTTATGCTGATGGGCGGGATGTAAATTGCCAACTGCCTCACTGGAGGAGTGCATTGTGTTCCCTAAAACAAGTAAACAACAGAGCTACAGAGCCAAGGCCACTTCCAGTCTAGGGAATATACCGTGGGAAAACTGAAAATCAATAAGAAAGAGCCACCTCCAAATTTAGGGCTGCACTGACTACAAGAACCTCAACTTGGGTACACCTTAAATATCCCAGGAAATATAAAAATGGTTCAAAACATTGTGGTACTTACGTACGATGGAATATCCCTCAGCCATGAAATCAATGTCATAAGACCAGTAGCAGCAAAGTGAGTGGATTCAGGTACGATGATTCTAAGTGAAATAAGTCACACAGAAAAAGAAACTTATCATAAGATATCACTTATGAAGAGCCTGTAAACATGGCTACACGTGAACTGAGTTAGGAAAGAGAACAGAGTCTCACTTTTAGAAAACACTCTTATGCCTGCATTAAGGGGATGGAGAGGTGGGGTGATGCATAAAACCAGAGTTTGATATAAGCACAGGGACCTTTCCAAAAACCAACTTTGGAATAGACAAGACCTACACCTTCCTCAGTGAAAGAGTCTCAAAACCCCATATTTCCCGCAGAGGAATATATCTGACTAGTAAGAATCTTAAAACCTATGTATTGATATGACTCCATAAGGGAATCAAGTGTGTCTAGAGTGGCATAAACATGGCAGCGAGAATCAGCTCAAACCCACTCTAAAAAGGAATTTCAAAAGCAAAACCAAAAAACAGGGAAATTCTTTACAATTCCTTCAGGGTGTCTGAGGAAACCTGGAAAGACCCTATCTACAATGACAGCTGTATGTGGCATAAGGCTGCACACTTGGGACTGAGAGGATTGGTGAGATTGGGTGAGCAAATGCAGACACTTTCAAGCAATAATGCATGGCCCCCATTCCATGGGTCCCAATTCTCCAGGTTCAAGGGAATATTACTACAGCTATAACATGTACAGGAAACCTAGAGAATGTACACACTGTGAATACGAAAGGTTTCTAAAACTCAACGAATAGTCCCTCTCCTGGTGCTCCAGTTTGACTTTCCAACTGCCTTACTATCAATCTCCCAACTTGGAGAGACAGGCCCTTTAACCTCCTGGTTTGCACAGGTTCCGAATTTGGCAGAGGATGGAAGGGACGAGGGAGAACCCATGAGAGAGTAGCTGTTAGGCATTTGGACGGGCACATGTCACTCTAATTTCCCGGCAGGAAGAAGAATTAACCAAAGTCTCAGCAACCCACCGGGAACCAGTATAGGACATGATCCAAAATTTTGTACTGGCGTTCAGCTCACAAAAAACGAGTTGAGAAATGAAGCTCAGGGGCACAGCAATTCACAAACTGGCAGAGTGATAAAGGACAACTATCGTCCAAAAATCTGTTGAGGGAAGTCAACGAGGCGGACTTGAAAGCGAGGCAAAATAGCAGGAAACAGATTTCAAGAGGTACGTTGGAATCGTCTGTAAAGCACAGGAAGCGGGGCACAACTTGGACAATGATGCACTTGGCCAAAAATGGCGTATGCGTTTTCTCCTGAATATATTCAGGAGAAAACGCATACGCCCTTTTTGGACAAGCAAGCAAGCGGGCAATGCAAATCTGCACTACAAAGAAGTATCACTTCCCACCGGTCAAAAGGGACATCCACAAAATGTGTAAAAACCAGAAAGGCAAGACAGGCCCTGGAGAACAGGGAGCCTTGCTATGCTGATGGGAGGGATGTAAATTGCCAACTGCCTCACTGGACGAGTGCATTGTGTTCCCTAAAACAAGTAAACAACAGAGCTACAGAGCCAAGGCCACTTCCAGTCTAGGGAATATACCTTGGGAAAACTGAAAATCAATAAGAAAGAGCCACCTCCAAATTTAGGGCTGCACTGACTACAAGAACCTCAACTTGGGTACACCTTAAATATCCCAGGAAATATAAAAATGGTTCAAAACATTGTGGTACTTACGTACGATGGAATATCCCTCAGCCATGAAATCAATGTCATAAGACCAGTAGCAGCAAAGTGAGTGGATTCAGGTACGATGATTCTAAGTGAAATAAGTCACACAGAAAAAGAAACTTATCATAAGATATCACTTATGAAGATCCTGTAAACATGGCTACACGTGAACTGAGTTAGGAAAGAGAACAGAGTCTCACATTTAGAAAACACTCTTATGCCTGCATAAAGGGGAAGGAGAGGTGGGGTGATGCATAACACCAGAGTTTGATATAAGCACAGGGACCGTTTCAAAAACCAACTTTGGAATAGACAAGACCTATACCTTCCTTAGTGAAAGAGACTCAAAACCCCATATTTCCCGCAGAGGAATATATCTGACTAGTAAGAATCTTAAAATCTATGTATTTATATGACTCTATAAGGGAATCAAGTGTGTCTACAGTGGCATAAACATGGCAGCGAGAATCAGCTCAAACCCACTCTAAAAAGGAATTTCAAAAGCAAAACCAAAAAACAGGGAAATTCTTTACAATTCTTTCAGGGTGTCTGAGGAAACCTGGAAAGACCCTATCTACAATGACAGCTGGATGTGGCATAAGGCTGGACACTTGGGACTGAGAGGATTGGTGAGATTGGGTGAGCAAATGCAGACCCTTTCAAGCAATAATGCATGGCCCCCATTCCATGGGGCCCAACTCTCCAGGTTGAAGGGAATATTACTACAGCTATAACATGTACAGGAAACCTAGAGAATGTACACACTGTGAATACGAAAGGTTTCTAAAACTCAACGAATAGTCCCTCTCCTGGTACTCCAGTTTGACTTTCCAACTGCCTTACTATCAATCTCCCAACTTGGAGAGACAGGCCCTTTAACCTCCTGGTTTGCACAGGTTCCCAATTTGGCAGAGGATGGAAGGGACGAGGGAGAACCCATGAGAGAGTAGCTGTTAGGCATTTGGACGGGCACATGTCACTCTAATTTCCCGGCAGGAAGAAGAATTAACCAAAGTCTCAGCCACCCACCGCGAACTAGTATAGGACATGATCCAAAATTTTGGACTTGCGTTCAGCTCACAAAAAACGAGTTGAGAAATGGAGCTCAGGGGCACAGCAATTCACAAACAGGCAGAGTGATAAAGGACAACTATCGTCCAAAAATCTGTTGAGAGAAGTCAACGAGGCGGACTTGAAAGCGAGGCAAAATAGCAGGAAACAGATTTCAAGAGGTACCTTGGAATCGCCTGTAAAGCACAGGAAGAGGGGCACAACTTGGACAATGATGCACTTGGCCAAAAAGGGCGTATGCGTTTTCTCCTGAATATATTCAGGAGAAAACGCATACGCCCTTTTTGGCCAAGCAAGCAAGCAGGCAATGCAAATCTGCACTACAAAGAAGTATCACTTCCCACCGGTCAAAAGGGACATCCACAAAATGTGTAAAAACCAGAAAGGCAAGACAGGCCGTGGAGAACAGGGAGCCTTGCTATGCTGATGGGCGGGATGTAAATTGCCAACTGCCTCACTGGAGGAGTGCATTGTGTTCCCTAAAACAAGTAAACAACAGAGCTACAGAGCCAAGGCCACTTCCAGTCTAGGGAATATACCTTGGGAAAACTGAAAATCAATAAGAAAGACCCACCTCCGAATTCAGGGCTGCACTGACTACAAGAACCTCAACTTGGGTACACCTTAAATATCCCAGGAAATATAAAAATGGTTCCAAACATTGTGGTACTTACGTACGATGGAAATTCCCTCAGCCATGAAATCAATGTCATAAGACCAGTAGCAGCAAAGTGAGTGGATTCAGGTACGATGATTCTAAGTGAAATAAGTCACACAGAAAAAGAAACTTATCATAAGATATCACTTATGAAGATCCTGTAAACATGGCTACACGTGAACTGAGTTAGGAAAGAGAACAGAGTCTCACATTTAGATAACACTCTTATGCCTGCATAAAGGGGAAGGAGAGGTGGAGTGATGCATAACACCAGAGTTTGATATAAGCACAGGGACCGTTTCAAAAACCAACTTTGGAATAGACAAGACCTATACCTTCCTTAGGGAAAGAGACTCAAAACCCCATATTTCCCGCAGAGGAATATATCTGACTAGTAAGAATCTTAAAATCTATGTATTTATATGACTCCATAAGGGAATCAAGTGTGTCTACAGTGGCATAAACATGGCAGCGAGAATCAGCTCAAACCCACTATAAAAAGGAATTGCAAAAGCAAAACCAAAAAACAGGGAAATTCTTTACAATTCCTTCAGGGTGTCTGAGGAAACCTGGAAAGACCCTATCTACAATGACAGCTGGATGTGGCATAAGGCTGGACACTTGGGACTGAGAGGATTGGTGAGATTGGGTGAGCAAATGCAGACCCTTTCAAGCAATAATGCATGGCCCCCATTCCATGGGTCCCAACTCTCCAGGTTGAAGGGAATATTACTACAGCTATAACATGTACAGGAAACCTAGAGAATGTACACACTGTGAATACGAAAGGTTTCTAAAACTCAATGAATAGTCCCTCTCCTGGTGCTCCAGTTTGACTTTCCAACTGCCTTACTATCAATCTCCCAACTTGGAGAGACAGGCCCTTTAACCTCCTGGTTTGCACAGGTTCCCAATTTGGCAGAGGATGGAAGGGACGAGGGAGAACCCATGAGAGAGTAGCTGTTAGGCATGTGGACGGGCACATGTCACTCTAATTTCCCGGCAGGAAGAAGAATTAACCAAAGTCTCAGCCACCCACCGGGAACCAGTATAGGACATGATCCAAAATTTTGGACTTGCGTTCAGGTCACAAAAAACGAGTTGAGAAATGGAGCTCAACGGCACAGCAATTCACAAACTGGCAGAGTGATAAAGGACAACTATCGTCCAAAAATCTGTTGAGGGAAGTCAACGAGGCGGACTTGAAAGCGAGGCAAAATAGCAGGAAACAGATTTCAAGAGGTACCTTGGAATCGCCTGTAAAGCACAGGAAGAGGGGCACAACTTGGACAATGATGCACTTGGCCAAAAAGGGCGTATGCGTTTTCTCCTGAATATATTCAGGGGAAAACGCATACGCCCTTTTTGGCCAAGCAAGCAAGCGGGCAATGCAAATCTGCACTACAAAGAAGTATCACTTCCCACCGGTCAAAAGGGACATCCACAAAATGTGTAAAAACCAGAAAGGCAAGACAGGCCCTGGAGAACAGGGAGCCTTGTTATGCTGATGGGCGGGATGTAAATTGCCAACTGCCTCACTGGAGGAGTGCATTGTGTTCCCTAAAACAAGTAAACAACAGAGCTACAGAGCCAAGGCCACTTCCCGTCTAGGGAATATACCTTGCAAAAACTGAAAATCAATAAGAAAGAGCCACCTCCAAATTTAGGGCTGCACTGACTACAAGAACCTCAACTTGGGTACACCTTAAATATCCCAGGAAATATAAAAATGGTTCAAAACATTGTGGTACTTACGTACGATGGAATATCCCTCAGCCATGAAATCAATGTCATAAGACCAGTAGCAGCAAAGTGAGTGGATTCAGGTACGATGATTCTAAGTGAAATAAGTCACACAGAAAAAGAAACTTATCATAAGATATCACTTATGAAGATCCTGTAAACATGGCTACACGTGAACTGAGTTAGGAAAGAGAACAGAGTCTCACTTTTGGAAAACACTCTTATGCCTGCATAAAGGGGAAGGAGAGGTGGGGTGATGCATAAAACCAGAGTTTGATATAAGCACAGGGACCGTTCCAAAAACCAACTTTGGAATAGACAAGACCTACACCTTCCTCAGTGAAAGAGACTCAAAACCCCATATTTCCGGCAGAGGAATATATCTGACTAGTAAGAATCTTAAAACCTATGTATTAATATGACTCCATAAGGGAATCAAGTGTGTCTAGAGTGGCATAAACATGGCAGCGAGAATCAGCTCAAACCCACTATAAAAAGGAATTTCAAAGCAAAACCAAAAAACAGGGAAATTCTTTACAATTCCTTCAGGGTGTCTGAGGAAACCTGGAAAGACCCTATCTACAATGACAGCTGGATGAGGCATAAGGCTGGACACTTGGGACTGAGAGGATAGGTGAGATTGGGTGAGCAAATGCAGACCCTTTCAAGCAATAATGCATGGCCCCCATTCCATGGGTCCCAACTCTCCAGGTTCAAGGGAATATTACTACAGCTATAACATGTACAGGAAACCTAGAGAATGGACACACTGTGAATACGAAAGGTTTCTAAAACTCAGCGAATAGTCCCTCTCCTGGTGCTCCAGTTTGACTTTCCAACTGCCTTACTATCAATCTCCCAACTTGGAGAGACAGGCCCTTTAACCTCCTGGTTTGCACAGGTTCCCAATTTGGCAGAGGATGGAAGGGACGAGGGAGAACCCATGAGAGAGTAGCTGTTAGGCATTTGGACGGGCACATGTCACTCTAATTTCCCGGCAGGAAGAAGAATTAACCAAAGTTTCAGCCACCAACCGGGAACCAGTATAGGACATGATCCAAAATTTTGGACTTGCGTTCAGCTCACAAAAAAACGAGTTGAGAAATTGAGCTCAACAGCACAGCAATTCACAAACTGGCAGAGTGATAAAGGACAACTATAGTCCAAAAATCTGTTGAGGGAAGTCAACGAGGCGGACTTGAAAGCGAGGCAAAATAGCAGAAAACAGATTTCAAGAGGTAACTTGGAATCGCCTGTAAAGCACAGGAAGAGGGGCACAACTTGGACAATGATGCACTTGGCCAAAAAGGGTGTATGCGTTATCTCCTGAATATATTCAGGAGAAAACGCATACGCCCTTTTTGGCCAAGCAAGCAAGCAGGCAATGCAAATCTGCACTACAAAGAAGTATCACTTCCCACCGGTCAAAAGGGACATCCACAAAATGTGTAAAAACCAGAAAGGCAAGACAGGCCCTGGAGAACAGGGAGCCTTGTTATGCTGATGGGCGGGATGTAAATTTCTAACTGCCTCACTGGAGGAGTGCATTGTGTTCCCTAAAACAAGTAAACAGCAGAGCTACAGAGCCAAGGCCACTTCCAGTCTAGGGAATATACCTTGGGAAAACTGAAAATAAATAAGAAAGAGCCACCTCCAAATTTAGGGCTGCACTGACTACAAGAACCTCAACTTGGGTACACCTTAAATATCCCAGGAAATATAAAAATGGTTCAAAACATTGTGGTACTTACGTACGATGGAATATCCCTCAGCCATGAAATCAATGTCATAAGACCAGTAGCAGCAAAGTGAGTGGATTCAGGTACGATGCTTCTAAGTGAAATAAGTCACACAGAAAAAGAAACTTATCATAAGATATCACTTATGAAGATCCTGTAAACATGGCTACATGTGAACTGAGTTAGGAAAGAGAACAGAGTCTCACTTTTAGAAAACACTCTTATGCCTGCATAAAGGGGAAGGAGAGGTGGGGTGATGCATAAAACCAGAGTTTGATATAAGCACAGGGACCGTTCCAAAAACCAACTTTGGAATAGACAAGACCTACACCTTCCTCAGTGAAAGAGACTCAAAACCCCATATTTCCCGCAGAGGAATATATCTGACTAGTAAGAATCTTAAAACCTATGTATTGATATGACTCCATAAGGGAATCAAGTGTGTCTAGAGTGGCATAAACATGGCAGCGAGAATCAGCTCAAACCCACTCTAAAAAGGAATTTCAAAAGCAAAACCAAAAAACAGGGAAATTCTTTACAATTCCTTCAGGGTGTCTGAGGAAACCTGGAAAGACCCTATCTACAATGACAGCTGGATGTGGCATAAGGCTGGACACTTGGGACTGAGAGGATTGGTGAGATTGGGTGAGCAAATGCAGACCCTTTCAAGCAATAATGCATGGCCCCCATTCCATGGGTCCCAACTCTCCAGGTTCAAGGGAATATTACTACAGCTATAACATGTACAGGAGACCTAGAGAATGGACACACTGTGAATACGAAAGGTTTCTAAAACTCAACGAATAGTCCCTCTCCTGGTGCTCCAGTTTGACTTTCCAACTGCCTTACTATCAATCTCCCAACTTGGAGAGACAGGCCCTTTAACCTCCTGGTTTGCACAGGTTCCCAATTTGGCAGAGGATGGAAGGGACGAGGGAGAACCCATGAGAGAGTAGCTGTTAGGCATTTGGACGGGCACATGTCACTCTAATTTCCCGGCAGGAAGAAGAATTAACCAAAGTCTCAGCCACCCACCGGGAACCAGTATAGGACATGATCCAAAATTTTGGACTTGCGTTCAGCTCACAAAAAACGAGTTGAGAAATGGAGCTCAACGGCACAGCAATTCACAAACTGGCAGAGTGATAAAGGACAACTATCGTCCAAAAATCTGTTGAGGGAAGTCAACGAGGCGGACTTGAAAGCGAGGCAAAATAGCAGGAAACAGATTTCAAGAGGTACCTTGGAATCGCCTGTAAAGCACAGGAAGAGGGGCACAACTTGGACAATGATGCACTTGGCCAAAAAGGGTGTATGCGTTTTCTCCTGAATATATTCAGGAGAAAACGCATACGCCCTTTTTGGCCAAGCAAGCAAGCAGGCAATGCAAATCTGCACTACAAAGAAGTATCACTTCCCACCGGTCAAAAGGGACATCCACAATATGTGTAAAAACCAGAAAGGCAAGACAGGCCCTGGAGAACAGGGAGCCTTGTTATGCTGATGGGCGGGATGTAAATTGCCAACTGCCTCACTGGAGGAGTGCATTGTGTTCCCTAAAACAAGTAAACAACAGAGCTACAGAGCCAAGGCCACTTCCAGTCTAGGGAATATACCTTGCGAAAACTGAAAATCAATAAGAAAGAGCCACCTCCAAATTTAGGGCTGCACTGACTACAAGAACCTCAACTTGGGTACACCTTAAATATCCCAGGAAATATAAAAATGGTTCAAAACATTGTGCTACTTACGTACGATGGAATATTCCTCAGCCATGAAATCAATGTCATAAGACCAGTAGCAGCAAAGTGAGTGGATTCAGGTACGATTATTCTAAGTGAAATAAGTCACACAGAAAAAGAAACTTATCATAAGATATCACTTATGAAGATCCTGTAAACATGGCTACATGTGAACTGAGTTAGGAAAGAGAACAGAGTCTCAGATTTAGAAAACACTCTTATGCCTGCATTAAGGGGATGGAGAGGTGGGGTGATGCATAAAACCAGAGTTTGATATAAGCACAGGGACCTTTCCAAAAACAAACTTTGGAATAGACAAGACCTACACCTTCCTCAGTGAAAGAGACTCAAAACCCCATATTTCCCGCAGAGGAATATATCTGACTAGTAAGAATCTTAAAACCTATGTATTGATATGACTCCATAAGGGAATCAAGTGTGTCTAGAGTGGCATAAACATGGCAGCGAGAATCAGCTCAAACCCACTCTAAAAAGGAATTTCAAAAGCAAAACCAAAAAACAGGGAAATTCTTTACAATTCCTTCAGGGTGTCTGAGGAAACCTGGAAAGACCCTATCTACAATGACAGCTGGATGTGGCATAAGGCTGGACACTTGGGACTGAGAGGATTGGTGAGATTGGGTGAGCAAATGCAGACCCTTTCAAGCAATAATGCATGGCCCCCATTCCATGGGTCCCAACTCTCCAGGTTGAAGGGAATATTACTACAGCTATAACATGTACAGGAAACCTAGAGAATGTACACACTGTGAATACGAAAGGTTTCTAAAACTCAACGAATAGTCCCTCTCCTGGTGCTCCAGTTTGACTTTCCAACTGCCTTACTATCAATCTCCCAACTTGGAGAGACAGGCCCTTTAACCTCCTGGTTTGCACAGGTTCCCAATTTGGCAGAGGATGGAAGGGAAGTGGGAGAACCCATGAGAGAGTAGCTGTTAGGCATTTGGACGGGCACATGTCACTCTAATTTCCCGGCAGGAAGAAGAATTAACCAAAGTCTCAGCCACCCACCGGGAACCAGTATAGGACATGATCCAAAATTTTGGACTTGCGTTCAGCTCACAAAAAACGAGTTGAGAAATGGAGCTCAACGGCACAGCAATTCACAAACTGGCAGAGTGATAAAGGACAACTATCGTCCAAAAATCTGTTGAGGGAAGTCAACGAGGCGGACTTGAAAGCGAGGCAAAATAGCAGGAAACAGATTTCAAGAGGTACCTTGGAATCGCCTGTAAAGCACAGGAAGAGGGGCACAACTTGGACAATGATGCACTTGTCCAAAAAGGGCGTATGTGTTTTCTCCTGAATATATTCAGGAGAAAACGCATACGCCCTTTTTGGCCAAGCAAGCAAGCAGGCAATGCAAATCTGCACTACAAAGAAGTATCACTTCCCACCGGTCAAAAGGGACATCCACAAAATGTGTAAAAACCAGAAAGGCAAGACAGGCCCTGGAGAACAGGGAGCCTTGTTATGATGATGGGCGGGATGTAAATTGCTAACTGCCTCACTGGAGGAGTGCATTGTGTTCCCTAAAACAAGTAAACAGCAGAGCTACAGAGCCAAGGCCACTTCCAGTCTAGGGAATATACCTTGGGAAAACTGAAAATCAATAAGAAAGAGCCACCTCCAAATTTAGGGCTGCACTGACTACAAGAACCTCAACTTGGGTACACCTTAAATATCCCAGGAAATATAAAAATGGTTCAAAACATTGTGGTACTTACGTACGATGGAATATCCCTCAGCCATGAAATCAATGTCATAAGACCAGTAGCAGCAAAGTGAGTGGATTCAGGTACGATGCTTCTAAGTGAAATAAGTCACACAGAAAAAGAAACTTATCATAAGATATCACTTATGAAGATCCTGTAAACATGGCTACACGTGAACTGAGTTAGGAAAGAGAACAGAGTCTCACTTTTAGAAAACACTCTTATGCCTGCATAAAGGGGAAGGAGAGGTGGGGTGATGCATAAAACCAGAGTTTGATATAAGCACAGGGACCGTTCCAAAAACCAACTTTGGAATAGACAAGACCTACACCTTCCTCAGTGAAAGAGACTCAAAACCCCATATTTCCCGCAGAGGAATATATCTGACTAGTAAGAATCTTAAAACCTATGTATTGATATGACTCCATAAGGGAATCAAGTGTGTCTAGAGTGGCATAAACATGGCAGCGAGAATCAGCTCAAACCCACTCTAAAAAGGAATTTCAAAAGCAAAACCAAAAAACAGGGAAATTCTTTACAATTCCTTCAGGGTGTCTGAGGAAACCTGGAAAGACCCTATCTACAATGACAGCTGGATGTGGCATAAGGCTGGACACTTGGGACTGAGAGGATTGGTGAGATTGGGTGAGCAAATGCAGACCCTTTCAAGCAATAATGCATGGCCCCCATTCCATGGGTCCCAACTCTCCAGGTTCAAGGGAATATTACTACAGCTATAACATGTACAGGAGACCTAGAGAATGGACACACTGTGAATACGAAAGGTTTCTAAAACTCAACGAATAGTCCCTCTCCTGGTGCTCCAGTTTGACTTTCCAACTGCCTTACTATCAATCTCCCAACTTGGAGAGACAGGCCCTTTAACCTCCTGGTTTGCACAGGTTCCCAATTTGGCAGAGGATGGAAGGGACGAGGGAGAACCCATGAGAGAGTAGCTGTTAGGCATTTGGACGGGCACATGTCACTCTAATTTCCCGGCAGGAAGAAGAATTAACCAAAATTTCAGCCACCCACCGGGAACCAGTATAGGACATGATCCAAAATTTTGGACTTGCGTTCAGCTCACAAAAAAACGAGTTGAGAAATGGAGCTCAACGGCACAGCAATTCACAAACTGGCAGAGTGATAAAGGACAACTATCGTCCAAAAATCTGTTGAGGGAAGTCAACGAGGCGGACTTGAAAGCGAGGCAAAATAGCAGGAAACAGATTTCAAGAGGTACCTTGGAATCGCCTGTAAAGCACAGGAAGAGGGGCACAACTTGGACAATGATGCACTTGGCCAAAAAGGGCGTATGCGTTTTCTCCTGAATATATTCAGGAGAAAACGCATACGCCCTTTTTGGCCAAGCAAGCAAGCAGGCAATGCAAATCTGCACTACAAAGAAGTATCACTTCCCACCGGTCAAAAGGGACAACCACAAAATGTGTAAAAACCAGAAAGGCAAGACAGGCCCTGGAGAACAGGGAGCCTTGTTATGCTGATGGGTGGGATGTAAATTGCTAACTGTCTCACTGGAGGAGTGCCTTGTGTTCCCTAAAACAAGTAAACAACAGAGCTACAGAGCCAAGGCCACTTCCAGTCTAGGGAATATACCTTGGGAAAACTGAAAATCAATAAGAAAGAGCCACCTCCAAATTTAGGACTGCACTGACTACAAGAACCTCAACTTGGGTACACCTTAAATATCCCAGGAAATATAAAAATGGTTCAAAACATTGTGGTACTTACGTACGATGGAATATCCCTCAGCCATGAAATCAATGTCATAAGACCAGTAGCAGCAAAGTGAGTGGATTCAGGTACGATGATTCTAAGTGAAATAAGTCACACAGAAAAAGAAACTTATCATAAGATATCACTTATGAACATCCTGTAAACATGGCTACACGTGAACTGAGTTAGGAAAGAGAACAGTGTCTCACTTTTAGAAAACACTCTTATGCCTGCATAAAGGGGAAGGAGAGGTGGGGTGATGCATAAAACCAGAGTTTGATATAAGCACAGGGACCGTTCCAAAAACCAACTTTGGAATAGACAAGACCTACACCTTCCTCAGTGAAAGAGACTCAAAACCCCATATTTCCCGCAGAGGAATATATCTGACTAGTAAGAATCTTAAAACCTATGTATTGATATGTCTCCATAAGGGAATCAAGTGTGTCTAGAGTGGCATAAACATGGCAGCGAGAATCAGCTCAAACCCACTCTAAAAAGGAATTTCAAAAGCAAAACCAAAAAACAGGGAAATTCTTTACAATTCCTTCAGGGTGTCTGAGGAAACCTGGAAAGACCCTATCTACAATGACAGCTGGATGTGGCATAAGGCTGGACACTTGGGACTGAGAGGATTGGTGAGATTGGGTGAGCAAATGCAGACCCTTTCAAGCAATAATGCATGGCCCCCATTCCATGGGTCCCAACTCTCCAGGTTGAAGGGAATATTACTACAGCTATAACATGTACAGGAAACCTAGAGAATGTACACACTGTGAATACGAAAGGTTTCTAAAACTCAACGAATAGTCCCTCTCCTGGTGCTCCAGTTTGACTTTCCAACTGCCTTACTATCAATCTCCCAACTTGGAGAGACAGGCCCTTTAACCTCCTGGTTTGCACAGGTTCCCAATTTGGCAGAGGATGGAAGGGACGAGGGAGAACCCATGAGAGAGTAGCTGTTAGGCATTTGGACGGGCACATGTCACTCTAATTTCCCGGCAGGAAGAAGAATTAACCAAAGTCTCTGCCACCCACCGGGAACCAGTATAGGACATGATCCAAAATTTTGGACTTGCGTTCAGCTCACAAAAAACGAGTTGAGAAATGGAGCTCAACGGCACAGCAATTCACAAACTGGCAGAGTGATAAAGGACAACTATCGTCCAAAAATCTGTTGAGGGAAGTCAACGAGGCGGACTTGAAAGCGAGGCAAAATAGCAGGAAACAGATTTCAAGAGGTACCTTGGAATCGCCTGTAAAGCACAGGAAGAGGGGCACAACTTGGACAATGATGCACTTGGCCAAAAAGGGTGTCTGCGTTTTCTCCTGAATATATTCAGGAGAAAACGCATACGCCCTTTTTGGCCAAGCAAGCAAGCAGGCAATGCAAATCAGCACTACAAAGAAGTATCACTTCCCACCAGTCAAAAGGGACATCCACAAAATGTGTAAAAACCAGAAAGGCAAGACAGGCCCTGGAGAACAGGGAGCCTTGTTATGCTGATGGGCGGGATGTAAATTGCCAACTGCCTCACTGGAGGAGTGCATTGTGTTCCCTAAAACAAGTAAACAACAGAGCTACAGAGCCAAGGCCACTTCCAGTCTAGGGAATATACCTTGGGAAAACTGAAAATCAATAAGAAAGAGCCACCTCCAAATTTAGGGCTGCACTGACTACAAGAACCTCAACTTGGGTACACCTTAAATATCCCAGGAAATATAAAAATGGTTCAAAACATTGTGGTACTTACGTACGATGGAATATTCCTCAGCCATGAAATCAATGTCATAAGACCAGTAGCAGCAAAGTGAGTGGATTCAGGTACGATGATTCTAAGTGAAATAAGTCACACAGAAAAAGAAACTTATCATAAGATATCACTTATGAAGATCCTGTAAACATGGCTACACGTGAACTGAGTTAGGAAAGAGTACAGAGTCTCAGATTTAGAAAACACTCTTATGCCTGCATTAAAGGGATGGAGAGGTGGGGTGATGCATAAAACCAGAGTTTGATATAAGCACAGGGACCTTTCCAAAACCAACTTTGGAATAGACAATACCTACACCTTCCTCAGTGAAAGAGACTCAAAACCCCATATTTCCCGCAGAGGAATATATCTGACTAGTAAGAATCTTAAAACCTATGTATTGATATGACTCCATAAGGGAATCAAGTGTGTCTAGAGTGGCATAAACATGGCAGCGAGAATCAGCTCAAACCCACTATAAAAAGGAATTTCAAAAGCAAAACCAAAAAACAGGGAAATTCTTTACAATTCCTTCAGGGTGTCTGAGGAAACCTGGAAAGACCCTATCTACAATGACAGCTGGATGTGGCATAAGGCTGGACACTTGGGACTGAGAGGATTGGTGAGATTGGGTGAGCAAATGCAGACCCTTTCAAGCAATAATGCATGGCCCCCATTCCATGGGTCCCAACTCTCCAGGTTCAAGGGAATATTACTACAGCTATAACATGTACAGGAAACCTAGAGAATGGACACACTGTGAATACGAAAGGTTTCTAAAACTCAACGAATAGTCCCTCTCCTGGTGCTCCAGTTTGACTTTCCAACTGCCTTACTATCAATCTCCCAACTTGGAGAGACAGGCCCTTTAACCTCCTGGTTTGCACAGGTTCCCAATTTGGCAGAGGATGGAAGGGACGAGGGAGAACCCATGAGAGAGTAGCTGTTAGGCATTTGGACGGGCACATGTCACTCTAATTTCCCGGCAGGAAGAAGAATTAACCAAAGTTTCAGCCACCCACCGGGAACCAGTATAGGACATGATCCAAAATTTTGGACTTGCGTTCAGCTCACAAAAAAACGAGTTGAGAAATGGAGCTCAACGGCACAGCAATTCACAAACTGGCAGAGTGATAAAGGACAACTATCGTCCAAAAATCTGTTGAGGGAAGTCAACGAGGCGGACTTGAAAGCGAGGCAAAATAGCAGGAAACAGATTTCAAGAGGTACCTTGGAATCGCCTGTAAAGCACAGGAAGAGGGGCACAACTTGGACAATGATGCACTTGGCCAAAAAGGGCGTATGCGTTTTCTCCTGAATATATTCAGGAGAAAACGCATACGCCCTTTTTGGCCAAGCAAGCAAGCAGGCAATGCAAATCAGCACTACAAAGAAGTATCACTTCCCACCGGTCAAAAGGGACATCCACAAAATGTGTAAAAACCAGAAAGGCAAGACAGGCCCTGGAGAACAGGGAGCCTTGTTATGCTGATGGGCGGGATGTAAATTGCTAACTGCCTCACTGGAGGAGTGCATTGTGTTCCCTAAAACAAGTAAACAGCAGAGCTACAGAGCCAAGGCCACTTCCAGTCTAGGGAATATACCTTGGGAAAACTGAAAATCAATAAGAAAGAGCCACCTCCAAATTTAGGGCTGCACTGACTACAAGAACCTCAACTTGGGTACACCTTAAATATCCCAGGAAATATAAAAATGGTTCAAAACATTGTGGTACTTACGTACGATGGAATATCCCTCAGCCATGAAATCAATGTCATAAGACCAGTAGCAGCAAAGTGAGTGGATTCAGGTACGATGATTCTAAGTGAAATAAGTCACACAGAAAAAGAAACTTATCATAAGATATCACTTATGAAGATCCTGTAAACATGGCTACACGTGAACTGAGTTAGGAAAGAGAACAGAGTCTCACTTTTAGAAAACACTCTTATGCCTGCATAAAGGGGAAGGAGAGGTGGGGTGATGCATAAAACCAGAGTTTGATATAAGCACAGGGACCGTTCAAAAAACCAACTTTGGAATAGACAAGACCTACACCTTCCTCAGTGAAAGAGACTCAAAACCCCATATTTCCCGCAGAGGAATATATCTGACTAGTAAGAATCTTAAAACCTATGTACTGATATGACTCCATAAGGGATTCAAGTGTGTCTAGAGTGGCATAAACATGGCAGCGAGAATGAGCTCAAACCCACTCTAAAAAGGAATTTCAAAAGCAAAACCAAAAAACAGGGAAATTCTTTACAATTCCTTCAGGGTGTCTGAGGAAACCTGGAAAGACCCTATCTACAATGACAGCTGGATGTGGCATAAGGCTGGACACTTGGGACTGAGAGGATTGGTGAAATTGGGTGAGCAAATGCAGACCCTTTCAAGCAATAATGCATGGCCCCCATTCCATGGGTCCCAACTCTCCAGGTTCAAGGGAATATTACTACAGCTATAACATGTACAGGAAACCTAGAGAATGGACACACTGTGAATACGAAAGGTTTCTAAAACTCAACGAATAGTCCCTCTCCTGGTGCTCCAGTTTGACTTTCCAACTGCCTTACTATCAATCTCCCAACTTGGAGAGACAGGCCCTTTAACCTCCTGGTTTGCACAGGTTCCCAATTTGGCAGAGGATGGAAGGGACGAGGGAGAACCCATGAGAGAGTAGCTGTTAGGCATTTGGACGGGCACATGTCACTCTAATTTCCCGGCAGGAAGAAGAATTAACCAAAATTTCAGCCACCCACCGGGAACCAGTATAGGACATGATCCAAAATTTTGGACTTGCGTTCAGCTCACAAAAAAACGAGTTGAGAAATGGAGCTCAACGGCACAGCAATTCACAAACTGGCAGAGTGATAAAGGACAACTATCGTCCAAAAATCTGTTGAGGGAAGTCAACGAGGCGGACTTGAAAGCGAGGCAAAATAGCAGGAAACAGATTTCAAGAGGTACCTTGGAATCGCCTGTAAAGCACAGGAAGAGGGGCACAACTTGGACAATGATGCACTTGGCCAAAAAGGGCGTATGCGTTTTCTCCTGAATATATTCAGGAGAAAACGCATACGCCCTTTTTGGCCAAGCAAGCAAGCAGGCAATGCAAATCTGCACTACAAAGAAGTATCACTTCCCACCGGTCAAAAGGGACATCCACAAAATGTGTAAAAACCAGAAAGGCAAGACAGGCCCTGGAGAACAGGGAGCCTTGTTATGCTGATGGGCGGGATGTAAATTGCTAACTGCCTCACTGGAGGAGTGCCTTGTGTTCCCTAAAACAAGTAAACAACAGAGCTACAGAGCCAAGGCCACTTCCAGTCTAGGGAATATACCTTGGGAAAACTGAAAATCAATAAGAAAGAGCCACCTCCAAATTTAGGACTGCACTGACTACAAGAACCTCAACTTGGGTACACCTTAAATATCCCAGGAAATATAAAAATGGTTCAAAACATTGTGGTACTTACGTACGATGGAATATCCCTCAGCCATGAAATCAATGTCATAAGACCAGTAGCAGCAAAGTGAGTGGATTCAGGTACGATGATTCTAAGTGAAATAAGTCACACAGAAAAAGAAACTTATCATAAGATATCACTTATGAAGATCCTGTAAACATGGCTACACGTGAACTGAGTTAGGAAAGAGAACAGAGTCTCACTTTTAGAAAACACTCTTATGCCTGCATAAAGGGGAAGGAGAGGTGGGGTGATGCATAAAACCAGAGTTTGATATAAGCACAGGGACCGTTCAAAAAACCAACTTTGGAATAGACAAGACCTACACCTTCCTCAGTGAAAGAGACTCAAAACCCCATATTTCCCGCAGAGGAATATATCTGACTAGTAAGAATCTTAAAACCTATGTACTGATATGACTCCATAAGGGATTCAAGTGTGTCTAGAGTGGCATAAACATGGCAGCGAGAATGAGCTCAAACCCACTCTAAAAAGGAATTTCAAAAGCAAAACCAAAAAACAGGGAAATTCTTTACAATTCCTTCAGGGTGTCTGAGGAAACCTGGAAAGACCCTATCTACAATGACAGCTGGATGTGGCATAAGGCTGGACACTTGGGACTGAGAGGATTGGTGAAATTGGGTGAGCAAATGCAGACCCTTTCAAGCAATAATGCATGGCCCCCATTCCATGGGTCCCAACTCTCCAGGTTCAAGGGAATATTACTACAGCTATAACATGTACAGGAAACCTAGAGAATGGACACACTGTGAATACGAAAGGTTTCTAAAACTCAACGAATAGTCCCTCTCCTGGTGCTCCAGTTTGACTTTCCAACTGCCTTACTATCAATCTCCCAACTTGGAGAGACAGGCCCTTTAACCTCCTGGTTTGCACAGGTTCCCAATTTGGCAGAGGATGGAAGGGACGAGGGAGAACCCATGAGAGAGTAGCTGTTAGGCATTTGGACGGGCACATGTCACTCTAATTTCCCGGCAGGAAGAAGAATTAACCAAAATTTCAGCCACCCACCGGGAACCAGTATAGGACATGATCCAAAATTTTGGACTTGCGTTCAGCTCACAAAAAAACGAGTTGAGAAATGGAGCTCAACGGCACAGCAATTCACAAACTGGCAGAGTGATAAAGGACAACTATCGTCCAAAAATCTGTTGAGGGAAGTCAACGAGGCGGACTTGAAAGCGAGGCAAAATAGCAGGAAACAGATTTCAAGAGGTACCTTGGAATCGCCTGTAAAGCACAGGAAGAGGGGCACAACTTGGACAATGATGCACTTGGCCAAAAAGGGCGTATGCGTTTTCTCCTGAATATATTCAGGAGAAAACGCATACGCCCTTTTTGGCCAAGCAAGCAAGCAGGCAATGCAAATCTGCACTACAAAGAAGTATCACTTCCCACCGGTCAAAAGGGACATCCACAAAATGTGTAAAAACCAGAAAGGCAAGACAGGCCCTGGAGAACAGGGAGCCTTGTTATGCTGATGGGCGGGATGTAAATTGCTAACTGCCTCACTGGAGGAGTGCCTTGTGTTCCCTAAAACAAGTAAACAACAGAGCTACAGAGCCAAGGCCACTTCCAGTCTAGGGAATATACCTTGGGAAAACTGAAAATCAATAAGAAAGAGCCACCTCCAAATTTAGGACTGCACTGACTACAAGAACCTCAACTTGGGTACACCTTAAATATCCCAGGAAATATAAAAATGGTTCAAAACATTGTGGTACTTACGTACGATGGAATATCCCTCAGCCATGAAATCAATGTCATAAGACCAGTAGCAGCAAAGTGAGTGGATTCAGGTACGATGATTCTAAGTGAAATAAGTCACACAGAAAAAGAAACTTATCATAAGATATCACTTATGAACATCCTGTAAACATGGCTACACGTGAACTGAGTTAGGAAAGAGAACAGTGTCTCACTTTTAGAAAACACTCTTATGCCTGCATAAAGGGGAAGGAGAGGTGGGGTGATGCATAAAACCAGAGTTTGATATAAGCACAGGGACCGTTCCAAAAACCAACTTTGGAATAGACAAGACCTACACCTTCCTCAGTGAAAGAGACTCAAAACCCCATATTTCCCGCAGAGGAATATATCTGACTAGTAAGAATCTTAAAACCTATGTATTGATATGACTCCATAAGGGAATCAAGTGTGTCTAGAGTGGCATAAACATGGCAGCGAGAATCAGCTCAAACCCACTCTAAAAAGGAATTTCAAAAGCAAAACCAAAAAACAGGGAAATTCTTTACAATTCCTTCAGGGTGTCTGAGGAAACCTGGAAAGACCCTATCTACAATGACAGCTGGATGTGGCATAAGGCTGGACACTTGGGACTGAGAGGATTGGTGAGATTGGGTGAGCAAATGCAGACCCTTTCAAGCAATAATGCATGGCCCCCATTCCATGGGTCCCAACTCTCCAGGTTGAAGGGAATATTACTACAGCTATAACATGTACAGGAAACCTAGAGAATGTACACACTGTGAATACGAAAGGTTTCTAAAACTCAACGAATAGTCCCTCTCCTGGTGCTCCAGTTTGACTTTCCAACTGCCTTACTATCAATCTCCCAACTTGGAGAGACAGGCCCTTTAACCTCCTGGTTTGCACAGGTTCCCAATTTGGCAGAGGATGGAAGGGACGAGGGAGAACCCATGAGAGAGTAGCTGTTAGGCATTTGGACGGGCACATGTCACTCTAATTTCCCGGCAGGAAGAAG
The DNA here is from genome assembly GCF_025265405.1 of Mesoplodon densirostris. NCBI lineage: Eukaryota > Metazoa > Chordata > Mammalia > Artiodactyla > Ziphiidae > Mesoplodon > Mesoplodon densirostris. Next base: position 756,174 of record NW_026778198.1, read on the forward strand.
AATTAACCAAAGTCTCTGCCACCCACCGGGAACCAGTATAGGACATGATCCAAAATTTTGGACTTGCGTTCAGCTCACAAAAAACGAGTTGAGAAATGGAGCTCAACGGCACAGCAATTCACAAACTGGCAGAGTGATAAAGGACAACTATCGTCCAAAAATCTGTTGAGGGAAGTCAACGAGGCGGACTTGAAAGCGAGGCAAAATAGCAGGAAACAGATTTCAAGAGGTACCTTGGAATCGCCTGTAAAGCACAGGAAGAGGGGCACAACTTGGACAATGATGCACTTGGCCAAAAAGGGTGTATGCGTTTTCTCCTGAATATATTCAGGAGAAAACGCATACGCCCTTTTTGGCCAAGCAAGCAAGCAGGCAATGCAAATCAGCACTACAAAGAAGTATCACTTCCCACCAGTCAAAAGGGACATCCACAAAATGTGTAAAAACCAGAAAGGCAAGACAGGCCCTGGAGAACAGGGAGCCTTGTTATGCTGATGGGCGGGATGTAAATTGCCAACTGCCTCACTGGAGGAGTGCATTGTGTTCCCTAAAACAAGTAAACAACAGAGCTACAGAGCCAAGGCCACTTCCAGTCTAGGGAATATACCTTGGGAAAACTGAAAATCAATAAGAAAGAGCCACCTCCAAATTTAGGGCTGCACTGACTACAAGAACCTCAACTTGGGTACACCTTAAATATCCCAGGAAATATAAAAATGGTTCAAAACATTGTGGTACTTACGTACGATGGAATATTCCTCAGCCATGACATCAATGTCATAAGACCAGTAGCAGCAAAGTGAGTGGATTCAGGTACGATGATTCTAAGTGAAATAAGTCACACAGAAAAAGAAACTTATCATAAGATATCACTTATGAAGATCCTGTAAACATGGCTACACGTGAACTGAGTTAGGAAAGAGTACAGAGTCTCAGATTTAGAAAACACTCTTATGCCTGCATTAAAGGGATGGAGAGGTGGGGTGATGCATAAAACCAGAGTTTGATATAAGCAGAGGGACCTTTCCAAAAACCAACTTTGGAATAGACAATACCTACACCTTCCTCAGTGAAAGAGACTCAAAACCCCATATTTCCCGCAGAGGAATATATCTGACTAGTAAGAATCTTAAAACCTATGTATTGATATGACTCCATAAGGGAATCAAGTGTGTCTAGAGTGGCATAAACATGGCAGCGAGAATCAGCTCAAACCCACTATAAAAAGGAATTTCAAAAGCAAAACCAAAAAACAGGGAAATTCTTTACAATTCCTTCAGGGTGTCTGAGGAAACCTGGAAAGACCCTATCTACAATGACAGCTGGATGTGGCATAAGGCTGGACACTTGGGACTGAGAGGATTGGTGAGATTGGGTGAGCAAATGCAGACCCTTTCAAGCAATAATGCATGGCCCCCATTCCATGGGTCCCAACTCTCCAGGTTCAAGGGAATATTACTACAGCTATAACATGTACAGGAAACCTAGAGAATGGACACACTGTGAATACGAAAGGTTTCTAAAACTCAACGAATAGTCCCTCTCCTGGTGCTCCAGTTTGACTTTCCAACTGCCTTACTATCAATCTCCCAACTTGGAGAGACAGGCCCTTTAACCTCCTGGTTTGCACAGGTTCCCAATTTGGCAGAGGATGGAAGGGACGAGGGAGAACCCATGAGAGAGTAGCTGTTAGGCATTTGGACGGGCACATGTCACTCTAATTTCCCGGCAGGAAGAAGAATTAACCAAAGTTTCAGCCACCCACCGGGAACCAGTATAGGACATGATCCAAAATTTTGGACTTGCGTTCAGCTCACAAAAAAACGAGTTGAGAAATGGAGCTCAACGGCACAGCAATTCACAAACTGGCAGAGTGATAAAGGACAACTATCGTCCAAAAATCTGTTGAGGGAAGTCAACGAGGCGGACTTGAAAGCGAGGCAAAATAGCAGGAAACAGATTTCAAGAGGTACCTTGGAATCGCCTGTAAAGCACAGGAAGAGGGGCACAACTTGGACAATGATGCACTTGTCCAAAAAGGGCGTATGCGTTTTCTCCTGAATATATTCAGGAGAAAACGCATACGCCCTTTTTGGCCAAGCAAGCAAGCAGGCAATGCAAATCTGCACTACAAAGAAGTATCACTTCCCACCGGTCAAAAGGGACATCCACAAAATGTGTAAAAACCAGAAAGGCAAGACAGGCCCTGGAGAACAGGGAGCCTTGTTATGCTGATGGGCGGGATGTAAATTGCTAACTGCCTCACTGGAGGAGTGCATTGTGTTCCCTAAAACAAGTAAACAACAGAGCTACAGAGCCAAGGCCACTTCCAGTCTAGGGAATATACCTTGGGAAAACTGAAAATCAATAAGAAAGAGCCACCTCCAAATTTAGGGCTGCACTGACTACAAGAACCTCAACTTGGGTACACCTTAAATATCCCAGGAAATATAAAAATGGTTCAAAACATTGTGGTACTTACGTACGATGGAATATCCCTCAGCCATGAAATCAATGTCATAAGACCAGTAGCAGCAAAGTGAGTGGATTCAGGTACGATGATTCTAAGTGAAATAAGTCACACAGAAAAAGAAACTTATCATAAGATATCACTTATGAAGATCCTGTAAACATGGCTACACGTGAACTGAGTTAGGAAAGAGAACAGAGTCTCACTTTTAGAAAACACTCTTATGCCTGCATAAAGGGGAAGGAGAGGTGGGGTGATGCATAAAACCAGAGTTTGATATAAGCACAGGGACCGTTCCAAAAACCAACTTTGGAATAGACAAGACCTACACCTTCCTCAGTGAAAGAGACTCAAAACCCCATATTTCCCGCAGAGGAATATATCTGACTAGTAAGAATCTTAAAACCTATGTACTGATATGACTCCATAAGGGAATCAAGTGTGTCTAGAGTGGCATAAACATGGCAGCGAGAATCAGCTCAAACCCACTCTAAAAAGGAATTTCAAAAGCAAAACCAAAAAACAGGGAAATTCTTTACAATTCCTTCAGGGTGTCTGAGGAAACCTGGAAAGACCCTATCTACAATGACAGCTGGATGTGGCATAAGGCTGGACACTTGGGACTGAGAGGATTGGTGAAATTGGGTGAGCAAATGCAGACCCTTTCAAGCAATAATGCATGGCCCCCATTCCATGGGTCCCAACTCTCCAGGTTCAAGGGAATATTACTACAGCTATAACATGTACAGGAAACCTAGAGAATGGACACACTGTGAATACGAAAGGTTTCTAAAACTCAACGAATAGTCCCTCTCCTGGTGCTCCAGTTTGACTTTCCAACTGCCTTACTATCAATCTCCCAACTTGGAGAGACAGGCCCTTTAACCTCCTGGTTTGCACAGGTTCCCAATTTGGCAGACTATGGAAGGGACGAGGGAGAACCCATGAGAGAGTAGCTGTTAGGCATTTGGACGGGCACATGTCACTCTAATTTCCCGGCAGGAAGAAGAATTAACCAAAGTCTCTGCCACCCACCGGGAACCAGTATAGGACATGATCCAAAATTTTGGACTTGCGTTCAGCTCACAAACAACGAGTTGAGAAATGGAGCTCAACGGCACAGCAATTCACAAACTGGCAGAGTGATAAAGGACAACTATCGTCCAAAAATCTGTTGAGGGAAGTCAACGAGGCGGACTTGAAAGCGAGGCAAAATAGCAGGAAACAGATTTCAAGAGGTACCTTGGAATCGCCTGTAAAGCACAGGAAGAGGGGCACAACTTGGACAATGATGCACTTGGCCAAAAAGGGTGTATGCGTTTTCTCCTGAATATATTCAGGAGAAAACGCATACGACCTTTTTGGCCAAGCAAGCAAGCAGGCAATGCAAATCAGCACTACAAAGAAGTATCACTTCCCACCAGTCAAAAGGGACATCCACAAAATGTGTAAAAACCAGAAAGGCAAGAGAGGCCCTGGAGAACAGGGAGCCTTGTTATGCTGATGGGCGGGATGTAAATTGCCAACTGCCTCACTGGAGGAGTGCATTGTGTTCCCTAAAACAAGTAAACAACAGAGCTACAGAGCCAAGGCCACTTCCAGTCTAGGGAATATACCTTGGGAAAACTGAAAATCAATAAGAAAGAGCCACCTCCAAATTTAGGGCTGCACTGACTACAAGAACCTCAACTTGGGTACACCTTAAATATCCCAGGAAATATAAAAATGGTTCAAAACATTGTGGTACTTACGTACGATGGAATATCCCTCAGCCATGAAATCAATGTCATAAGACCAGTAGCAGCAAAGTGAGTGGATTCAGGTACGATGATTCTAAGTGAAATAAGTCACACAGAAAAAGAAACTTATCATAAGATATCACTTATGAAGATCCTGTAAACATGGCTACACGTGAACTGAGTTAGGAAAGAGTACAGAGTCTCAGATTTAGAAAACACTCTTATGCCTGCATTAAAGGGATGGAGAGGTGGGGTGATGCATAAAACCAGAGTTTGATATAAGCACAGGGACCTTTCCAAAAACCAACTTTGGAATAGACAATACCTACACCTTCCTCAGTGAAAGAGACTCAAAACCCCATATTACCCGCAGAGGAATATATCTGACTAGTAAGAATCTTAAAACCTATGTATTGATATGACTCCATAAGGGAATCAAGTGTGTCTAGAGTGGCATAAACATGGCAGCGAGAATCAGCTCAAACCCACTATAAAAAGGAATTTCAAAAGCAAAACCAAAAAACAGGGAAATTCTTTACAATTCCTTCAGGGTGTCTGAGGAAACCTGGAAAGACCCTATCTACAATGACAGCTGGATGTGGCATAAGGCTGGACACTTGGGACTGAGAGGATTGGTGAGATTGGGTGAGCAAATGCAGACCCTTTCAAGCAATAATGCATGGCCCCCATTCCATGGGTCCCAACTCTCCAGGTTCAAGGGAATATTACTACAGCTATAACATGTACAGGAAACCTAGAGAATGGACACACTGTGAATACGAAAGGTTTCTAAAACTCAACGAATAGTCCCTCTCCTGGTGCTCCAGTTTGACTTTCCAACTGCCTTACTATCAATCTCCCAACTTGGAGTGACAGGCCCTTTAACCTCCTGGTTTGCACAGGTTCCCAATTTGGCAGAGGATGGAAGGGACGAGGGAGAACCCATGAGAGAGTAGCTGTTAGGCATTTGGACGGGCACATGTCACTCTAATTTCCCGGCAGGAAGAAGAATTAACCAAAGTTTCAGCCACCCACCGGGAACCAGTATAGGACATGATCCAAAATTTTGGACTTGCGTTCAGCTCACAAAAAAACGAGTTGAGAAATGGAGCTCAACGGCACAGCAATTCACAAACTGGCAGAGTGATAAAGGACAACTATCGTCCAAAAATCTGTTGAGGGAAGTCAACGAGGCGGACTTGAAAGCGAGGCAAAATAGCAGGAAACAGATTTCAAGAGGTACCTTGGAATCGCCTGTAAAGCACAGGAAGAGGGGCACAACTTGGACAATGATGCACTTGTCCAAAAAGGGCGTATGCCTTTTCTCCTGAATATATTCAGGAGAAAACGCATACGCCCTTTTTGGCCAAGCAAGCAAGCAGGCAATGCAAATCTGCACTACAAAGAAGTATCACTTCCCACCGGTCAAAAGGGACATCCACAAAATGTGTAAAAACCAGAAAGGCAAGACAGGCCCTGGAGAACAGGGAGCCTTGTTATGCTGATGGGCGGGATGTAAATTGCTAACTGCCTCACTGGAGGAGTGCATTGTGTTCCCTAAAACAAGTAAACAGCAGAGCTACAGAGCCAAGGCCACTTCCAGTCTAGGGAATATACCTTGGGAAAACTGAAAATCAATAAGAAAGAGCCACCTCCAAATTTAGGGCTGCACTGACTACAAGAACCTCAACTTGGGTACACCTTAAATATCCCAGGAAATATAAAAATGGTTCAAAACATTGTGGTACTTACGTACGATGGAATATCCCTCAGCCATGAAATCAATGTCATAAGACCAGTAGCAGCAAAGTGAGTGGATTCAGGTACGATGATTCTAAGTGAAATAAGTCACACAGAAAAAGAAACTTATCATAAGATATCACTTATGAAGATCCTGTAAACATGGCTACACGTGAACTGAGTTAGGAAAGAGAACAGAGTCTCACTTTTAGAAAACACTCTTATGCCTGCATAAAGGGGAAGGAGAGGTGGGGTGATGCATAAAACCAGAGTTTGATATAAGCACAGGGACCGTTCCAAAAACCAACTTTGGAATAGACAAGACCTACACCTTCCTCAGTGAAAGAGACTCAAAACACCATATTTCCCGCAGAGGAATATATCTGACTAGTAAGAATCTTAAAACCTATGTATTGATATGACTCCATAAGGGAATCAAGTGTGTCTAGAGTGGCATAAACATGGCAGCGAGAATCAGCTCAAACCCACTCTAAAAAGGAATTTCAAAAGCAAAACCAAAAAACAGGGAAATTCTTTACAATTCCTTCAGGGTGTCTGAGGAAACCTGGAAAGACCCTATCTACAATGACAGCTGGATGTGGCATAAGGCTGGACACTTGGGACTGAGAGGATTGGTGAGATTGGGTGAGCAAATGCAGACCCTTTCAAGCAATAATGCATGGCCCCCATTCCATGGGTCCCAACTCTCCAGGTTCAAGGGAATATTACTACAGCTATAACATGTACAGGAAACCTAGAGAATGGACACACTGTGAATACGAAAGGTTTCTAAAACTCAACGAATAGTCCCTCTCCTGGTGCTCCAGTTTGACTTTCCAACTGCCTTACTATCAATCTCCCAACTTGGAGAGACAGGCCCTTTAACCTCCTGGTTTGCACAGGTTCCCAATTTGGCAGAGGATGGAAGGGACGAGGGAGAACCCATGAGAGAGTAGCTGTTAGCCATTTGGACGGGCACATGTCACTCTAATTTCCCGGCAGGAAGAAGAATTAACCAAAATTTCAGCCACCCACCGGGAACCAGTATAGGACATGATCCAAAATTTTGGACTTGCGTTCAGCTCACAAAAAAACGAGTTGAGAAATGGAGCTCAACGGCACAGCAATTCACAAACTGGCAGAGTGATAAAGGACAACTATCGTCCAAAAATCTGTTGAGGGAAGTCAACGAGGCGGACTTGAAAGCGAGGCAAAATAGCAGGAAACAGATTTCAAGAGGTACCTTGGAATCGCCTGTAAAGCACAGGAAGAGGGGCACAACTTGGACAATGATGCACTTGTCCAAAAAGGGCGTATGCCTTTTCTCCTGAATATATTCAGGAGAAAACGCATACGCCCTTTTTGGCCAAGCAAGCAAGCAGGCAATGCAAATCTGCACTACAAAGAAGTATCACTTCCCACCGGTCAAAAGGGACATCCACAAAATGTGTAAAAACCAGAAAGGCAAGACAGGCCCTGGAGAACAGGGAGCCTTGTTATGCTGATGGGCGGGATGTAAATTGCTAACTGCCTCACTGGAGGAGTGCATTGTGTTCCCTAAAACAAGTAAACAGCAGAGCTACAGAGCCAAGGCCACTTCCAGTCTAGGGAATATACCTTGGGAAAACTGAAAATCAATAAGAAAGAGCCACCTCCAAATTTAGGGCTGCACTGACTACAAGAACCTCAACTTGGGTACACCTTAAATATCCCAGGAAATATAAAAATGGTTCAAAACATTGTGGTACTTACGTACGATGGAATATCCCTCAGCCATGAAATCAATGTCATAAGACCAGTAGCAGCAAAGTGAGTGGATTCAGGTACGATGATTCTAAGTGAAATAAGTCACACAGAAAAAGAAACTTATCATAAGATATCACTTATGAAGATCCTGTAAACATGGCTACACGTGAACTGAGTTAGGAAAGAGAACAGAGTCTCACTTTTAGAAAACACTCTTATGCCTGCATAAAGGGGAAGGAGAGGTGGGGTGATGCATAAAACCAGAGTTTGATATAAGCACAGGGACCGTTCCAAAAACCAACTTTGGAATAGACAAGACCTACACCTTCCTCAGTGAAAGAGACTCAAAACACCATATTTCCCGCAGAGGAATATATCTGACTAGTAAGAATCTTAAAACCTATGTATTGATATGACTCCATAAGGGAATCAAGTGTGTCTAGAGTGGCATAAACATGGCAGCGAGAATCAGCTCAAACCCACTCTAAAAAGGAATTTCAAAAGCAAAACCAAAAAACAGGGAAATTCTTTACAATTCCTTCAGGGTGTCTGAGGAAACCTGGAAAGACCCTATCTACAATGACAGCTGGATGTGGCATAAGGCTGGACACTTGGGACTGAGAGGATTGGTGAGATTGGGTGAGCAAATGCAGACCCTTTCAAGCAATAATGCATGGCCCCCATTCCATGGGTCCCAACTCTCCAGGTTCAAGGGAATATTACTACAGCTATAACATGTACAGGAAACCTAGAGAATGGACACACTGTGAATACGAAAGGTTTCTAAAACTCAACGAATAGTCCCTCTCCTGGTGCTCCAGTTTGACTTTCCAACTGCCTTACTATCAATCTCCCAACTTGGAGAGACAGGCCCTTTAACCTCCTGGTTTGCACAGGTTCCCAATTTGGCAGAGGATGGAAGGGACGAGGGAGAACCCATGAGAGAGTAGCTGTTAGCCATTTGGACGGGCACATGTCACTCTAATTTCCCGGCAGGAAGAAGAATTAACCAAAATTTCAGCCACCCACCGGGAACCAGTATAGGACATGATCCAAAATTTTGGACTTGCGTTCAGCTCACAAAAAAACGAGTTGAGAAATGGAGCTCAACGGCACAGCAATTCACAAACTGGCAGAGTGATAAAGGACAACTATCGTCCAAAAATCTGTTGAGGGAAGTCAACGAGGCGGACTTGAAAGCGAGGCAAAATAGCAGGAAACAGATTTCAAGAGGTACCTTGGAATCGCCTGTAAAGCACAGGAAGAGGGGCACAACTTGGACAATGATGCACTTGGCCAAAAAGGGCGTATGCGTTTTCTCCTGAATATATTCAGGAGAAAACGCATACGCCCTTTTTGGCCAAGCAAGCAAGCAGGCAATGCAAATCTGCACTACAAAGAAGTATCACTTCCCACCAGTCAAAAGGGACATCCACAAAATGTGTAAAAACCAGAAAGGCAAGACAGGCCCTGGAGAACAGGGAGCCTTGTTATGCTGATGGGCGGGATGTAAATTGCTAACTGCCTCACTGGAGGAGTGCATTGTGTTCCCTAAAACAAGTAAACAGCAGAGCTACAGAGCCAAGGCCACTTCCAGTCTATGGAATATACCTTGGGAAAACTGAAAATCAATAAGAAAGAGCCACCTCCAAATTTAGGGTTGCACTGACTACAAGAACCTCAACTTGGGTACACCTTAAATATCCCAGGAAATATAAAAATGGTTCAAAACATTGTGGTACTTACGTACGATGGAATATCCCTCAGCCATGAAATCAATGTCATAAGACCAGTAGCAGCAAAGTGAGTGGATTCAGGTACGATGATTCTAAGTGAAATAAGTCACACAGAAAAAGAAACTTATCATAAGATATCACTTATGAAGATCCTGTAAACATGGCTACACGTGAACTGAGTTAGGAAAGAGAACAGAGTCTCACTTTTAGAAAACACTCTTATGCCTGCATAAAGGGGAAGGAGAGGTGGGGTGATGCATAAAACCAGAGTTTGATATAAGCACAGGGACCGTTCCAAAAACCAACTTTGGAATAGACAAGACCTACACCTTCCTCAGTGAAAGAGACTCAAAACCCCATATTTCCCGCAGAGGAATATATCTGACTAGTAAGAATCTTAAAACCTATGTATTGATATGACTCCATAAGGGAATCAAGTGTGTCTAGAGTGGCATAAACATGGCAGCGAGAATCAGCTCAAACCCACTCTAAAAAGGAATTTCAAAAGCAAAACCAAAAAACAGGGAAATTCTTTACAATTCCTTCAGGGTGTCTGAGGAAACCTGGAAAGACCCTATCTACAATGACAGCTGGATGTGGCATAAGGCTGGACACTTGGGACTGAGAGGATTGGTGAGATTGGGTGAGCAAATGCAGACCCTTTCAAGCAATAATGCATGGCCCCCATTCCATGGGTCCCAACTCTCCAGGTTGAAGGGAATATTACTACAGCTATAACATGTACAGGAAACCTAGAGAATGTACACACTGTGAATACGAAAGGTTTCTAAAACTCAACGAATAGTCCCTCTCCTGGTGCTCCAGTTTGACTTTCCAACTGCCTTACTATCAATCTCCCAACTTGGAGAGACAGGCCCTTTAACCTCCTGGTTTGCACAGGTTCCCAATTTGGCAGAGGATGGAAGGGACGAGGGAGAACCCATGAGAGAGTAGCTGTTAGCCATTTGGACGGGCACATGTCACTCTAATTTCCCGGCAGGAAGAAGAATTAACCAAAATTTCAGCCACCCACCGGGAACCAGTATAGGACATGATCCAAAATTTTGGACTTGCGTTCAGCTCACAAAAAAACGAGTTGAGAAATGGAGCTCAACGGCACAGCAATTCACAAACTGGCAGAGTGATAAAGGACAACTATCGTCCAAAAATCTGTTGAGGGAAGTCAACGAGGCGGACTTGAAAGCGAGGCAAAATAGCAGGAAACAGATTTCAAGAGGTACCTTGGAATCGCCTGTAAAGCACAGGAAGAGGGGCACAACTTGGACAATGATGCACTTGGCCAAAAAGGGCGTATGCGTTTTCTCCTGAATATATTCAGGAGAAAACGCATACGCCCTTTTTGGCCAAGCAAGCAAGCAGGCAATGCAAATCTGCACTACAAAGAAGTATCACTTCCCACCGGTCAAAAGGGACATCCACAAAATGTGTAAAAACCAGAAAGGCAAGACAGGCCCTGGAGAACAGGGAGCCTTGTTATGCTGATGGGCGGGATGTAAATTGCTAACTGCCTCACTGGAGGAGTGCCTTGTGTTCCCTAAAACAAGTAAACAACAGAGCTACAGAGCCAAGGCCACTTCCAGTCTATGGAATATACCTTGGGAAAACTGAAAATCAATAAGAAAGAGCCACCTCCAAATTTAGGGCTGCACTGACTACAAGAACCTCAACTTGGGTACACCTTAAATATCCCAGGAAATATAAAAATGGTTCAAAACATTGTGGTACTTACGTACGATGGAATATCCCTCAGCCATGAAATCAATGTCATAAGACCAGTAGCAGCAAAGTGAGTGGATTCAGGTACGATGATTCTAAGTGAAATAAGTCACACAGAAAAAGAAACTTATCATAAGATATCACTTATGAAGATCCTGTAAACATGGCTACACGTGAACTGAGTTAGGAAAGAGAACAGAGTCTCACTTTTAGAAAACACTCTTATGCCTGCATAAAGGGGAAGGAGAGGTGGGGTGATGCATAAAACCAGAGTTTGATATAAGCACAGGGACCGTTCCAAAAACCAACTTTGGAATAGACAAGACCTACACCTTCCTCAGTGAAAGAGACTCAAAACCCCATATTTCCCGCAGAGGAATATATCTGACTAGCAAGAATCTTAAAACCTATGTATTGATATGACTCCATAAGGGAATCAAGTGTGTCTAGAGTGGCATAAACATGGCAGCGAGAATCAGCTCAAACCCACTCTAAAAAGGAATGTCAAAAGCAAAACCAAAAAACAGGGAAATTCTTTACAATTCCTTCAGGGTGTCTGAGGAAACCTGGAAAGACCCTATCTACAATGACAGCTGGATGTGGCATAAGGCTGGACACTTGGGACTGAGAGGATTGGTGAGATTGGGTGAGCAAATGCAGACCCTTTCAAGCAATAATGCATGGCCCCCATTCCATGGGTCCCAACTCTCCAGGTTCAAGGGAATATTACTACAGCTATAACATGTACAGGAAACCTAGAGAATGTACACACTGTGAATACGAAAGGTTTCTAAAACTCAACGAATAGTCCCTCTCCTGGTGCTCCAGTTTGACTTTCCAACTGCCTTACTATCAATCTCCCAACTTGGAGAGAAAGGCCCTTTAACCTTCTGGTTTGCAGAGCTTCCCAATTTGGCAGAGGATGGAAGGGACGAGGGAGAACCCATGAGAGAGTAGCTGTTAGGCATTTGGACGGGCACATGTCACTCTAATTTCCCAGCAGGAAGAAGAATTAACCAAAGTTTCAGCCACCCACCGGGAACCAGTATAGGACATGATCCAAAATTTTGGACTTGCGTTCAGCTCACAAAAAACGAGTTGAGAAATGGAGCTCAACGGCACAGCAATTCACAAACTGGCAGAGTGATAAAGGACAACTATCGTCCAAAAATCTGTTGAGGGAAGTCAACGAGGCGGACTTGAAAGCGAGGCAAAATAGCAGGAAACAGATTTCAAGAGGTACCTTGGAATCGCCTGTAAAGCACAGGAAGAGGGGCACAACTTGGACAATGATGCACTTGGCCAAAAAGGGCGTATGCGTTTTCTCCTGAATATATTCAGGAGAAAACGCATACGCCCTTTTTGGCCAAGCACGCAAGCAGGCAATGCAAATCTGCACTACAAAGAAGTATCACTTCCCACCGGTCAAAAGGAACATCCACAAAATGTGTAAAAACCAGAAAGGCAAGACAGGCCCTGGAGAACAGGGAGCCTTGTTATGCTGATGGGCGGGATGTAAATTGCTAACTGCCTCACTGGAGGAGTGCCTTGTGTTCCGTAAAACAAGGAAACAACAGAGCTACAGAGCCAAGGCCACTTCCAGTCTAGGGAATATACCTTGGGAAAACTGAAAATCAATAAGAAAGAGCCACCTCCAAATTTAGGACTGCACTGACTACAAGAACCTCAACTTGGGTACACCTTAAATATCCCAGGAAATATAAAAATGGTTCAAAACATTGTGGTACTTACGTACGATGGAATATCCCTCAGCCATGAAATCAATGTCATAAGACCAGTAGCAGCAAAGTGAGTGGATTCAGGTACGATGATTCTAAGTGAAATAAGTCACACAGAAAAAGAAACTTATCATAAGATATCACTTATGAAGATCCTGTAAACATGGCTACACGTGAACTGAGTTAGGAAAGAGAACAGAGTCTCACTTTTAGAAAACACTCTTATGCCTGCATAAAGGGGAAGGAGAGGTGGGGTGATGCATAAATCCAGAGTTTGATATAAGCACAGGGACCGTTCCAAAAACCAACTTTGGAATAGACAAGACCTACACCTTCCTCAGTGAAAGAGACTCAAAACCCCATATTTCCCGCAGAGGAATATATCTGACTAGTAAGAATCTTAAAACCTATGTATTGATATGACTCCATAAGGGAATCAAGTGTGTCTAGAGTGGCATAAACATGGCAGCGAGAATCAGCTCAAACCCACTCTAAAAAGCAATTTCAAAAGCAAAACCAAAAAACAGGGAAATTCTTTACAATTCCTTCAGGGTGTCTGAGGAAACCTGGAAAGACCCTATCTACAATGACAGCTGGATGTGGCATAAGGCTGGACACTTGGGACTGAGAGGATTGGTGAGATTGGGTGAGCAAATGCAGACCCTTTCAAGCAATAATGCATGGCCCCCATTCCATGGGTCCCAACTCTCCAGGTTGAAGGGAATATTACTACAGCTATAACATGTACAGGAAACCTAGAGAACGTACACACTGTGAATACGAAAGGTTTCTAAAACTCAACGAATAGTCCCTCTCCTGGTGCTCCAGTTTGACTTTCCAACTGCCTTACTATCAATCTCCCAACTTGGAGAGACAGGCCCTTTAACCTCCTGGTTTGCACAGGTTCCCAATTTGGCAGAGGATGGAAGGGACGAGGGAGAACCCATGAGAGAGTAGCTGTTAGGCATTTGGACGGGCACATGTCACTCTAATTTCCCGGCAGGAAGAAGAATTAACCAAAGTCTCAGCCACCCACCGGGAACCAGTATAGGACATGATCCAAAATTTTGGACTTGCGTTCAGCTCACAAAAAACGAGTTGAGAAATGGAGCTCAGGGGCACAGCAATTCACAAACTGGCAGAGTGATAAAGGACAACTATCGTCCAAAAATCTGTTGAGGGAAGTCAACGAGGCGGACTTGAAAGCGAGGCAAAATAGCAGGAAACAGATTTCAAGAGGTACCTTGGAATCGCCTGTAAAGCACAGGAAGAGGGGCACAACTTGGACAATGATGCACTTGGCCAAAAAGGGCGTATGCGTTTTCTCCTGAATATATTCAGGAGAAAACGCATACGCCCTTTTTGGCCAAGCAAGCAAGCAGGCAATGCAAATCTGCACTACAAAGAAGTATCACTTCCCACCGGTCAAAAGGGACATCCACAAAATGTGTAAAAACCAGAAAGGCAAGACAGGCCCTGGAGAACAGGGAGCCTTGTTATGCTGATGGGCGGGATGTAAATTGCCAACTGCCTCACTGGAGGAGTGCATTGTGTTCCCTAAAACAAGTAAACAACAGAGCTACAGAGCCAAGGCCACTTCCAGTCTAGGGAATATACCTTGCGAAAACTGAAAATCAATAAGAAAGAGCCACCTCCAAATTTAGGGCTGCACTGACTACAAGAACCTCAACTTGGGTACACCTTAAATATCCCAGGAAATATAAAAATGGTTCAAAACATTGTGGTACTTACGTACGATGGAATATCCCTCAGCCATGAAATCAATGTCATAAGACCAGTAGCAGCAAAGTGAGTGGATTCAGGTACGATGATTCTAAGTGAAATAAGTCACACAGAAAAAGAAACTTATCATAAGATATCACTTATGAAGATCCTGTAAACATGGCTACACGTGAACTGAGTTAGGAAAGAGAACAGAGTCTCACTTTTAGAAAACACTCTTATGCCTGCATAAAGGGGAAGGAGAGGTGGGGTGATGCATAAAACCAGAGTTTGATATAAGCACAGGGACCGTTCCAAAAACCAACTTTGGAATAGACAAGACCTACACCTTCCTCAGTGAAAGAGACTCAAAACCCCATATTTCCCGCAGAGGAATATATCTGACTAGTAAGAATCTTAAAACCTATGTATTGATATGACTCCATTAGGGAATCAAGTGTGTCTAGAGTGGCATAAACATGGCAGCGAGAATCAGCTCAAACCCACTCTAAAAAGGAATTTCAAAAGCAAAACCAAAAAACAGGGAAATTCTTTACAATTCCTTCAGGGTGTCTGAGGAAACCTGGAAAGACCCTATCTACAAAGACAGATGGATGTGGCATAAGGCTGGACACTTGGGACTGAGAGGATTGGTGAGATTGGGTGAGCAAATGCAGACCCTTTCAAGCAATAATGCATGGCCCCCATTCCATGGGTCCCAACTCTCCAGGTTGAAGGGAATATTACTACAGCTATAACATGTACAGGAAACCTAGAGAATGGACACACTGTGAATATGAAAGGTTTCTAAAACTCAACGAATAGTCCCTCTCCTGGTGCTCCAGTTTGACTTTCCAACTGCCTTACTATCAATCTCCCAACTTGGAGAGACAGGCCCTTTAACCTCCTGGTTTGCACAGGTTCCCAATTTGGCAGAGGATGGAAGGGACGAGGGAGAACCCATGAGAGAGTAGCTGTTAGGCATTTGGACGGGCACATGTCACTCTAATTTCCCGGCAGGAAGAAGAATTAACCAAAGTCTCAGCCACCCACCGGGAACCAGTATAGGACATGATCCAAAATTTTGGACTTGCGTTCAGCTCACAAAGAACGAGTTGAGAAATGGAGCTCAGGGGCACAGCAATTCACAAACTGGCAGAGTGATAAAGGACAACTATTGTCCAAAAATCTGTTGAGGGAAGTCAACGAGGCGGACTTGAATGCGAGGCAAAATAGCAGGAAACAGATTTCAAGAGGTACCTTGGAATCGCCTGTAAAGCACAGGAAGAGGGGCACAACTTGGACAATGATGCACTTGGCCAAAAAGGGCGTATGCGTTTTCTCCTGAATATATTCAGGAGAAAATGCATACGCCCTTTTTGGCCAAGCAAGCAAGCAGGCAATGCAAATCTGCACTACAAAGAAGTATCACTTCCCACCGGTCAAAAGGGACATCCACAAAATGTGTAAAAACCAGAAAGGCAAGACAGGCCCTGGAGAACAGGGAGCCTTGTTATGCTGATGGGCGGGATGTAAATTGCCAACTGCCTCACTGGAGGAGTGCATTGTGTTCCCTAAAACTAGTAAACAACAGAGCTACAGAGCCAAGGCCACTTCCAGTCTAGGGAATATACCTTGCGAAAACTGAAAATCAATAAGAAAGAGCCACCTCCAAATTTAGGGCTGCACTGACTACAAGAACCTCAACTTGGGTACACCTTAAATATCCCAGGAAATATAAAAATGGTTCAAAACATTGTGGTACTTACGTACGATGGAATATCCCTCAGCCATGAAATCAATGTCATAAGACCAGTAGCAGCAAAGTGAGTGGATTCAGGTACGATGATTCTAAGTGAAATAAGTCACACAGAAAAAGAAACTTATCATAAGATATCACTTATGAAGATCCTGTAAACATGGCTACACGTGAACTGAGTTAGGAAAGAGAACAGAGTCTCACTTTTAGAAAACACTCTTATGCCTGCATAAAGGGGAAGGAGAGGTGGGGTGATGCATAAAACCAGAGTTTGATATAAGCACCTGGACCGTTTCCAAAACCAACTTTGGAATAGACAAGACCTACACCTTCCTCAGTGAAAGAGACTCAAAACCCCATATTTCCCGCAGAGGAATATATCTGACTAGTAAGAATCTTAAAACCTATGTATTGATATGACTCCATAAGGGAATCAAGTGTGTCTAGAGTGGCATAAACATGGCAGCGAGAATCAGCTCAAACCCACTATAAAAAGGAATTTCAAATGCAAAACCAAAAAAACAGGGAAATTCTTTACAATTCTTTCAGGGTGTGTGAGGAAACCTGGAAAGACCCTATCTACAATGACAGCTGTATGTGGCATAAGGCTGGACACTTGGGACTGAGAGGATTGGTGAGATTGGGTGAGCAAATGCAGTCCCTTTCAAGCAATAATGCATGGCCCCCATTCCATGGGTCCCAACTCTCCAGGTTGAAGGGAATATTACTACAGCTATAACATGTACAGGAAACCTAGAGAATGTACACACTGTGAATACGAAAGGTTTCTAAAACTCAACGAATAGTCCCTCTCCTGGTGCTCCAGTTTGACTTTCCAACTGCCTTACTATCAATCTCCCAACTTGGAGAGACAGGCCCTTTAACCTCCTGGTTTGCCCAGGTTCCCAATTTGGCAGAGGATGGAAGGGACGAGGGAGAAACCATGAGAGAGTAGCTGTTAGGCATTTGGAAGGGCACATGTCACTCTAATTTCCCGGCAGGAAGAAGAATTAACCAAAGTCTCAGCCACCCACCGGGAACCAGTATAGGACATGATCCAAAATTTTGGACTTGCGTTCAGCTCACAAAGAACGAGTTGAGAAATTGAGCTCAGGGGCACAGCAATTCACAAACTGGCAGAGTGATAAAGGACAACTATCGTCCAAAAATCTGTTGAGGGAAGTCAACGAGGCGGACTTGAATGCGAGGCAAAATAGCAGGAAACAGATTTCAAGAGGTACCTTGGAATCGCCTGTAAAGCACAGGAAGAGGGGCACAACTTGGACAATGATGCACTTGGCCAAAAAGGGCGTATGCGTTTTCTCCTGAATATATTCAGGAGAAAACGCATACGCCCTTTTTGGCCAAGCAAGCAAGCAGGCAATGCAAATCTGCACTACAAAGAAGTATCACTTCCCACCGGTCAAAAGGGACATCCACAAAATGTGTAAAAACCAGAAAGGCAAGACAGGCCCTGGAGAACAGGGAGCCTTGTTATGCTGATGGGCGGGATGTAAATTGCCAACTGCCTCACTGGAGGAGTGCATTGTGTTCCCTAAAACAAGTAAACAACAGAGCTACAGAGCCAAGGCCACTTCCAGTCTAGGGAATATACCTTGCGAAAACTGAAAATCAATAAGAAAGAGCCACCTCCAAATTTAGGGCTGCACTGACTACAAGAACCTCAACTTGGGTACACCTTAAATATCCCAGGAAATATAAAAATGGTTCAAAACATTGTGGTACTTACGTACGATGGAATATCCCTCAGCCATGAAATCAATGTCATAAGACCAGTAGCAGCAAAGTGAGTGGATTCAGGTACGATGATTCTAAGTGAAATAAGTCACACAGAAAAAGAAACTTATCATAAGATATCACTTATGAAGATCCTGTAAACATGGCTACACGTGAACTGAGTTAGGAAAGAGAACAGAGTCTCACATTTACAAAACACTCTTATGCCTGCATAAAGGGGAAGGAGAGGTGGGGTGATGCATAAAACCAGAGTTTGATATAAGCACAGGGACCGTTTCCAAAACCAACTTTGGAATAGACAAGACCTACACCTTCCTCAGTGAAAGAGACTCAAAACCCCATATTTCCCACAGAGGAATATATCTGACTAGTAAGAATATTAAAACCTATGTATTGATATGTCTCCATAAGGGAATCAAGTGTGTCTAGAGTGGCATGAACATGGCAGCGAGAATCAACTCAAACCCACTATAAAAAGGAATTTCAAAAGCAAAACCAAAAAACAGGGAAATTCTTTACAATTCCTTCAGGGTGTCTGAGGAAACCTGGAAAGACCCTATCTACAAAGACAGCTGGATGTGGCATAAGGCTGGACACTTGGGACTGAGAGGATTGGTGAGATTGGGTGAGCAAATGCAGACCCTTTCAAGCAATAATGCATGGCCCCCATTCCATGGGTCCCAACTCTCCAGGTTGAAGGGAATATTACTACAGCTATAACATGTACAGGAAACTTAGAGAATGTACACACTGTGAATACGAAAGGTTTCTAAAACTCAACGAATAGTCCCTCTCCTGGTGCTCCAGTTTGACTTTCCAACTGCCTTACTATCAATCTCCCAACTTGGAGAGACAGGCCCTTTAACCTCCTGGTTTGCACAGGTTCCCAATTTGGCAGAGGATGGAAGGGACGAGGGAGAACCCATGAGAGAGTAGCTGTTAGGCATTTGGACGGGCACATGTCACTCTAATTTCCCGGCAGGAAGAAGAATTAACCAAAGTCTCAGCCACCCACCGGGAACCAGTATAGGACATGATCCAAAATTTTGGACTTGCGTTCAGCTCACAAAGAACGAGTTGAGAAATGGAGCTCAGGGGCACAGCAATTCACAAACTGGCAGAGTGATAAAGGACAACTATCGTCCAAAAATCTGTTGAGGGAAGTCAACGAGGCGGACTTGAAAGCGAGGCAAAATAGCAGGAAACAGATTTCAAGAGGTACCTTGGAATCACCTGTAAAGCACAGGAAGAGGGGCACAACTTGGACAATGATGCACTTGGCGAAAAAGGGCGTATGCGTTTTCTCCTGAATATATTCAGGAGAAAACGCATACGCCCTTTTTGGCCAAGCAAGCAAGTGGGCAATGCAAATCTGCACTACAAAGAAGTATCACTTCCCACCAGTCAAAAGGGACATCCACAAAATGTGTAAAAACCAGAAAGGCAAGACAGGCCCTGGAGAACAGGGAGCCTTGTTATGCTGATGGGCGGGATGTAAATTTCCAACTGCCTCACTGGAGGAGTGCATTGTGTTCCCTAAAACAAGTAAACAACAGAGCTACAGAGCCAAGGCCACTTCCAGTCTAGGGAATATACCTTGGGAAAACTGAAAATCAATAAGAAAGAGCCACCTCCAAATTTAGGGCTGCACTGACTACAAGAACCTCAACTTGGGTACACCTTAAATATCCCAGGAAATATAAAAATGGTTCAAAACATTGTGGTACTTACGTACGATGGAATATTAATCAGCCATGAAATCAATGTCATAAGACCAGTAGCAGCAAAGTGAGTGGATTCAGGTACGATGATTCTAAGTGAAATAAGTCACACAGAAAAAGAAACTTATCATAAGATATCACTTATGAAGATCCTGTAAACATGGCTACACGTGAACTGAGTTAGGAAAGAGAACAGAGTCTCACATTTAGAAAACACACTTATGCCTGCATTAAGGGGATGGAGAGGTGAGGTGATGCATAAAACCAGAGTTTGTTATAAGCACAGGGACCGTTCCAAAAACCAACTTTGGAATAGACAAGACCTACACCTGCCTCAGTGAAAGAGACTCAAAACCCCATATTTCCCACAGAGGAATATATCTGACTAGTAAGAATCTTAAAACCTATGTATTGATATGACTCCATAAGGCAAACAAGTGTGTCTAGAGTGGCATAAACATGGCAGCGAGAATCAGCTCAAACTCACTATAAAAAGGAATTTCAAAAGCAAAACCAAAAAACAGGGATATTCTTTACAATTCCTTCAGGGTGTCTGAGGAAACCTGGAAAGACCCTATCTACAATGACAGCTGGATGTGGCATAAGGCTGGACACTTGGGACTGAGAGGATTGGTGAGATTGGGTGAGCAAATGCAGACCCTTTCAAGCAATAATGCATGGCCCCCATTCCATGGGTCCCAAGTCTCCAGGTTGAAGGGAATATTACTACAGCTATAACATGTACAGGAAACCTAGAGAATGGACACACTGTGAATACGAAAGGTTTCTAAAACTCAACGAATAGTCCCTCTCCTGGTGCTCCAGTTTGACTTTCCAACTGCCTTACTATCAATCTCCCAACTTGGAGAGACAGGCCCTTTAACCTCCTGGTTTGCACAGGTTCCCAATTTGGCAGAGGATGGAAGGGACGAGGGAGAACCCATGAGAGAGTAGCTGTTAGGCATTTGGACGGGCACATGTCACTCTAATTTCCCGGCAGGAAGAAGAATTAACCAAAGTCTCAGCCACCCACCTGGAACCAGTATAGGACATGATCCAAAATTTTGGACTTGCGTTCAGCTCCCAAAAAACGAGTTGAGAAATGGAGCTCAGGGGCACAGCAATTCACAAACTGGCAGAGTGATAAAGGACAACTATCGTCCAAAAATCTGTTGAGGGAAGTCAACGAGGCGGACTTGAAAGCGAGGCAAAATAGCAGGAAACAGATTTCAAGAGGTACCTTGGAATCGCCTGTAAAGCACAGGAAGAGGGGCACAACTTGGACAATGATGCACTTGGCCAAAAAGGGCGTATGCATTTTCTCCTGAATATATTCAGGAGAAAACGCATACGCCCTTTTTGGCCAAGCAAGCAAGCAGGCAATGCAAATCTGCACTACAAAGAAGTATCACTTCCCACCGGTCAAAAGGGACATCCACAAAATGTGTAAAAACCAGAAAGGCAAGACAGGCCCTGGAGAACAGGGAGCCTTGTTATGCTGATGGGCGGGATGTAAATTGCCAACTGCCTCACTGGAGGAGTGCATTGTGTTCCCTAAAACAAGTAAACAACAGAGCTACAGAGCCAAGGCCACTTCCAGTCTAGGGAATATACCTTGGGAAAACTGAAAATCAATAAGAAAGAGCCACCTCCAAATTTAGGGCTGCACTGACTACAAGAACCTCAACTTGGGTACACCTTAAATATCCCAGGAAATATAAAAATGGTTCAAAACATTGTGGTACTTACGTACGATGGAATATCCCTCAGCCATGAAATCAATGTCATAAGACCAGTAGCAGCAAAGTGAGTGGATTAAGGTACGATGATTCTAAGTGAAATAAGTCACACAGAAAAAGAAACTTATCATAAGATATCACTTATGAAGATCCTGTAAACATGGCTACACGTGAACTGAGTTAGGAAAGAGAACAGAGTCTCACATTTAGAAAACACTCTTATGCCTGTATTAAGGGGATGGAGAGGTGGGGTGATGCATAAAACCAGAGTTTGATATAAGCACAGGGACCGTTCCAAAAACCAACTTTGGAATAGACAAGACCTACACCTTCCTCAGTGAAAGAGACTCAAAACCCCATATTTCCCGCAGAGGAATATATCTGACTAGTAAGAATCTTAAAACCTATGTATTGATATGACTCCATAAGGCAAACAAGTGTGTCTAGAGTGGCATAAACATGGCAGCAAGAATCAGCTCAAACTCACTATAAAAAGGAATTTCAAAAGGAAAACCAAAAAACAGGGAAATTCTTTACAATTCCTTCAGGGTGTCTGAGGAAACCTGGAAAGACCCTATCTACAATGACAGCTGGATGTGGCATAAGGCTGGACACTTGGGACTGAGAGGATTGGTGAGATTGGGTGAGCAAATGCAGACCCTTTCAAGCAATAATGCATGGCCCCCATTCCATGGGTCCCAACTCTCCAGGTTGAAGGGAATATTACTACAGCTATAACATGTACAGGAAACCTAGAGAATGTACACACTGTGAATACGAAAGGTTTCTAAAACTCAACGAATAGTCCCTCTCCTGCTGCTCCAGTTTGACTTTCCAACTGCCTTACTATCAATCTCCCAACTTGGAGAGACAGGCCCTTTAACCTCCTGGTTTGCACAGGTTCCCAATTTGGCAGAGGATGGAAGGGACGAGGGAGAACCCATGAGAGAGTAGCTGTTAGGCATTTGGACGGGCACATGTCACTCTAATTTCCTGGCAGGAAGAAGAATTAACCAAAGTCTCAGCCACCCACCGGGAACCAGTATAGGACATGATCCAAAATTTTGGACTGGCGTTCAGCTCACAAAAAACGAGTTGAGAAATGGAGCTCAGGGGCACAGCAATTCACAAACTGGCAGAGTGATAAAGGACAACTATCGTCCAAAAATCTGTTGAGGGAAGTCAACGAGGCAGACTTGAAAGTGAGGCAAAATAGCAGGAAACAGATTTCAAGAGGTACCTTGGAATCGCCTGTAAAGCACAGGAAGAGGGGCACAACTTGGACAATGATGCACTTGGCCAAAAAGGGCGTATGTGTTTTCTCCTGAATATATTCAGGAGAAAACGCATACGCCCTTTTTGGCCAAGCAAGCAAGCGGGCAATGCAAATCTGCACTACAAAGAAGTATCACTTCCCACCGGTCAAAAGGGACATCCACAAAATGTGTAAAAACCAGAAAGGCAAGACAGGCCCTGGAGAACAGGGAGCCTTGTTATGCTGATGGGCGGGATGTAAATTGCCAACTGCCTCACTGGAGGAGTGCATTGTGTTCCCTAAAACAAGTAAACAACAGAGCTACAGAGTCAAGGCCACTTCCTGTCTAGGGAATATACCTTGGGAAAACTGAAAATCAATAAGAAAGAGCCACCTCCAAATTTAGGGCTGCACTGACTATAAGAACCTCAACTTGGGTACACCTTAAATATCCCAGGAAATATAAAAATGGTTCAAAACATTGTGGTACTTACGTACGATGGAATATCCCTCAGCCATGAAATCAATGTCATAAGACCAGTAGCAGCAAAGTGAGTGGATTCAGGTACGATGATTCTAAGTGAAATAAGTCACACAGAAAAAGAAACTTATCATAAGATATCACTTATGAAGATCCTGTAAACATGGCTACACGTGAACTGAGTTAGGAAAGAGAACAGAGTCTCACATTTAGAAAACACTCTTATGCCTGCCTAAAGGGGATGGAGAGGTGGGGTGATGCATAAAACCAGAGTTTGATATAAGCACAGGGACCGTTCCAAAAACCAACTTTGGAATAGAAAAGACCTACACCTTCCTCAGTGAAAGAGACTCAAAACCCCATATTTCCCGCAGAGGAATATATCTGACTAGTAAGAATCTTAAAATCTATGTATTGATATGACTCCATAAGGAGAACAAGTGTGTCTAGAGTGGCATAAACATGGCAGCGAGAATCAGCTCAAACCCACTATAAAAAGGAATTTCAAAAGCAAAACCAAAAAACAGGGAAATTCTTTACAATTCCTTCAGGGTGTCTGAGGAAACCTGGAAAGACCCTATCTACAATGACAGCTGGATGTGGCATAAGGCTGGACACTTGGGACTGAGAGGATTGGTGAGATTGGGTGAGCAAATGCAGACCCTTTCAAGCAATAATGCATGGCCCCCATTCCATGGGTCCCAACTCTCCAGGTTGAAGGGAATATTACTACAGCTATAACATGTACAGGAAACCTAGAGAATGGACACACTGTGAATACGAAAGGTTTCTAAAACTCAACGAATAGTCCCTCTACTGGTGCTCCAGTTTGACTTTCCAACTGCCTTACTATCAATCTCCCAACTTGGAGAGACAGGCCCTTTAACCTCCTGGTTTGCACAGGTTCCCAATTTGGCAGAGGATGGATGGGACGAGGGAGAGCCCCTGAGAGAGTAGCTGTTAGGCATTTGGAAGAGCACATGTCACTCAAATTTCCCGGCAGGAAGAAGAATTAACCAAAGTCTCAGCCACCCACCGGGAACCAGTATAGGACATGATCCAAAATTTTGGACTTGCGTTCAGCTCACAAAAAACGAGTTGAGAAATGGAGCTCAGGGGCACAGCAATTCACAAACTGGCAGAGTGATAAAGGACAACTATCGTCCAAAAATCTGTTGAGGGAAGTCAACGAGGCGGACTTGAAAGCGAGGCAAAATAGCAGGAAACAGATTTCAAGAGGTACCTTGGAATCGCCTGTAAAGCACATGAAGAGGGGCACAACTTGGACAATGATGCACTTGGCCAAAAAGGGCGGATGCGTTTTCTCCTGAATATATTCAGGAGAAAACGCATCCGCCCTTTTTGGCCAAGCAAGCAAGCAGGCAATGCAAATCTGCACTACAAAGAAGTATCACTTCCCACCGGTCAAAAGGGACATCCACACAATGTGTAAAAACCAGAAAGGCAAGACAGGCCCTGGAGAACAGGGAGCCTTGTTATGCTGATGGGCGGGATGTAAATTGCCAACTGCCTCACTGGAGGAGTGCATTGTGTTCCCTAAAACAAGTAAACAACAGAGCTACAGAGCCAAAGCCACTTCCAGTCTAGGGAATATACCTTGGGAAAACTGAAAATCAATAAGAAAGAGCCACCTCCAAATTTAGGGCTGCACTGACTACAAGAACCTCAACTTGGGTACACCTTAAATATCCCAGGAAATATAAAAATGGTTCAAAACATTGTGGTACTTACGTACGATGGAATATTCCTCAGCCATGACATCAATGTCATAAGACCAGTAGCAGCAAAGTGAGTGGATTCAGGTACGATGATTCTAAGTGAAATAAGTCACACAGAAAAAGAAACTTATCATAAGATATCACTTATGAAGATCCTGTAAACATGGCTACACGTGAACTGAGTTAGGAAAGAGAACAGTGTCTCACATTTAGAAAACACACTTATGCCTGCATTAAGGGGATGGAGAGGTGAGGTGATGCATAAAACCAGAGTTTGTTATAAGCACAGGGACCGTTCCAAAAACCAACTTTGGAATAGACAAGACCTACACCTGCCTCAGTGAAAGAGACTCAAAACCCCATATTTCCCACAGAGGAATATATCTGACTAGTAAGAATCTTAAAACCTATGTATTGATATGACTCCATAAGGCAAACAAGTGTGTCTAGAGTGGCATAAACATGGCAGCGAGAATCAGCTCAAACTCACTATAAAAAGGAATTTCAAAAGCAAAACCAAAAAACAGGGAAATTCTTTACAATTCCTTCAGGGTGTCTGAGGAAACCTGGAAAGACCCTATCTACAATGACAGCTGGATGTGGCATAAGGCTGGACACTTGGGACTGAGA
Source organism: Mesoplodon densirostris (assembly GCF_025265405.1). Classification (NCBI taxonomy): domain Eukaryota; kingdom Metazoa; phylum Chordata; class Mammalia; order Artiodactyla; family Ziphiidae; genus Mesoplodon; species Mesoplodon densirostris. The sequence goes on from NW_026778198.1 coordinate 781,885, forward strand.
GGATTGGTGAGATTGGGTGAGCAAATGCAGACCCTTTCAAGCAATAATGCATGGCCCCCATTCCATGGGTCCCAAGTCTCCAGGTTGAAGGGAATATTACTACAGCTATAACATGTACAGGAAACCTAGAGAATGGACACACTGTGAATACGAAAGGTTTCTAAAACTCAACGAATAGTCCCTCTCCTGGTGCTCCAGTTTGACTTTCCAACTGCCTTACTATCAATCTCCCAACTTGGAGAGACAGGCCCTTTAACCTCCTGGTTTGCACAGGTTCCCAATTTGGCAGAGGATGGAAGGGACGAGGGAGAACCCATGAGAGAGTAGCTGTTAGGCATTTGGACGGGCACATGTCACTCTAATTTCCCGGCAGGAAGAAGAATTAACCAAAGTCTCAGCCACCCACCTGGAACCAGTATAGGACATGATCCAAAATTTTGGACTTGCGTTCAGCTCCCAAAAAACGAGTTGAGAAATGGAGCTCAGGGGCACAGCAATTCACAAACTGGCAGAGTGATAAAGGACAACTATCGTCCAAAAATCTGTTGAGGGAAGTCAACGAGGCGGACTTGAAAGCGAGGCAAAATAGCAGGAAACAGATTTCAAGAGGTACCTTGGAATCGCCTGTAAAGCACAGGAAGAGGGGCACAACTTGGACAATGATGCACTTGGCCAAAAAGGGCGTATGCGTTTTCTCCTGAATATATTCAGGAGAAAACGCATACGCCCTTTTTGGCCAAGCAAGCAAGCAGGCAATGCAAATCTGCACTACAAAGAAGTATCACTTCCCACCGGTCAAAAGGGACATCCACAAAATGTGTAAAAACCAGAAAGGCAAGACAGGCCCTGGAGAACAGGGAGCCTTGTTATGCTGATGGGCGGGATATAAATTGCCAACTGCCTCACTGGAGGAGTGCATTGTGTTCCCTAAAACAAGTAAACAACAGAGCTACAGAGCCAAGGCCACTTCCAGTCTAGGGAATATACCTTGGGAAAACTGAAAATCAATAAGAAAGAGCCACCTCCAAATTTAGGGCTGCACTGACTACAAGAACCTCAACTTGGGTACACCTTAAATATCCCAGGAAATATAAAAATGGTTCAAAACTTTGTGGTACTTACGTACGATGGAATATCCCTCAGCCATGAAATCAATGTCATAAGACCAGTAGCAGCAAAGTGAGTGGATTCAGGTACGATGATTCTAAGTGAAATAAGTCACACAGAAAAAGAAACTTATCACAAGATATCACTTATGAAGATCCTGTAAACATGGCTACACGTGAACTGAGTTAGGAAAGAGAACAGAGTCTCACATTTAGAAAACACTCTTATGCCTGCATAAAGGGGAAGGAGAGGTGGGGTGATGCATAAAACCAGAGTTTGATATAAGCACAGGGACCGTTTCCAAAACCAACTTTGGAATAGACAAGACCTACACCTTCCTCAGTGAAAGAGACTCAAAACCCCATATTTCCCACAGAGGAATATATCTGACTAGTAAGAATCTTAAAACCTATGTATTGATATGACTCCATAAGGGAATCAAGTGTGTCTAGAGTGGCATAAACATGGCAGCGAGAATCAGCTCAAACCCACTATAAAAAGGAATTTCAAAAGCCAAACCAAAAAAACAGGGAAATTCTTTACAATTCTTTCAGGGTGTGTGAGGAAACCTGGAAAGACCCTATCTACAATGACAGCTGTATGTGGCATAAGGCTTGACACTTGGGACTGAGAGGATTGGTGAGATTGGGTGAGCAAATGCAGACCCTTTCAAGCAATAATGCATGGCCCCCATTCCATGGGTCCCAAGTCTCCAGGTTGAAGGGAATATTACTACAGCTATAACATGTACAGGAAACCTAGAGAATGTACACACTGTGAATACGAAAGGTTTCTAAAAGTCAACGAATAGTCCCTCTCCTGGTGCTCCAGTTTGACTTTCCAACTGCCTTACTATCAATCTCCCAACTTGGAGAGACAGGCCCTTTAACCTCCTGGTTTGCACAGGTTCCCAATTTGGCAGAGGATGGAAGGGACGAGGGAGAACCCATGAGAGAGTAGCTGTTAGGCATTTGGAAGGGCACATGTCACTCTAATTTCCTGGCAGGAAGAAGAATTAACCAAATTCTCAGCCACAAACCGGGAACCAGTATAGGACATGATCCAAAATTTTGGACTTGCGTTCAGCTCACAAAAAACGAGTTGAGAAATGGAGCTCAACGGCACAGCAATTCACAAACTGGCAGAGTGATAAAGGACAACTATCGTCCAAAAATCTGTTGAGGGAAGTCAACGAGGCGGACTTGAAAGCGAGGCAAAATAGCAGGAAACAGATTTCAAGAGGTACCTTGGAATCGCCTGTAAAGCACAGGAAGAGGGGCACAACTTGGACAATGATGCACTTGGCCAAAAAGGGCGTATGCGTTTTCTCCTGAATATATTCAGGAGAAAACGCATACGCCCTTTTTGGCCAAGCAAGCAAGCGGGCAATGCAAATCTGCACTACAAAGAAGTATCACTTCCCACCGGTCAAAAGGGACATCCACAAAATGTGTAAAAACCAGAAAGGCAAGAGAGGCCCTGGAGAACAGGGAGCCTTGCTATGCTGATGGGCGGGATGTAAATTGCCAACTGCCTCACTGGAGGAGTGCATTGTGTTCCCTAAAACAAGTAAACAACAGAGCTACAGAGCCAAGGCCACTTCCAGTCTAGGGAATATACCTTGGGAAAACTGAAAATCAATAAGAAAGAGCCACCTCCAAATTTAGGGCTGCACTGACTACAAGAACCTCAACTTGGGTACACCTTAAATATCCCAGGAAATATAAAAATGGTTCAAAACATTGTGGTACTTACGTACGATGGAATATCCCTCAGCCATGAAATCAATGTCATAAGACCAGTAGCAGCAAAGTGAGTGGATTCAGGTACGATGATTCTAAGTGAAATAAGTCACACAGAAAAAGAAACTTATCATAAGATATCACTTATGAAGATCCTGTAAACATGGCTACACGTGAACTGAGTTAGGAAAGAGAACAGAGTCTCACATTTACAAAACACTCTTATGCCTGCATAAAGGGGAAGGAGAGGTGGGGTGATGCATAAAACCAGAGTTTGATATAAGCACAGGGACCGTTTCCAAAACCAACTTTGGAATAGACAAGACCTACACCTTCCTCAGTGAAAGAGACTCAAAACCCCATATTTCCCACAGAGGAATATATCTGACTAGTAAGAATATTAAAACCTATGTATTGATATGTCTCCATAAGGGAATCAAGTGTGTCTAGAGTGGCATGAACATGGCAGCGAGAATCAGCTCAAACCCACTCTAAAAAGGAATTTCAAAAGCAAAACCAAAAAACAGGGAAATTCTTTACAATTCCTTCAGGGTGTCTGAGGAAACCTGGAAAGACCCTATCTACAATGACAGCTGGATGTGGCATAAGGCTGGACACTTGGGACTGAGAGGATTGGTGAGATTGGGTGAGCAAATGCAGACCCTTTCAAGCAATAATGCATGGCCCCCATTCCATGGGTCCCAACTCTCCAGGTTGAAGGGAATATTACTACAGCTATAACATGTACAGGAAACCTAGAGAATGGACACACTGTGAATACGAAAGGTTTCTAAAACTCAATGAATAGTCCCTCTACTGGTGCTCCAGTTTGACTTTCCAACTGCCTTACTATCAATCTCCCAACTTGGAGAGACAGGCCCTTTAACCTCCTGGTTTGTACAGGTTCCCAATTTGGCAGAGGATGGATGGGACGAGGGAGAGCCCCTGAGAGAGTAGCTGTTAGGCATTTGGAAGAGCACATGTCACTCAAATTTCCCGGCAGGAAGAAGAATTAACCAAAGTCTCAGCCACCCACCGGGAACCAGTATAGGACATGATCCAAAATTTTGGACTTGCGTTCAGCTCACAAAAAACGAGTTGAGAAATGGAGCTCAGGGGCACAGCAATTCACAAACTGGCAGAGTGATAAAGGACAACTATCGTCCAAAAATCTGTTGAGGGAAGTCAACGAGGCGGATTTGAAAGCGAGGCAAAATAGCAGGAAACAGATTTCAAGAGGTACCTTGGAATCGCCTGTAAAGCACATGAAGAGGGGCACAACTTGGACAATGATGCACTTGGCCAAAAAGGGCGGATGCGTTTTCTCCTGAATATATTCAGGAGAAAACGCATCCGCCCTTTTTGGCCAAGCAAGCAAGCAGGCAATGCAAATCTGCACTACAAAGAAGTATCACTTCCCACCGGTCAAAAGGGACATCCACACAATGTGTAAAAACCAGAAAGGCAAGACAGGCCCTGGAGAACAGGGAGCCTTGTTATGCTGATGGGCGGGATGTAAATTGCCAACTGCCTCACTGGAGGAGTGCATTGTGTTCCCTAAAACAAGTAAACAACAGAGCTACAGAGCCAACCACTTCCAGTCTAGGGAATATACCTTGGGAAAACTGAAAATCAATAAGAAAGAGCCACCTCCAAATTTAGGGCTGCACTGACTACAAGAACCTCAACTTGGGTACACCTTAAATATCCCAGGAAATATAAAAATGGTTCAAAACATTGTGGTACTTACGTACGATGGAATATTCCTCAGCCATGACATCAATGTCATAAGACCAGTAGCAGCAAAGTGAGTGGATTCAGGTACGATGATTCTAAGTGAAATAAGTCACACAGAAAAAGAAACTTATCATAAGATATCACTTATGAAGATCCTGTAAACATGGCTACACGTGAACTGAGTTAGGAAAGAGAACAGAGTCTCACATTTAGAAAACACACTTATGCCTGCATTAAGGGGATGGAGAGGTGAGGTGATGCATAAAACCAGAGTTTGTTATAAGCACAGGGACCGTTCCAAAAACCAACTTTGGAATAGACAAGACCTACACCTGCCTCAGTGAAAGAGACTCAAAACCCCATATTTCCCACAGAGGAATATATCTGACTAGTAAGAATCTTAAAACCTATGTATTGATATGACTCCATAAGGCAAACAAGTGTGTCTAGAGTGGCATAAACATGGCAGCGAGAATCAGCTCAAACTCACTATAAAAAGGAATTTCAAAAGCAAAACCAAAAAACAGGGAAATTCTTTACAATTCCTTCAGGGTGTCTGAGGAAACCTGGAAAGACCCTATCTACAATGACAGCTGGATGTGGCATAAGGCTGGACACTTGGGACTGAGAGGATTGGTGAGATTGGGTGAGCAAATGCAGACCCTTTCAAGCAATAATGCATGGCCCCCATTCCATGGGTCCCAAGTCTCCAGGTTGAAGGGAATATTACTACAGCTATAACATGTACAGGAAACCTAGAGAATGGACACACTGTGAATACGAAAGGTTTCTAAAACTCAACGAATAGTCCCTCTCCTGGTGCTCCAGTTTGACTTTCCAACTGCCTTACTATCAATCTCCCAACTTGGAGAGACAGGCCCTTTAACCTCCTGGTTTGCACAGGTTCCCAATTTGGCAGAGGATGGAAGGGACGAGGGAGAACCCATGAGAGAGTAGCTGTTAGGCATTTGGACGGGCACATGTCACTCTAATTTCCCGGCAGGAAGAAGAATTAACCAAAGTCTCAGCCACCCACCTGGAACCAGTATAGGACATGATCCAAAATTTTGGACTTGCGTTCAGCTCCCAAAAAACGAGTTGAGAAATGGAGCTCAGGGGCACAGCAATTCACAAACTGGCAGAGTGATAAAGGACAACTATCGTCCAAAAATCTGTTGAGGGAAGTCAACGAGGCGGACTTGAAAGCGAGGCAAAATAGCAGGAAACAGATTTCAAGAGGTACCTTGGAATCGCCTGTAAAGCACAGGAAGAGGGGCACAACTTGGACAATGATGCACTTGGCCAAAAAGGGCGTATGCGTTTTCTCCTGAATATATTCAGGAGAAAACGCATACGCCCTTTTTGGCCAAGCAAGCAAGCAGGCAATGCAAATCTGCACTACAAAGAAGTATCACTTCCCACCGGTCAAAAGGGACATCCACAAAATGTGTAAAAACCAGAAAGGCAAGACAGGCCCTGGAGAACAGGGAGCCTTGTTATGCTGATGGGCGGGATATAAATTGCCAACTGCCTCACTGGAGGAGTGCATTGTGTTCCCTAAAACAAGTAAACAACAGAGCTACAGAGCCAAGGCCACTTCCAGTCTAGGGAATATACCTTGGGAAAACTGAAAATCAATAAGAAAGAGCCACCTCCAAATTTAGGGCTGCACTGACTACAAGAACCTCAACTTGGGTACACCTTAAATATCCCAGGAAATATAAAAATGGTTCAAAACTTTGTGGTACTTACGTACGATGGAATATCCCTCAGCCATGAAATCAATGTCATAAGACCAGTAGCAGCAAAGTGAGTGGATTCAGGTACGATGATTCTAAGTGAAATAAGTCACACAGAAAAAGAAACTTATCATAAGATATCACTTATGAAGATCCTGTAAACATGGCTACACGTGAACTGAGTTAGGAAAGAGAACAGAGTCTCACATTTAGAAAACACTCTTATGCCTGCATAAAGGGGAAGGAGAGGTGGGGTGATGCATAAAACCAGAGTTTGATATAAGCACAGGGACCGTTTCCAAAACCAACTTTGGAATAGACAAGACCTACACCTTCCTCAGTGAAAGAGACTCAAAACCCCATATTTCCCACAGAGGAATATATCTGACTAGTAAGAATCTTAAAACCTATGTATTGATATGACTCCATAAGGGAATCAAGTGTGTCTAGAGTGGCATAAACATGGCAGCGAGAATCAGCTCAAACCCACTATAAAAAGGAATTTCAAAAGCCAAACCAAAAAAACAGGGAAATTCTTTACAATTCTTTCAGGGTGTGTGAGGAAACCTGGAAAGACCCTATCTACAATGACAGCTGTATGTGGCATAAGGCTTGACACTTGGGACTGAGAGGATTGGTGAGATTGGGTGAGCAAATGCAGACCCTTTCAAGCAATAATGCATGGCCCCCATTCCATGGGTCCCAACTCTCCAGGTTGAAGGGAATATTACTACAGCTATAACATGTACAGGAAACCTAGAGAATGTACACACTGTGAATACGAAAGGTTTCTATAACTCAACGAATAGTCCCTCTCCTGGTGCTCCAGTTTGACTTTCCAACTGCCTTACTATCAATCTCCCAACTTGGAGAGACAGGCCCTTTAACCTCCTGGTTTGCACAGGTTCCCAATTTGGCAGAGGATGGAAGGGACGAGGGAGAACCCATGAGAGAGTAGCTGTTAGGCATTTGGAAGGGCACATGTCACTCTAATTTCCTGGCAGGAAGAAGAATTAACCAAATTCTCAGCCACAAACCGGGAACCAGTATAGGACATGATCCAAAATTTTGGACTTGCGTTCAGCTCACAAAGAACGAGTTGAGAAATGGAGCTCAGGGGCAAAGCAATTCACAAACTGGCAGAGTGATAAAGGACAACTATCGTCCAAAAATCTGTTGAGGGAAGTCAACGAGGCGGACTTGAATGCGAGGCAAAATAGCAGGAAACAGATTTCAAGAGGTACCTTGGAATCGCCTGTAAAGCACAGGAAGAGGGGCACAACTTGGACAATGATGCACTTGGCCAAAAAGGGCGTATGCGTTTTCTCCTGAATATATTCAGGAGAAAACGCATACGCCCTTTTTGGCCAAGCAAGCAAGGAGGCAATGCAAATCTGCATTACAAAGAAGTATCACTTCCCACCGGTCAAAAGGGACATCCACAAAATTTGTAAAAACCAGAAAGGCAAGACAGGCCCTGGAGAACAGGGAGCCTTGTTATGCTGATGGGCGGGATGTAAATTGCCAACTGCCTCACTGGAGGAGTGCATTGTGTTCCCTAAAACAAGTAAACAACAGAGCTACAGAGCCAAGGCCACTTCCAGTCTAGGGAATATACCTTGGGAAAACTGAAAATCAATAAGAAAGAGCCACCTCCAAATTTAGGGCTGCACTGACTACAAGAACCTCAACTTGGGTACACCTTAAATATCCCAGGAAATATAAAAATGGTTCAAAACATTGTGGTACTTACGTACGATGGAATATCCCTCAGCCATGAAATCAATGTCATAAGACCAGTAGCAGCAAAGTGAGTGGATTCAGGTACGATGATTCTAAGTGAAATAAGTCACACAGAAAAAGAAACTTATCATAAGATATCACTTATGAAGATCCTGTAAACATGGCTACACGTGAACTGAGTTAGGAAAGAGAACAGAGTCTCACTTTTAGAAAACACTCTTATGCCTGCATAAAGGGGAAGGAGAGGTGGGGTGATGCATAAAACCAGAGTTTGATATAAGCACAGGGACCGTTTCCAAAACCAACTTTGGAATAGACAAGACCTACACCTTCCTCAGTGAAAGAGACTCAAAACCCCATATTTCCCACAGAGGAATATATCTGACTAGTAAGAATCTTAAAACCTATGTATTGATATGACTCCATAAGGGAATCAAGTGTGTCTAGAGTGGCATAAACATGGCAGCGAGAATCAGCTCAAACCCACTATAAAAAGGAATTTCAAAAGCAAAACCAAGAAAACAGGGAAATTCTTTACAATTCCTTCAGGGTGTCTGAGGAAACCTGGAAAGACCCTATCTACAATGACAGCTGGATGTGGCATAAGGCTGGACACTTGGGACTGAGAGGATTGGTGAGATTGGGTGAGCAAATGCAGACCCTTTCAAGCAATAATGCATGGCCCCCATTCCATGGGTCCCAACTCTCCAGGTTGAAGGGAATATTACTACAGCTATAACATGTACAGGAAACCTAGAGAATGTACACACTGTGAATACGAAAGGTTTCTAAAACTCAACGAATAGTCCCTCTCCTGGTGCTCCAGTTTGACTTTCCAACTGCCTTACTATCAATCTCCCAACATGGAGAGACAGGCCCTTTAACCTCCTGGTTTGCACAGGTTCCCAATTTGGCAGAGGATGGAAGGGACGAGGGAGAACCCATGAGAGAGTAGCTGTTAGGCATTTGGACGGGCACATGTCACTCTAATTTCCCGGCAGGAAGAAGAATTAACCAAAGTCTCAGCCACCCACCGGGAACCAGTATAGGACATGATCCAAAATTTTGGACTTGCGTTCAGCTCACAAAGAACGAGTTGAGAAATGGAGCTCAGGGGCACAGCAATTCACAAACTGGCAGAGTGATAAAGGACAACTATTGTCCAAAAATCTGTTGAGGGAAGTCAACGAGGCGGACTTGAATGCGAGGCAAAATAGCAGGAAACAGATTTCAAGAGGTACCTTGGAATCGCCTGTAAAGCACAGGAAGAGGGGCACAACTTGGACAATGATGCACTTGGCCAAAAAGGGCGTATGCGTTTTCTCCTGAATATATTCAGGAGAAAATGCATACGCCCTTTTTGGCCAAGCAAGCAAGCAGGCAATGCAAATCTGCACTACAAAGAAGTATCACTTCCCACCGGTCAAAAGGGACATCCACAAAATGTGTAAAAACCAGAAAGGCAAGACAGGCCCTGGAGAACAGGGAGCCTTGTTATGCTGATGGGCGGGATGTAAATTGCCAACTGCCTCACTGGAGGAGTGCATTGTGTTCCCTAAAACAAGTAAACAACAGAGCTACAGAGCCAAGGCCACTTCCAGTCTAGGGAATATACCTTGCGAAAACTGAAAATCAATAAGAAAGAGCCACCTCCAAATTTAGGGCTGCACTGACTACAAGAACCTCAACTTGGGTACACCTTAAATATCCCAGGAAATATAAAAATGGTTCAAAACATTGTGGTACTTACGTACGATGGAATATCCCTCAGCCATGAAATCAATGTCATAAGACCAGTAGCAGCAAAGTGAGTGGATTCAGGTACGATGATTCTAAGTGAAATAAGTCACACAGAAAAAGAAACTTATCATAAGATATCACTTATGAAGATCCTGTAAACATGGCTACACGTGAACTGAGTTAGGAAAGAGAACAGAGTCTCACATTTAGAAAACACACTTATGCCTGCATTAAGGGGATGGAGAGGTGAGGTGATGCATAAAACCAGAGTTTGTTATAAGCACAGGGACCGTTCCAAAAACCAACTTTGGAATAGACAAGACCTACACCTGCCTCAGTGAAAGAGACTCAAAACCCCATATTTCCCACAGAGGAATATATCTGACTAGTAAGAATCTTAAAACCTATGTATTGATATGACTCCATAAGGCAAACAAGTGTGTCTAGAGTGGCATAAACATGGCAGCGAGAATCAGCTCAAACTCACTATAAAAAGGAATTTCAAAAGCAAAACCAAAAAACAGGGATATTCTTTACAATTCCTTCAGGGTGTCTGAGGAAACCTGGAAAGACCCTATCTACAATGACAGCTGGATGTGGCATAAGGCTGGACACTTGGGACTGAGAGGATTGGTGAGATTGGGTGAGCAAATGCAGACCCTTTCAAGCAATAATGCATGGCCCCCATTCCATGGGTCCCAAGTCTCCAGGTTGAAGGGAATATTACTACAGCTATAACATGTACAGGAAACCTAGAGAATGGACACACTGTGAATACGAAAGGTTTCTAAAACTCAACGAATAGTCCCTCTCCTGGTGCTCCAGTTTGACTTTCCAACTGCCTTACTATCAATCTCCCAACTTGGAGAGACAGGCCCTTTAACCTCCTGGTTTGCACAGGTTCCCAATTTGGCAGAGGATGGAAGGGACGAGGGAGAACCCATGAGAGAGTAGCTGTTAGGCATTTGGACGGGCACATGTCACTCTAATTTCCCGGCAGGAAGAAGAATTAACCAAAGTCTCAGCCACCCACCTGGAACCAGTATAGGACATGATCCAAAATTTTGGACTTGCGTTCAGCTCCCAAAAAACGAGTTGAGAAATGGAGCTCAGGGGCACAGCAAATCACAAACTGGCAGAGTGATAAAGGACAACTATCGTCCAAAAATCTGTTGAGGGAAGTCAACGAGGCGGACTTGAAAGCGAGGCAAAATAGCAGGAAACAGATTTCAAGAGGTACCTTGGAATCGCCTGTAAAGCACAGGAAGAGGGGCACAACTTGGACAATGATGCACTTGGCCAAAAAGGGCGTATGCATTTTCTCCTGAATATATTCAGGAGAAAACGCATACGCCCTTTTTGGCCAAGCAAGCAAGCAGGCAATGCAAATCTGCACTACAAAGAAGTATCACTTCCCACCGGTCAAAAGGGACATCCACAAAATGTGTAAAAACCAGAAAGGCAAGACAGGCCCTGGAGAACAGGGAGCCTTGTTATGCTGATGGGCGGGATGTAAATTGCCAACTGCCTCACTGGAGGAGTGCATTGTGTTCCCTAAAACAAGTAAACAACAGAGCTACAGAGCCAAGGCCACTTCCAGTCTAGGCAATATACCTTGGGAAAACTGAAAATCAATAAGAAAGAGCCACCTCCAAATTTAGGGCTGCACTGACTACAAGAACCTCAACTTGGGTACACCTTAAATATCCCAGGAAATATAAAAATGGTTCAAAACATTGTGGTACTTACGTACGATGGAATATCCCTCAGCCATGAAATCAATGTCATAAGACCAGTAGCAGCAAAGTGAGTGGATTAAGGTACGATGATTCTAAGTGAAATAAGTCACACAGAAAAAGAAACTTATCATAAGATATCACTTATGAAGATCCTGTAAACATGGCTACACGTGAACTGAGTTAGGAAAGAGAACAGAGTCTCACATTTAGAAAACACTCTTATGCCTGCATTAAGGGGATGGAGAGGTGGGGTGATGCATAAAACCAGAGTTTGATATAAGCACAGGGACCGTTCCAAAAACCAACTTTGGAATAGACAAGACCTACACCTTCCTCAGTGAAAGAGACTCAAAACCCCATATTTCCCGCAGAGGAATATATCTGACTAGTAAGAATCTTAAAACCTATGTATTGATATGACTCCATAAGGCAAACAAGTGTGTCTAGAGTGGCATAAACATGGCAGCGAGAATCAGCTCAAACTCACTATAAAAAGGAATTTCAAAAGGAAAACCAAAAAACAGGGAAATTCTTTACAATTCCTTCAGGGTGTCTGAGGAAACCTGGAAAGACCCTATCTACAATGACAGCTGGATGTGGCATAAGGCTGGACACTTGGGACTGAGAGGATTGGTGAGATTGGGTGAGCAAATGCAGACCCTTTCAAGCAATAATGCATGGCCCCCATTCCATGGGTCCCAACTCTCCAGGTTGAAGGGAATATTACTACAGCTATAACATGTACAGGAAACCTAGAGAATGTACACACTGTGAATACGAAAGGTTTCTAAAACTCAACGAATAGTCCCTCTTCTGCTGCTCCAGTTTGACTTTCCAACTGCCTTACTATCAATCTCCCAACTTGGAGAGACAGGCCCTTTAACCTCCTGGTTTGCACAGGTTCCCAATTTGGCAGAGGATGGAAGGGATGAGGGAGAACCCATGAGAGAGTAGCTGTTAGGCATTTGGACGGGCACATGTCACTCTAATTTCCTGGCAGGAAGAAGAATTAACCAAAGTCTCAGCCACCCACCGGGAACCAGTATAGGACATGATCCAAAATTTTGGACTGGCGTTCAGCTCACAAAAAACGAGTTGAGAAATGGAGCTCAGGGGCACAGCAATTCACAAACTGGCAGAGTGATAAAGGACAACTATCGTCCAAAAATCTGTTGAGGGAAGTCAACGAGGCAGACTTGAAAGTGAGGCAAAATAGCAGGAAACAGATTTCAAGAGGTACCTTGGAATCGCCTGTAAAGCACAGGAAGAGGGGCACAACTTGGACAATGATGCACTTGGCCAAAAAGGGCGTATGTGTTTTCTCCTGAATATATTCAGGAGAAAACGCATACGCCCTTTTTGGCCAAGCAAGCAAGCGGGCAATGCAAATCTGCACTACAAAGAAGTATCACTTCCCACCGGTCAAAAGGGACATCCACAAAATGTGTAAAAACCAGAAAGGCAAGACAGGCCCTGGAGAACAGGGAGCCTTGTTATGCTGATGGGCGGGATGTAAATTGCCAACTGCCTCACTGGAGGAGTGCATTGTGTTCCCTAAAACAAGTAAACAACAGAGCTACAGAGTCAAGGCCACTTCCTGTCTAGGGAATATACCTTGGGAAAACTGAAAATCAATAAGAAAGAGCCACCTCCAAATTTAGGGCTGCACTGACTACAAGAACCTCAACTTGGGTACACCTTAAATATCCCAGGAAATATAAAAATGGTTCAAAACATTGTGGTACTTACGTACGATGGAATATCCCTCAGCCATGAAATCAATGTCATAAGACCAGTAGCAGCAAAGTGAGTGGATTCAGGTACGATGATTCTAAGTGAAATAAGTCACACAGAAAAAGAAACTTATCATAAGATATCACTTATGAAGATCCTGTAAACATGGCTACACGTGAACTGAGTTAGGAAAGAGAACAGAGTCTCACATTTAGAAAACACTCTTATGCCTGCCTAAAGGGGATGGAGAGGTGGGGTGATGCATAAAACCAGAGTATGATATAAGCACAGGGACCGTTCCAAAAACCAACTTTGGAATAGAAAAGACCTACACCTTCCTCAGTGAAAGAGACTCAAAACCCCATATTTCCCGCAGAGGAATATATCTGACTAGTAAGAATCTTAAAATCTATGTATTGATATGTCTCCATAAGGAGAACAAGTGTGTCTAGAGTGGCATAAACATGGCAGCGAGAATCAGCTCAAACCCACTATAAAAAGGAATTTCAAAAGCAAAACCAAAAAACAGGGAAATTCTTTACAATTCCTTCAGGGTGTCTGAGGAAACCTGGAAAGACCCTATCTACAATGACAGCTGGATGTGGCATAAGGCTGGACACTTGGGACTGAGAGGATTGGTGAGATTGGGTGAGCAAATGCAGACCCTTTCAAGCAATAATGCATGGCCCCCATTCCATGGGTCCCAACTCTCCAGGTTGAAGGGAATATTACTACAGCTATAACATGTACAGGAAACCTAGAGAATGGACACACTGTGAATACGAAAGGTTTCTAAAACTCAATGAATAGTCCCTCTACTGGTGCTCCAGTTTGACTTTCCAACTGCCTTACTATCAATCTCCCAACTTGGAGAGACAGGCCCTTTAACCTCCTGGTTTGTACAGGTTCCCAATTTGGCAGAGGATGGATGGGACGAGGGAGAGCCCCTGAGAGAGTAGCTGTTAGGCATTTGGAAGAGCACATGTCACTCAAATTTCCCGGCAGGAAGAAGAATTAACCAAAGTCTCAGCCACCCACCGGGAACCAGTATAGGACATGATCCAAAATTTTGGACTTGCGTTCAGCTCACAAAAAACGAGTTGAGAAATGGAGCTCAGGGGCACAGCAATTCACAAACTGGCAGAGTGATAAAGGACAACTATCGTCCAAAAATCTGTTGAGGGAAGTCAACGAGGCGGATTTGAAAGCGAGGCAAAATAGCAGGAAACAGATTTCAAGAGGTACCTTGGAATCGCCTGTAAAGCACATGAAGAGGGGCACAACTTGGACAATGATGCACTTGGCCAAAAAGGGCGGATGCGTTTTCTCCTGAATATATTCAGGAGAAAACGCATCCGCCCTTTTTGGCCAAGCAAGCAAGCAGGCAATGCAAATCTGCACTACAAAGAAGTATCACTTCCCACCGGTCAAAAGGGACATCCACACAATGTGTAAAAACCAGAAAGGCAAGACAGGCCCTGGAGAACAGGGAGCCTTGTTATGCTGATGGGCGGGATGTAAATTGCCAACTGCCTCACTGGAGGAGTGCATTGTGTTCCCTAAAACAAGTAAACAACAGAGCTACAGAGCCAAAGCCACTTCCAGTCTAGGGAATATACCTTGGGAAAACTGAAAATCAATAAGAAAGAGCCACCTCCAAATTTAGGGCTGCACTGACTACAAGAACCTCAACTTGGGTACACCTTAAATATCCCAGGAAATATAAAAATGGTTCAAAACATTGTGGTACTTACGTACGATGGAATATTCCTCAGCCATGACATCAATGTCATAAGACCAGTAGCAGCAAAGTGAGTGGATTCAGGTACGATGATTCTAAGTGAAATAAGTCACACAGAAAAAGAAACTTATCATAAGATATCACTTATGAAGATCCTGTAAACATGGCTACACGTGAACTGAGTTAGGAAAGAGAACAGAGTCTCACATTTAGAAAACACACTTATGCCTGCATTAAGGGGATGGAGAGGTGAGGTGATGCATAAAACCAGAGTTTGTTATAAGCACAGGGACCGTTCCAAAAACCAACTTTGGAATAGACAAGACCTACACCTGCCTCAGTGAAAGAGACTCAAAACCCCATATTTCCCACAGAGGAATATATCTGACTAGTAAGAATCTTAAAACCTATGTATTGATATGACTCCATAAGGCAAACAAGTGTGTCTAGAGTGGCATAAACATGGCAGCGAGAATCAGCTCAAACTCACTATAAAAAGGAATTTCAAAAGCAAAACCAAAAAACAGGGAAATTCTTTACAATTCCTTCAGGGTGTCTGAGGAAACCTGGAAAGACCCTATCTACAATGACAGCTGGATGTGGCATAAGGCTGGACACTTGGGACTGAGAGGATTGGTGAGATTGGGTGAGCAAATGCAGACCCTTTCAAGCAATAATGCATGGCCCCCATTCCATGGGTCCCAAGTCTCCAGGTTGAAGGGAATATTACTACAGCTATAACATGTACAGGAAACCTAGAGAATGGACACACTGTGAATACGAAAGGTTTCTAAAACTCAACGAATAGTCCCTCTCCTGGTGCTCCAGTTTGACTTTCCAACTGCCTTACTATCAATCTCCCAACTTGGAGAGACAGGCCCTTTAACCTCCTGGTTTGCACAGGTTCCCAATTTGGCAGAGGATGGAAGGGACGAGGGAGAACCCATGAGAGAGTAGCTGTTAGGCATTTGGAAGGGCACATGTCACTCTAATTTCCTGGCAGGAAGAAGAATTAACCAAATTCTCAGCCACAAACCGGGAACCAGTATAGGACATGATCCAAAATTTTGGACTTGCGTTCAGCTCACAAAAAACGAGTTGAGAAATGGAGCTCAACGGCACAGCAATTCACAAACTGGCAGAGTGATAAAGGACAACTATCGTCCAAAAATCTGTTGAGGGAAGTCAACGAGGCGGACTTGAAAGCGAGGCAAAATAGCAGGAAACAGATTTCAAGAGGTACCTTGGAATCGCCTGTAAAGCACAGGAAGAGGGGCACAACTTGGACAATGATGCACTTGGCCAAAAAGGGCGTATGCGTTTTCTCCTGAATATATTCAGGAGAAAACGCATACGCCCTTTTTGGCCAAGCAAGCAAGCGGGCAATGCAAATCTGCACTACAAAGAAGTATCACTTCCCACCGGTCAAAAGGGACATCCACAAAATGTGTAAAAACCAGAAAGGCAAGAGAGGCCCTGGAGAACAGGGAGCCTTGCTATGCTGATGGGCGGGATGTAAATTGCCAACTGCCTCACTGGAGGAGTGCATTGTGTTCCCTAAAACAAGTAAACAACAGAGCTACAGAGCCAAGGCCACTTCCAGTCTAGGGAATATACCTTGGGAAAACTGAAAATCAATAAGAAAGAGCCACCTCCAAATTTAGGGCTGCACTGACTACAAGAACCTCAACTTGGGTACACCTTAAATATCCCAGGAAATATAAAAATGGTTCAAAACTTTGTGGTACTTACGTACGATGGAATATCCCTCAGCCATGAAATCAATGTCATAAGACCAGTAGCAGCAAAGTGAGTGGATTCAGGTACGATGATTCTAAGTGAAATAAGTCACACAGAAAAAGAAACTTATCATAAGATATCACTTATGAAGATCCTGTAAACATGGCTACACGTGAACTGAGTTAGGGAAGAGAACAGAGTCTCACATTTACAAAACACTCTTATGCCTGCATAAAGGGGAAGGAGAGGTGGGGTGATGCATAAAACCAGAGTTTGATATAAGCACAGGGACCGTTTCCAAAACCAACTTTGGAATAGACAAGACCTACACCTTCCTCAGTGAAAGAGACTCAAAACCCCATATTTCCCACAGAGGAATATATCTGACTAGTAAGAATATTAAAACCTATGTATTGATATGTCTCCATAAGGGAATCAAGTGTGTCTAGAGTGGCATGAACATGGCAGCGAGAATCAGCTCAAACCCACTCTAAAAAGGAATTTCAAAAGCAAAACCAAAAAACAGGGAAATTCTTTACAATTCCTTCAGGGTGTCTGAGGAAACCTGGAAAGACCCTATCTACAAAGACAGCTGGATGTGGCATAAGGCTGGACACTTGGGACTGAGAGGATTGGTGAGATTGGGTGAGCAAATGCAGACCCTTTCAAGCAATAATGCATGGCCCCCATTCCATGGGTCCCAACTCTCCAGGTTGAAGGGAATATTACTACAGCTATAACATGTACAGGAAACCTAGAGAATGTACACACTGTGAATACGAAAGGTTTCTAAAACTCAACGAATAGTCCCTCTCCTGGTGCTCCAGTTTGACTTTCCAACTGCCTTACTATCAATCTCCCAACTTGGAGAGACAGGCCCTTTAACCTCCTGGTTTGCACAGGTTCCCAATTTGGCAGAGGATGGAAGGGACGAGGGAGAACCCATGAGAGAGTAGCTGTTAGGCATTTGGACGGGCACATGTCACTCTAATTTCCCGGCAGGAAGAAGAATTAAGCAAAGTCTCAGCCACCCACCGGGAACCAGTATAGGACATGATCCAAAATTTGGGACTTGCGTTCAGCTCACAAAGAACGAGTTGAGAAATGGAGCTCAGGGGCACAGCAATTCACAAACTGGCAGAGTGATAAAGGACAACTATCGTCCAAAAATCTGTTGAGGGAAGTCAACGAGGCGGACTTGAATGCGAGGCAAAATAGCAGGAAACAGATTTCAAGAGGTACCTTGGAATCGCCTGTAAAGCACAGGAAGAGGGGCACAACTTGGACAATGATGCACTTGGCCAAAAAGGGCGTATGCGTTTTCTCCTGAATATATTCAGGAGAAAACGCATACGCCCTTTTTGGCCAAGCAAGCAAGCAGGCAATGCAAATCTGCATTACAAAGAAGTATCACTTCCCACCGGTCAAAAGGGACATCCACAAAATTTGTAAAAACCAGAAAGGCAAGACAGGCCCTGGAGAACAGGGAGCCTTGTTATGCTGATGGGCGGGATGTAAATTGCCAACTGCCTCATTGGAGGAGTGCATTGTGTTCCCTAAAACAAGTAAACAACAGAGCTACAGAGCCAAGGCCACTTCCAGTCTAGGGAATATACCTTGGGAAAACTGAAAATCAATAAGAAAGAGCCACCTCCAAATTTAGGGCTGCACTGACTACCAGAACCTCAACTTGGGTACACCTTAAATATCCCAGGAAATATAAAAATGGTTCAAAACATTGTGGTACTTACGTACGATGGAATATCCCTCAGCCATGAAATCAATGTCATAAGACCAGTAGCAGCAAAGTGAGTGGATTCAGGTACGATGATTCTAAGTGAAATAAGTCACACAGAAAAAGAAACTTATCATAAGATATCACTTATGAAGATCCTGTAAACATGGCTACACGTGAACTGAGTTAGGAAAGAGAACAGAGTCTCACTTTTAGAAAACACTCTTATGCCTGCATAAAGGGGAAGGAGAGGTGGGGTGATGCATAAAACCAGAGTTTGATATAAGCACAGGGACCGTTTCCAAAACCAACTTTGGAATAGACAAGACCTACACCTTCCTCAGTGAAAGAGACTCAAAACCCCATATTTCCCACAGAGGAATATATCTGACTAGTAAGAATCTTAAAACCTATGTATTGATATGACTCCATAAGGGAATCAAGTGTGTCTAGAGTGGCATAAACATGGCAGCGAGAATCAGCTCAAACCCACTATAAAAAGGAATTTCAAAAGCAAAACCAAAAAAACAGGGAAATTCTTTACAATTCCTTCAGGGTGTCTGAGGAAAACTGGAAAGACCCTATCTACAATGACAGCTGGATGTGGCATAAGGCTGGACACTTGGGACTGAGAGGATTGGTGAGATTGGGTGAGCAAATGCAGACCCTTTCAAGCAATAATGCATGGCCCCCATTCCATGGGTCCCAACTCTCCAGGTTGAAGGGAATATTACTACAGCTATAACATGTACAGGAAACCTAGAGAATGTACACACTGTGAATACGAAAGGTTTCTAAAACTCAACGAATAGTCCCTCTCCTGGTGCTCCAGTTTGACTTTCCAACTGCCTTACTATCAATCTCCCAACATGGAGAGACAGGCCCATTAACCTCCTGGTTTGCACAGGTTCCCAATTTGGCAGAGGATGGAAGGGACGAGGGAGAACCCATGAGAGAGTAGCTGTTAGGCATTTGGACGGGCACATGTCACTCTAATTTCCCGGCAGGAAGAAGAATTAACCAAAGTCTCAGCCACCCACCGGGAACCAGTATAGGACATGATCCAAAATTTTGGACTTGCGTTCAGCTCACAAAGAACGAGTTGAGAAATGGAGCTCAGGGGCACAGCAATTCACAAACTGGCAGAGTGATAAAGGACAACTATCGTCCAAAAATCTGTTGAGGGAAGTCAACGAGGCGGACTTGAAAGCGAGGCAAAATAGCAGGAAACAGATTTCAAGAGGTACCTTGGAATCACCTGTAAAGCACAAGAAGAGGGGCACAACTTGGACAATGATGCACTTGGCGAAAAAGGGCGTATGCGTTTTCTCCTGAATATATTCAGGAGAAAACGCATACGCCCTTTTTGGCCAAGCAAGCAAGCGGGCAATGCAAATCTGCACTACAAAGAAGTATCACTTCCCACCAGTCAAAAGGGACATCCACAAAATGTGTAAAAACCAGAAAGGCAAGACAGGCCCTGGAGAACAGGGAGCCTTGTTATGCTGATGGGCGGGATGTAAATTGCCAACTGCCTCACTGGAGGAGTGCATTGTGTTCCCTAAAACAAGTAAACAACAGAGCTACAGAGCCAAGGCCACTTCCAGTCTAGGGAATATACCTTGGGAAAACTGAAAATCAATAAGAAAGACCAACCTCCGAATTCAGGGCTGCACTGACTACAAGAACCTCAACTTGGGTACACCTTAAATATCCCAGGAAATATAAAAATGGTTCAAAACATTGTGGTACTTACGTACGATGGAATATCCCTCAGCCATGAAATCAATGTCATAAGACCAGTAGCAGCAAAGTGAGTGGATTCAGGTACGATGATTCTAAGTGAAATAAGTCACACAGAAAAAGAAACTTATCATAAGATATCACTTATGAAGATCCTGTAAACATGGCTACACGTGAACTGAGTTAGGAAAGAGAACAGAGTCTCACATTTAGAAAACACTCTTATGCCTGCATAAAGGGGAAGGAGAGGTGGGGTGATTCATAAAACCAGAGTTTGATATAAGCACAGGGACCGTTTCCAAAACCAACTTTGGAATAGACAAGACCTACACCTTCCTCAGTGAAAGAGACTCAAAACCCCATATTTCCCACAGAGGTATATATCTGACTAGTAAGAATCTTTAAACCTATGTATTGATATGTCTCCATAAGGGAATCAAGTGTGTCTAGAGTGGCATAAACATGGCAGCGAGAATCAGCTCAAACCCACTCTAAAAAGGAATTTCAAAAGCAAAACCAAAAAACAGGGAAATTCTTTACACTTCTTTCAGGGTGTCTGAGGATACCTGGAAAGACCCTATCTACAATGACAGCTGGATTTGGCATAAGGCTGGACACTTGGGACTGAGAGGATTGGTGAGATTGGGTGAGCAAATGCAGACCCTTTCAAGCAATAATGCATGGCCCCCATTCCATGGGTCCCAACTCTCCAGGTTGAAGGGAATATTACTACAGCTATAACATGTACAGGAAACCTAGAGAATGTACACACTGTGAATACGAAAGGTTTCTAAAACTCAACGAATAGTCCCTCTCCTGGTGCTCCAGTTTGACTTTCCAACTGCCTTACTATCAATCTCCCAACTTGGAGAGACAGGCCCTTTAACCTCCTGGTTTTTACAGGTTCCCAATTTGGCAGAGGATGGAAGGGACGAGGGAGAACCCATGAGAGTGTAGCTGTTAGGAATTTGGACGGGCACATATCACTCTAATTTCTCGGCAGGAAGAAGAATTAACCAAAGTCTCTGCCACCCACCGGGATCCAGTATAGGACATGATCCAAATATTTGGACATGCGTTCAGCTCACAAAAAACGAGTAGAGAAATGGAGCTCAGGGGCACAGCAATTCACAAACTGGCAGAGTGATAAAGGACAACTATCGTCCAAAAATCTGTTGAGGGAAGTCAACGAGGCGGACTTGAAAGCGAGGCAAAATAGCAGGAAACAGATTTCAAGAGGTACCTTGGAATCGCCTGTAAAGCACAGGAAGAGGGGCACAACTTGGACAATGATGCACTTGGCCAAAAAGGGCGTATGTGTTTTCTCCTGAATATATTCAGGAGAAAACGCATACGCCCTTTTTGGCCAAGCAAGCAAGCGGGCAATGCAAATCTGCACTACAAAGAAGTATCACTTCCCACCGGTCAAAAGGGACATCCACTAAATGTGTAAAAACCAGAAAGGCAAGATAGGCCCTGGAGAACAGAGAGCCTTGTTATGCTGATGGGCGGGATGTAAATTGCCAATTGCCTCACTGGAGGAGTGCATTGTGTTCCCTAAAACAAGTAAACAACAGAGCTACAGAGCCAAGGCCACTTCCTGTCTAGGGAATATACCTTGGGAAAACTGAAAATCAATAAGAAAGAGCCACCTCCAAATTTAGGGCTGCACTGACTACAAGAACCTCAACTTGGGTACACCTTAAATATCCCAGGAAATATAAAAATGGTTCAAAACATTGTGGTACTTACGTACGATGGAATATCCCTCAGCCATGAAATCAATGTCATAAGACCAGTAGCAGCAAAGTGAGTGGATTCAGGTACGATGATTCTAAGTGAAATAAGTCACACAGAAAAAGAAACTTATCATAAGATATCACTTATGAAGATCCTGTAAACATGGCTACACGTGAACTGAGTTAGGAAAGAGAACAGAGTCTCACATTTAGAAAACACTCTTATGCCTGCCTAAAGGGGATGGAGAAGTGGGGTGATGCATAAAACCAGAGTTTGATATAAGCACAGGGACCGTTCCAAAAACCAACTTTGGAATAGACAAGACCTACACCTTCCTCAGTGAAAGAGACTCAAAACCCCATATTTCCCGCAGAGGAATATATCTGACTAGTAAGAATCTTAAAATCTATGTATTGATATGACTCCATAAGGAGAACAAGTGTGTCTAGAGTGGCATAAACATGGCAGCGAGAATCAGCTCAAACTCAGTATAAAAAGGAATTTCAAAAGCAAAACCAAAAAACAGGGAAATTCTTTACAATTCCTTCAGGGTGTCTGAGGAAACCTGGAAAGACCCTATCTACAATGACAGCTGGATGTGGCATAAGGCTGGACACTTGGGACTGAGAGGATTGGTGAGATTGGGTGAGCAAATGCAGACCCTTTCAAGCAATAATGCATGGCCCCCATTCCATGGGTCCCAACTCTCCAGGTTGAAGGGAATATTACTACAGCTATAACATGTACAGGAAACCTAGAGAATGGACACACTGTGAATACGAAAGGTTTCTAAAACTCAACGAATAGTCCCTCTCCTGGTGCTCCAGTTTGACTTTCCAACTGCCTTACTATCAATCTCCCAACTTGGAGAGACAGGCCCTTTAACCTCCTGGTTTGCACAGGTTCCCAATTTGGCAGAGGATGGATGGGACGAGGGAGAACCCCTGAGAGAGTAGCTGTTAGGCATTTGGAAGGGCACATGTCACTCTAATTTCCCGGCAGGAAGAAGAATTAACCAAAGTCTCAGCCACCCACCGGGAACCAGTATAGGACATGATCCAAAATTTTGGACTTGCGTTCAGCTCCCAAAAAACGAGTTGAGAAATGGAGCTCAGGGGCACAGCAATTCACAAACTGGCAGAGTGATAAAGGACAACTATCGTCCAAAAATCTGTTGAGGGAAGTCAACGAGGCAGACTTGAAAGCGAGGCAAAATAGCAGGAAACAGATTTCAAGAGGTACCTTGGAATCGCCTGTAAAGCACAGGAAGAGGGGCACAACTTGGTCAATGATGCACTTGGCCAAAAAGGGCGTAT
Source organism: Mesoplodon densirostris (assembly GCF_025265405.1). NCBI lineage: Eukaryota > Metazoa > Chordata > Mammalia > Artiodactyla > Ziphiidae > Mesoplodon > Mesoplodon densirostris. The sequence goes on from NW_026778198.1 coordinate 805,181, forward strand.
GCGTTTTCTCCTGAATATATTCAGGAGAAAACGCATACGCCCTTTTTGGCCAAGCAAGCAAGCGGGCAATGCAAATCTGCACTACAAAGAAGTATCACTTCCCACCGGTCAAAAGGGACATCCACAAAATGTGTAAAAACCAGAAAGGCAAGACAGGCCCTGGAGAACTGGGAGCCTTGTTATGCTGATGGGCGGGATGTAAATTGCCAACTGCCTCACTGGAGGAGTGCATTGTGTTCCCTAAAACAAGTAAACAACAGAGCTACAGAGCCAAAGCCACTTCCAGTCTAGGGAATATACCTTGGGAAAACTGAAAATCAATAAGAAAGAGCCACCTCCAAATTTAGGGCTGCACTGACTACAAGAACCTCAACTTGGGTACACCTTAAATATCCCAGGAAATATAAAAATGGTTCAAAACATTGTGGTACTTACGTACGATGGAATATTAATCAGCCATGAAATCAATGTCATAAGACCAGTAGCAGCAAAGTGAGTGGATTCAGGTACGATGATTCTAAGTGAAATAAGTCACACAGAAAAAGAAACTTATCATAAGATATCACTTATGAAGATCCTGTAAACATGGCTACACGTGAACTGAGTTAGGAAAGAGAACAGAGTCTCACATTTAGAAAACACTCTTATGCCTGCATTAAGGGGATGGAGAGGTGGGGTGATGCATAAAACCAGAGTTTGATATAAGCACAGGGACCATTCCAAAAACCAACTTTGGAATAGACAAGACCTACACCTTCCTCAGTGAAAGAGACTCAAAACCCCATATTTCCCGCAGAGGAATATATCTGACTAGTAAGAATCTTAAAATCTATGTATTGATATGACTCCATAAGGAGAACAAGTGTGTCTAGAGTGGCATAAACATGGCAGCGAGAATCAGCTCAAACCCACTATAAAAAGGAATTTCAAAAGCAAAACCAAAAAACAGGGAAATTCTTTACAATTCCTTCAGGGTGTCTGAGGAAACCTGGAAAGACCCTATCTACAATGACAGCTGGATGTGGCATAAGGCTGGACACTTGGGACTGAGAGGATTGGTGAGATTGGGTGAGCAAATGCAGACCCTTTCAAGCAATAATGCATGGCCCCCATTCCATGGGTCCCAACTCTCCAGGTTGAAGGGAATATTACTACAGCTATAACATGTACAGGAAACCTAGAGAATGGACACACTGTGAATACGAAAGGTTTCTAAAACTCAACGAATAGTCCCTCTCCTGGTGCTCCAGTTTGACTTTCCAACTGCCTTACTATCAATCTCCCAACTTGGAGAGACAGGCCCTTTAACCTCCTGGTTTGCACAGGTTCCCAATTTGGCAGAGGATGGATGGGACGAGGGAGAACCCCTGAGAGAGTAGCTGTTAGGCATTTGGAAGGGCACATGTCACTCTAATTTCCCGGCAGGAAGAAGAATTAACCAAAGTCTCAGCCACCCACCGGGAACCAGTATAGGACATGATCCAAAATTTTGGACTTGCGTTCAGCTCACAAAAAACGAGTTGAGAAATGGAGCTCAGGGGCACAGCAATTCACAAACTGGCAGAGTGATAAAGGACAACTATCGTCCAAAAGTCTGTTGAGGGAAGTCAACGAGGCGGACTTGAAAGCGAGGCAAAATAGCAGGAAACAGATTTCAAGAGGTACCTTGGAATCGCCTGTAAAGCACAGGAAGAGGGGCACAACTTGGACAATGATGCACTTGGCCAAAAAGGGCGTATGCGTTTTCTCCTGAATATATTCAGGAGAAAAAGCATACGCCCTTTTTGGCCAAGCAAGCAAGCAGGCAATGCAAATCTGCACTACAAAGAAGTATCACTTCCCACCGGTCAAAAGGGACATCCACAAAATGTGTAAAAACCAGAAAGGCAAGACAGGCCCTGGAGAACAGGGAGCCTTGTTATGCTGATGGGCGGGATGTAAATTGCCAACTGCCTCACTGAAGGAGTGCATTGTGTTCCCTAAAACAAGTAAACAACAGAGCTACAGAGCCAAAGCCACATCCAGTCTAGGGAATATACCTTGGGAAAACTGAAAATCAATAAGAAAGAGCCACCTCCAAATTTAGGGCTGCACTGACTACAAGAACCTCAACTTGGGTACACCTTAAATATCCCAGGAAATATAAAAATGGTTCAAAACATTGTGGTACTTACGTACGATGGAATATTCCTCAGCCATGACATCAATGTCATAAGACCAGTAGCAGCAAAGTGAGTGGATTCAGGTACGATGATTCTAAGTGAAATAAGTCACACAGAAAAAGAAACTTATCATAAGATATCACTTATGAAGATCCTGTAAACATGGCTACACGTGAACTGAGTTAGGAAAGAGAACAGAGTCTCACATTTAGAAAACACTCTTATGCCTGCATTAAGGGGATGGAGAGGTGGGGTGATGCATAAAACCAGAGTTTGATATAAGCACAGGGACCGTTCCAAAAACCAACTTTGGAATAGACAAGACCTACACCTTCCTCAGTGAAAGAGACTCAAAACCCCATATTTCCCGCAGAGGAATATATCTGACTAGTAAGAATCTTAAAACCCATGTATTGATATGACTCCATAAGGCAAACAAGTGTGTCTAGAGTGGCATAAACATGGCAGCGAGAATCAGCTCAAACTCACTATAAAAAGGAATTTCAAAAGCAAAACCAAAAAACAGGGAAATTCTTTACAATTCCTTCAGGGTGTCTGAGGAAACCTGGAAAGACCCTATCTACAATGAGAGGTGGATTTGGCATAAGGCTGGACACTTGGGACTGAGAGGATTGGTGAGATTGGGTGAGCAAATGCATACCCTTTCAAGCAATAATGCATGGCCCCCATTCCATGGGTCCCAACTCTCCAGGTTGAAGGGAATATTACTACAGCTATAACATGTACAGGAAACCTAGAGAATGTACACACTGTGAATACGAAAGGTTCCTAAAACTCAACGAATAGTCCCTCTCCTGGTGCTCCAGTTTGACTTTCCAACTTCCTTACTATCAATCTCCCAACATGGAGAGACAGGCCCTTTAACCTCCTGGTTTGCACAGGATCCCAATTTGGCAGAGGATGGAAGGGACGAGGGAGAACCCATGAGAGAGTAGCTGTTAGGCATTTGGACGGGCACATGTCACTCTAATTTCCCGGCAGGAAGAAGAATTAACCAAAGTCTCAGCCACCCACCGGGAACCAGTATAGGACATGATCCAAAATTTTGGACTTGCGTTCAGCTCACAAAAAACGAGTTGAGAAATGGAGCACAGGGGCACAGCAATTCACAAACTGGCAGAGTGATAAAGGACAACTATCGTCCAAAAATCTGTTGAGGGAAGTCAACGAGGCGGACTTGAATGCGAGGCAAAATAGCAGGAAACAGATTTCAAGAGGTACCTTGGAATCGCCTGTAAAACACAGGAAGAGGGGCACAACTTGGACAATGATGCACTTGGCCAAAAAGGGTGTATGTGTTTTCTCCTGAATATATTCAGGAGAAAACGCATACACCCTTTTTGGCCAAGCAAGCAAGCGGGCAATGCAAATCTGCACTACAAAGAAGTATCACTTCCCACCGGTCAAAAGGGACATCCACAAAATGTGTAAAAACCAGAAAGGCAAGACAGGCCCTGGAGAACAGGGAGCCTTGTTATGCTGATGGGCGGGATGTAAATTGCCAACTGCCTCACTGGAGGAGTGCATTGTGTTCCCTAAAACAAGTAAACAACAGAGCTACAGAGCCAAGGCCACTTCCTGTCTAGGGAATATACCTTGGGAAAACTGAAAATCAATAAGAAAGAGCCACCTCCAAATTTAGGGCTGCACTGACTACAAGAACCTCAACTTGGGTACACCTTAAATATCCCAGGAAATATAAAAATGGTTCAAAACATTGTGGTACTTACGTACGATGGAATATCCCTCAGCCATGAAATCAATGTCATACGACCAGTAGCAGCAAAGTGAGTGGATTCAGGTACGATGATTCTAAGTGAAATAAGTCACACAGAAAAAGAAACTTATCATAAGATATCACTTATGAAGATCATGTAAACATGGCTACACGTGAACTGAGTTAGGAAAGAGAACAGAGTCTCACATTTAGAAAACACTCTTATGCCTGCATAAAGGGGATGGAGAGGTGGGGTGATGCATAAAACCAGAGTTTGATATAAGCACAGGGACCGTTCCAAAAACCAACTTTGGAATAGACAAGCCCTACACCTTCCTCAGTGAAAGAGACTCAAAACCCCATATTTCCCGCAGAGGAATATATCTGACTAGTAAGAATCTTAAAATCTATGTATTGATATGACTCCATAAGGAGAACAAGTGTGTCTAGAGTGGCATAAACATGGCAGCGAGAATCAGCTCAAACGCACTATAAAAAGGAATTTCAAAAGCAAAACCAAAAAACAGGGAAATTCTTTACAATTCCTTCAGGGTGTCTGAGGAAACCTGGAAAGACCCTATCTACAATGACAGCAGAATGTGGCATAAGGCTGGACACTTGGGACTAAGAGGATTGGTGAGATTGGGTGAGCAAATGCAGACCCTTTCAAGCAATAATGCATGGCCCCCATTCCATGGGTCCCAACTCTCCAAGTTGAAGGGAATATTACTACAGCTATAACATGTACAGGAAACCTAGAGAATGGACACACTGTGAATACGAAAGGTTTCTAAAACTCAACGAATAGTCCCTCTCCTGGTGCTCCAGTTTGACTTTCCAACTGCCTTACTATCAATCTCCCAACTTGGAGAGACAGGCCCTTTAACCTCCTGGTTTGCACACGTTCCCAATTTGGCAGAGGATGGATGGGACGAGGGAGAACCCCTGAGAGAGTAGCTGTTAGGCATTTGGAAGGGCACGTGTCACTCTAATTTCCCGGCAGGAAGAAGAATTAACCAAAGTCTCAGCCACCCACCGGGAACCAGTATAGGACATGATCCAAAATTTTGGACTTGCGTTCAGCTCACAAAAAACGAGTTGAGAAATGGAGCTCAGGGGCACAGCAATTCACAAACTGGCAGAGTGATAAAGGACAACTATCGTCCAAAAATCTGTTGAGGGAAGTCAACGAGGCGGACTTGAAAGTGAGGCAAAATAGCAGGAAACAGATTTAAAGAGGTACCTTGGAATCGCCTGTAAAGCACAGGAAGAGGGGCACAACTTGGACAATGATGCACTTGGCCAAAAAGGGCGTATGTGTTTTCTCCTGAATATATTCAGGAGAAAACGCATATGCCCTTTTTGGCCAAGCAAGCAAGCGGGCAATGCAAATCTGCACTACAAAGGAGTATCACTTCCCACCGGTCAAAAGGGACATCCACAAAATGTGTAAAAACCAGAAAGGCAAGACAGGCCCTGGAGAACAGGGAGCCTTGTTATGCTGATGGGCGGGATGTAAATTGCCAACTGCCTCACTGGAGGAGTGCATTGTGTTCCCTAAAACAAGTAAACAACAGAGCTACAGAGCCAAGGCCACATCCTGTCTAGGGAATATACCTTGGGAAAACTGAAAATCAATAAGAAAGAGCCACCTCCAAATTTAGGGCTGCACTGACTATAAGAACCTCAACTTGGGTACACCTTAAATATCCCAGGAAATATAAAAATGGTTCAAAACATTGTGGTACTTACGTACGATGGAATATCCCTCAGCCATGAAATCAATGTCATAAGACCAGTAGCAGCAAAGTGAGTGGATTCAGGTACGATGATTCTAAGTGAAATAAGTCACACAGAAAAAGAAACTTATCATAAGATATCACTTATGAAGATCCTGTAAACATGGCTACACGTGAACAGAGTTAGGAAAGAGAACAGAGTCTCACATTTAGAAAACACTCTTATGCCTGCCTAAAGGGGATGGAGAGGTGGGGTGATGCATAAAACCAGAGTTTGATATAAGCACAGGGACCGTTCCAAAAACCAACTTTGGAATAGACAAGACCTACACCTTCCTCAGTGAAAGAGACTCAAAACCCCATATTTCCCGCAGAGGAATATATCTGACTAGTAAGAATCTTAAAATCTATGTATTGATATGACTCCATAAGGAGAACAAGTGTGTCTAGAGTGGCATAAACATGGCAGCGAGAATCAGCTCAAACCCACTATAAAAAGGAATTTCAAAAGCAAAACCAAAAAACAGGGAAATTCTTTACAATTCCTTCAGGGTGTCTGAGGAAACCTGGAAAGACCCTATCTACAATGACAGCTGGATGTGGCATAAGGCTGGACACTTGGGACTGAGAGGATTGGTGAGATTGGGTGAGCAAATGCAGACCCTTTCAAGCAATAATGCATGGCCCCCATTCCATGGGTCCCAACTCTCCAGGTTCAAGGGAATATTACTACAGCTATAACATGTACAGGAAACCTAGAGAATGAACACACTGTGAATAAGAAAGGTTTCTAAAACTCAACGAATAGTCCCTCTCCTGGTGCTCCAGTTTGACTTTCCAACTGCCTTACTATCAATCTCCCAACTTGGAGAGACAGGCCCTTTAACCTCCTGGTTTGCACAGGTTCCCAATTTGGCAGAGGATGGAAGGGACGAGGGAGAACCCATGAGAGAGTAGCTGTTAGGCATTTGGACGGGCACATGTCACTCTAATTTCCCGGCAGGAAGAAGAATTAACCAAAGTCTCAGCCACCCACCTGGAACCAGTATAGGACATGATCCAAAATTTTGGACTTGCGTTCAGCTCCCAAAAAACGAGTTGAGAAATGGAGCTCAGGGGCACAGCAATTCACAAACTGGCAGAGTGATAAAGGACAACTATCGTCCAAAAATCTGTTGAGGGAAGTCAACGAGGCGGACTTGAAAGTGAGGCAAAATAGCAGGAAACAGATTTCAAGAGGTATCTTGGAATCGCCTGTAAAGCACAGGAAGAGGGGCACAACTTGGACAATGATGCACTTGGCCAAAAAGGGCGTATGTGTTTTCTCCTGAATATATTCAGGAGAAAACGCATACGCCCTTTTTGGCCAAGCAAGCAAGCGGGCAATGCAAATCTGCACTACAAAGAAGTATCACTTCCCACCGGTCAAAAGGGACATCCACAAAATGTGTAAAAACCAGAAAGGCAAGACAGGCCCTGGAGAACAGGGAGCCTTGTTATGCTGATGGGCGGGATGTAAATTGCCAACTGCCTCACTGGAGGAGTGCATTGTGTTCCCTAAAACAAGTAAACAACAGAGCTACAGAGCCAAGGCCACTTCCTGTCTAGGGAATATACCTTGGGAAAACTGAAAATCAATAAGAAAGAGCCACCTCCAAATTTAGGGCTGCACTGACTATAAGAACCTCAACTTGGGTACACCTTAAATATCCCAGGAAATATAAAAATGGTTCAAAACATTGTGGTACTTACATACGATGGAATATCCCTCAGCCATGACATCAATGTCATAAGACCAGTAGCAGCAAAGTGAGTGGATTCAGGTACGATGATTCTAAGTGAAATAAGTCACACAGAAAAAGAAACTTATCATAAGATATCACTTATGAAGACCCTGTAAACATGGCTACATGTGAACAGAGTTAGGAAAGAGAACAGAGTCTCACATTTAGAAAACACTCTTATGCCTGCATTAAGGGGATGGAGAGGTGGGGTGATGCATAAAACCAGAGTTTGATATAAGCACAGGGACCGTTCCAAAAACCAACTTTGGAATAGACAAGACCTACACCTTCCTCAGTGAAAGAGACTCAAAACCCCATATTTCCCGCAGAGGAATATATCTGACTAGTAAGAATCTTAAAATCTATGTATTGATATGACTCCATAAGGAGAACAAGTGTGTCTAGATTGGCATAAACATGGCAGCGAGAATCAGCTCAAACCCACTATAAAAAGGAATTTCAAAAGCAAAACCAAAAAACAGGGAAATTCTTTACAATTCCTTCAGGGTGTCTGAGGAAACCTGGAAAGACCCTATCTACAATGAGAGGTGGATGTGGCATAAGGCTGGACACTTGGGACTGAGAGGATTGGTGAGATTGGGTGAGCAAATGCAGACCCTTTCAAGCAATAATGCATGGCCCCAATTCCATGGGTCCCAACTCTCCAGGTTGAAGGGAATATTACTACAGCTATAACATGTACAGGAAACCTAGAGAATGTACACACTGTGAATACGAAAGGTTCCGAAAACTCAACGAATAGTCCCTCTCCTGGTGCTCCAGTTTGACTTTCCAACTTCCTTACTATCAATCTCCCAACATGGAGAGACAGGCCCTTTAACCTCCTGGTTTGCACAGGATCCCAATTTGGCAGAGGATGGAAGGGACGAGGGAGAACCCATGAGAGAGTAGCTGTTAGGCATTTGGACGGGCACATGTCACTCTAATTTCCCGGCAGGAAGAAGAATTAACCAAAGTCTCAGCCACCCACCGGGAACCAGTATAGGACATGATCCAAAATTTTGGACTTGCGTTCAGCTCACAAAAAACGAGTTGAGAAATGGAGCACAGGGGCACAGCAATTCACAAACTGGCAGAGTGATAAAGGACAACTATCGTCCAAAAATCTGTTGAGGGAAGTCAACGAGGCGGACTTGAAAGCGAGGCAAAATAGCAGGAAACAGATTTCAAGAGGTACCTTGGAATCGCCTGTAAAGCACAGGAAGAGGGGCACAACTTGGACAATGATGCACTTGGCCAAAAAGGGCGTATGCGTTTTCTCCTGAATATATTCAGGAGAAAACGCATACGCCCTTTTTGGCCAAGCAAGCAAGCGGGTAATGCAAATCTGCACTACAAAGAAGTATCACTTCCCACCGGACAAAAGGGACATCCACAAAATGTGTATAAACCAGAAAGGCAAGACAGGCCCTGGAGAACAGGGAGCCTTGTTATGCTGATGGGCGGGATGTAAATTGCCAACTGCCTCACTGGAGGAGTGCATTGTGTTCCCTAAAACAAGTAAACAACAGAGCTACAGAGCCAAGGCCACTTCCAGTCTAGGGAATATACCTTGGGAAAACTGAAAATCAATAAGAAAGAGCCACCTCCAAATTTAGGGCTGCACTGACTACAAGAACCTCAACTTGGGTACACCTTAAATATCCCAGGAAATATAAAAATGGTTCAAAACATTGTGGTACTTACGTACGATGGAATATTCCTCTGCCATGAAATCAATGTCATAAGACCAGTAGCAGCAAAGTGAGTGGATTCAGGTACGATGATTCTAAGTGAAATAAGTCACACAGAAAAAGAAACTTATCATAAGATATCACTTATGAAGATCCTGTAAACATGGCTACACGTGAACTGAATTAGGAAAGAGAACAGAGTCTCACATTTAGAAAACACTCTTATGCCTGCCTAAAGGGGATGGAGAGGTGGGGTGATGCATAAAACCAGAGTTTGATATAAGCACAGGGACCGTTCGAAAAACCAACTTTGGAATAGACAAGACCTACACCTTCCTCAGTGAAAGAGACTCAAAACCCCATATTTCCCGCAGAGGAATATATCTGACTAGTAAGAATCTTAAAACCTATGTATTGATATGTCTCCATAAGGGAATCAAGTGTGTCTAGAGTGGCATAAACATGGCAGCGAGAATCAGCTCAAACTCAGTATAAAAAGGAATTTCAAAAGCAAAACCAAAAAACAGGGAAATTCTTTACAATTCCTTCAGGGTGTCTGAGGAAACCTGGAAAGACCCTATCTACAATGACAGCTGGATGTGGCATAAGTCTGGACACTTGGGACTGAGAGGATTGGTGAGATTGGGTGAGCAAATGCAGACCCTTTCAAGCAATAAGGCATGGCCCCCATTCCATGGGTCCCAACTCTCCAGGTTCAAGGGAATATTACTACAGCTATAACATGTACAGGAAACCTAGAGAATGTACACACTGTGAATACGAAAGGTTTCTAAAACTCAACGAATAGTCCCTCTCCTGGTGCTCCAGTTTGACTTTCCAACTGCCTTACTATCAATCTCCCAACTTGGAGAGACAGGCCCTTTAACCTCCTGGTTTGCACAGGTTCCCAATTTGGCAGAGGATGGAAGGGACGAGGGAGAACCCATGAGAGAGTAGCTGTTAGGCATTTGGACGGGCACATGTCACTCTAATTTCCCGGCAGGAAGAAGAATTAACCAAAGTCTCAGCCACCCACCGGGAACCAGTATAGGACATGATCCAAAATTTTGGACTGGCGTTCAGCTCACAAAAAACGAGTTGAGAAATGGAGCTCTGGGGCACAGCAATTCACAAACTGGCAGAGTGATAAAGGACAACTATCGTCCAAAAATCTGTTGAGGGAAGTCAACGAGGCGGACTCGAAAGTGAGGCAAAATAGCAGGAAACAGATTTCAAGAGGTACCTTGGAATCGCCTGTAAAGCACAGGAAGAGGGGCACAACTTGGACAATGATGCACTTGGCCAAAAAGGGCGTATGTGTTTTCTCCTGAATATATTCAGGAGAAAACGCATACGCCCTTTTTGGCCAAGCAAGCAAGCGGGCAATGCAAATCTGCACTACAAAGAAGTATCACTTCCCACCGGTCAAAAGGGACATCCACAAAATGTGTAAAAACCAGAAAGGCAAGACAGGCCCTGGAGAACAGGGAGCCTTGTTATGCTGATGGGCGGGATGTAAATTGCCAACTGCCTCACTGGAGGAGTGCATTGTGTTCCCTAAAAGAAGTAAACAACAGAGCTACAGAGCCAAGGCCACTTCCTGTCTAGGGAATATACCTTGGGAAAACTGAAAATCAATAAGAAAGAGCCACCTCCAAATTTAGGGCTGCACTGACTACAAGAACCTCAACTTGGGTACACCTTAAATATCCCAGGAAATATAAAAATGGTTCAAAACATTGTGGTACTTACGTACGATGGAATATCCCTCAGCCATGAAATCAATGTCATAAGACCAGTAGCAGCAAAGTGAGTGGATTCAGGTACGATGATTCTAAGTGAAATAAGTCACACAGAAAAAGAAACTTATCATAAGATATCACTTATGAAGATCCTGTAAACATGGCTACACGTGAACAGAGTTAGGAAAGAGAACAGAGTCTCACATTTAGAAAACACTCTTATGCCTGCCTAAAGGGGATGGAGAGGTGGGGTGATGCATAAAACCAGAGTTTGATATAAGCACAGGGACCGTTCCAAAAACCAACTTTGGAATAGAAAAGACCTACACCTTCCTCAGTGAAAGAGACTCAAAACCCCATATTTCCCGCAGAGGAATATATCTGACTAGTAAGAATCTTAAAATCTATGTATTGATATGACTCCATAAGGAGAACAAGTGTGTCTAGAGTGGCATAAACATGGCAGCGAGAATCAGCTCAAACCCACTATAAAAAGGAATTTCAAAAGCAAAACCAAAAAACAGGGAAATTCTTTACAATTCCTTCAGGGTGTCTGAGGAAACCTGGAAAGACCCTATCTACAATGAGAGGTGGATGTGGCATAAGCCTGGACACTTGGGACTGAGAGGATTGGTGAGATTGGGTGAGCAAATGCAGACCCTTTCAAGCAATAATGCATGGCCCCCATTCCATGGGTCCCAACTCTCCAGGTTGAAGGGAATATTACTACAGCTATAACATGTACAGGAAACCTAGAGAATGTACACACTGTGAATACGAAAGGTTCCTAAAACTCAACGAATAGTCCCTCTCCTGGTGCTCCAGTTTGACTTTCCAACTTCCTTACTATCAATCTCCCAACATGGAGAGACAGGCCCTTTAACCTCCTGGTTTGCACAGGATCCCAATTTGGCAGAGGATGGAAGGGACGAGGGAGAACCCATGAGAGAGTAGCTGTTAGGCATTTGGACGGGCACATGTCACTCTAATTTCCCGGCAGGAAGAAGAATTAACCAAAGTCTCAGCCACCCACCGGGAACCAGTATAGGACATGATCCAAAATTTTGGACTTGCGTTCATCTCACAAAAAACGAGTTGAGAAATGGAGCACAGGGGCACAGCAATTCACAAACTGGCAGAGTGATAAAGGACAACTATCGTCCAAAAATCTGTTGAGGGAAGTCAACGAGGCGGACTTGAAAGCGAGGCAAAATAGCAGGAAACAGATTTCAAGAGGTACCTTGGAATCGCCTGTAAAACACAGGAAGAGGGGCACAACTTGGACAATGATGCACTTGGCCAAAAAGGGCGTATGCGTTTTCTCCTGAATATATTCAGGAGAAAATGCATACGCCCTTTTTGGCCAAGCAAGCAAGCGGGCAATGCAAATCTGCACTACAAAGAAGTATCACTTCCCACCGGTCAAAAGGGACATCCACAAAATGTGTAAAAACCAGAAAGGCAAGACAGGCCCTGGAGAACAGGGAGCCTTGTTATGCTGATGGGCGGGATGTAAATTGCCAACTGCCTCACTGGAGGAGTGCATTGTGTTCCCTAAAACAAGTAAACAACAGAGCTACAGAGCCAAGGCCACTTCCTGTCTAGGGAATATACCTTGGGAAAACTGAAAATCAATAAGAAAGAGCCACCTCCAAATTTAGGGCTGCACTGACTACAAGAACCTCAACTTGGGTACACCTTAAATATCCCAGGAAATATAAAAATGGTTCAAAACATTGTGGTACTTACGTACGATGGAATATCCCTCAGCCATGAAATCAATGTCATAAGACCAGTAGCAGCAAAGTGAGTGGATTCAGGTACGATGATTCTAAGTGAAATAAGTCACACAGAAAAAGAAACTTATCATAAGATATCACTTATGATGATCATGTAAACATGGCTACACGTGAACTGAGTTAGGAAAGAGAACAGAGTCTCACATTTAGAAAACACTCTTATGCCTGCCTAAAGGGGATGGAGAGGTGGGGTGATGCATAAAACCAGAGTTTGATATAAGCACAGGGACCGTTCCAAAAACCAACTTTGGAATAGACAAGACCTACACCTTCCTCAGTGAAAGAGACTCAAAACCCCATATTTCCCGCAGAGGAATATATCTGACTAGTAAGAATCTTAAAATCTATGTATTGATATGACTCCATAAGGAGAACAAGTGTGTCTAGAGTGGCATAAACATGGCAGCGAGAATCAGCTCAAACCCACTATAAAAAGGAATTTCAAAAGCAAAACCAAAAAACAGGGAAATTCTTTACAATTCCTTCAGGGTGTCTGAGGAAACCTGGAAACACCCTATCTACAATGACAGCTGGATGTGGCATAAGGCTGGACACTTGGGACTGAGAGGATTGGTGAGATTGGGTGAGCAAATGCAGACCCTTTCAAGCAATAATGCATGGCCCCCATTCCATGGGTCCCAACTCTCCAGGTTGAAGGGAATATTACTACAGCTATAACATGTACAGGAAACCTAGAGAATGGAAACACTGTGAATAAGAAAGGTTTCTAAAACTCAACGAATAGTCCCTCTCCTGGTGCTCCAGTTTGACTTTCCAACTGCCTTACTATCAATCTCCCAACTTGGAGAGACAGGCCCTTTAATCTCCTGGTTTGCACAGGTTCCCAATTTGGCAGAGGATGGAAGGGACGAGGGAGAACCCTTGAGAGAGTAGCTGTTAGGCATTTGGACGGGCACATGTCACTCTAATTTCCCGGCAGGAAGAAGAATTAACCAAAGTCTCAGCCACCCACCGGGAACCAGTATAGGACATGATCCAAAATTTTGGACTGGCGTTCAGCTCCCAAAAAACGAGTTGAGAAATGGAGCTCAGGGGCACAGCAATTCACAAACTGGCAGAGTGATAAAGGACAACTATCGTCCAAAAATCTGTTGAGGGAAGTCAACGAGGCGGACTTGAAAGTGAGGCAAAATAGCAGGAAACAGATTTCAAGAGGTATCTTGGAATCGCCTGTAAAGCACAGGAAGAGGGGCACAACTTGGACAATGATGCACTTGGCCAAAAAGGGCGTATGTGTTTTCTCCTGAATATATTCAGGAGAAAACGCATACGCCCTTTTTGGCCAAGCAAGCAAGCGGGCAATGCAAATCTGCACTACAAAGAAGTATCACTTCCCACCGGTCAAAAGGGACATCCACAAAATGTGTAAAAACCAGAAAGGCAAGACAGGCCCTGGAGAACAGGGAGCCTTGTTATGCTGATGGGCGGGATGTAAATTGCCAACTGCCTCACTGGAGGAGTGCATTGTGTTCCCTAAAACAAGTAAACAACAGAGCAACAGAGCCAAGGCCACTTCCTGTCTAGGGAATATACCTTGGGAAAACTGAAAATCAATAAGAAAGAGCCACCTCCAAATTTAGGGCTGCACTGACTATAAGAACCTCAACTTGGGTACACCTTAAATATCCCAGGAAATATAAAAATGGTTCAAAACATTGTGGTACTTACATACGATGGAATATCCCTCAGCCATGACATCAATGTCATAAGACCAGTAGCAGCAAAGTGAGTGGATTCAGGTACGATGATTCTAAGTGAAATAAGTCACACAGAAAAAGAAACTTATCATAAGATATCACTTATGAAGATCCTGTAAACATGGCTACATGTGAACAGAGTTAGGAAAGAGAACAGAGTCTCACATTTAGAAAACACTCTTATGCCTGCATTAAGGGGATGGAGAGGTGGGGTGATGCATAAAACCAGAGTTTGATATAAGGACAGGGACCGTTCCAAAAACCAACTTTGGAATAGACAAGACCTACACCTTCCTCAGTGAAAGAGACTCAAAACCCCATATTTCCCGCAGAGGAATATATCTGACTAGTAAGAATCTTAAAATCTATGTATTGATATGACTCCATAAGGAGAACAAGTGTGTCTAGAGTGGCATAAACATGGCAGCGAGAATCAGCTCAAACCCACTATAAAAAGGAATTTCAAAAGCAAAACCAAAAAACAGGGAAATTCTTTACAATTCCTTCAGGGTGTCTGAGGAAACCTGGAAAGACCCTATCTACAATGAGAGGTGGATGTGGCATAAGCCTGGACACTTGGGACTGAGAGGATTGGTGAGATTGGGTGAGCAAATGCAGACCCTTTCAAGCAATAATGCATGGCCCCCATTCCATGGGTCCCAACTCTCCAGGTTGAAGGGAATATTACTACAGCTATAACATGTACAGGAAACCTAGAGAATGTACACACTGTGAATACGAAAGGTTCCTAAAACTCAACGAATAGTCCCTCTCCTGGTGCTCCAGTTTGACTTTCCAACTTCCTTACTATCAATCTCCCAACATGGAGAGACAGGCCCTTTAACCTCCTGGTTTGCACAGGATCCCAATTTGGCAGAGGATGGAAGGGACGAGGGAGAACCCATGAGAGAGTAGCTGTTAGGCATTTGGACGGGCACATGTCACTCTAATTTCCCGGCAGGAAGAAGAATTAACCAAAGTCTCAGCCACCCACCGGGAACCAGTATAGGACATGATCCAAAATTTTGGACTTGCGTTCAGCTCACAAAAAACGAGTTGAGAAATGGAGCACAGGGGCACAGCAATTCACAAACTGGCAGAGTGATAAAGGACAACTATCGTCCAAAAATCTGTTGAGGGAAGTCAACGAGGCGGACTTGAAAGCGAGGCAAAATAGCAGGAAACAGATTTCAAGAGGTACCTTGGAATCGCCTGTAAAACACAGGAAGAGGGGCACAACTTGGACAATGATGCACTTGGCCAAAAAGGGCGTATGTGTTTTCTCCTGAATATATTCAGGAGAAAACGCATACGCCCTTTTTGGCCAAGCAAGCAAGCGGGCAATGCAAATCTGCACTACAAAGAAGTATCACTTCCCACCGGTCAAAAGGGACATCCACAAAATGTGTAAAAACCAGAAAGGCAAGACAGGCCCTGGAGAACAGGGAGCCTTGTTATGCTGATGGGCGGGATGTAAATTGCCAACTGCCTCACTGGAGGAGTGCATTGTGTTCCCTAAAACAAGTAAACAACAGAGCTACAGAGCCAAGGCAACTTCCTGTCTAGGGAATATACCTTGGGAAAACTGAAAATCAATAAGAAAGAGCCACCTCCAAATTTAGGGCTGCACTGAGTACAAGAACCTCAACTTGGGTACACCTTAAATATCCCAGGAAATATAAAAATGGTTCAAAACATTGTGGTACTTACGTACGATGGAATATCCCTCAGCCATGAAATCAATGTCATAAGACCAGTAGCAGCAAAGTGAGTGGATTCAGGTACGATGATTCTAAGTGAAATAAGTCACACAGAAAAAGAAACTTATCATAAGATATCACTTATGATGATCATGTAAACATGGCTACACGTGAACTGAGTTAGGAAAGAGAACAGAGTCTCACATTTAGAAAACACTCTTTTGCCTGCCTAAAGGGGATGGAGAGGTGGGGTGATGCATAAAACCAGAGTTTGATATAAGCACAGGGACCGTTCCAAAAACCAACTTTGGAATAGACAAGACCTACACCTTCCTCAGTGAAAGAGACTCAAAACCCCATATTTCCCGCAGAGGAATATATCTGACTAGTAAGAATCTTAAAATCTATGTATTGATATGACTCCATAAGGAGAACAAGTGTGTCTAGAGTGGCATAAACATGGCAGCGAGAATCAGCTCAAACCCACTATAAAAAGGAATTTCAAAAGCAAAACCAAAAAACAGGGAAATTCTTTACAATTCCTTCAGGGTGTCTGAGGAAACCTGGAAAGACCCTATCTACAATGACAGCTGGATGTGGCATAAGGCTGGACACTTGGGACTGAGAGGATTGGTGAGATTGGGTGAGCAAATGCAGACCCTTTCAAGCAATAATGCATGGCCCCCATTCCATGGGTCCCAACTCTCCAGGTTGAAGGGAATATTACTACAGCTATAACATGTACAGGAAACCTAGAGAATGGACACACTGTGAATAAGAAAGGTTTCTAAAACTCAACGAATAGTCCCTCTCCTGGTGCTCCAGTTTGACTTTCCAACTGCCTTACTATCAATCTCCCAACTTGGAGAGACAGGCCCTTTAACCTCCTGGTTTGCACAGGTTCCCAATTTGGCAGAGGATGGAAGGGACGAGGGAGAACCCTTGAGAGAGTAGCTGTTAGGCATTTGGACGGGCACATGTCACTCTAATTTCCCGGCAGGAAGAAGAATTAACCAAAGTCTCAGCCACCCACCGGGAACCAGTATAGGACATGATCCAAAATTTTGGACTGGCGTTCAGCTCCCAAAAAACGAGTTGAGAAATGGAGCTCAGGGGCACAGCAATTCACAAACTGGCAGAGTGATAAAGGACAACTATCGTCCAAAAATCTGTTGAGGGAAGTCAACGAGGCGGACTTGAAAGCGAGGCAAAATAGCAGGAAACAGATTTCAAGAGGTACCTTGGAATCGCCTGTAAAACACAGGAAGAGGGGCACAACTTGGACAATGATGCACTTGGCCAAAAAGGGCGTATGTGTTTTCTCCTGAATATATTCAGGAGAAAACGCATACGCCCTTTTTGGCCAAGCAAGCAAGCGGGCAATGCAAATCTGCACTACAAAGAAGTATCACTTCCCACCGGTCAAAAGGGACATCCACAAAATGTGTAAAAACCAGAAAGGCAAGACAGGCCCTGGAGAACAGGGAGCCTTGTTATGCTGATGGGCGGGATGTAAATTGCCAACTGCCTCACTGGAGGAGTGCATTGTGTTCCCTAAAACAAGTAAACAACAGAGCTACAGAGCCAAGGCCACTTCCTGTCTAGGGAATATACCTTGGGAAAACTGAAAATCAATAAGAAAGAGCCACCTCCAAATTTAGGGCTGCACTGAGTACAAGAACCTCAACTTGGGTACACCTTAAATATCCCAGGAAATATAAAAATGGTTCAAAACATTGTGGTACTTACGTACGATGGAATATCCCTCAGCCATGAAATCAATGTCATAAGACCAGTAGCAGCAAAGTGAGTGGATTCAGGTACGATGATTCTAAGTGAAATAAGTCACACAGAAAAAGAAACTTATCATAAGATATCACTTATGATGATCATGTAAACATGGCTACACGTGAACTGAGTTAGGAAAGAGAACAGAGTCTCACATTTAGAAAACACTCTTTTGCCTGCCTAAAGGGGATGGAGAGGTGGGGTGATGCATAAAACCAGAGTTTGATATAAGCACAGGGACCGTTCCAAAAACCAACTTTGGAATAGACAAGACCTACACCTTCCTCAGTGAAAGAGACTCAAAACCCCATATTTCCCGCAGAGGAATATATCTGACTAGTAAGAATCTTAAAATCTATGTATTGATATGACTCCATAAGGAGAACAAGTGTGTCTAGAGTGGCATAAACATGGCAGCGAGAATCAGCTCAAACCCACTATAAAAAGGAATTTCAAAAGCAAAACCAAAAAACAGGGAAATTCTTTACAATTCCTTCAGGGTGTCTGAGGAAACCTGGAAAGACCCTATCTACAATGACAGCTGGATGTGGCATAAGGCTGGACACTTGGGACTGAGAGGATTGGTGAGATTGGGTGAGCAAATGCAGACCCTTTCAAGCAATAATGCATGGCCCCCATTCCATGGGTCCCAACTCTCCAGGTTGAAGGGAATATTACTACAGCTATAACATGTACAGGAAACCTAGAGAATGGACACACTGTGAATAAGAAAGGTTTCTAAAACTCAACGAATAGTCCCTCTCCTGGTGCTCCAGTTTGACTTTCCAACTGCCTTACTATCAATCTCCCAACTTGGAGAGACAGGCCCTTTAACCTCCTGGTTTGCACAGGTTCCCAATTTGGCAGAGGATGGAAGGGACGAGGGAGAACCCTTGAGAGAGTAGCTGTTAGGCATTTGGACGGGCACATGTCACTCTAATTTCCCGGCAGGAAGAAGAATTAACCAAAGTCTCAGCCACCCACCGGGAACCAGTATAGGACATGATCCAAAATTTTGGACTGGCGTTCAGCTCCCAAAAAACGAGTTGAGAAATGGAGCTCAGGGGCACAGCAATTCACAAACTGGCAGAGTGATAAAGGACAACTATCGTCCAAAAATCTGTTGAGGGAAGTCAACGAGGCGGACTTGAAAGCGAGGCAAAATAGCAGGAAACAGATTTCAAGAGATACCTTGGAATCGCCTGTAAAACACAGGAAGAGGGGCACAACTTGGACAATGATGCACTTGGCCAAAAAGGGCGTATGTGTTTTCTCCTGAATATATTCAGGAGAAAACGCATACGCCCTTTTTGGCCAAGCAAGCAAGCGGGCAATGCAAATCTGCACTACAAAGAAGTATCACTTCCCACCGGTCAAAAGGGACATCCACAAAATGTGTAAAAACCAGAAAGGCAAGACAGGCCCTGGAGAACAGGGAGCCTTGTTATGCTGATGGGCGGGATGTAAATTGCCAACTGCCTCACTGGAGGAGTGCATTGTGTTCCCTAAAACAAGTAAACAACAGAGCTACAGAGCCAAGGCCACTTCCTGTCTAGGGAATATACCTTGGGAAAACTGAAAATCAATAAGAAAGAGCCACCTCCAAATTTAGGGCTGCACTGAGTACAAGAACCTCAACTTGGGTACACCTTAAATATCCCAGGAAATATAAAAATGGTTCAAAACATTGTGGTACTTACGTACGATGGAATATCCCTCAGCCATGAAATCAATGTCATAAGACCAGTAGCAGCAAAGTGAGTGGATTCAGGTACGATGATTCTAAGTGAAATAAGTCACACAGAAAAAGAAACTTATCATAAGATATCACTTATGATGATCATGTAAACATGGCTACACGTGAACTGAGTTAGGAAAGAGAACAGAGTCTCACATTTAGAAAACACTCTTTTGCCTGCCTAAAGGGGATGGAGAGGTGGGGTGATGCATAAAACCAGAGTTTGATATAAGCACAGGGACCGTTCCAAAAACCAACTTTGGAATAGACAAGACCTACCCCTTCCTCAGTGAAAGAGACTCAAAACCCCATATTTCCCGCAGAGGAATATATCTGACTAGTAAGAATCTTAAAATCTATGTATTGATATGACTCCATAAGGAGAACAAGTGTGTCTAGAGTGGCATAAACATGGCAGCGAGAATCAGCTCAAACCCACTATAAAAAGGAATTTCAAAAGCAAAACCAAAAAACAGGGAAATTCTTTACAATTCCTTCAGGGTGTCTGAGGAAACCTGGAAAGACCCTATCTACAATGACAGCTGGATGTGGCATAAGGCTGGACACTTGGGACTGAGAGGATTGGTGAGATTGGGTGAGCAAATGCAGACCCTTTCAAGCAATAATGCATGGCCCCCATTCCATGGGTCCCAACTCTCCAGGTTGAAGGGAATATTACTACAGCTATAACATGTACAGGAAACCTAGAGAATGGACACACTGTGAATAAGAAAGGTTTCTAAAACTCAACGAATAGTCCCTCTCCTGGTGCTCCAGTTTGACTTTCCAACTGCCTTACTATCAATCTCCCAACTTGGAGAGACAGGCCCTTTAACCTCCTGGTTTGCACAGGTTCCCAATTTGGCAGAGGATGGAAGGGACGAGGGAGAACCCTTGAGAGAGTAGCTGTTAGGCATTTGGACGGGCACATGTCACTCTAATTTCCCGGCAGGAAGAAGAATTAACCAAAGTCTCAGCCACCCACCGGGAACCAGTATAGGACATGATCCAAAATTTTGGACTGGCGTTCAGCTCCCAAAAAACGAGTTGAGAAATGGAGCTCAGGGGCACAGCAATTCACAAACTGGCAGAGTGATAAAGGACAACTATCGTCCAAAAATCTGTTGAGGGAAGTCAACGAGGCGGACTTGAAAGTGAGGCAAAATAGCAGGAAACAGATTTCAAGAGGTATCTTGGAATCGCCTGTAAAGCACAGGAAGAGGGGCACAACTTGGACAATGATGCACTTGGCCAAAAAGGGCGTATGTGTTTTCTCCTGAATATATTCAGGAGAAAACGCATACGCCCTTTTTGGCCAAGCAAGCAAGCGGGCAATGCAAATCTGCACTACAAAGAAGTATCACTTCCCACCGGTCAAAAGGGACATCCACAAAATGTGTAAAAACCAGAAAGACAAGACAGGCCCTGGAGAACAGGGAGCCTTGTTATGCTGATGGGCGGGATGTAAATTGCCAACTGCCTCACTGGAGGAGTGCATTGTGTTCCCTAAAACAAGTAAACAACAGAGCTACAGAGCCAAGGCCACTTCCTGTCTAGGGAATATACCTTGGGAAAACTGAAAATCAATAAGAAAGGGCCACCTCCAAATTTAGGGCTGCACTGACTATAAGAACCTCAACTTGGGTACACCTTAAATATCCCAGGAAATATAAAAATGGTTCAAAACATTGTGGTACTTACATACGATGGAATATCCCTCAGCCATGACATCAATGTCATAAGACCAGTAGCAGCAAAGTGAGTGGATTCAGGTACGATGATTCTAAGTGAAATAAGTCACACAGAAAAAGAAACTTATCATAAGATATCACTTATGAAGATCCTGTAAACATGGCTACATGTGAACAGAGTTAGGAAAGAGAACAGAGTCTCACATTTAGAAAACACTCTTATGCCTGCATTAAGGGGATGGAGAGGTGGGGTGATGCATAAAACCAGAGTTTGATATAAGCACAGGGACCGTTCCAAAAACCAACTTTGGAATAGACAAGACCTACACCTTCCTCAGTGAAAGAGACTCAAAACCCCATATTTCCCGCAGAGGAATATATCTGACTAGTAAGAATCTTAAAATCTATGTATTGATATGACTCCATAAGGAGAACAAGTGTGTCTAGAGTGGCATAAACATGGCAGCGAGAATCAGCTCAAACCCACTATAAAAAGGAATTTCAAAAGCAAAACCAAAAAACAGGGAAATTCTTTACAATTCCTTCAGGGTGTCTGAGGAAACCTGGAAAGACCCTATCTACAATGAGAGGTGGATGTGGCATAAGCCTGGACACTTGGGACTGAGAGGATTGGTGAGATTGGGTGAGCAAATGCAGACCCTTTCAAGCAATAATGCATGGCCCCCATTCCATGGGTCCCAACTCTCCAGGTTGAAGGGAATATTACTACAGCTATAACATGTACAGGAAACCTAGAGAATGTACACACTGTGAATACGAAAGGTTCCTAAAACTCAACGAATAGTCCCTCTCCTGGTGCTCCAGTTTGACTTTCCAACTTCCTTACTATCAATCTCCCAACATGGAGAGACAGGCCCTTTAACCTCCTGGTTTGCACAGGATCCCAATTTGGCAGAGGATGGAAGGGACGAGGGAGAACCCATGAGAGAGTAGCTGTTAGGCATTTGGACGGGCACATGTCACTCTAATTTCCCGGCAGGAAGAAGAATTAACCAAAGTCTCAGCCACCCACCGGGAACCAGTATAGGACATGATCCAAAATTTTGGACTTGCGTTCAGCTCACAAAAAACGAGTTGAGAAATGGAGCACAGGGGCACAGCAATTCACAAACTGGCAGAGTGATAAAGGACAACTATCGTCCAAAAATCTGTTGAGGGAAGTCAACGAGGCGGACTTGAAAGCGAGGCAAAATAGCAGGAAACAGATTTCAAGAGGTACCTTGGAATCGCCTGTAAAACACAGGAAGAGGGGCACAACTTGGACAATGATGCACTTGGCCAAAAAGGGCGTATGTGTTTTCTCCTGAATATATTCAGGAGAAAACGCATACGCCCTTTTTGGCCAAGCAAGCAAGCGGGCAATGCAAATCTGCACTACAAAGAAGTATCACTTCCCACCGGTCAAAAGGGACATCCACAAAATGTGTAAAAACCAGAAAGGCAAGACAGGCCCTGGAGAACAGGGAGCCTTGTTATGCTGATGGGCGGGATGTAAATTGCCAACTGCCTCACTGGAGGAGTGCATTGTGTTCCCTAAAACAAGTAAACAACAGAGCTACAGAGCCAAGGCCACTTCCTGTCTAGGGAATATACCTTGGGAAAACTGAAAATCAATAAGAAAGAGCCACCTCCAAATTTAGGGCTGCACTGAGTACAAGAACCTCAACTTGGGTACACCTTAAATATCCCAGGAAATATAAAAATGGTTCAAAACATTGTGGTACTTACGTACGATGGAATATCCCTCAGCCATGAAATCAATGTCATAAGACCAGTAGCAGCAAAGTGAGTGGATTCAGGTACGATGATTCTAAGTGAAATAAGTCACACAGAAAAAGAAACTTATCATAAGATATCACTTATGATGATAATGTAAACATGGCTACACGTGAACTGAGTTAGGAAAGAGAACAGAGTCTCACATTTAGAAAACACTCTTTTGCCTGCCTAAAGGGGATGGAGAGGTGGGGTGATGCATAAAACCAGAGTTTGATATAAGCACAGGGACCGTTCCAAAAACCAACTTTGGAATAGACAAGACCTACACCTTCCTGAGTGAAAGAGACTCAAAACCCCATATTTCCCGCAGAGGAATATATCTGACTAGTAAGAATCTTAAAATCTATGTATTGATATGACTCCATAAGGAGAACAAGTGTGTCTAGAGTGGCATAAACATGGCAGCGAGAATCAGCTCAAACCCACTATAAAAAGGAATTTCAAAAGCAAAACCAAAAAACAGGGAAATTCTTTACAATTCCTTCAGGGTGTCTGAGGAAACCTGGAAAGACCCTATCTACAATGACAGCTGGATGTGGCATAAGGCTGGACACTTGGGACTGAGAGGATTGGTGAGATTGGGTGAGCAAATGCAGACCCTTTCAAGCAATAATGCATGGCCCCCATTCCATGGGTCCCAACTCTCCAGGTTGAAGGGAATATTACTACAGCTATAACATGTACAGGAAACCTAGAGAATGGACACACTGTGAATAAGAAAGGTTTCTAAAACTCAACGAATAGTCCCTCTCCTGGTGCTCCAGTTTGACTTTCCAACTGCCTTACTATCAATCTCCCAACTTGGAGAGACAGGCCCTTTAACCTCCTGGTTTGCACAGGTTCCCAATTTGGCAGAGGATGGAAGGGACGAGGGAGAACCCTTGAGAGAGTAGCTGTTAGGCATTTGGACGGGCACATGTCACTCTAATTTCCCGGCAGGAAGAAGAATTAACCAAAGTCTCAGCCACCCACCGGGAACCAGTATAGGACATGATCCAAAATTTTGGACTGGCGTTCAGCTCCCAAAAAACGAGTTGAGAAATGGAGCTCAGGGGCACAGCAATTCACAAACTGGCAGAGTGATAAAGGACAACTATCGTCCAAAAATCTGTTGAGGGAAGTCAACGAGGCGGACTTGAAAGTGAGGCAAAATAGCAGGAAACAGATTTCAAGAGGTATCTTGGAATCGCCTGTAAAGCACAGGAAGAGGGGCACAACTTGGACAATGATGCACTTGGCCAAAAAGGGCGCATGTGTTTTCTCCTGAATATATTCAGGAGAAAACGCATACGCCCTTTTTGGCCAAGCAAGCAAGCGGGCAATGCAAATCTGCACTACAAAGAAGTATCACTTCCCACCGGTCAAAAGGGACATCCACAAAATGTGTAAAAACCAGAAAGGCAAGACAGGCCCTGGAGAACAGGGAGCCTTGTTATGCTGATGGGCGGGATGTAAATTGCCAACTGCCTCACTGGAGGAGTGCATTGTGTTCCCTAAAACAAGTAAACAACAGAGCAACAGAGCCAAGGCCACTTCCTGTCTAGGGAATATACCTTGGGAAAACTGAAAATCAATAAGAAAGAGCCACCTCCAAATTTAGGGCTGCACTGACTATAAGAACCTCAACTTGGGTACACCTTAAATATCCCAGGAAATATAAAAATGGTTCAAAACATTGTGGTACTTACATACGATGGAATATCCCTCAGCCATGACATCAATGTCATAAGACCAGTAGCAGCAAAGTGAGTGGATTCAGGTACGATGATTCTAAGTGAAATAAGTCACACAGAAAAAGAAACTTATCATAAGATATCACTTATGAAGATCCTGTAAACATGGCTACATGTGAACAGAGTTAGGAAAGAGAACAGAGTCTCACATTTAGAAACCACTCTTATGCCTGCATTAAGGGGATGGAGAGGTGGGGTGATGCATAAAACCAGACTTTGATATAGGCACAGGGACCGTTCCAAAAACCAACTTTGGAATAGACAAGTCCTACACCTTCCTCAGTGAAAGAGACTCAAAACCCCATATTTCCCGCAGAGGAATATATCTGACTAGTAAGACTCTTAAAATCTATGTATTGATATGACTCCATAAGGAGAACAAGTGTGTCTAGAGTGGCATAAACATGGCAGCGAGAATCAGCTCAAACCCACTATAAAAAGGAATTTCAAAAGCAAAACCAAAAAACAGGGAAATTCTTTACAATTCCTTCAGGGTGTCTGAGGAAACCTGGAAAGACCCTATCTACAATGAGAGGTGGATGTGGCATAAGCCTGGACACTTGGGACTGAGAGGATTGGTGAGATTGGGTGAGCAAATGCAGACCCTTTCAAGCAATAATGCATGGCCCCCATTCCATGGGTCCCAACTCTCCAGGTTGAAGGGAATATTACTACAGCTATAACATGTACAGGAAACCTAGAGAATGTACACACTGTGAATACGAAAGGTTCCTAAAACTCAACGAATAGTCCCTCTCCTGGTGCTCCAGTTTGACTTTCCAACTTCCTTACTATCAATCTCCCAACATGGAGAGACAGGCCCTTTAACCTCCTGGTTTGCACAGGATCCCAATTTGGCAGAGGATGGAAGGGACGAGGGAGAACCCATGAGAGAGTAGCTGTTAGGCATTTGGACGGGCACATGTCACTCTAATTTCCCGGCAGGAAGAAGAATTAACCAAAGTCTCAGCCACCCACCGGGAACCAGTATAGGACATGATCCAAAATTTTGGACTTGCGTTCAGCTCACAAAAAACGAGTTGAGAAATGGAGCACAGGGGCACAGCAATTCACAAACTGGCAGAGTGATAAAGGACAACTATCGTCCAAAAATCTGTTGAGGGAAGTCAACGAGGCGGACTTGAAAGCGAGGCAAAATAGCAGGAAACAGATTTCAAGAGGTACCTTGGAATCGCCTGTAAAACACAGGAAGAGGGGCACAACTTGGACAATGATGCACTTGGCCAAAAAGGGCGTATGTGTTTTCTCCTGAATATATTCAGGAGAAAACGCATACGCCCTTTTTGGCCAAGCAAGCAAGCGGGCAATGCAAATCTGCACTACAAAGAAGTATCACTTCCCACCGGTCAAAAGGGACATCCACAAAATGTGTAAAAACCAGAAAGGCAAGACAGGCCCTGGAGAACAGGGAGCCTTGTTATGCTGATGGGCGGGATGTAAATTGCCAACTGCCTCACTGGAGGAGTGCATTGTGTTCCCTAAAACAAGTAAACAACAGAGCTACAGAGCCAAGGCCACTTCCTGTCTAGGGAATATACCTTGGGAAAACTGAAAATCAATAAGAAAGAGCCACCTCCAAATTTAGGGCTGCACTGACTATAAGAACCTCAACTTGGGTACACCTTAAATATCCCAGGAAATATAAAAATGGTTCAAAACATTGTGGTACTTACATACGATGGAATATCCCTCAGCCATGACATCAATGTCATAAGACCAGTAGCAGCAAAGTGAGTGGATTCAGGTACGATGATTCTAAGTGAAATAAGTCACACAGAAAAAGAAACTTATCATAAGATATCACTTATGAAGATCCTGTAAACATGGCTACATGTGAACAGAGTTAGGAAAGAGAACAGAGTCTCACATTTAGAAAACACTCTTATGCCTGCCTAAAGGGGATGGAGAGGTGGGGTGATGCATAAAACCAGAGTTTGATATAAGCACAGGGACCGTTCCAAAAACCAACTTTGGAATAGACAAGACCTACACCTTCCTCAGTGAAAGAGACTCAAAACCCCATATTTCCCGCAGAGGAATATATCTGACTAGTAAGAATCTTAAAATCTATGTATTGATATGACTCCATAAGGAGAACAAGTGTGTCTAGAGTGGCATAAACATGGCAGCGAGAATCAGCTCAAACCCACTATAAAAAGGAATTTCAAAAGCAAAACCAAAAAACAGGGAAATTCTTTACAATTCCTTCAGGGTGTCTGAGGAAACCTGGAAAGACCCTATCTACAATGACAGCTGGATGTGGCATAAGGCTGGACACTTGGGACTGAGAGGATTGGTGAGATTGGGTGAGCAAATGCAGACCCTTTCAAGCAATAATGCATGGCCCCCATTCCATGGGTCCCAACTCTCCAGGTTGAAGGGAATATTACTACAGCTATAACATGTACAGGAAACCTAGAGAATGGACACACTGTGAATAAGAAAGGTTTCTAAAACTCAACGAATAGTCCCTCTCCTGGTGCTCCAGTTTGACTTTCCAACTGCCTTACTATCAATCTCCCAACTTGGAGAGACAGGCCCTTTAACCTCCTGGTTTGCACAGGTTCCCAATTTGGCAGAGGATGGAAGGGACGAGGGAGAACCCATGAGAGAGTAGCTGTTAGGCATTTGGACGGGCACATGTCACTCTAATTTCCCGGCAGGAAGAAGAATTAACCAAAGTCTCAGCCACCCACCGGGAACCAGTATAGGACATGATCCAAAATTTTGGACTGGCGTTCAGCTCCCAAAAAACGAGTTGAGAAATGGAGCTCAAGGGCACAGCAATTCAAAAACTGGCAGAGTGATAAAGGACAACTATCGTCCAAAAATCTGTTGAGGGAAGTCAACGAGGCGGACTTGAAAGTGAGGCAAAATAGCAGGAAACAGATTTCAAGAGGTATCTTGGAATCGCCTGTAAAGCACAGGAAGAGGGGCACAACTTGGACAATGATGCACTTGGCCAAAAAGGGCGTATGTGTTTTCTCCTGAATATATTCAGGAGAAAACGCATACGCCCTTTTTGGCCAAGCAAGCAAGCGGGCAATGCAAATCTGCACTACAAAGAAGTATCACTTCCCACCGGTCAAAAGGGACATCCACAAAATGTGTAAAAACCAGAAAGGCAAGACAGGCCCTGGAGAACAGGGAGCCTTGTTATGCTGATGGGCGGGATGTAAATTGCCAACTGCCTCACTGGAGGAGTGCATTGTGTTCCCTAAAACAAGTAAACAACAGAGCTACAGAGCCAAGGCCACTTCCTGTCTAGGGAATATACCTTGGGAAAACTGAAAATCAATAAGAAAGAGCCACCTCCAAATTTAGGGCTGCACTGACTATAAGAACCTCAACTTGGGTACACCTTAAATATCCCAGGAAATATAAAAATGGTTCAAAACATTGTGGTACTTACATACGATGGAATATCCCTCAGCCATGACACCAATGTCATAAGACCAGTAGCAGCAAAGTGAGTGGATTCAGGTACGATGATTCTAAGTGAAATAAGTCACACAGGAAAAGAAACTTATCATAAGATATCACTTATGAAGATCCTGTAAACATGGCTACATGTGAACAGAGTTAGGAAAGAGAACAGAGTCTCACATTTAGAAAACACTCTTATGCCTGCATTAAGGGGATGGAGAGGTGGGGTGATGCATAAAACCAGAGTTTGATATAAGCACAGGGACCGTTCCAAAAACCAACTTTGGAATAGACAAGACCTACACCTTCCTCAGTGAAAGAGACTCAAAACCCCATATTTCCCGCAGAGGAATATATCTGACTAGTAAGAATCTTAAAATCTATGTATTGATATGACTCCATAAGGAGAACAAGTGTGTCTAGAGTGGCATAAACATGGCAGCGAGAATCAGCTCAAACCCACTATAAAAAGGAATTTCAAAAGCAAAACCAAAAAACAGGGAAATTCTTTACAATTCCTTCAGGGTGTCTGAGGAAACCTGGAAAGACCCTATCTACAATGAGAGGTGGATGTGGCATAAGGCTGGACACTTGGGACTGAGAGGATTGGTGAGATTGGGTGAGCAAATGCAGACCCTTTCAAGGAATAATGCATGGCCCCCATTCCATGGGTCCCAACTCTCCAGGTTGAAGGGAATATTACTACAGCTATAACATGTACAGGAAACCTAGAGAATGTACACACTGTGAATACGAAAGGTTCCTAAAACTCAACGAATAGTCCCTCTCCTGGTGCTCCAGTTTGACTTTCCAACTTCCTTACTATCAATATCCCAACATGGAGTGACAGGCCCTTTAACCTCCTGGTTTGCACAGGATCCCAATTTGGCAGAGGATGGAAGGGACGAGGGAGAACCCATGAGAGAGTAGCTGTTAGGCATTTGGACGGGCACATGTCACTCTAATTTCCCGGCAGGAAGAAGAATTAACCAAAGTCTCAGCCACCCACCGGGAACCAGTATAGGACATGATCCAAAATTTTGGACTTGCGTTCAGCTCACAAAAAAACGAGTTGAGAAATGGAGCACAGGGGCACAGCAATTCACAAACTGGCAGAGTGATAAAGGACAACTATCGTCCAAAAATCTGTTGAGGGAAGTCAACGAGGCGGACTTGAAAGCGAGGCAAAATAGCAGGAAACAGATTTCAAGAGGTACCTTGGAATCGCCTGTAAAACACAGGAAGAGGGGCACAACTTGGACAATGATGCACTTGGCCAAAAAGGGCGTATGTGTTTTCTCCTGAATATATTCAGGAGAAAACGCATACGCCCTTTTTGGCCAAGCAAGCAAGCGGGCAATGCAAATCTGCACTACAAAGAAGTATCACTTCCCACCGGTCAAAAGGGACATCCACAAAATGTGTAAAAACCAGAAAGGCAAGACAGGCCCTGGAGAACAGGGAGCCTTGTTATGCTGATGGGCGGGATGTAAATTGCCAACTGCCTCACTGGAGGAGTGCATTGTGTTCCCTAAAACAAGTAAACAACAGAGCTACAGAGCCAAGGCCACTTCCTGTCTAGGGAATATACCTTGGGAAAACTGAAAATCAATAAGAAAGAGCCACCTCCAAATTTAGGGCTGCACTGACTACAAGAACCTCAACTTGGGTACACCTTAAATATCCCAGGAAATATAAAAATGGTTCAAAACATTGTGGTACTTACGTACGATGGAATATCCCTCAGCCATGAAATCAATGTCATAAGACCAGTAGCAGCAAAGTGAGTGGATTCAGGTACGATGATTCTAAGTGAAATAAGTCACACAGAAAAAGAAACTTCTCATAAGATATCACTTATGAAGATCATGTAAACATGGCTACACGTGAACTGAGTTAGGAAAGAGAACAGAGTCTCACATTTAGAAAACACTCTTTTGCCTGCCTAAAGGGGATGGAGAGGTGGGGTGATGCATAAAACCAGAGTTTGATATAAGCACAGGGACCGTTCCAAAAACCAACTTTGGAATAGACAAGACCTACACCTTCCTCAGTGAAAGAGACTCAAAACCCCATATTTCCTGCAGAGGAATATATCTGACTAGTAAGAATCTTAAAATCTATGTATTGATATGACTCCATAAGGAGAACAAGTGTGTCTAGAGTGGCATAAACATGGCAGCGAGAATCAGCTCAAACCCACTATAAAAAGGAATTTCAAAAGCAAAACCAAAAAACAGGGAAATTCTTTACAATTCCTTCAGGGTGTCTGAGGAAACCTGGAAAGACCCTATCTACAATGACAGCTGAATGTGGCATAAGGCTGGACACTTGTGACTAAGAGGATTGGTGAGATTGGGTGAGCAAATGCAGACCCTTTCAAGCAATAATGCATGCCCCCCATTCCATGGGTCCCAACTCTCCAGGTTGAAGGGAATATTACTACAGCTATAACATGTACAGGAAACCTAGAGAATGTACACACTGTGAATACGAAAGGTTTCTAAAACTCAACGAATAGTCCCTCTCCTGGTGCTCCAGTTTGACTTTCCAACTGCCTTACTATCAATCTCCCAACTTGGAGAGACAGGCCCTTTAACCTCCTGGTTTGCACAGGTTCCCAATTTGGCAGAGGATGGAAGGGACGAGGGAGAACCCATGAGAGAGTAGCTGTTAGGCATTTGGACGGGCACATGTCACTCTAATTTCCCGGCAGGAAGAAGAATTAACCAAAGTCTCAGCCACCCACCGGGAACCAGTATAGGACATGATCCAAAATTTTGGACTGGCGTTCAGCTCCCAAAAAACGAGTTGAGAAATGGAGCTCAGGGGCACAGCAATTCACAAACTGGCAGAGTGATAAAGGACAACTATCGTCCAAAAATCTGTTGAGGGAAGTCAACGAGGCGGACTTGAAAGTGAGGCAAAATAGCAGGAAACAGATTTCAAGAGGTACCTTGGAATCGCCTGTAAAGCACAGGAAGAGGGGCACAACTTGGACAATGATGCACTTGGCCAAAAAGGGCGTATGTGTTTTCTCCTGAATATATTCAGGAGAAAACGCATACGCCCTTTTTGGCCAAGCAAGCAAGCGGGCAATGCAAATCTGCACTACAAAGAAGTATCACTTCCCACCGGTCAAAAGGGACATCCACAAAATGTGTAAAAACCAGAAAGGCAAGACAGGCCCTGGAGAACAGGGAGCCTTGTTATGCTGATGGGCGGGATGTAAATTGCCAACTGCCTCACTGGAGGAGTGCATTGTGTTCCCTAAAACAAGTAAACAACAGAGCTACAGAGCCAAAGCCACTTCCTGTCTAGGGAATATACCTTGGGAAAACTGAAAATCAATAAGAAAGAGCCACCTCCAAATTTAGGGCTGCACTGACTACAAGAACCTCAACTTGGGTACACCTTAAATATCCCAGGAAATATAAAAATGGTTCAAAACATTGTGGTACTTACGTACGATGGAATATCCCTCAGCCATGAAATCAATGTCATAAGACCAGTAGCAGCAAAGTGAGTGGATTCAGGTACGATGATTCTAAGTGAAATAAGTCACACAGAAAAAGAAACTTATCATAAGATATCACTTATGAAGATCCTGTAAACATGGCTACACGTGAACAGAGTTAGGAAAGAGAACAGAGTCTCACATTTAGAAAACACTCTTATGCCTGCATTAAGGGGATGGAGAGGTGGGGTGATGCATAAAACCAGAGTTTGATATAAGCACAGGGACCGTTCCAAAAACCAACTTTGGAATAGACAAGACCTACACCTTCCTCAGTGAAAGAGACTCAAAACCCCATATTTCCCGCAGAGGAATATATCTGACTAGTAAGAATCTTAAAATCTATGTATTGATATGACTCCATAAGGAGAACAAGTGTGTCTAGAGTGGCATAAACATGGCAGCGAGAATCAGCTCAAACCCACTATAAAAAGGAATTTCAAAAGCAAAACCAAAAAACAGGGAAATTCTTTACAATTCCTTCAGGGTGTCTGAGGAAACCTGGAAAGACCCTATCTACAATGAGAGGTGGATGTGGCATAAGGCTGGACACTAGGGACTGAGAGGATTGGTGAGATTGGGTGAGCAAATGCATACCCTTTCAAGCAATAATGCATGGCCCCCATTCCATGGGTCCCAACTCTCCAGGTTGAAGGGAATATTACTACAGCTATAACATGTACAGGAAACCTAGAGAATGTACACACTGTGAATACGAAAGGTTCCTAAAACTCAACGAATAGTCCCTCTCCTGGTGCTCCAGTTTGACTTTCCAACTTCCTTACTATCAATCTCCCAACATGGAGAGACAGGCCCTTTAACCTCCTGGTTTGCACAGGATCCCAATTTGGCAGAGGATGGAAGGGACGAGGGAGAACCCATGAGAGAGTAGCTGTTAGGCATTTGGACGGGCACATGTCACTCTAATTTCCCGGCAGGAAGAAGAATTAACCAAACTCTCAGCCACCCACCGGGAACCAGTATAGGACATGATCCAAAATTTTGGACTTGCGTTCAGCTCACAAAAAACGAGTTGAGAAATGGAGCACAGGGGCACAGCAATTCACAAACTGGCAGAGTGATAAAGGACAACTATCGTCCAAAAATCTGTTGAGGGAAGTCAACGAGGCGGACTTGAAAGCGAGGCAAAATAGCAGGAAACAGATTTCAAGAGGTACCTTGGAATCGCCTGTAAAACACAGGAAGAGGGGCACAACTTGGACAATGATGCACTTGGCCAAAAAGGGCGTATGTGTTTTCTCCTGAATATATTCAGGAGAAAACGCATACGCCCTTTTTGGCCAAGCAAGCAAGCGGGCAATGCAAATCTGCACTACAAAGAAGTATCACTTCCCACCGGTCAAAAGGGACATCCACAAAATGTGTAAAAACCAGAAAGGCAAGACAGGCCCTGGAGAACAGGGAGCCTTGTTATGCTGATGGGCGGGATGTAAATTGCCAACTGCCTCACTGGAGGAGTGCATTGTGTTCCCTAAAACAAGTAAACAACAGAGCTACAGAGCCAAGGCCACTTCCTGTCTAGGGAATATACCTTGGGAAAACTGAAAATCAATAAGAAAGAGCCACCTCCAAATTTAGGGCTGCACTGACTACAAGAACCTCAACTTGGGTACACCTTAAATATCCCAGGAAATATAAAAATGGTTCAAAACATTGTGGTACTTACGTACGATGGAATATCCCTCAGCCATGAAATCAATGTCATAAGACCAGTAGCAGCAAAGTGAGTGGATTCAGGTACGATGATTCTAAGTGAAATAAGTCACACAGAAAAAGAAACTTATCATAAGATATCACTTATGAAGATCCTGTAAACATGGCTACACGTGAACAGAGTTAGGAAAGAGAACAGAGTCTCACATTTAGAAAACACTCTTATGCCTGCCTAAAGGGGATGGAGAGGTGGGGTGATGCATAAAACCAGAGTTTGATATAAGCACAGGGACCGTTCCAAAAACCAACTTTGGAATAGACAAGACCTACACCTTCCTCAGTGAAAGAGACTCAAAACCCCATATTTCCCGCAGAGGAATATATCTGACTAGTAAGAATCTTAAAATCTATGTATTGATATGACTCCATAAGGAGAACAAGTGTGTCTAGAGTGGCATAAACATGGCAGCGAGAATCAGCTCAAACCCACTATAAAAAGGAATTTCAAAAGCAAAACCAAAAAACAGGGAAATTCTTTACAATTCCTTCAGGGTGTCTGAGGAAACCTGGAAAGACCCTATCTACAATGAAGGCTGGATGTGGCATAAGGCTGGACACTTGGGACTGAGAGGATTGGTGAGATTGGGTGAGCAAATGCAGACTCTTTCAAGCAATAATGCATGGCCCCCATTCCATGGGTCCCAACTCTCCAGGTTGAAGGGAATATTACTACAACTATAACATGTACAGGAAACCTAGAGAATGGACACACTGTGAATAAGAAAGGTTTCTAAAACTCAACGAATAGTCCCTCTCCTGGTGCTCCAGTTTGACTTTCCAACTGCCTTACTATCAATCTCCCAACTTGGAGAGACAGGCCCTTTAACCTCCTGGTTTGCACAGGTTCCCAATTTGGCAGAGGATTGAAGGGACGAGGGAGAACCCATGAGAGAGTAGCTGTTAGGCATTTGGACGGGCACATGTCACTCTAATTTCCCGGCAGGAAGAAGAATTAACCAAAGTCTCAGCCACCCACCGGGAACCAGTATAGGACATGATCCAAAATTTTGGACTGGCGTTCAGCTCCCAAAAAACGAGTTGAGAAATGGAGCTCAGGGGCACAGCAATTCACAAACTGGCAGAGTGATAAAGGACAACTATCGTCCAAAAATCTGTTGAGGGAAGTCAACGAGGCGGACTTGAAAGTGAGGCAAAATAGCAGGAAACAGATTTCAAGAGGTATCTTGGAATCGCCTGTAAAGCACAGGAAGAGGGGCACAACTTGGACAATGATGCACTTGGCCAAAAAGGGCGTATGTGTTTTCTCCTGAATATATTCAGGAGAAAACGCATACGCCCTTTTTGGCCAAGCAAGCAAGCGGGCAATGCAAATCTGCACTACAAAGAAGTATCACTTCCCACCGGTCAAAAGGGACATCCACAAAATGTGTAAAAACCAGAAAGGCAAGACAGGCCCTGGAGAACAGGGAGCCTTGTTATGCTGATGGGCGGGATGTAAATTGCCAACTGCCTCACTGGAGGAGTGCATTGTGTTCCCTAAAACAAGTAAACAACAGAGCAACAGAGCCAAGGCCACTTCCTGTCTAGGGAATATACCTTGGGAAAACTGAAAATCAATAAGAAAGAGCCACCTCCAAATTTAGGGCTGCACTGACTATAAGAACCTCAACTTGGGTACACCTTAAATATCCCAGGAAATATAAAAATGGTTCAAAACATTGTGGTACTTACATACGATGGAATATCCCTCAGCCATGACATCAATGTCATAAGACCAGTAGCAGCAAAGTGAGTGGATTCAGGTACGATGATTCTAAGTGAAATAAGTCACACAGAAA
Source organism: Mesoplodon densirostris (assembly GCF_025265405.1). NCBI lineage: Eukaryota > Metazoa > Chordata > Mammalia > Artiodactyla > Ziphiidae > Mesoplodon > Mesoplodon densirostris. The sequence goes on from NW_026778198.1 coordinate 840,504, forward strand.
AAGAAACTTATCATAAGATATCACTTATGAAGATCCTGTAAACATGGCTACATGTGAACAGAGTTAGGAAAGAGAACAGAGTCTCACATTTAGAAAACACTCTTATGCCTGCATTAAGGGGATGGAGAGGTGGGGTGTTGCATAAAACCAGAGTTTGATATAAGCACAGGGACCGTTCCAAAAACCAACTTTGGAATAGACAAGACCTACACCTTCCTCAGTGAAAGAGACTCAAAACCCCATATTTCCCGCAGAGGAATATATCTGACTAGTAAGAATCTTAAAATCTATGTATTGATATGACTCCATAAGGAGAACAAGTGTGTCTAGAGTGGCATAAACATGGCAGCGAGAATCAGCTCAAACCCACTATAAAAAGGAATTTCAAAAGCAAAACCAAAAAACAGGGAAATTCTTTACAATTCCTTCAGGGTGTCTGAGGAAACCTGGAAAGACCCTATCTACAATGAGAGGTGGATGTGGCATAAGGCTGGACACTAGGGACTGAGAGGATTGGTGAGATTGGGTGAGCAAATGCATACCCTTTCAAGCAATAATGCATGGCCCCCATTCCATGGGTCCCAACTCTCCAGGTTGAAGGGAATATTACTACAGCTATAACATGTACAGGAAACCTAGAGAATGTACACACTGTGAATACGAAAGGTTCCTAAAACTCAACGAATAGTCCCTCTCCTGGTGCTCCAGTTTGACTTTCCAACTTCCTTACTATCAATCTCCCAACATGGAGAGACAGGCCCTTTAACCTCCTGGTTTGCACAGGATCCCAATTTGGCAGAGGATGGAAGGGACGAGGGAGAACCCATGAGAGAGTAGCTGTTAGGCATTTGGACGGGCACATGTCACTCTAATTTCCCGGCAGGAAGAAGAATTAACCAAAGTCTCAGCCACCCACCGGGAACCAGTATAGGACATGATCCAAAATTTTGGACTTGCGTTCAGCTCACAAAAAACGAGTTGAGAAATGGAGCACAGGGGCACAGCAATTCACAAACTGGCAGAGTGATAAAGGACAACTATCGTCCAAAAATCTGTTGAGGGAAGTCAACGAGGCGGACTTGAAAGCGAGGCAAAATAGCAGGAAACAGATTTCAAGAGGTACCTTGGAATCGCCTGTAAAACACAGGAAGAGGGGCACAACTTGGACAATGATGCACTTGGCCAAAAAGGGCGTATGTGTTTTCTCCTGAATATATTCAGGAGAAAACGCATACGCCCTTTTTGGCCAAGCAAGCAAGCGGGCAATGCAAATCTGCACTACAAAGAAGTATCACTTCCCACCGGTCAAAAGGGACATCCACAAAATGTGTAAAAACCAGAAAGGCAAGACAGGCCCTGGAGAACAGGGAGCCTTGTTATGCTGATGGGCGGGATGTAAATTGCCAACTGCCTCACTGGAGGAGTGCATTGTGTTCCCTAAAACAAGTAAACAACAGAGCTACAGAGCCAAGGCCACTTCCTGTCTAGGGAATATACCTTGGGAAAACTGAAAATCAATAAGAAAGAGCCACCTCCAAATTTAGGGCTGCACTGACTACAAGAACCTCAACTTGGGTACACCTTAAATATCCCAGGAAATATAAAAATGGTTCAAAACATTGTGGTACTTACGTACGATGGAATATCCCTCAGCCATGAAATCAATGTCATAAGACCAGTAGCAGCAAAGTGAGTGGATTCAGGTACGATGATTCTAAGTGAAATAAGTCACACAGAAAAAGAAACTTATCATAAGATATCACTTATGAAGATCCTGTAAACATGGCTACACGTGAACAGAGTTAGGAAAGAGAACAGAGTCTCACATTTAGAAAACACTCTTATGCCTGCCTAAAGGGGATGGAGAGGTGGGGTGATGCATAAAACCAGAGTTTGATATAAGCACAGGGACCGTTCCAAAAACCAACTTTGGAATAGACAAGACCTACACCTTCCTCAGTGAAAGAGACTCAAAACCCCATATTTCCCGCAGAGGAATATATCTGACTAGTAAGAATCTTAAAATCTATGTATTGATATGACTCCATAAGGAGAACAAGTGTGTCTAGAGTGGCATAAACATGGCAGCGAGAATCAGCTCAAACCCACTATAAAAAGGAATTTCAAAAGCAAAACCAAAAAACAGGGAAATTCTTTACAATTCCTTCAGGGTGTCTGAGGAAACCTGGAAAGACCCTATCTACAATGAAGGCTGGATGTGGCATAAGGCTGGACACTTGGGACTGAGAGGATTGGTGAGATTGGGTGAGCAAATGCAGACTCTTTCAAGCAATAATGCATGGCCCCCATTCCATGGGTCCCAACTCTCCAGGTTGAAGGGAATATTACTACAACTATAACATGTACAGGAAACCTAGAGAATGGACACACTGTGAATAAGAAAGGTTTCTAAAACTCAACGAATAGTCCCTCTCCTGGTGCTCCAGTTTGACTTTCCAACTGCCTTACTATCAATCTCCCAACTTGGAGAGACAGGCCCTTTAACCTCCTGGTTTGCACAGGTTCCCAATTTGGCAGAGGATTGAAGGGACGAGGGAGAACCCATGAGAGAGTAGCTGTTAGGCATTTGGACGGGCACATGTCACTCTAATTTCCCGGCAGGAAGAAGAATTAACCAAAGTCTCAGCCACCCACCGGGAACCAGTATAGGACATGATCCAAAATTTTGGACTGGCGTTCAGCTCCCAAAAAACGAGTTGAGAAATGGAGCTCAGGGGCACAGCAATTCACAAACTGGCAGAGTGATAAAGGACAACTATCGTCCAAAAATCTGTTGAGGGAAGTCAACGAGGCGGACTTGAAAGTGAGGCAAAATAGCAGGAAACAGATTTCAAGAGGTATCTTGGAATCGCCTGTAAAGCACAGGAAGAGGGGCACAACTTGGACAATGATGCACTTGGCCAAAAAGGGCGTATGTGTTTTCTCCTGAATATATTCAGGAGAAAACGCATACGCCCTTTTTGGCCAAGCAAGCAAGCGGGCAATGCAAATCTGCACTACAAAGAAGTATCACTTCCCACCGGTCAAAAGGGACATCCACAAAATGTGTAAAAACCAGAAAGGCAAGACAGGCCCTGGAGAACAGGGAGCCTTGTTATGCTGATGGGCGGGATGTAAATTGCCAACTGCCTCACTGGAGGAGTGCATTGTGTTCCCTAAAACAAGTAAACAACAGAGCAACAGAGCCAAGGCCACTTCCTGTCTAGGGAATATACCTTGGGAAAACTGAAAATCAATAAGAAAGAGCCACCTCCAAATTTAGGGCTGCACTGACTATAAGAACCTCAACTTGGGTACACCTTAAATATCCCAGGAAATATAAAAATGGTTCAAAACATTGTGGTACTTACATACGATGGAATATCCCTCAGCCATGACATCAATGTCATAAGACCAGTAGCAGCAAAGTGAGTGGATTCAGGTACGATGATTCTAAGTGAAATAAGTCACACAGAAAAAGAAACTTATCATAAGATATCACTTATGAAGATCCTGTAAACATGGCTACATGTGAACAGAGTTAGGAAAGAGAACAGAGTCTCACATTTAGAAAACACTCTTATGCCTGCATTAAGGGGATGGAGAGGTGGGGTGATGCATAAAACCAGAGTTTGATATAAGCACAGGGACCGTTCCAAAAACCAACTTTGGAATAGACAAGACCTACACCTTCCTCAGTGAAAGAGACTCAAAACCCCATATTTCCCGCAGAGGAATATATCTGACTAGTAAGAATCTTAAAATCTATGTATTGATATGACTCCATAAGGAGAACAAGTGTGTCTAGAGTGGCATAAACATGGCAGCGAGAATCAGCTCAAACCCACTATAAAAAGGAATTTCAAAAGCAAAACCAAAAAACAGGGAAATTCTTTACAATTCCTTCAGGGTGTCTGAGGAAACCTGGAAAGACCCTATCTACAATGAGAGGTGGATGTGGCATAAGGCTGGACACTTGGGACTGAGAGGATTGGTGAGATTGGGTGAGCAAATGCATACCCTTTCAAGCAATAATGCATGGCCCCCATTCCATGGGTCCCAACTCTCCAGGTTGAAGGGAATATTACTACAGCTATAACATGTACAGGAAACCTAGAGAATGTACACACTGTGAATACGAAAGGTTCCTAAAACTCAACGAATAGTCCCTCTCCTGGTGCTCCAGTTTGACTTTCCAACTTCCTTACTATCAATCTCCCAACATGGAGAGACAGGCCCTTTAACCTCCTGGTTTGCACAGGATCCCAATTTGGCAGAGGATGGAAGGGACGAGGGAGAACCCATGAGAGAGTAGCTGTTAGGCATTTGGACGGGCACATGTCACTCTAATTTCCCGGCAGGAAGAAGAATTAACCAAAGTCTCAGCCACCCACCGGGAACCAGTATAGGACATGATCCAAAATTTTGGACTTGCGTTCAGCTCACAAAAAACGAGTTGAGAAATGGAGCACAGGGGCACAGCAATTCACAAACTGGCAGAGTGATAAAGGACAACTATCGTCCAAAAATCTGTTGAGGGAAGTCAACGAGGCGGACTTGAAAGCGAGGCAAAATAGCAGGAAACAGATTTCAAGAGGTACCTTGGAATCGCCTGTAAAACACAGGAAGAGGGGCACAACTTGGACAATGATGCACTTGGCCAAAAAGGGCGTATGTGTTTTCTCCTGAATATATTCAGGAGAAAACGCATACGCCCTTTTTGGCCAAGCAAGCAAGCGGGCAATGCAAATCTGCACTACAAAGAAGTATCACTTCCCACCGGTCAAAAGGGACATCCACAAAATGTGTAAAAACCAGAAAGGCAAGACAGGCCCTGGAGAACAGGGAGCCTTGTTATGCTGATGGGCGGGATGTAAATTGCCAACTGCCTCACTGGAGGAGTGCATTGTGTTCCCTAAAACAAGTAAACAACAGAGCTACAGAGCCAAGGCCACTTCCTGTCTAGGGAATATACCTTGGGAAAACTGAAAATCAATAAGAAAGAGCCACCTCCAAATTTAGGGCTGCACTGACTACAAGAACCTCAACTTGGGTACACCTTAAATATCCCAGGAAATATAAAAATGGTTCAAAACATTGTGGTACTTACGTACGATGGAATATCCCTCAGCCATGAAATCAATGTCATAAGACCAGTAGCAGCAAAGTGAGTGGATTCAGGTACGATGATTCTAAGTGAAATAAGTCACACAGAAAAAGAAACTTATCATAAGATATCACTTATGAAGATCATGTAAACATGGCTACACGTGAACTGAGTTAGGAAAGAGAACAGAGTCTCACATTTAGAAAACACTCTTATGCCTGCCTAAAGGGGATGGAGAGGTGAGGTGATGCATAAAACCAGAGTTTGATATAAGCACAGGGACCGTTCCAAAAACCAACTTTGGAATAGACAAGACCTACACCTTCCTCAGTGAAAGAGACTCAAAACCCCATATTTCCCGCAGAGGAATATATCTGACTAGTAAGAATCTTAAAATCTATGTATTGATATGACTCCATAAGGAGAACAAGTGTGTCTAGAGTGGCATAAACATGGCAGCGAGAATCAGCTCAAACCCACTATAAAAAGGAATTTCAAAAGCAAAACCAAAAAACAGGGAAATTCTTTACAATTCCTTCAGGGTGTCTGAGGAAACCTGGAAAGACCCTATCTACAATGACAGCTGAATGTGGCATAAGGCTGGACACTTGGGACTAAGAGCATTGGTGAGATTGGGTGAGCAAATGCAGACCCTTTCAAGCAATAATGCATGGCCCCCATTCCATGGGTCCCAACTCTCCAAGTTGAAGGGAATATTACTACAGCTATAACATGTACAGGAAACCTAGAGAATGGACACACTGTGAATACGAAAGGTTTCTAAAACTCAACGAATAGTCCCTCTCCTGGTGCTCCAGTTTGACTTTCCAACTGCCTTACTATCAATCTCCCAACTTGGAGAGACAGGCCCTTTAACCTCCTGGTTTGCACAGGTTCCCAATTTGGCAGAGGATGGATGGGACGAGGGAGAACCCCTGAGAGAGTAGCTGTTAGGCATTTGGAAGGGCACGTGTCACTCTAATTTCCCGGCAGGAAGAAGAATTAACCAAAGTCTCAGCCACCCACCGGGAACCAGTATAGGACATGATCCAAAATTTTGGACTTGCGTTCAGCTCACAAAAAACGAGTTGAGAAATGAAGCTCAGGGGCACAGCAATTCACAAACTGGCAGAGTGATAAAGGACAACTATCGTCCAAAAATCTGTTGAGGGAAGTCAACGAGGCGGACTTGAAAGCGAGGCAAAATAGCAGGAAACAGATTTCAAGAGGTACCTTGGAATCGCCTGTAAAGCACAGGAAGAGGGGCACAACTTGGACAATGATGCACTTGGCCAAAAAGGGCGTATGTGTTTTCTCCTGAATATATTCAGGAGAAAACGCATACGCCCTTTTTGGCCAAGCAAGCAAGCGGGCAATGCAAATCTGCACTACAAAGAAGTATCACTTCCCACCGGTCAAAAGGGACATCCACAAAATGTGTAAAAACCAGAAAGGCAAGACAGGCCCTGGAGAACAGGGAGCCTTGTTATGCTGATGGGCGGGATGTAAATTGCCAACTGCCTCACTGGAGGAGTGCATTGTGTTCCTTAAAATAAGTAAACAACAGAGCTACAGAGCCAAGGCCACTTCCTGTCTAGGGAATATACCTTGGGAAAACTGAAAATCAATAAGAAAGAGCCACCTCCAAATTTAGGGCTGCACTGACTACAAGAACCTCAACTTGGGTACACCTTAAATATCCCAGGAAATATAAAAATGGTTCAAAACATTGTGGTACTTATGTACGATGGAATATTCATCAGCCATGAAATCAATGTCATAACACCAGTAGCAGCAAAGTGAGTGGATTCAGGTACGATGATTCTAAGTGAAATAAGTCACACAGAAAAAGAAACTTATCATAAGATATCACATATGAATATCCTGTAAACATGGCTACACGTGAACTGAGTTAGGAAAGAGAACAGAGTCTCACATTTAGAAAACACTCTTATGCCTGCATTAAGGGGATGGAGAGGTGGGGTGATGCATAAAACCAGAGTTTGATATAAGCACAGGGACCGTTCCAAAAACCAACTTTGGAATAGACAAGACCTACACCTTCCTCAGTGAAAGAGACTCAAAACCCCATATTTCCCACAGAGGAATATATCTGACTAGTAAGAATCTTAAAACCTATGTATTGATATGACTCCATAAGGGAATCAAGTGTGTCTAGAGTGGCATAAACATGGCAGCGAGAATCAGCTCAAACTCAGTATAAAAAGGAATTTCAAAAGCAAAACCAAAGAACAGGGAAATTCTTTACAATTCCTTCAGGGTGTCTGAGGAAACCTGGAAAGACCCTATCTACAATGACAGCTGGATGTGGCATAAGGCTGGACACTTGGGACTGAGAGGATTGGTGAGATTGGGTGAGCAAATGCAGACCCTTTCAGGCAATAAGGCATGGCCCCCATTCCATGGGTCCCAACTCTCCAGGTTCAAGGGAATATTACTACAGCTATAACATGTACAGGAAATATAGAGAATGGACACACTGTGAATACGAAAGGTTTCTAAAACTCAACGAATAGTCCCTCTCCTGGTGCTCCAGTTTGACTTTCCAACTGCCTTACTATCAATCTCCCAACTTGGAGAGACAGGCCCTTTAACCTCCTGGTTTGCACAGGTTCCCAATTTGGCAGAGGATGGAAGGGACGAGGGAGAACCCATGAGAGAGTAGCTGTTAGGCATTTGGACGGGCACATGTCACTCTAATTTCCCAGCAGGAAGAAGAATTAAGCAAAGTCTCAGCCACCCACCGGGAACCAGTATAGGACATGATCCAAAATTTTGGACTGGCGTTCAGCTCCCAAAAAACGAGTTGAGAAATGGAGCTCAGGGGCACAGCAATTCACAAACTGGCAGAGTGATAAAGGACAACTATCGTCCAAAAATCTGTTGAGGGAAGTCAACGAGGCGGACTTGAAAGTGAGGCAAAATAGCAGGAAACAGATTTAAAGAGGTACCTTGGAATCGCCTGTAAAGCACAGGAAGAGGGGCACAACTTGGACAATGATGCACTTGGCCAAAAAGGGCGTATGTGTTTTCTCCTGAATATATTCAGGAGAAAACGCATACGCCCTTTTTGGCCAAGCAAGCAAGCGGGCAATGCAAATCTGCACTACAAAGGAGTATCACTTCCCACCGGTCAAAAGGGACATCCACAAAATGTGTAAAAACCAGAAAGGCAAGACAGGCCCTGGAGAACAGGGAGCCTTGTTATGCTGATGGGCGGGATGTAAATTGCCAACTGCCTCACTGGAGGAGTGCATTGTGTTCCCTAAAACAAGTAAACAACCAAGCTACAGAGCCATAGCCACTTCCAGTCTAGGGAATATACCTTGGGAAAACTGAAAATCAATAAGAAAGAGCCACCTCCAAATTTAGGGCTGCACTGACTACAAGAACCTCAACTTGGGTACACCTTAAATATCCCAGGAAATATAAAAATGGTTCAAAACATTGTGGTACTTACGTACGATGAAATATCCCTCAGCCATGAAATCAAGGTCATAAGACCAGTAGCAGCAAAGTGAGTGGATTCAGGTACGATGATTCTAAGTGAAATAAGTCACACAGAAAAAGAAACTTATCATAAGATATCACTTATGAAGATCCTGTAAACATGGCTACACGTGAACTGAGTTAGGAAAGAGAACAGAGTCTCACATTTAGAAAACACTCTTATGCCTGCATTAAGGGGATGGAGAGGTGGGGTGATGCATAAAACCAGAGTTTGATATAAGCACAGGGACCGTTCCAAAAACCAACTTTGGAATAGACAAGACCTACACCTTCCTCAGTGAAAGAGACTCAAAACCCCATATTTCCCGCAGAGGAATATATCTGACTAGTAAGAATCTTAAAACATATGTATTGATATGACTCCATAAGGCAAACAAGTGTGTCTAGAGTGGCATAAACATGGCAGCGAGAATCAGCTCAAGCTCACTATAAAAAGGAATCTCAAAAGCAAAACCAAAAAACAGGGAAATTCTTTACAATTCCTTCAGGGTGTCTGAGGAAACCTGGAAAGACCCTATCTACAATGACAGCTGGATGTGGCATAAGGCTGGACACTTGGGACTGAGAGGATTGGTGAGATTGGTTGAGCAAATGCAGACCCTTTCAAGCAATAATGCATGGCCCCCATTCCATGGGTCCCAACTCTCCAGGTTGAAGGGAATATTACTACAGCTATAACATGTACAGGAAACCTAGAGAATGTACACACTGTGAATACGAAAGGTTTCTAAAACTCAACGAATAGTCCCTCTCCTGGTGCTCCAGTTTGACTTTCCAACTGCCTTACTATCAATCTCCCAACTTGGAGAGACAGGCCCTTTAACCTCCTGGTTTGCACAGGTTCCCAATTTGGCAGAGGATGGAAGGGACGAGGGAGAACCCATGAGAGAGTAGCTGTTAGGCATTTGGATGGGCACATGTCACTCTAATTTCCCGGCAGGAAGAAGAATTAACCAAAGTCTCAGCCACCCACCGGGAACCAGTATAGGACATGATCCAAAATTTTGGACTGGCGTTCAGCTCACAAAAAACGAGTTGAGAAATGGAGCTCTGGGGCACAGCAATTCACAAACTGGCAGAGTGATAAAGGACAACTATCATCCAAAAATCTGTTGAGGGAAGTCAACGAGGCGGACTTGAAAGTGAGGCAAAATAGCAGGAAACAGATTTCAAGAGGTACCTTGGAATCGCCTGTAAAGCACAGGAAGAGGGGCACAACTTGGACAATGATGCACTTGGCCAAAAAGGGCGTATGTGTTTTCTCCTGAATATATTCAGGAGAAAACGCATATGCCCTTTTTGGCCAAGCAAGCAAGCGGGCAATGCAAATCTGCACTACAAAGAAGTATCACTTCCCACCGGTCAAAAGGGACATCCACAAAATGTGTAAAAACCAGAAAGGCAAGACAGGCCCTGGAGAACAGGGAGCCTTGTTATGCTGATGGGCGGGATGTAAATTGCCAACTGCCTCACTGGAGGAGTGCATTGTGTTCCCTAAAACAAGTAAACAACAGAGCTACAGAGCCAAGGCCACTTCCTGTCTAGGGAATATACCTTGGGAAAACTGAAAATCAATAAGAAAGAGCCACCTCCAAATTTAGGGCTGCACTGACTATAAGAACCTCAACTTGGGTACACCTTAAATATCCCAGGAAATATAAAAATGGTTCAAAACATTGTGGTACTTACGTACGATGGAATATCCCTCAGCCATGAAATCAATGTCATAAGACCAGTAGCAGCAAAGTGAGTGGATTCAGGTACGATGATTCTAAGTGAAATAAGTCACACAGAAAAAGAAACTTATCATAAGATATCACTTATGAAGATCCTGTAAACATGGCTACACGTGAACAGAGTTAGGAAAGAGAACAGAGTCTCACATTTAGAAAACACTCTTATGCCTGCCTAAAGGGGATGGAGAGGTGGGGTGATGCATAAAACCAGAGTTTGATATAAGCACAGGGACCGTTCCAAAAACCAACTTTGGAATAGACAAGACCTACACCTTCCTCAGTGAAAGAGACTCAAAACCCCATATTTCCCGCAGAGGAATATATCTGACTAGTAAGAATCTTAAAATCTATGTATTGATATGACTCCATAAGGAGAACAAGTGTGTCTAGAGTGGCATAAACATGGCAGCGAGAATCATCTCAAACCCACTATAAAAAGGAATTTCAAAAGCAAAACCAAAAAACAGGGAAATTCTTTACAATTCCTTCAGGGTGTCTGAGGAAACCTGGAAAGACCCTATCTACAATGACAGCTGGATGTGGCATAAGGCTGGACACTTGGGACTGAGACGATTGGTGAGATTGGGTGAGCAAATGCAGACCCTTTCAAGCAATAATGCATGGCCCCCATTCCATGGGTCCCAACTCTCCAGGTTCAAGGGAATATTACTACAGCTATAACATGTACAGGAAACCTAGAGAATGGACACACTGTGAATAAGAAAGGTTTCTAAAACTCAACGAATAGTCCCTCTCCTGGTGCTCCAGTTTGACTTTCCAACTGCCTTACTATCAATCTCCCAACTTGGAGAGACAGGCCCTTTAACCTCCTGGTTTGCACAGGTTCCCAATTTGGCAGAGGATTGAAGGGACGAGGGAGAACCCATGAGAGAGTAGCTGTTAGGCATTTGGACGGGCACATGTCACTCTAATTTCCCGGCAGGAAGAAGAATTAACCAAAGTCTCAGCCACCCACCGGGAACCAGTATAGGACATGATCCAAAATTTTGGACTGGCGTTCAGCTCCCAAAAAACGAGTTGAGAAATGGAGCTCAGGGGCACAGCAATTCACAAACTGGCAGAGTGATAAAGGACAACTATCGTCCAAAAATCTGTTGAGGGAAGTCAACGAGGCGGACTTGAAAGTGAGGCAAAATAGCAGGAAACAGATTTCAAGAGGTATCTTGGAATCGCCTGTAAAGCACAGGAAGAGGGGCACAACTTGGACAATGATGCACTTGGCCAAAAAGGGCGTATGTGTTTTCTCCTGAATATATTCAGGAGAAAACGCATACGCCCTTTTTGGCCAAGCAAGCAAGCGGGCAATGCAAATCTGCACTACAAAGAAGTATCACTTCCCACCGGTCAAAAGGGACATCCACAAAATGTGTAAAAACCAGAAAGGCAAGACAGGCCCTGGAGAACAGGGAGCCTTGTTATGCTGATGGGCGGGATGTAAATTGCCAACTGCCTCACTGGAGGAGTGCATTGTGTTCCCTAAAACAAGTAAACAACAGAGCTACAGAGCCAAGGCCACTTCCTGTCTAGGGAATATACCTTGGGAAAACTGAAAATCAATAAGAAAGAGCCACCTCCAAATTTAGGGCTGCACTGACTATAAGAACCTCAACTTGGGTACACCTTAAATATCCCAGGAAATATAAAAATGGTTCAAAACATTGTGGTACTTACATACGATGGAATATCCCTCAGCCATGAAATCAATGTCATAAGACCAGTAGCAGCAAAGTGAGTGGATTCAGGTACGATGATTCTAAGTGAAATAAGTCACACAGAAAAAGAAACTTATCATAAGATATCACTTATGAAGATCCTGTAAACATGGCTACATGTGAACAGAGTTAGGAAAGAGAACAGAGTCTCACATTTAGAAAACACTCTTATGCCTGCATTAATGGGATGGAGAGGTGGGGTGATGCATAAAACCAGAGTTTGATATAAGCACAGGGACCGTTCCAAAAACCAACTTTGGAATAGACAAGACCTACACCTTCCTCAGTGAAAGAGACTCAAAACCCCATATTTCCCGCAGAGGAATATATCTGACTAGTAAGAATCTTAAAATCTATGTATTGATATGACTCCATAAGGAGAACAAGTGTGTCTAGAGTGGCATAAACATGGCAGCGAGAATCAGCTCAAACCCACTCTAAAAAGGAATTTCAAAAGCAAAACCAAAAAACAGGGAAATTCTTTACAATTCCTTCAGGGTGTCTGAGGAAACCTGGAAAGACCCTATCTACAATGACAGCTGGATATGGCATAAGGCTGGACACTTGGGACTGAGAGGATTGGTGAGATTGGGTGAGCAAATGCAGACCCTTTCAAGCAATAATGCATGGCCCCCATTCCATGGGTCCCAACTCTCCAGGTTCAAGGGAATATTACTACAGCTATAACATGTACAGGAAACCTAGAGAATGGACACACTGTGAATAAGAAAGGTTTCTAAAACTCAACGAATAGTCCCTCTCCTGGTGCTCCAGTTTGACTTTCCAACTGCCTTACTATCAATCTCCCAACTTGGAGAGACAGGCCCTTTAACCTCCTGGTTTGCACAGGTTCCCAATTTGGCAGAGGATGGATGGGACGAGGGAGAGCCCCTGAGAGAGTAGCTGTTAGGCATTTGGAAGGGCACATGTCACTCTAATTTCCCGGCAGGAAGAAGAATTAACCAAAGTCTCAGCCACCCACCGGGAACCAGTATAGGACATGATCCAAAATTTTGGACTTGCGTTCAGCTCACAAAAAAAGAGTTGAGAAATGGAGCTCAGGGGCACAGCAATTCACAAACTGGCAGAGTGATAAAGAACAACTATCGTCCAAAAATCTGTTGAGGGAAGTCAACGAGGCGGACTTGAAAGTGAGGCAAAATAGCAGGAAACAGATTTCAAGAGGTACCTTGGAATCGCCTGTAAAGCACAGGAAGAGGGGCACAACTTGGACAATGATGCACTTGGCCAAAAAGGGCGTATGCGTTTTCTCCTGAATATATTCAGGAGAAAACGCATACGCCCTTTTTGGCCAAGCAAGCAAGCGGGCAATGCAAATCTGCACTACAAAGAAGTATCACTTCCCACCGGTCAAAAGGGACATCCACAAAATGTGTAAAAACCAGAAAGGCAAGACAGGCCCTGGAGAACAGGGAGCCTTGTTATGCTGATGGGCGGGATGTAAATTGCCAACTGCCTCACTGGAGGAGTGCATTGTGTTCCCTAAAACAAGTAAACAACAGAGCTACAGAGCCAAAGCCACTTCCAGTCTAGGGAATATACCTTGGGAAAACTGAAAATCAATAAGAAAGAGCCACCTCCAAATTTAGGGCTGCACTGACTACAAGAACCTCAACTTGGGTACACCTTAAATATCCCAGGAAATATAAAAATGGTTCAAAACATTGTGGTACTTACGTACGATGGAATATTCATCAGCCATGAAATCAATGTCATAAGACCAGTAGCAGCAAAGTGAGTGGATTCAGGTACGATGATTCTAAGTGAAATAAGTCACACAGAAAAAGAAACTTATCATAAGATATCACTTATGAAGATCCTGTAAACATGGCTACACGTGAACTGAGTTAGGAAAGAGAACAGAGTCTCACATTTAGAAAACACTCTTATGCCTGCATTAAGGGGATGGAGAGGTGGGGTGATGCATAAAACCAGAGTTTGATATAAGCACAGGGACCGTTCCAAAAACCAACTTTGGAATAGACAAGACCTACACCTTCCTCAGTGAAAGAGACTCAAAACCCCATATTTCCCGCAGAGGAATATATCTGACTAGTAAGAATCTTAAAACCTATGTATTGATATGACTCCATAAGGCAAACAAGTGTGTCTAGAGTGGCATAAACATGGCAGCGAGAATCAGCTCAAACTCACTATAAAAAGGAATTTCAAAAGGAAAACCAAAAAACAGGGAAATTCTTTACAATTCCTTCAGGGTGTGTGAGGAAACCTGGAAAGACCCTATCTACAATGACAGCTGGATGTGGCATAAGGCTGGACACTTGGGACTGAGAGGATTGGTGAGATTGGGTGAGCAAATGCAGACCCTTTCAAGCAATAATGCATGGCCCCCATTCCATGGGTCCCAACTCTCCAGGTTGAAGGGAATATTACTACAGCTATAACATGTACAGGAAACCTAGAGAATGTACACACTGTGAATACGAAAGGTTTCTAAAACTCAACGAATAGTCCCTCTCCTGGTGCTCCAGTTTGACTTTCCAACTGCCTTACTATCAATCTCCCAACTTGGAGAGACAGGCCCTTTAACCTCCTGGTTTGCACAGGTTCCCAATTTGGCAGAGGATGGAAGGGACGAGGGAGAACCCATGAGAGAGTAGCTGTTAGGCATTTGGACGGGCACATGTCACTCTAATTTCCCGGCAGGAAGAAGAATTAACCAAAGTCTCAGCCACCCACCGGGAACCAGTATAGGACATGATCCAAAATTTTGGACTGGCGTTCAGCTCCCAAAAAACGAGTTGAGAAATGGAGCTCAGGGGCACAGCAATTCACAAACTGGCAGAGTGATAAAGGACAACTATCGTCCAAAAATCTGTTGAGGGAAGTCAACGAGGCGGACTTGAAAGTGAGGCAAAATAGCAGGAAACAGATTTCAAGAGGTATCTTGGAATCGCCTGTAAAGCACAGGAAGAGGGGCACAACTTGGACAATGATGCACTTGGCCAAAAAGGGCGTATGTGTTTTCTCCTGAATATATTCAGGAGAAAACGCATACGCCCTTTTTGGCCAAGCAAGCAAGCGGGCAATGCAAATCTGCACTACAAAGAAGTATCACTTCCCACCGGTCAAAAGGGACATCCACAAAATGTGTAAAAACCAGAAAGGCAAGACAGGCCCTGGAGAACAGGGAGCCTTGTTATGCTGATGGGCGGGATGTAAATTGCCAACTGCCTCACTGGAGGAGTGCATTGTGTTCCCTAAAACAAGTAAACAACAGAGCTACAGAGCCAAGGCCACTTCCTGTCTAGGGAATATACCTTGGGAAAACTGAAAATCAATAAGAAAGAGCCACCTCCAAATTTAGGGCTGCACTGACTATAAGAACCTCAACTTGGGTACACCTTAAATATCCCAGGAAATATAAAAATGGTTCAAAACATTGTGGTACTTACATACGATGGAATATCCCTCAGCCATGAAATCAATGTCATAAGACCAGTAGCAGCAAAGTGAGTGGATTCAGGTACGATGATTCTAAGTGAAATAAGTCACACAGAAAAAGAAACTTATCATAAGATATCACTTATGAAGATCCTGTAAACATGGCTACATGTGAACAGAGTTAGGAAAGAGAACAGAGTCTCACATTTAGAAAACACTCTTATGCCTGCATTAATGGGATGGAGAGGTGGGGTGATGCATAAAACCAGAGTTTGATATAAGCACAGGGACCGTTCCAAAAACCAACTTTGGAATAGACAAGACCTACACCTTCCTCAGTGAAAGAGACTCAAAACCCCATATTTCCCGCAGAGGAATATATCTGACTAGTAAGAATCTTAAAATCTATGTATTGATATGACTCCATAAGGAGAACAAGTGTGTCTAGAGTGGCATAAACATGGCAGCGAGAATCAGCTCAAACCCACTCTAAAAAGGAATTTCAAAAGCAAAACCAAAAAACAGGGAAATTCTTTACAATTCCTTCAGGGTGTCTGAGGAAACCTGGAAAGACCCTATCTACAATGACAGCTGGATATGGCATAAGGCTGGACACTTGGGACTGAGAGGATTGGTGAGATTGGGTGAGCAAATGCAGACCCTTTCAAGCAATAATGCATGGCCCCCATTCCATGGGTCCCAACTCTCCAGGTTCAAGGGAATATTACTACAGCTATAACATGTACAGGAAACCTAGAGAATGGACACACTGTGAATAAGAAAGGTTTCTAAAACTCAACGAATAGTCCCTCTCCTGGTGCTCCAGTTTGACTTTCCAACTGCCTTACTATCAATCTCCCAACTTGGAGAGACAGGCCCTTTAACCTCCTGGTTTGCACAGGTTCCCAATTTGGCAGAGGATGGATGGGACGAGGGAGAGCCCCTGAGAGAGTAGCTGTTAGGCATTTGGAAGGGCACATGTCACTCTAATTTCCCGGCAGGAAGAAGAATTAACCAAAGTCTCAGCCACCCACCGGGAACCAGTATAGGACATGATCCAAAATTTTGGACTTGCGTTCAGCTCACAAAAAAAGAGTTGAGAAATGGAGCTCAGGGGCACAGCAATTCACAAACTGGCAGAGTGATAAAGAACAACTATCGTCCAAAAATCTGTTGAGGGAAGTCAACGAGGCGGACTTGAAAGTGAGGCAAAATAGCAGGAAACAGATTTCAAGAGGTACCTTGGAATCGCCTGTAAAGCACAGGAAGAGGGGCACAACTTGGACAATGATGCACTTAGCCAAAAAGGGCGTATGCGTTTTCTCCTGAATATATTCAGGAGAAAACGCATACGCCCTTTTTGGCCAAGCAAGCAAGCGGGCAATGCAAATCTGCACTACAAAGAAGTATCACTTCCCACCGGTCAAAAGGGACATCCACAAAATGTGTAAAAACCAGAAAGGCAAGACAGGCCCTGGAGAACAGGGAGCCTTGTTATGCTGATGGGCGGGATGTAAATTGCCAACTGCCTCACTGGAGGAGTGCATTGTGTTCCCTAAAACAAGTAAACAACAGAGCTACAGAGCCAAAGCCACTTCCAGTCTAGGGAATATACCTTGGGAAAACTGAAAATCAATAAGAAAGAGCCACCTCCAAATTTAGGGCTGCACTGACTACAAGAACCTCAACTTGGGTACACCTTAAATATCCCAGGAAATATAAAAATGGTTCAAAACATTGTGGTACTTACGTACGATGGAATATTCATCAGCCATGAAATCAATGTCATAAGACCAGTAGCAGCAAAGTGAGTGGATTCAGGTACGATGATTCTAAGTGAAATAAGTCACACAGAAAAAGAAACTTATCATAAGATATCACTTATGAAGATCCTGTAAACATGGCTACACGTGAACTGAGTTAGGAAAGAGAACAGAGTCTCACATTTAGAAAACACTCTTATGCCTGCATTAAGGGGATGGAGAGGTGGGGTGATGCATAAAACCAGAGTTTGATATAAGCACAGGGACCGTTCCAAAAACCAACTTTGGAATAGACAAGACCTACACCTTCCTCAGTGAAAGAGACTCAAAACCCCATATTTCCCGCAGAGGAATATATCTGACTAGTAAGAATCTTAAAACCTATGTATTGATATGACTCCATAAGGCAAACAAGTGTGTCTAGAGTGGCATAAACATGGCAGCGAGAATCAGCTCAAACTCACTATAAAAAGGAATTTCAAAAGGAAAACCAAAAAACAGGGAAATTCTTTACAATTCCTTCAGGGTGTGTGAGGAAACCTGGAAAGACCCTATCTACAATGACAGCTGGATGTGGCATAAGGCTGGACACTTGGGACTGAGAGGATTGGTGAGATTGGGTGAGCAAATGCAGACCCTTTCAAGCAATAATGCATGGCCCCCATTCCATGGGTCCCAACTCTCCAGGTTGAAGGGAATATTACTACAGCTATAACATGTACAGGAAACCTAGAGAATGTACACACTGTGAATACGAAAGGTTTCTAAAACTCAACGAATAGTCCCTCTCCTGGTGCTCTAGTTTGACTTTCCAACTGCCTTACTATCAATCTCCCAACTTGGAGAGACAGGCCCTTTAACCTCCTGGTTTGCACAGGTTCCCAATTTGGCAGAGGATGGAAGGGACGAGGGAGAACCCATGAGAGAGTAGCTGTTAGGCATTTGGACGGGCACATGTCACTCTAATTTCCCGGCAGGAAGAAGAATTAACCAAAGTCTCAGCCACCCACCGGGAACCAGTATAGGACATGATCCAAAATTTTGGACTGGCGTTCAGCTCCCAAAAAACGAGTTGAGAAATGGAGCTCAGGGGCACAGCAATTCACAAACTGGCAGAGTGATAAAGGACAACTATCGTCCAAAAATCTGTTGAGGGAAGTCAACGAGGCGGACTTGAAAGTGAGGCAAAATAGCAGGAAACAGATTTCAAGAGGTACCTTGGAATCGCCTGTAAAGCACAGGAAGAGGGGCACAACTTGGACAATGATGCACTTGGCCAAAAAGGGCGTATGTGTTTTCTCCTGAATATATTCAGGAGAAAACGCATACGCCCTTTTTGGCCAAGCAAGCAAGCGGGCAATGCAAATCTGCACTACAAAGAAGTATCACTTCCCACCGGTCAAAAGGGACATCCACAAAATGTGTAAAAACCAGAAAGGCAAGACAGGCCCTGGAGAACAGGGAGCCTTGTTATGCTGATGGGCGGGATGTAAATTGCCAACTGCCTCACTGGAGGAGTGCATTGTGTTCCCTAAAACAAGTAAACAACAGAGCTACAGAGCCAAGGCCACTTCCTGTCTAGGGAATATACCTTGGGAAAACTGAAAATCAATAAGAAAGAGCCAACTCCAAATTTAGGGCTGCACTGACTATAAGAACCTCAACTTGGGTACACCTTAAATATCCCAGGAAATATAAAAATGGTTCAAAACATTGTGGTACTTACGTACGATGGAATATCCCTCAGCCATGAAATCAATGTCATAAGACCAGTAGCAGCAAAGTGAGTGGATTCAGGTACGATGATTCTAAGTGAAATAAGTCACACAGAAAAAGAAACTTATCATAAGATATCACTTATGAAGATCCTGTAAACATGGCTACACGTGAACTGAGTTAGGAAAGAGAACAGAGTCTCACATTTAGAAAACACTCTTATGCCTGCCTAAAGGGGATGGAGAGGTGGGGTGATGCATAAAACCAGAGTTTGATATAAGCACAGGGACCGTTCCAAAAACCAACTTTGGAATAGACAAGACCTACACCTTCCTCAGTGAAAGAGACTCAAAACCCCATATTTCCCACAGAGGAATATATCTGACTAGTAAGAATCTTAAAATCTATGTATTGATATGACTCCATAAGGAGAACAAGTGTGTCTAGAGTGGCATAAACATGGCAGCGAGAATCAGCTCAAACCCACTCTAAAAAGGAATTTCAAAAGCAAAACCAAAAAACAGGGAAATTCTTTACAATTCCTTCAGGGTGTCTGAGGAATCCTGGAAAGACCCTATCTACAATGACAGCTGGATGTGGCATAAGGCTGGACACTTGGGACTGAGAGGATTGGTGAGATTGGGTGAGCAAATGCAGACCCTTTCAAGCAATAATGCATGGCCCCCATTCCATGGGTCCCAACTCTCCAGGTTGAAGGGAATATTACTACAGCTATAACATGTACAGGAAACCTAGAGAATGGACACACTGTGAATACGAAAGCTTTCTAAAACTCAACGAATAGTCCCTCTCCTGGTGCTCCAGTTTGACTTTCCAACTGCCTTACTATCAATCTCCCAACTTGGAGAGACAGGCCCTTTAACCTCCTGGTTTGCACAGGTTCCCAATTTGGCAGAGGATTGATGGGACGAGGGAGAGCCCCTGAGAGAGTAGCTGTTAGGCATTTGGAAGAGCACATGTCACTCTAATTTCCCGGCAGGAAGAAGAATTAACCAAAGTCTCAGCCACCCACCGGGAACCAGTATAGGACATGATCCAAAATTTTGGACTTGCGTTCAGCTCACAAAAAACGAGTTGAGAAATGGAGCTCAGGGGCACAGCAATTCACAAACTGGCAGAGTGATAAAGGACAACTATCGTCCAAAAATCTGTTGAGGGAAGTCAACGAGGCGGACTTGAAAGCGAGGCAAAATAGCAGGAAACAGATTTCAAGAGGTACCTTGGAATCGCCTGTAAAGCACAGGAAGAGGGGCACAACTTGGACAATGATGCACTTGGCCAAAAAGGGCGTATGCGTTTTCTCCTGAATATATTCAGGAGAAAACGCATACGCCCTTTTTGGCCAAGCAAGCAAACAGGCAATGCAAATCTGCACTACAAAGAAGTATCACTTCCCACCGGTCAAAAGGGACATCCACAAAATGTGTAAAAACCAGAAAGGCAAGACAGGCCCTGGAGAACAGGGAGCCTTGTTATGCTGATGGGCGGGATGTAAATTGCCAACTGCCTCACTGGAGGAGTGCATTGTGTTCCCTAAAACAAGTAAACAACAGAGCTACAGAGCCAAAGCCACTTCCAGTCTAGGGAATATACCTTGGGAAAACTGAAAATCAATAAGAAAGAGCCACCTCCAAATTTAGGGCTGCACTGACTACAAGAACCTCAACTTGGGTACACCTTAAATATCCCAGGAAATATAAAAATGGTTCAAAACATTGTGGTACTTACGTACGATGGAATATTCCTCAGCCATGACATCAATGTCATAAGACCAGTAGCAGCAAAGTGAGTGGATTCAGGTACGATGATTCTAAGTGAAATAAGTCACACAGAAAAAGAAACTTATCATAAGATATCACTTATGAAGATCCTGTAAACATGGCTACACGTGAACTGAGTTAGGAAAGAGAACAGAGTCTCACATTTAGAAAACAAACTTATGCCTGCATTAAGGGGATGGAGAGGTGAGGTGATGCATAAAACCAGAGTTTGTTATAAGCACAGGGACCGTTCCAAAAACCAACTTTGGAATAGACAAGACCTACACCTGCCTCAGTGAAAGAGACTCAAAACCCCATATTTCCCACAGAGGAATATATCTGACTAGTAAGAATCTTAAAACATATGTATTGATATGACTCCATAAGGCAAACAAGTGTGTCTAGAGTGGCATAAACATGGCAGCGAGAATCAGCTCAAACTCACTATAAAAAGGAATTTCAAAAGCAAAACCAAAAAACAGGGAAATTCTTTACAATTCCTTCAGGGTGTCTGAGGAAACCTGGAAAGACCCTATCTACAATGACAGCTGGATGTGGCATAAGGCTGGACACTTGGGACTGAGAGGATTGGTGAGATTGGGTGAGCAAATGCAGACCCTTTCAAGCAATAATGCATGGCCCCCATTCCATGGGTCCCAAGTCTCCAGGTTGAAGGGAATATTACTACAGCTATAACATGTACAGGAAACCTAGAGAATGTACACACTGTGAATACGAAAGGTTTCTAAAACTCAACGAATAGTCCCTCTCCTGGTGCTCCAGTTTGACTTTCCAACTGCCTTACTATCAATCTCCCAACTTGGAGAGACAGGCCCTTTAACCTCCTGGTTTGCACAGGTTCCCAATTTGGCAGAGGATGGAAGGGACGAGGGAGAACCCATGAGAGAGTAGCTGTTAGGCATTTGGACGGGCACATGTCACTCTAATTTCCCGGCAGGAAGAAGAATTAACCAAAGTCTCAGCCACCCACCGGGAACCAGTATAGGACATGATCCAAAATTTTGGACTGGCGTTCAGCTCCCAAAAAACGAGTTGAGAAATGGAGCTCAGGGGCACAGCAATTCACAAACTGGCAGAGTGATAAAGGACAACTATCGTCCAAAAATCTGTTGAGGGAAGTCAACGAGGCGGACTTGAAAGTGAGGCAAAATAGCAGGAAACAGATTTCAAGAGGTACCTTGGAATCGCCTGTAAAGCACAGGAAGAGGGGCACAACTTGGACAATGATGCACTTGGCCAAAAAGGGCGTATGTGTTTTCTCCTGAATATATTCAGGAGAAAACGCATACGCCCTTTTTGGCCAAGCAAGCAAGCGGGCAATGCAAATCTGCACTACAAAGAAGTATCACTTCCCACCGGTCAAAAGGGACATCCACAAAATGTGTAAAAACCAGAAAGGCAAGACAGGCCCTGGAGAACAGGGAGCCTTGTTATGCTGATGGGCGGGATGTAAATTGCCAACTGCCTCACTGGAGGAGTGCATTGTGTTCCCTAAAACAAGTAAACAACAGAGCTACAGAGCCAAGGCCACTTCCTGTCTAGGGAATATACCTTGGGAAAACTGAAAATCAATAAGAAAGAGCCACCTCCAAATTTAGGGCTGCACTGACTATAAGAACCTCAACTTGGGTACACCTTAAATATCCCAGGAAATATAAAAATGGTTCAAAACATTGTGGTACTTACGTACGATGGAATATCCCTCAGCCATGAAATCAATGTCATAAAACCGGTAGCAGCAAAGTGAGTGGATTCAGGTACGATGATTCTAAGTGAAATAAGTCACATAGAAAAAGAAACTTATCATAAGATATCACTTATGAAGATCCTGTAAACATGGCTACACGTGAACTGAGTTAGGAAAGAGAACAGAGTCTCACATTTAGAAAACACTCTTATGCCTGACTAAAGGGGATGAAGAGGTGGGGTGATGCATAAAACCAGAGTTTGATATAAGCACAGGGACCGTTCCAAAAACCAACTTTGGAATAGACAAGACCTACACCTTCCTCAGTGAAAGAGACTCAAAACCCCATATTTCCCGCAGAGGAATATATCTGACTAGTAAGAATCTTAAAATCTATGTATTGATATGACTCCATAAGGAGAACAAGTGTGTCTAGAGTGGCATAAACATGGCAGCGAGAATCAGCTCAAACCCACTCTAAAAAGGAATTTCAAAAGCAAAACCAAAAAACAGGGAAATTCTTTACAATTCCTTCAGGGTGTCTGAGGAAACCTGGAAAGACCCTATCTACCATGACAGCTTGATGTGGCATAAGGCTGGACACTTGGGACTGAGAGGATTGGTGAGATTGGGTGAGCAAATGCAGACCCTTTCAAGCAATAATGCATGGCCCCCATTCCATGGGTCCCAACTCTCCAGGTTGAAGGGAATATTACTACAGCTATAACATGTACAGGAAACCTAGAGAATGGACACACTGTGAATACGAAAGGTTTCTAAAACTCAACGAATAGTCCCTCTCCTGGTGCTCCAGTTTGACTTTCCAACTGCCTTACTATCAATCTCCCAACTTGGAGAGACAGGCCCTTTAACCTCCTGGTTTGCACAGGTTCCCAATTTGGCAGAGGATGGTTGGGACGAGGGAGAAATCCTGAGAGAGTAGCTGTTAGGCATTTGGACGGGCACATGACACTCTAATTTCCCGGCAGGAAGAAGAATTAACCAAAGTCTCAGCCACCCACCGGGAACCAGTATAGGACATGATCCAAAATTTTGTACTGGCGTTCAGCTCCCAAAAAACGAGTTGAGAAATGGAGCTCAGGGGCACAGCAATTCACAAACTGGCAGAGTGATAAAGGACAACTATCGTCCAAAAATCTGTTGAGGGAAGTCAACGAGGCGGACTTGAATGTGAGGCAAAATAGCAAGAAACAGATTTCAAGAGGTACCTTGGAATCGCCTGTAAAGCACAGGAAGAGGGGCACAACTTGGACAATGATGCACTTGGCCAAAAAGGGCGTATGCGTTTTCTCCTGAATATATTCAGGAGAAAACGCATACGCCCTTTTTGGCCAAGCAAGCAAGCGGGCAATGCAAATCTGCACTACAAAGAAGTATCACTTCCCACCGGTCAAAAGGGACATCCACAAAATGTGTAAAAACCAGAAAGGCAAGACAGGCCCTGGAGAACAGGGAGCCTTGTTATGCTGATGGGCGAGATGTAAATTTCCAACTGCCTCACTGGAGGAGTGCATTGTGTTCCCTAAAACAAGTAAACAACAGAGCTACAGAGCCAAGGCCACTTCCTGTCTAGGGAATATACCTTGGGAAAACTGAAAATCAATAAGAAAGAGCCACCTCCAAATTTAGGGCTGCACTGACTATAAGAACCTCAACTTGGGTACACCTTAAATATCCCAGGAAATATAAAAATGGTTCAAAACATTGTGGTACTTACGTACGATGGAATATCCCTCAGCCATGAAATCAATGTCATAAGACCGGTAGCAGCAAAGTGAGTGGATTCAGGTACGATGATTCTAAGTGAAATAAGTCACACAGAAAAAGAAACTTATCATAAGATATCACTTATGAAGATCCTGTAAACATGGCTACACGTGAACTGAGTTAGGAAAGAGAACAGAGTCTCACATTTAGAAAACACTCTTATGCCTGCCTAAAGGGGATGGAGAGGTGGGGTGATGCATAAAACCAGAGTTTGATATAAGCACAGGGACCGTTCCAAAAACCAACTTTGGAATAGACAAGACCTACACCTTCCTCAGTGAAAGAGACTCAAAACCCCATATTTCCCGCAGAGGAATATATCTGACTAGTAAGAATCTTAAAATCTATGTATTGATATGACTCCATAAGGAGAACAAGTGTGTCTAGAGTGGCATAAACATGGCAGCGAGAATCAGCTCAAACCCACTATAAAAAGGAATTTCAAAAGCAAAACCAAAAAACAGGGAAATTCTTTACAATTCCTTCAGGGTGTCTGAGGAAACCTGGAAAGACCCTATCTACAATGACAGCTGGATGTGGCATAAGGCTGGACACTTGGGACTGAGAGGATTGGTGAGATTGGGTGAGCAAATGCAGACCCTTTCAAGCAATAATGCATGGCCCCCATTCCATGGGTCCCAACTCTCCAGGTTGAAGGGAATATTACTACAGCTATAACATGTACAGGAAACCTAGAGAATGGACACAATGTGAATACGAAAGGTTTCTAAAACTCAACGAATAGTCCCTCTCCTGGTGCTCCAGTTTGACTTTCCAACTGCCTTACTATCAATCTCCCAACTTGGAGAGACAGGCAATTTAACCTCCTGGTTTGCACAGGTTCCCAATTTGGCAGAGGATGGATGGGACGAGGGAGAGCCCCTGAGAGAGTAGCTGTTAGGCATTTGGAAGAGCACATGTCACTCTAATTTCCCGGCAGGAAGAAGAATTAACCAAAGTCTCAGCCACACACCGGGAAACAGTATAGGACATGATCCAAAATTTTGGACTTGCGTTCAGCTCCCAAAAAACGAGTTGAGAAATGGAGCTCAGGGGCACAGCAATTCACAAACTGGCAGAGTGATAAAGGACAACTATCGTCCAAAAATCTGTTGAGGGAAGTCAACGAGGCGGACTTGAAAGCGAGGCAAAATAGCAGGAAACAGATTTCAAGAGGTACCTTGGAATCGCCTGTAAAGCACAGGAAGAGGGGCACAACTTGGACAATGATGCACTTGGCCAAAAAGGGCGTATGCGTTTTCTCCTGAATATATTCAGGAGAAAACGCATACGCCCTTTTTGGCCAAGCAAGCAAGCAGGCAATGCAAATCTGCACTACAAAGAAGTATCACTTCCCACCGGTCAAAAGGGACATCCACAAAATGTGTAAAAACCAGAAAGGCAAGACAGGCCCTGGAGAACAGGGAGCCTTGTTATGCTGATGGGCGGGATGTAAATTGCCAACTGCCTCACTGGAGGAGTGCATTGTGTTCCCTAAAACAAGTAAACAACAGAGCTACAGAGCCAAAGCCACTTCCAGTCTAGGGAATATACCTTGGGAAAACTGAAAATCAATAAGAAAGAGCCACCTCCAAATTTAGGGCTGCACTGACTACAAGAACCTCAACTTGGGTACACCTTAAATATCCCAGGAAATATAAAAATGGTTCAAAACATTGTGGTTCTTACGTACGATGGAATATTCCTCAGCCATGACATCAATGTCATAAGACCAGTAGCAGCAAAGTGAGTGGATTCAGGTACGATGATTCTAAGTGAAATAAGTCACACAGAAAAAGAAACTTATCATAAGATATCACTTATGAAGATCCTGTAAACATGGCTACACGTGAACTGAGTTAGGAAAGAGAACAGAGTCTCACATTTAGAAAACACACTTATGCCTGCATTAAGGGGATGGAGAGGTGAGGTGATGCATAAAACCAGAGTTTGTTATAAGCACAGGGACCGTTCCAAAAACCAACTTTGGAATAGACAAGACCTACACCTGCCTCAGTGAAAGAGACTCAAAACCCCATATTTCCCACAGAGGAATATATCTGACTAGTAAGAATCTTAAAACCTATGTATTGATATGACACCATAAGGCAAACAAGTGTGTCTAGAGTGGCATAAACATGGCAGCGAGAATCAGCTCAAACTCACTATAAAAAGGAATTTCAAAAGCAAAACCAAAAAACAGGGAAATTCTTTACAATTCCTTCAGGGTGTCTGAGGAAACCTGGAAAGACCCTATCTACAATGACAGCTGGATGTGGCATAAGGCTGGACACTTGGGACTGAGAGGATTGGTGAGATTGGGTGAGCAAATGCAGACCCTTTCAAGCAATAATGTATGGCCCCCATTCCATGGGTCCCAAGTCTCCAGGTTGAAGGGAATATTACTACAGCTATAACATGTACAGGAAACCTAGAGAATGGACACACTGTGAATACGAAAGGTTTCTAAAACTCAACGAATAGTCCCTCTCCTGGTGCTCCAGTTTGACTTTCCAACTGCCTTACTATCAATCTCCCAACTTGGAGAGACAGGCCCTTTAACCTCCTGGTTTGCACAGGTTCCCAATTTGGCAGAGGATGGAAGGGACGAGGGAGAACCCATGAGAGAGTAGCTGTTAGGCATTTGGACGGGCACATGTCACTCTAATTTCCCGGCAGGAAGAAGAATTAACCAAAGTCTCAGCCACCCACCGGGAACCAGTATAGGACATGATCCAAAATTTTGGACTTGCGTTCAGCTCCCAAAAAACGAGTTGAGAAATGGAGCTCAGGGGCACAGCAATTCACAAACTGGCAGAGTGATAAAGGACAACTATCGTCCAAAAATCTGTTGAGGGAAGTCATCGAGGCGGACTTGAATGTGAGGCAAAATAGCAGGAAACAGATTTCAAGAGGTACCTTGGAATCGCCTGTAAAGCACAGGAAGAGGGGCACAACTTGGACAATGATGCACTTGGCCAAAAAGGGTGTATGTGTTTTCTCCTGAATATATTCAGGAGAAAACGCATACGCCCTTTTTGGCCAAGCAAGCAAGCGGGCAATGCAATTCTGCACTACAAAGAAGTATCACTTCCCACCGGTCAAAAGGGACATCCACAAAATGTGTAAAAACCAGAAAGGCAAGACAGGCCCTGGAGAACAGGGAGCCTTGTTATGCTGATAGGCGGGATGTAAGTTGCCAACTGCCTCACTGGAGGAGTGCATTGTGTTCCCTAAAACAAGTAAACAACAGAGCTACAGAGCCAAGGCCACTTCCTGTCTAGGGAATATACCTTGGGAAAACTGAAAATCAATAAGAAAGAGCCACCTCCAAATTTAGGGCTGCACAGACTACAAGAACCTCAACTTGGGTACACCCTAAATATCCCAGGAAATATAAAAATGGTTCAAAACATTGTGGTACTTACGTACGATGGAATATCCCTCAGCCATGAAATCAATGTCATAAGACCGGTAGCAGCAAAGTGAGTGGATTCAGGTACGATGATTCTAAGTGAAATAAGTCACACAGAAAAAGAAACTTAATATAAGATATCACTTATGAAGATCCTGCAAACATGGCTACACGTGAACTGAGTTAGGAAAGAGAACAGAGTCTCACATTTAGAAAACACTCTTATGCCTGCCTAAAGGGGATGAAGAGGTGGGGTGATGCATAAAACCAGAGTTTGATATAAGCACAGGGACCGTTCCAAAAACCAACTTTGGAATAGACAAGACCTACACCTTCCTCAGTGAAAGAGACTCAAAACCCCATATTTCCCGCAGAGGAATATATCTGACTAGTAAGAATCTTAAAATCTATGTATTGATATGACTCCATAAGGAGAACAAGTGTGTCTAGAGTGGCATAAACATGGCAGCGAGAATCAGCTCAAACCCACTCTAAAAAGGAATTTCAAAAGCAAAACCAAAAAACAGGGAAATTCTTTACAATTCCTTCAGGGTGTCTGAGGAAACCTGGAAAGACCCTATCTACCATGACAGCTGGATGTGGCATAAGGCTGGACACTTGGGACTGAGAGGATTGGTGAGATTGGGTGAGCAAATGCAGACCCTTTCAAGCAATAATGCATGGCCCCCATTCCATGGGTCCCAACTCTCCAGGTTGAAGGGAATATTACTACAGCTATAACATGTACAGGAAACCTAGAGAATGGACACACTGTGAATACGAAAGGTTTCTAAAACTCAACGAATAGTCCCTCTCCTGGTGCTCCAGTTTGACTTTCCAACTGCCTTACTATCAATCTCCCAACTTGGAGAGACAGGCCCTTTAACCTCCTGGTTTGCACAGGTTCCCAATTTGGCAGAGGATGGTTGGGACGAGGGAGAAATCCTGAGAGAGTAGCTGTTAGGCATTTGGACGGGCACATGACACTCTAATTTCCCGGCAGGAAGAAGAATTAACCAAAGTCTCAGCCACCCACCGGGAACCAGTATAGGACATGATCCAAAATTTTGTACTGGCGTTCAGCTCCCAAAAAACGAGTTGAGAAATGGAGCTCAGGGGCACAGCAATTCACAAACTGGCAGAGTGATAAAGGACAACTATCGTCCAAAAATCTGTTGAGGGAAGTCAACGAGGCGGACTTGAATGTGAGGCAAAATAGCAAGAAACAGATTTCAAGAGGTACCTTGGAATCGCCTGTAAAGCACAGGAAGAGGGGCACAACTTGGACAATGATGCACTTGGCCAAAAAGGGCGTATGCGTTTTCTCCTGAATATATTCAGGAGAAAACGCATACGCCCTTTTTGGCCAAGCAAGCAAGCGGGCAATGCAAATCTGCACTACAAAGAAGTATCACTTCCCACCGGTCAAAAGGGACATCCACAAAATGTGTAAAAACCAGAAAGGCAAGACAGGCCCTGGAGAACAGGGAGCCTTGTTATGCTGATGGGCGAGATGTAAATTTCCAACTGCCTCACTGGAGGAGTGCATTGTGTTCCCTAAAACAAGTAAACAACAGAGCTACAGAGCCAAGGCCACTTCCTGTCTAGGGAATATACCTTGGGAAAACTGAAAATCAATAAGAAAGAGCCACCTCCAAATTTAGGGCTGCACTGACTATAAGAACCTCAACTTGGGTACACCTTAAATATCCCAGGAAATATAAAAATGGTTCAAAACATTGTGGTACTTACGTACGATGGAATATCCCTCAGCCATGAAATCAATGTCATAAGACCGGTAGCAGCAAAGTGAGTGGATTCAGGTACGATGATTCTAAGTGAAATAAGTCACACAGAAAAAGAAACTTATCATAAGATATCACTTATGAAGATCCTGTAAACATGGCTACACGTGAACTGAGTTAGGAAAGAGAACAGAGTCTCACATTTAGAAAACACTCTTATGCCTGCCTAAAGGGGATGGAGAGGTGGGGTGATGCATAAAACCAGAGTTTGATATAAGCACAGGGACCGTTCCAAAAACCAACTTTGGAATAGACAAGACCTACACCTTCCTCAGTGAAAGAGACTCAAAACCCCATATTTCCCGCAGAGGAATATATCTGACTAGTAAGAATCTTAAAATCTATGTATTGATATGACTCCATAAGGAGAACAAGTGTGTCTAGAGTGGCATAAACATGGCAGCGAGAATCAGCTCAAACTCACTATAAAAAGGAATTTCAAAAGCAAAACCAAAAAACAGGGAAATTCTTTACAATTCCTTCAGGGTGTCTGAGGAAACCTGGAAAGACCCTATCTACAATGACAGCTGGATGTGGCATAAGGCTGGACACTTGGGACTGAGAGGATTGGTGAGATTGGGTGAGCAAATGCAGACCCTTTCAAGCAATAATGCATGGCCCCCATTCCATGGGTCCCAACTCTCCAGGTTGAAGGGAATATTACTACAGCTATAACATGTACAGGAAACCTAGAGAATGGACACAATGTGAATACGAAAGGTTTCTAAAACTCAACGAATAGTCCCTCTCCTGGTGCTCCAGTTTGACTTTCCAACTGCCTTACTATCAATCTCCCAACTTGGAGAGACAGGCAATTTAACCTCCTGGTTTGCACAGGTTCCCAATTTGGCAGAGGATGGATGGGACGAGGGAGAGCCCCTGAGAGAGTAGCTGTTAGGCCTTTGGAAGAGCACATGTCACTCTAATTTCCCGGCAGGAAGAAGAATTAACCAAAGTCTCAGCCACCCACCGGGAACCAGTATAGGACATGATCCAAAATTTTGGACTTGCGTTCAGCTCCCAAAAAACGAGTTGAGAAATGGAGCTCAGGGGCACAGCAATTCACAAACTGGCAGAGTGATAAAGGACAACTATCGTCCAAAAATCTGTTGAGGGAAGTCAACGAGGCGGACTTGAAAGCGAGGCAAAATAGCAGGAAACAGATTTCAAGAGGTACCTTGGAATCGCCTGTAAAGCACAGGAAGAGGGGCACAACTTGGACAATGATGCACTTGGCCAAAAAGGGCGTATGCGTTTTCTCCTGAATATATTCAGGAGAAAACGCATACGCCCTTTTTGGCCAAGCAAGCAAGCAGGCAATGCAAATCTGCACTACAAAGAAGTATCACTTCCCACCGGTCAAAAGGGACATCCACAAAATGTGTAAAAACCAGAAAGGCAAGACAGGCCCTGGAGAACAGGGAGCCTTGTTATGCTGATGGGCGGGATGTAAATTGCCAACTGCCTCACTGGAGGAGTGCATTGTGTTCCCTAAAACAAGTAAACAACAGAGCTACAGAGCCAAAGCCACTTCCAGTCTAGGGAATATACCTTGGGAAAACTGAAAATCAATAAGAAAGAGCCACCTCCAAATTTAGGGCTGCACTGACTACAAGAACCTCAACTTGGGTACACCTTAAATATCCCAGGAAATATAAAAATGGTTCAAAACATTGTGGTTCTTACGTACGATGGAATATTCCTCAGCCATGACATCAATGTCATAAGACCAGTAGCAGCAAAGTGAGTGGATTCAGGTACGATGATTCTAAGTGAAATAAGTCACACAGAAAAAGAAACTTATCATAAGATATCACTTATGAAGATCCTGTAAACATGGCTACACGTGAACTGAGTTAGGAAAGAGAACAGAGTCTCACATTTAGAAAACACACTTATGCCTGCATTAAGGGGATGGAGAGGTGAGGTGATGCATAAAACCAGAGTTTGTTATAAGCACAGGGACCGTTCCAAAAACCAACTTTGGAATAGACAAGACCTACACCTGCCTCAGTGAAAGAGACTCAAAACCCCATATTTCCCACAGAGGAATATATCTGACTAGTAAGAATCTTAAAACCTATGTATTGATATGACACCATAAGGCAAACAAGTGTGTCTAGAGTGGCATAAACATGGCAGCGAGAATCAGCTCAAACTCACTATAAAAAGGAATTTCAAAAGCAAAACCAAAAAACAGGGAAATTCTTTACAATTCCTTCAGGGTGTCTGAGGAAACCTGGAAAGACCCTATCTACAATGACAGCTGGATGTGGCATAAGGCTGGACACTTGGGACTGAGAGGATTGGTGAGATTGGGTGAGCAAATGCAGACCCTTTCAAGCAATAATGCATGGCCCCCATTCCATGGGTCCCAAGTCTCCAGGTTGAAGGGAATATTACTACAGCTATAACATGTACAGGAAACCTAGAGAATGGACACACTGTGAATACGAAAGGTTTCTAAAACTCAACGAATAGTCCCTCTCCTGGTGCTCCAGTTTGACTTTCCAACTGCCTTACTATCAATCTCCCAACTTGGAGAGACAGGCCCTTTAACCTCCTGGTTTGCACAGGTTCCCAATTTGGCAGAGGATGGAAGGGACGAGGGAGAACCCATGAGAGAGTAGCTGTTAGGCATTTGGACGGGCACATGTCACTCTAATTTCCCGGCAGGAAGAAGAATTAACCAAAGTCTCAGCCACCCACCGGGAACCAGTATAGGACATGATCCAAAATTTTGGACTTGCGTTCAGCTCCCAAAAAACGAGTTGAGAAATGGAGCTCAGGGGCACAGCAATTCACAAACTGGCAGAGTGATAAAGGACAACTATCGTCCAAAAATCTGTTGAGGGAAGTCATCGAGGCGGACTTGAATGTGAGGCAAAATAGCAGGAAACAGATTTCAAGAGGTACCTTGGAATCGCCTGTAAAGCACAGGAAGAGGGGCACAACTTGGACAATGATGCACTTGGCCAAAAAGGGTGTATGTGTTTTCTCCTGAATATATTCAGGAGAAAACGCATACGCCCTTTTTGGCCAAGCAAGCAAGCGGGCAATGCAATTCTGCACTACAAAGAAGTATCACTTCCCACCGGTCAAAAGGGACATCCACAAAATGTGTAAAAACCAGAAAGGCAAGACAGGCCCTGGAGAACAGGGAGCCTTGTTATGCTGATAGGCGGGATGTAAATTGCCAACTGCCTCACTGGAGGAGTGCATTGTGTTCCCTAAAACAAGTAAACAACAGAGCTACAGAGCCAAGGCCACTTCCTGTCTAGGGAATATACCTTGGGAAAACTGAAAATCAATAAGAAAGAGCCACCTCCAAATTTAGGGCTGCACAGACTACAAGAACCTCAACTTGGGCACACCCTAAATATCCCAGGAAATATAAAAATGGTTCAAAACATTGTGGTACTTACGTACGATGGAATATCCCTCAGCCATGAAATCAATGTCATAAGACCGGTAGCAGCAAAGTGAGTGGATTCAGGTACGATGATTCTAAGTGAAATAAGTCACACAGAAAAAGAAACTTAATATAAGATATCACTTATGAAGATCCTGCAAACATGGCTACACGTGAACTGAGTTAGGAAAGAGAACAGAGTCTCACATTTAGAAAACACTCTTATGCCTGCCTAAAGGGGATGAAGAGGTGGGGTGATGCATAAAACCAGAGTTTGATATAAGCAAAGGGACCGTTCCAAAAACCAACTTTGGAATAGACAAGACCTACACCTTCCTCAGTGAAAGAGACTCAAAACCCCATATTTCCCGCAGAGGAATATATCTGACTAGTAAGAATCTTAAAATCTATGTATTGATATGACTCCATAAGGAGAACAAGTGTGTCTAGAGTGGCATAAACATGGCAGCGAGAATCAGCTCAAACCCACTCTAAAAAGCAATTTCAAAAGCAAAACCAAAAAACAGGGAAATTCTTTACAATTCCTTCAGGGTGTCTGAGGAAACCTGGAAAGACCCTATCTACAATGACAGCTGGATGTGGCATAAGGCTGGACACTTGGGACTGAGAGGATTGGTGAGATTGGGTGAGCAAATGCAGACCCTTTCAAGCAATAATGCATGGCCCCCATTCCATGGGTCCCAACTCTCCAGGTTGAAGGGAATATTACTACAGCTATAACATGTACAGGAAACCTAGAGAATGGACACACTGTGAATACGAAAGGTTTCTAAAACTCAACGAATAGTCCCTCTCCTGGTGCTCCAGTTTGACTTTCCAACTGCCTTACTATCAATCTCCCAACTTGGAGAGACAGGCCCTTTAACCTCCTGGTTTGCACAGGTTCCCAATTTGGCAGAGGATGGAAGGGACGAGGGAGAACCCATGAGAGAGTAGCTGTTAGGCATTTGGACGGGCACATGTCACTCTAATTTCCCGGCAGGAAGAAGAATTAACCAAAGTCTCAGCCAACCACCGGGAACCAGTATAGGACATGATCCAAAATTTTGGACTTGCGTTCAGCTCACAAAAAACGAGTTGAGAAATGGAGCTCAGGGGCACAGCAATTCACAAACTGGCAGAGTGATAAAGGACAACTATCGTCCAAAAATCTGTTGAGGGAAGTCAACGAGGCGGACTTGAAAGCGAGGCAAAATAGCAGGAAACAGATTTCAAGAGGTACCTTGGAATCGCCTGTAAAGCACAGGAAGAGGGGCACAACTTGGACAATGATGCACTTGGCCAAAAAGGGCGTATGTGTTTTCTCCTGAATATATTCAGGAGAAAACGCATACGCCCTTTTTGGCCAAGCAAGCAAGCAGGCAATGCAAATCTGCACTACAAAGAAGTATCACTTCCCACCGGTCAAAAGGGACATCCACAAAATGTGTAAAAACCATAAAGGCAAGACAGGCCCTGGAGAACAGGGAGCCTTGTTATGCTGATGGGCGGGATGTAATTTGCCAACTGCGTCACTCGAGGAGTGCATTGTGTTCCCTAAAACAAGTAAACAACAGAGCTACAGAGCCAAGGCCACTTCCAGTCTAGGGAATATACCTTGGGAAAACTGAAAATCAATAAGAAAGAGCCACCTCCAAATTTAGGGCTGCACTGACTACAAGAACCTCAACTTGGGTACACCTTAAATATCCCAGGAAATATAAAAATGGTTCAAAACATTGTGGTACTTACGTACGATGGAATATCCCTCAGCCATGAAATCAATGTCATAAGACCAGTAGCAGCAAAGTGAGTGGATTCAGGTACGATGATTCTAAGTGAAATAAGTCACACAGAAAAAGAAACTTATCATAAGATATCACTTATGAAGATCCTGTAAACATGGCTACACGTGAACTGAGTTAGGAAAGAGAACAGAGTCTCACATTTAGAAAACACTCTTATGCATGCATTAAGGGGATGGAGAGGTGGGGTGATGCATAAAACCAGAGTTTGATATAATCACAGGGAGCGTTCGAAAAACCAACTTTGGAATAGACAAGACCTACACCTTCCTCAGTGAAAGAGACTCAAAACCCCATATTTCCCGCAGAGGAATATATCTGACTAGTAAAAATCTTAAAACCTATGTATTGATATGACTCCATAAGGCAAACAAGTGTGTCTAGAGTGGCATAAACATGGCAGCGAGAATCAGCTCAAACTCACTATAAAAAGGAATTTCAAAAGCAAAACCAAAAAACAGGGAAATTCTTTACAATTCCTTCAGGGTGTCTGAGGAAACCTGGAAAGACCCTATGTACAATGACAGCTGGATGTGGCATAAGGCTGGACACTTGGGACTGAGAGGATTGGTAAGATTGCGTGAGCAAATGCAGACCCTTTCAAGCAATAATGCATGGCCCCCATTCCATGGGTCCCAACTCTCCAGGTTCAAGGGAATATTACTACAGCTATAACATGTACAGGAAACCTAGAGAATGGACACACTGTGAATACGAAAGGTTTCTAAAACTCAACGAATAGTCCCTCTCCTGGTGTTCCAGTTTGACTTTCCAACTGCCTTACTATCAATCTCCCAACTTGGAGAGACAGGCCCTTTAACCTCCTGGTTTGCACAGGTTCCCAATTTCGCAGAGGATGGAAGGGACGAGGGAGAACCCATGAGAGAGTTGCTGTTAGGCATTTGGACGGGCACATGTCACTCTAATTTCCCGGCAGGAAGAAGAATTAACCAAAGTCTCAGCCACCCACCGGGAACCAGTATAGGACATGATCCAAAATTTTGGACTGGCGTTCAGCTCACAAAAAACGAGTTGAGAAATGGAGCTCAGGGGCACAGCAATTCACAAACTGGCAGAGTGATAAAGGATAACTATCGTCCAAAAATCTGTTGAGGGAAGTCAACGAGGCGGACTTGAAAGCGAGGCAAAATAGCAGGAAACAGATTTCAAGAGGTACCTTGGAATCGCCTGTAAAGCACAGGAAGAGGGGCACAACTTGGACAATGATGCACTTGGCCAAAAAGGGCGTATGCGTTTTCTCCTGAATATATTCAGGAGAAAACGCATACGCCCTTTTTGGCCAAGCAAGCAAGCGGGCAATGCAAATCTGCACTACAAAGAAGTATCACTTCCCACCGGTCAAAAGGGACATCCACAAAATGTGTAAAAACCAGAAAGGCAAGACAGGCCCTGGAGAACAGGGAGCCTTGTTATGCTGATGGGCGGGATGTAAATTGCCAACTGCCTCACTGGAGGAGTGCATTGTGTTCCCTAAAACAAGTAAACAACAGAGCTACAGAGCCAAGGCCACTTCCAGTCTAGGGAATATACCTTGGGAAAACTGAAAATCAATAAGAAAGAGCCACCTCCAAATTTAGGGCTGCACTGACTACAAGAACCTCAACTTGGGTACACCTTAAATATCCCAGGAAATATAAAAATGGTTCAAAACATTGTGGTACTTACGTACGATGGAATATTCCTCTGCCATGAAATCAATGTCATAAGACCAGTAGCAACAAAGTGAGTGGATTCAGGTACGATGATTCTAAGTGAAATAAGTCACACAGAAAAAGAAACTTATCATAAGATATCACTTATGAAGATCCTGTAAACATGGCTACACGTGAACTGAGTTAGGAAAGAGAACAGAGTCTCACATTTAGAAAACACTCTTATGCCTGCCTAAAGGGGATGGAGAGGTGGGGTGATGCATAAAACCAGAGTTTGATATAAGCACAGGGACCGTTCCAAAAACCAACTTTGGAATAGACAAGACCTACACCTTCCTCAGTGAAAGAGACTCAAAACCCCATATTTCCCACAGAGGAATATATCTGACTAGTAAGAATCTTAAAACCTATGTATTGATATGACTCCATAAGGGAATCAAGTGTGTCTAGAGTGGCATAAACATGGCAGCGAGAATCAGCTCAAACTCAGTATAAAAAGGAATTTCAAAAGCAAAACCAAAAAACAGGGAAATTCTTTACAATTCCTTCAGGGTGTCTGAGGAAACCTGGAAAGACCCTATCTACAATGACAGCTGGATGTGGCATAAGGCTGGACACTTGGGACTGAGAGGATTGGTGAGATTGGGTGAGCAAATGCAGACCCTTTCAAGCAATAATGCATGGCCCCCATTCCATGGGTCCCAACTCTCCAGGTTCAAGGGATTATTACTACAGCTATAACATGTACAGGAAACCTAGAGAATGGACACACTGTGAATATGAAAGGTTTCTAAAACTCAACGAATAGTCCCTCTCCTGGTGCTCCAGTTTGACTTTCCAACTGCCTTACTATCAATCTCCCAACTTGGAGAGACAGGCCCTTTAACCTCCTGGTTTGCACAGGTTCCCAATTTGGCAGAGGATGGAAGGGACGAGGGAGAACCCATGAGAGAGTAGCTGTTAGGCATTTGGACGGGCACATGTCACTCTAATTTCCCGGCAGGAAGAAGAATTAACCAAAGTCTCAGCCAACCACCGGGAACCAGTATAAGACATGATCCAAAATTTTGGACTTGCGTTCAGCTCACAAAAAACGAGTTGAGAAATGGAGCTCAGGGGCACAGCAATTCACAAACTGGCAGAGTGATAAAGGACAACTATCGTCCAAAAATCTGTTGAGGGAAGTCAACGAGGCGGACTTGAAAGCGAGGCAAAATAGCAGGAAACAGATTTCAAGAGGTACCTTGGAATCGCCTGTAAAGCACAGGAAGAGGGGCACAACTTGGACAATGATGCACTTGGCCAAAAAGGGCGTATGCGTTTTCTCCTGAATATATTCAGGAGAAAACGCATACGCCCTTTTTGGCCAAGCAAGCAAGCAGGCAATGCAAATCTGCACTACAAAGAAGTATCACTTCCCACCGGTCAAAAGGGACATCCACAAAATGTGTAAAAACCATAAAGGCAAGACAGGCCCTGGAGAACAGGGAGCCTTGTTATGCTGATGGGCGGGATGTAATTTGCCAACTGCGTCACTCGAGGAGTGCATTGTGTTCCCTAAAACAAGTAAACAACAGAGCTACAGAGCCAAGGCCACTTCCAGTCTAGGGAATATACCTTGGGAAAACTGAAAATCAATAAGAAAGAGCCACCTCCAAATTTAGGGCTGCACTGACTACAAGAACCTCAACTTGGGTACACCTTAAATATCCCAGGAAATATAAAAATGGTTCAAAACATTGTGGTACTTACGTACGATGGAATATCCCTCAGCCATGAAATCAATGTCATAAGACCATTAGCAGCAAAGTGAGTGGATTCAGGTACGATGATTCTAAGTGAAATAAGTCACACAGAAAAAGAAACTTATCATAAGATATCACTTATGAAGATCCTGTAAACATGGCTACACGTGAACTGAGTTAGGAAAGAGAACAGAGTCTCACATTTAGAAAACACTCTTATGCCTGCATAAAGGGGAAGGAGAGGTGGGGTGATGCATAAAACCAGAGTTTGATATAAGCACAGGGAGCGTTCGAAAAACCAACTTTGGAATAGACAAGACCTACACCTTCCTCAGTGAAAGAGACTCAAAACCCCATATTTCCCGCAGAAGAATATATCTGACTAGTAAGAATCTTAAAACCTATGTATTGATATGACTCCATAAGGGAACCAAGTGTGTCTAGAGTGGCATAAACATGGCAGCGAGAATCAGCTCAAACTCACTATAAAAAGGAATTTCAAAAGCAAAACCAAAAAACAGGGAAATTCTTTACAATTCCTTCAGGGTGTCTGAGGAAACCTGGAAAGACCCTATCTACAATGACAGCTGGATGTGGCATAAGGCTGGACACTTGGGACTGAGAGGATTGGTGAGATTGGGTGAGCAAATGCAGACCCTTTCAAGCAATAATGCATGGCCCCCATTCCATGAGTCCCAACTCTCCAGGTTCAAGGGAATATTACTACAGCTATAACATGTACAGGAAACCTAGAGAATGTACACACTGTGAATACGAAAGGTTTCTAAAACTCAACGAATAGTCCCTCTCCTGGTGCTCCAGTTTGACTTTCCAACTGCCTTACTATCAATCTCCCAACTTGGAGAGACAGGCCCTTTAACCTCCTGGTTTGCACAGGTTCCCAATTTGGCAGAGGATGGAAGGGACGAGGGAGAACCCATGAGAGAGTAGCTGTTAGGCATTTGGACGGGCACATGTCACTCTAATTTCCCGGCAGGAAGAAGAATTAACCAAAGTCTCAGCCACCCACCAGGAACCAGTATAGGACATGATCCAAAATTTTGGACTTGAGTTCAGCTCACAAAAAACGAGTTGAGAAATGGAGCTCAGGGGCACAGCAATTCACAAACTGGCAGAGTGATAAAGGACAACTATCGTCCAAAAATCTGTTGAGGGAAGTCAACGAGGCGGACTTGAAAGCGAGGCAAAATAGCAGGAAACAGATTTCAAGAGGTACCTTGGAATCGCCTGTAAAGCACAGGAAGAGGGGCACAACTTGGACAATGATGCACTTGGCCAAAAAGTGCGTATGCGTTTTCTCCTGAATATATTCAGGAGAAAACGCATACGCCCTTTTTGGCCAAGCAAGCAAGCGGGCAATGCAAATCTGCACTACAAAGAAGTATCACTTCCCACCGGTCAAAAGGGACATCCACAAAATGTGTAAAAACCATAAAGGCAAGACAGGCCCTGGAGAACAGGGAGCCTTGTTATGCTGATGGGCGGGATGTAATTTGCCAACTGCGTCACTCGAGGAGTGCATTGTGTTCCCTAAAACAAGTAAACAACAGAGCTACAGAGCCAAGGCCACTTCCAGTCTAGGGAATATACCTTGGGAAAACTGAAAATCAATAAGAAAGAGCCACCTCCAAATTTAGGGCTGCACTGACTACAAGAACCTCAACTTGGGTACACCTTAAATATCCCAGGAAATATAAAAATGGTTCAAAACATTGTGGTACTTACGTACGATGGAATATCCCTCAGCCATGAAATCAATGTCATAAGACCAGTAGCAGCAAAGTGAGTGGATTCAGGTACGATGATTCTAAGTGAAATAAGTCACACAGAAAAAGAAACTTATCATAAGATATCACTTATGAAGATCCTGTAAACATGGCTACACATGAACTGAGTTAGGAAAGAGAACAGAGTCTCACATTTAGAAAACACTCTTGTGCCTGCCTAAAGGGGATGGAGAGGTGGGGTGATGCATAAAACCAGAGTTTGATATAAGCACAGGGACCGTTCCAAAAACCAACTTTGGAATAGACAAGACCTACACCTTCCTCAGTGAAAGAGACTCAAAACCCCATATTTCCCGCAGAGGAATATATCTGACTAGTAAGAATCTTAAAACCTATGTATAGATATGACTCCATAAGGCAAACAAGTGTGTCTAGAGTGGCATAAACATGGCAGCGATAATCAGCTCAAACTCACTATAAAAAGGAATTTCAAAAGCAAAACCAAAAAACAGGGAAATTCTTTACAATTCCTTCAGGGTGTCTGAGGAAACCTGGAAAGACCCTATCTACAATGACAGCTGGATGTGGCATAAGGCTGGACACTTGGGACTGAGAGGATTGGTGAGATTGCGTGAGCAAATGCAGACCCTTTCAAGCAATAATGCATGGCCCCCATTCCATGGGTCCCAACTCTCCAGGTTCAAGGGAATATTACTACAGCTATAACATGTACAGGAAACCTAGAGAATGGACACACTGTGAATACGAAAGGTTTCTAAAACTCAACGAATAGTCCCTCTCCTGGTGCTCCAGTTTGACTTTCCAACTGCCTTACTATCAATCTCCCAACTTGGAGAGACAGGCCCTTTAACCTCCTGGTTTGCACAGGTTCCCAATTTCGCAGAGGATGGAAGGGACGAGGGAGAACCCATGAGAGAGTTGCTGTTAGGCATTTGGACGGGCACATGTCACTCTAATTTCCCGGCAGGAAGAAGAATTAACCAAAGTCTCAGCCACCCACCGGGAACCAGTATAGGACATGATCCAAAATTTTGGACTGGCGTTCAGCTCACAAAAAACGAGTTGAGAAATGGAGCTCAGGGGCACAGCAATTCACAAACTGGCAGAGTGATAAAGGACAACTATCGTCCAAAAATCTGTTGAGGGAAGTCAACGAGGCGGACTTGAAAGTGAGGCAAAATAGCAGGAAACAGATTTCAAGAGGTACCTTGGAATCGCCTGTAAAGCACAGGAAGAGGGGCACAACTTGGACAATGATGCACTTGGCCAAAAAGGGCGTATGCGTTTTCTCCTGAATATATTCAGGAGAAAACGCATACGCCCTTTTTGGCCAAGCAAGCAAGCGGGCAATGCAAATCTGCACTACAAAGAAGTATCACTTCCCACCGGTCAAAAGGGACATCCACAAAATGTGTAAAAACCAGAAAGGCAAGACCGGCCCTGGAGAACAGGGAGCCTTGTTATGCTGATGGGCAGGATGTAAATTGACAACTGCCTCACTGGAGGAGTGCATTGTGTTCCCTAAAACAAGTAAACAACAGAGCTACAGAGCCAAGGCCACTTCCTGTCTAGGGAATATACCTTGGGAAAACTGAAAATCAATAAGAAAGAGCCACCTCCAAATTTAGGGCTGCACTGACTACAAGAACCTCAACTTGGGTACACCTTAAATATCCCATGAAATATAAAAATGGTTCAAAACATTGTGGTACTTACGTACGATGGAAATTCCCTCAGCCATGAAATCAATGTCATAAGACCAGTAGCAGCAAAGTGAGTGGATTCAGGTACGATGATTCTAAGTGAAATAAGTCACACAGAAAAAGAAACTTATCATAAGATATCACTTATGAAGATCCTGTAAACATGGCTACACGTGAACTGAGTTAGGAAAGAGAACAGAGTCTCACATTTAGAAAACACTCTTATGCCTGCCTAAAGGGGATGGAGAGGTGGGGTGATGCATAAAACCAGAGTTTGATATAAGCACAGGGACCGTTCCAAAAACCAACTTTGGAATAGACAAGACCTACACCTTCCTCAGTGAAAGAGACTCAAAACCCCATATTTCCCACAGAGGAATATATCTGACTAGTAAGAATCTTAAAATCTATGTATTGATATGCCTCCATAAGGAGAACAAGTGTGTCTAGAGTGGCATAAACATGGCAGCGAGAATCAGCTCAAACCCACTATAAAAAGGAATTTCAAAAGCAAAACCAAAAAACAGGGAAATTCTTTACAATTCCTTCAGGGTGTCTGAGGAAACCTGGAAAGACCCTATCTACAATGACAGCTGGATGTGGCATAAGGCTGGACACTTGGGACTGAGAGGATTGGTGAGATTGCGTGAGCAAATGCAGACCCTTTCAAGCAATAATGCATGGCCCCCATTCCATGGGTCCCAACTCTCCAGGTTGAAGGGAATATTACTACAGCTATAACATGTACAGGAAACCTAGAGAATGGACACACTGTGAATACGAAAGGTTTCTAAAACTCAACGAATAGTCCCTCTCCTGGTGCTCCAGTTTGACTTTCCAACTGCCTTACTATCAATCTCCCAACTTGGAGAGACAGGCCCTTTAACCTCCTGGTTTGCACAGGTTCCGAATTTGGCAGAGGATGGAAGGGACGAGGGAGAACCCATGAGAGAGTAGCTGTTAGGCATTTGGACGGGCACATGTCACTCTAATTTCCCGGCAGGAAGAAGAATTAACCAAAGTCTCAGCCACCCACCGGGAACCAGTATAGGACATGATCCAAAATTTTGGACTTGCGTTAAGCTCACAAAAAACGAGTTGAGAAATGGAGCTCAGGGGCACAGCAATTCACAAACTGGCAGAGTGATAAAGGACAACTATCGTCCAAAAATCTGTTGAGGGAAGTCAACGAGGCGGACTTGAAAGCGAGGCAAAATAGCAGGAAACAGATTTCAAGAGGTACCTTGGAATCGCCTGTAAAGCACAGGAAGAGGGGCACAACTTGGACAATGATGCACTTGGCCAAAAAGGGCGTATGCGTTTTCTCCTGAATATATTCAGGAGAAAACGCATACGCCCTTTTTGGCCAAGCAAGCAAGCGGGCAATGCAAATCTGCACTACAAAGAAGTATCACTTCCCACCGGTCAAAAGGGACATCCACAAAATGTGTAAAAACCATAAAGGCAAGACAGGCCCTGGAGAACAGGGAGCCTTGTTATGCTGATGGGCGGGATGTAAATTGCCAACTGCGTC
The DNA here is from genome assembly GCF_025265405.1 of Mesoplodon densirostris. Classification (NCBI taxonomy): domain Eukaryota; kingdom Metazoa; phylum Chordata; class Mammalia; order Artiodactyla; family Ziphiidae; genus Mesoplodon; species Mesoplodon densirostris. Next base: position 883,654 of record NW_026778198.1, read on the forward strand.
ACTCGAGGAGTGCATTGTGTTCCCTAAAACAAGTAAACAACAGAGCTACAGAGCCAAGGCCACTTCCAGTCTAGGGAATATACCTTGGGAAAACTGAAAATCAATAAGAAAGAGCCACCTCCAAATTTAGGGCTGCACTGACTACAAGAACCTCAACTTGGGTACACCTTAAATATCCCAGGAAATATAAAAATGGTTCAAAACATTGTGGTACTTACGTACGATGGAATATCCCTCAGCCATGAAATCAATGTCATAAGACCAGTAGCAGCAAAGTGAGTGGATTCAGGTACGATGATTCTAAGTGAAATAAGTCACACAGAAAAAGAAACTTATCATAAGATATCACTTATGAAGATCCTGTAAACATGGCTACACGTGAACTGAGTTAGGAAAGAGAACAGAGTCTCACATTTAGAAAACACTCTTATGCATGCATTAAGGGGATGGAGAGGTGGGGTGATGCATAAAACCAGAGTTTGATATAAGCACAGGGACCGTTCCAAAAACCAACTTTGGAATAGACAAGACCTACACCTTCCTCAGTGAAAGAGACTCAAAACCCCATATTTCCCGCAGAGGAATATATCTGACTAGTAAGAATCTTAAAACCTATGTATTGATATGACTCCATAAGGCAAACAAGTGTGTCTAGAGTGGCATAAACATGGCAGCGAGAATCAGCTCAAACTCATTATAAAAAGGAATTTCAAAAGCAAAACCAAAAAACAGGGAAATTCTTTACAATTCCTTCAGGGTGTCTGAGGAAACCTGGAAAGACCCTATCTACAATGAGAGCTGGATGTGGCATAAGGCTGGACACTTGGGACTGAGAGGATTGGTGAGATTGGGTGAGCAAATGCAGACCCTTTCAAGCAATAATGCATGGCCCCCATTCCATGAGTCCCAACTCTCCAGGTTCAAGGGAATATTACTACAGCTATAACATGTACAGGAAACCTAGAGAATGTACACACTGTGAATACGAAAGGTTTCTAAAACTCAACGAATAGTCCCTCTCCTGGTGCTCCAGTTTGACTTTCCAACTGCCTTACTATCAATCTCCCAACTTGGAGAGACAGGCCCTTTAACCTCCTGGTTTGCACAGGTTCCCAATTTGGCAGAGGATGGAAGGGACGAGGGAGAACCCATGAGAGAGTAGCTGTTAGGCATTTGGACGGGCACATGTCACTCTAATTTCCCGGCAGGAAGAAGAATTAACCAAAGTCTCAGCCACCCATCAGGAACCAGTATAGGACATGATCCAAAATTTTGGACTTGCGTTCAGCTCACAAAAAACGAGTTGAGAAATGGAGCTCAGGGGCACAGCAATTCACAGACTGGCAGAGTGATAAAGGACAACTATCGTCCAAAAATCTGTTGAGGGAAGTCAACGAGGCGGACTTGAAAGCGAGGCAAAATAGCAGGAAACAGATTTCAAGAGGTACCTTGGAATCGCCTGTAAAGCACAGGAAGAGGGGCACAACTTGGACAATGATGCACTTGGCCAAAAAGGGCGTATGCGTTTTCTCCTGAATATATTCAGGAGAAAACGCATACGCCCTTTTTGGCCAAGCAAGCAAGCAGGCAATGCAAATCTGCACTACAAAGAAGTATCACTTCCCACCGGTCAAAAGGGACATCCACAAAATGTGTAAAAACCATAAAGGCAAGACAGGCCCTGGAGAACAGGGAGCCTTGTTATGCTGATGGGCGGGATGTAATTTGCCAACTGCGTCACTCGAGGAGTGCATTGTGTTCCCTAAAACAAGTAAACAACAGAGCTACAGAGCCAAGGCCACTTCCAGTCTAGGGAATATACCTTGGGAAAACTGAAAATCAATAAGAAAGAGCCACCTCCAAATTTAGGGCTGCACTGACTACAAGAACCTCAACTTGGGTACACCTTAAATATCCCAGGAAATATAAAAATGGTTCAAAACATTGTGGTACTTACGTACGATGGAATATCCCTCAGCCATGAAATCAATGTCATAAGACCAGTAGCAGCAAAGTGAGTGGATTCAGGTACGATGATTCTAAGTGAAATAAGTCACACAGAAAAAGAAACTTATCATAACATATCACTTATGAAGATCCTGTAAACATGGCTACACGTGAACTGAGTTAGGAAAGAGAACAGAGTCTCACATTTAGAAAACACTCTTGTGCCTGCCTAAAGGGGATGGAGAGGTGGGGTGATGCATAAAACCAGAGTTTGATATAAGCACAGGGACCGTTCCAAAAACCAACTTTGGAATAGACAAGACCTACACCTTCCTCAGTGAAAGAGACTCAAAACCCCATATTTCCCGCAGAGGAATATATCTGACTAGTAAGAATCTTAAAATCTATGTATTGATATGACTCCATAAGGAGAACAAGTGTGTCTAGAGTGGCATAAACATGGCAGCGAGAATCAGCTCAAACCCACTATAAAAAGGAATTTCAAAAGCAAAACCAAAAAACAGGGAAATTCTTTACAATTCCTTCAGGGTGTCTGAGGAAACCTGGAAAGACCCTATCTACAATGACAGCTGGATGTGGCATAAGGCTGGACACTTGGGACTGAGAGGATTGGTGAGATTGGGTGAGCAAATGCAGACCCTTTCAAGCAATAATGCATGGCCCCCATTCCATGGGTCCCAACTCTCCAGGTTGAAGGGAATATTACTACAGCTATAACATGTACAGGAAACCTAGAGAATGGACACACTGTGAATACGAAAGGTTTCTAAAACTCAACGAATAGTCCCTCTCCTGGTGCTCCAGTTTGACTTTCCAACTGCCTTACTATCAATCTCCCAACTTGGAGAGACAGGCCCTTTAACCTCCTGGTTTGCACAGGTTCCCAATTTGGCAGAGGATGGAAGGGACGAGGGAGAACCCATGAGAGAGTAGCTGTTAGGCATTTGGACGGGCACATGTCACTCTAATTTCCCGGCAGGAAGAAGAATTAACCAAAGTCTCAGCCACCCACCGGGAACCAGTATAGGACATGATCCAAAATTTTGGACTTGCGTTCAGCTCACAAAAAACGAGTTGAGAAATGGAGCTCAGGGGCACAGCAATTCACAAACTGGCAGAGTGATAAAGGACAACTATCGTCCAAAAATCTGTTGAGGGAAGTCAACGAGGCAGACTTGAAAGCGAGGCAAAATAGCAGGAAACAGATTTCAAGAGGTACCTTGGAATCGCCTGTAAAGCACAGGAAGAGGGGCACAACTTGGACAATGATGCACTTGGCCAAAAAGGGCGTATGCGTTTTCTCCTGAATATATTCAGGAGAAAACGCATACGCCCTTTTTGGCCAAGCAAGCAAGCAGGCAATGCAAATCTGCACTACAAAGAAGTATCACTTCCCACCGGTCAAAAGGGACATCCACAAAATGTGTAAAAACCATAAAGGCAAGACAGGCCCTGGAGAACAGGGAGCCTTGTTATGCTGATGGGCGGGATGTAAATTGCCAACTGCGTCACTCGAGGAGTGCATTGTGTTCCCTAAAACAAGTAAACAACAGAGCTACAGAGCCAAGGCCACTTCCAGTCTAGGGAATATACCTTGGGAAAACTGAAAATCAATAAGAAAGAGCCACCTCCAAATTTAGGGCTGCACTGACTACAAGAACCTCAACTTGGGTACACCTTAAATATCCCAGGAAATATAAAAATGGTTCAAAACATTGTGGTACTTACGTACGATGGAATATCCCTCAGCCATGAAATCAATGTCATAAGACCAGTAGCAGCAAAGTGAGTGGATTCAGGTACGATGATTCTAAGTGAAATAAGTCACACAGAAAAAGAAACTTATCATAAGATATCACTTATGAAGATCCTGTAAACATGGCTACACATGAACTGAGTTAGGAAAGAGAACAGAGTCTCACATTTAGAAAACACTCTTGTGCCTGCCTAAAGGGGATGGAGAGGTGGGGTGATGCATAAAACCAGAGTTTGATATAAGCACAGGGACCGTTCCAAAAACCAACTTTGGAATAGACAAGACCTACACCTTCCTCAGTGAAAGAGACTCAAAACCCCATATTTCCCGCAGAGGAATATATCTGACTAGTAAGAATCTTAAAACCTATGTATTGATATGACTCCATAAGGCAAACAAGTGTGTCTAGAGTGGCATAAACATGGCAGCGAGAATCAGCTCAAACTCACTATAAAAAGGAATTTCAAAAGCAAAACCAAAAAACAGGGAAATTCTTTACAATTCCTTCAGGGTGTCTGAGGAAACCTGGAAAGACCCTATCTACAATGACAGCTGGATGTGGCATAAGGCTGGACACTTGGGACTGAGAGGATTGGTGAGATTGCGTGAGCAAATGCAGACCCTTTCAAGCAATAATGCATGGCCCCCATTCCATGGGTCCCAACTCTCCAGGTTCAAGGGAATATTACTACAGCTATAACATGTACAGGAAACCTAGAGAATGGACACACTGTGAATACGAAAGGTTTCTAAAACTCAACGAATAGTCCCTCTCCTGGTGCTCCAGTTTGACTTTCCAACTGCCTTACTATCAATCTCCCAACTTGGAGAGACAGGCCCTTTAACCTCCTGGTTTGCACAGGTTCCCAATTTCGCAGAGGATGGAAGGGACGAGGGAGAACCCATGAGAGAGTTGCTGTTAGGCATTTGGACCGGCACATGTCACTCTAATTTCCCGGCAGGAAGAAGAATTAACCAAAGTCTCAGCCACCCACCGGGAACCAGTATAGGACATGATCCAAAATTTTGGACTGGCGTTCAGCTCACAAAAAACGAGTTGAGAAATGGAGCTCAGGGGCACAGCAATTCACAAACTGGCAGAGTGATAAAGGACAACTATCGTCCAAAAATCTGTTGAGGGAAGTCAACGAGGCGGACTTGAAAGTGAGGCAAAATAGCAGGAAACAGATTTCAAGAGGTACCTTGGAATCGCCTGTAAAGCACAGGAAGAGGGGCACAACTTGGACAATGATGCACTTGGCCAAAAAGGGTGTATGCGTTTTCTCCTGAATATATTCAGGAGAAAACGCATACGCCCTTTTTGGCCAAGCAAGCAAGCGGGCAATGCAAATCTGCACTACAAAGAAGTATCACTTCCCACCGGTCAAAAGGGACATCCACAAAATGTGTAAAAACCAGAAAGGCAAGACCGGCCCTGGAGAACAGGGAGCCTTGTTATGCTGATGGGCAGGATGTAAATTGACAACTGCCTCACTGGAGGAGTGCATTGTGTTCCCTAAAACAAGTAAACAACAGAGCTACAGAGCCAAGGCCACTTCCTGTCTAGGGAATATACCTTGGGAAAACTGAAAATCAATAAGAAAGAGCCACCTCCAAATTTAGGGCTGCACTGACTACAAGAACCTCAACTTGGGTACACCTTAAATATCCCATGAAATATAAAAATGGTTCAAAACATTGTGGTACTTACGTACGATGGAAATTCCCTCAGCCATGAAATCAATGTCATAAGACCAGTAGCAGCAAAGTGAGTGGATTCAGGTACGATGATTCTAAGTGAAATAAGTCACACAGAAAAAGAAACTTATCATAAGATATCACTTATGAAGATCCTGTAAACATGGCTACACGTGAACTGAGTTAGGAAAGAGAACAGAGTCTCACATTTAGAAAACACTCTTATGCCTGCCTAAAGGGGATGGAGAGGTGGGGTGATGCATAAAACCAGAGTTTGATATAAGCACAGGGACCGTTCCAAAAACCAACTTTGGAATAGACAAGACCTACACCTTCCTCAGTGAAAGAGACTCAAAACCCCATATTTCCCACAGAGGAATATATCTGACTAGTAAGAATCTTAAAATCTATGTATTGATATGCCTCCATAAGGAGAACAAGTGTGTCTAGAGTGGCATAAACATGGCAGCGAGAATCAGCTCAAACCCACTATAAAAAGGAATTTCAAAAGCAAAACCAAAAAACAGGGAAATTCTTTACAATTCCTTCAGGGTGTCTGAGGAAACCTGGAAAGACCCTATCTACAATGACAGCTGGATGTGGCATAAGGCTGGACACTTGGGACTGAGAGGATTGGTGAGATTGGGTGAGCAAATGCAGACCCTTTCAAGCAATAATGCATGGCCCCCATTCCATGGGTCCCAACTCTCCAGGTTGAAGGGAATATTACTACAGCTATAACATGTACAGGAAACCTAGAAAATGGACACACTGTGAATACGAAAGGTTTCTAAAACTCAACGAATAGTCCCTCTCCTGGTGGTCCAGTTTGACTTTCCAACTGCCTTACTATCAATCTCCCAACTTGGAGAGACAGGCCCTTTAACCTCCTGGTTTGCACAGGTTCCCAATTTGGCAGAGGATGGAAGGGACGAGGGAGAACCCATGAGAGAGTAGCTGTTAGGCATTTGGACGGGCACATGTCACTCTAATTTCCCGGCAGGAAGAAGAATTAACCAAAGTCTCAGCCACCCACCGGGAACCAGTATAGGACATGATCCAAAATTTTGGACTTGCGTTCAGCTCACAAAAAACGAGTTGAGAAATGGAGCTCAGGGGCACAGCAATTCACAAACTGGCAGAGTGATAAAGGACAACTATCGTCCAAAAATCTGTTGAGGGAAGTCAACGAGGCGGACTTGAAAGCGAGGCAAAATAGCAGGAAACAGATTTCAAGAGGTACCTTGGAATCGCCTGTAAAGCACAGGAAGAGGGGCACAACTTGGACAATGATGCACTTGGCCAAAAAGGGCGTATGCGTTTTCTCCTGAATATATTCAGGAGAAAACGCATACGCCCTTTTTGGCCAAGCAAGCAAGCAGGCAATGCAAATCTGCACTACAAAGAAGTATCACTTCCCACCGGTCAAAAGGGACATCCACAAAATGTGTAAAAACCATAAAGGCAAGACAGGCCCTGGAGAACAGGGAGCCTTGTTATGCTGATGGGCGGGATGTAAATTGCCAACTGCGTCACTGGAGGAGTGCATTGTGTTCCCTAAAACAAGTAAACAACAGAGCTACAGAGCCAAGGCCACTTCCAGTCTAGGGAATATACCTTGGGAAAACTGAAAATCAATAAGAAAGAGCCACCTCCAAATTTAGGGCTGCACTGACTACAAGAACCTCAACTTGGGTACACCTTAAATATGCCAGGAAATATAAAAATGGTTCAAAACATTGTGGTACTTACGTACGATGGAATATCCCTCAGCCATGAAATCAATGTCATAAGACCAGTAGCAGCAAAGTGAGTGGATTCAGGTACGATGATTCTAAGTGAAATAAGTCACACAGAAAAAGAAACTTATCATAAGATATCACTTATGAAGATCCTGTAAACATGGCTACACGTGAACTGAGTTAGGAAAGAGAACAGAGTCTCACATTTAGAAAACACTCTTATGCATGCATTAAGGGGATGGAGAGGTGGGGTGATGCATAAAACCAGAGTTTGATATAAGCACAGGGACCGTTCCAAAAACCAACTTTGGAATAGACAAGACCTACACCTTCCTCAGTGAAAGAGACTCAAAACCCCATATTTCCCGCAGAGGAATATATCTGACTAGTAAGAATCTTAAAACCTATGTATTGATATGACTCCATAAGGCAAACAAGTGTGTCTAGAGTGGCATAAACATGGCAGCGAGAATCAGCTCAAACTCATTATAAAAAGGAATTTCAAAAGCAAAACCAAAAAACAGGGAAATTCTTTACAATTCCTTCAGGGTGTCTGAGGAAACCTGGAAAGACCCTATCTACAATGAGAGCTGGATGTGGCATAAGGCTGGACACTTGGGACTGAGAGGATTGGTGAGATTGGGTGAGCAAATGCAGACCCTTTCAAGCAATAATGCATGGCCCCCATTCCATGAGTCCCAACTCTCCAGGTTCAAGGGAATATTACTACAGCTATAACATGTACAGGAAACCTAGAGAATGTACACACTGTGAATACGAAAGGTTTCTAAAACTCAACGAATAGTCCCTCTCCTGGTGCTCCAGTTTGACTTTCCAACTGCCTTACTATCAATCTCCCAACTTGGAGAGACAGGCCCTTTAACCTCCTGGTTTGCACAGGTTCCCAATTTGGCAGAGGATGGAAGGGACGAGGGAGAACCCATGAGAGAGTAGCTGTTAGGCATTTGGACGGGCACATGTCACTCTAATTTCCCGGCAGGAAGAAGAATTAACCAAAGTCTCAGCCACCCATCAGGAACCAGTATAGGACATGATCCAAAATTTTGGACTTGCGTTCAGCTCACAAAAAACGAGTTGAGAAATGGAGCTCAGGGGCACAGCAATTCACAGACTGGCAGAGTGATAAAGGACAACTATCGTCCAAAAATCTGTTGAGGGAAGTCAACGAGGCGGACTTGAAAGCGAGGCAAAATAGCAGGAAACAGATTTCAAGAGGTACCTTGGAATCGCCTGTAAAGCACAGGAAGAGGGGCACAACTTGGACAATGATGCACTTGGCCAAAAAGGGCGTATGCGTTTTCTCCTGAATATATTCAGGAGAAAACGCATACGCACTTTTTGGCCAAGCAAGCAAGCAGGCAATGCAAATCTGCACTACAAAGAAGTATCACTTCCCACCGGTCAAAAGGGACATCCACAAAATGTGTAAAAACCATAAAGGCAAGACAGGCCCTGGAGAACAGGGAGCCTTGTTATGCTGATGGGCGGGATGTAATTTGCCAACTGCGTCACTCGAGGAGTGCATTGTGTTCCCTAAAACAAGTAAACAACAGAGCTACAGAGCCAAGGCCACTTCCAGTCTAGGGAATATACCTTGGGAAAACTGAAAATCAATAAGAAAGAGCCACCTCCAAATTTAGGGCTGCACTGACTACAAGAACCTCAACTTGGGTACACCTTAAATATCCCAGGAAATATAAAAATGGTTCAAAACATTGTGGTACTTACGTACGATGGAATATCCCTCAGCCATGAAATCAATGTCATAAGACCAGTAGCAGCAAAGTGAGTGGATTCAGGTACGATGATTCTAAGTGAAATAAGTCACACAGAAAAAGAAACTTATCATAAGATATCACTTATGAAGATCCTGTAAACATGGCTACACGTGAACTGAGTTAGGAAAGAGAACAGAGTCTCACATTTAGAAAACACTCTTGTGCCTGCCTAAAGGGGATGGAGAGGTGGGGTGATGCATAAAACCAGAGTTTGATATAAGCACAGGGACCGTTCCAAAAACCAACTTTGGAATAGACAAGACCTACACCTTCCTCAGTGAAAGAGACTCAAAACCCCATATTTCCCGCAGAGGAATATATCTGACTAGTAAGAATCTTAAAATCTATGTATTGATATGACTCCATAAGGAGAACAAGTGTGTCTAGAGTGGCATAAACATGGCAGCGAGAATCAGCTCAAACCCACTATAAAAAGGAATTTCAAAAGCAAAACCAAAAAACAGGGAAATTCTTTACAATTCCTTCAGGGTGTCTGAGGAAACCTGGAAAGACCCTATCTACAATGACAGCTGGATGTGGCATAAGGCTGGACACTTGGGACTGAGAGGATTGGTGAGATTGGGTGAGCAAATGCAGACCCTTTCAAGCAATAATGCATGGCCCCCATTCCATGGGTCCCAACTCTCCAGGTTGGAGGGAATATTACTACAGCTATAACATGTACAGAAAACCTAGAGAATGGACACACTGTGAATACGAAAGGTTTCTAAAACTCAACGAATAGTCCCTCTCCTGGTGCTCCAGTTTGACTTTCCAACTGCCTTACTATCAATCTCCCAACTTGGAGAGACAGGCCCTTTAACCTCCTGGTTTGCACAGGTTCCCAATTTGGCAGAGGATGGAAGGGACGAGGGAGAACCCATGAGAGAGTAGCTGTTAGGCATTTGGACGGGCACATGTCACTCTAATTTCCCGGAAGGAAGAAGAATTAACCAAAGTCTCAGCCACCCACCGGGAACCAGTATAGGACATGATCCAAAATTTTGGACTTGCGTTCAGCTCACAAAAAACGAGTTGAGAAATGGAGCTCAGGGGCACAGCAATTCACAAACTGGCAGAGTGATAAAGGACAACTATCGTCCAAAAATCTGTTGAGGGAAGTCAACGAGGCAGACTTGAAAGCGAGGCAAAATAGCAGGAAACAGATTTCAAGAGGTACCTTGGAATCGCCTGTAAAGCACAGGAAGAGGGGCACAACTTGGACAATGATGCACTTGGCCAAAAAGGGCGTATGCGTTTTCTCCTGAATATATTCAGGAGAAAACACATACGCCCTTTTTGGCCAAGCAAGCAAGCAGGCAATGCAAATCTGCACTACAAAGAAGTATCACTTCCCACCGGTCAAAAGGGACATCCACAAAATGTGTAAAAACCATAAAGGCAAGACAGGCCCTGGAGAACAGGGAGCCTTGTTATGCTGATGGGCGGGATGTAAATTGCCAACTGCGTCACTCGAGGAGTGCATTGTGTTCCCTAAAACAAGTAAACAACAGAGCTACAGAGCCAAGGCCACTTCCAGTCTAGGGAATATACCTTGGGAAAACTGAAAATCAATAAGAAAGAGCCACCTCCAAATTTAGGGCTGCACTGACTACAAGAACCTCAACTTGGGTACACCTTAAATATGCCAGGAAATATAAAAATGGTTCAAAACATTGTGGTACTTACGTACGATGGAATATCCCTCAGCCATGAAATCAATGTCATAAGACCAGTAGCAGCAAAGTGAGTGGATTCAGGTACGATGATTCTAAGTGAAATAAGTCACACAGAAAAAGAAACTTATCATAAGATATCACTTATGAAGATCCTGTAAACATGGATACACGTGAACTGAGTTAGGAAAGAGAACAGAGTCTCACATTTAGAAAACACTCTTATGCATGCATTAAGGGGATGGAGAGGTGGGGTGATGCATAAAACCAGAGTTTGATATAAGCACAGGGACCGTTCCAAAAACCAACTTTGGAATAGACAAGACCTACACCTTCCTCAGTGAAAGAGACTCAAAACCCCATATTTCCCGCAGAGGAATATATCTGACTAGTAAGAATCTTAAAACCTATGTATTGATATGACTCCATAAGGCAAACAAGTGTGTCTAGAGTGGCATAAACATGGCAGCGAGAATCAGCTCAAACTCACTATAAAAAGGAATTTCAAAAGCAAAACCAAAAAACAGGGAAATTCTTTACAATTCCTTCAGGGTGTCTGAGGAAACCTGGAAAGACCCTATCTACAATGACAGCTGGATGTGGCATAAGGCTGGACACTTGGGACTGAGAGGATTGGTGAGATTGCGTGAGCAAATGCAGACCCTTTCAAGCAATAATGCATGGCCCCCATTCCATGGGTCCCAACTCTCCAGGTTCAAGGGAATATTACTACAGCTATAACATGTACAGGAAACCTAGAGAATGGACACACTGTGAATACGAAAGGTTTCTAAAACTCAACGAATAGTCCCTCTCCTGGTGGTCCAGTTTGACTTTCCAACTGCCTTACTATCAATCTCCCAACTTGGAGAGACAGGCCCTTTAACCTCCTGGTTTGCACAGGTTCCCAATTTCGCAGAGGATGGAAGGGACGAGGGAGAACCCATGAGAGAGTAGCTGTTAGGCATTTGGACGGGCACATGTCACTCTAATTTCCCGGCAGGAAGAAGAATTAACCAAAGTCTCAGCCACCCACCGGGAACCAGTATAGGACATGATCCAAAATTTTGGACTGGCGTTCAGCTCACAAAAAACGAGTTGAGAAATGGAGCTCAGGGGCACAGCAATTCACAAACTGGCAGAGTGATAAAGGACAACTATCGTCCAAAAATCTGTTGAGGGAAGTCAACGAGGCGGACTTGAAAGTGAGGCAAAATAGCACGAAACAGATTTCAAGAGGTACCTTGGAATCGCCTGTAAAGCACAGGAAGAGGGGCACAACTTGGACAATGATGCACTTGGCCAAAAAGGGAGTATGCGTTTTCTCCTGAATATATTCAGGAGAAAACGCATACTCCCTTTTTGGCCAAGCAAGCAAGCGGGCAATGCAAATCTGCACTACAAAGAAGTATCACTTCCCACCGGTCAAAAGGGACATCCACAAAATGTGTAAAAACCAGAAAGGCAAGACAGGCCCTGGAGAACAGGGAGCCTTGTTATGCTGATGGGCGGGATGTAAATTGACAACTGCCTCACTGGAGAAGTGCATTGTGTTCCCTAAAACAAGTAAACAACAGAGCTACAGAGCCAAGGCCACTTCCTGTCTAGGGAATATACCTTGGGAAAACTGAAAATCAATAAGAAAGAGCCACCTCCAAATTTAGGGCTGCACTGACTACAAGAACCTCAACTTGGGTACACCTTAAATATCCCAGGAAATATAAAAATGGTTCAAAACATTGTGGTACTTACGTACGATGGAATATCCCTCAGCCATGAAATCAATGTCATAAGACCAGTAGCAGCAAAGTGAGTGCATTCAGGTACGATGATTCTAAGTGAAATAAGTCACACAGAAAAAGAAACTTATCTTAAGATATCACTTATGAAGATCCTGTAAACATGGCTACACGTGAACTGAGTTAGGAAAGAGAACAGAGTCTCACATTTAGAAAACACTCTTATGCCTGCCTAAAGGGGATGGAGAGGTGGGGTGATGCATAAAACCAGAGTTTGATATAAGAACAGGGACCGTTCCAAAAACCAACTTTGGAATAGACAAGACCTACATCTTCCTCAGTGAAAGAGACTCAAAACCCCATATTTCCCGCAGAGGAATATATCTGACTAGTAAGAATCTTAAAATCTATGTATTGATATGACTCCATAAGGAGAACAAGTGTGTCTAGAGTGGCATAAACATGGCAGCGAGAATCAGCTCAAACCCACTATAAAAAGGAATTTCAAAAGCAAAACCAAAAAACAGGGAAATTCTTTACAATTCCTTCAGGGTGTCTGAGGAAACCTGGAAAGACCCTATCTACAATGACAGCTGGATGTGGCATAAGGCTGGACACTTGGGACTGAGAGGATTGGTGAGATCGGGTGAGCAAATGCAGACCCTTTCAAGCAATAATGCATGGCCCCCATTCCATGGGTCCCAACTCTCCAGGTTGAAGGGAATATTACTACAGCTATAACATGTACAGGAAACCTAGAGAATGGACACACTGTGAATACGAAAGGTTTCTAAAACTCAACGAATAGTCCCTCTCCTGGTGCTCCAGTTTGACTTTCCAACTGCCTTACTATCAATCTCCCAACTTGGAGAGACAGGCCCTTTAACCTCCTGGTTTGCACAGGTTCCCAATTTGGCAGAGGATGGAAGGGACGAGGGAGAACCCATGAGAGAGTAGCTGTTAGGCATTTGGACGGGCACATGTCACTCTAATTTCCCGGAAGGAAGAAGAATTAACCAAAGTCTCAGCCACCCACCGGGAACCAGTATACGACATGATCCAAAATTTTGGACTTGCGTTCAGCTCCCAAAAAACGAGTTGAGAAATGGAGCTCAGGGGCACAGCAATTCACAAACTGGCAGAGTGATAAAGGACAACTATCATCCAAAAATCTGTTGAGGGAAGTCAACGAGGCGGACTTGAAAGCGAGGCAAAATAGCAGGAAACAGATTTCAAGAGGTATGTTGGAATCGCCTGTAAAGCACAGGAAGAGGGGCACAACTTGGACAATGATGCACTTGGCCAAAAAGGGCGTATGCGTTTTCTCCTGAATATATTCAGGAGAAAACGCATACGCCCTTTTTGGCCAAGCAAGCAAGCAGGCAATGCAAATCTGCACTACAAAGAAGTATCACTTCCCACCGGTCAAAAGGGACATCCACAAAATGTGTAAAAACCAGAAAGGCAAGACAGGCCCTGGAGAACAGGGAGCCTTGTTATGCTGATGGGCGGGATGTAAATTGCCAACTGCCTCACTGGAGGTGTGCATTGTGTTCCCTAAAACAAGTAAACAACAGAGCTACAGAGCCAAGGCCACTTCCAGTCTAGGGAATATACCTTGGGAAAACTGAAAATCAATAAGAAAGAGCCACCTCCAAATTTAGGGCTGCACTGACTACAAGAACCTCAACTTGGGTACACCTTAAATATCCCAGGAAATATAAAAATGGTTCAAAACATTGTGGTACTTACGTATGATGGAATATCCCTCAGCCATGAAATCAATGTCATAAGACCAGTAGCAGCAAAGTGAGTGCATTCAGGTACCATGATTCTAAGTGAAATAAGTCACAGAGAAAAAGAAACATCATAAGATATCACTTATGAAGATCCTGTAAACATGGCTACACGTGAACTGAGTTAGGAAAGAGAACAGAGTCTCACATTTAGAAAACACTCTTATGCCTGCATAAAGGGGAAGGAGAGGTTGGGTGATGCATAAAACCAGAGTTTGATATAAGCACAGGGACCGTTTCCAAAACCAACTTTGGAATAGACAAGACCTACACCTTCCTCAGTGAAAGAGACTCAAAACCCCATATTTCCCACAGAGGAATATATCTGACTAGTAAAAATCTAAAAACCTATGTATTGATATGTCTCCATAAGGGAATCAAGTGTGTCTAGAGTGGCATAAACATGGCAGCGAGAATCAGCTCAAACCCACAATAAAAAGGAATTTCAAAAGCAAAACCAAAAAACAGGGAAATTCTTTACACTTCTTTCAGGGTGTCTGAGGAAACCTGGAAAGACCCTATCTACAATGACAGCTGGATGTGGCATAAGGCTGGACACTTGGGACTGAGAGGATTGGTGAGATTGGGTGAGCAAATGCAGACCCTTTCAAGCAATAATGCATGGCCCCCATTCCATGGGTCCCAACTCTCCAGGTTGAAGGGAATATTACTACAGCTATAACATGTACAGGAAACCTAGAGAATGTACACACTGTGAATACGAAAGGTTTCTAAAACTCAACGAATAGTCCCTCTCCTGGTGCTCCAGTTTGACTTTCCAACTGCCTTACTATCAATCTCCCAACTTGGAGAGACAGGCCCTTTAACCTCCTGGTTTGCACAGGTTCCCAAATTGGCAGAGGATGGAAGGGACGAGGGAGAACCCATGAGAGAGTAGCTGTTAGGCATTTGGACGGGCACATGTCACTCTAATTTCCCGGCAGGAAGAAGAATTAACCAAAGTCTCAGCCACCCACCGGGAACCAGTATAGGACATGATCCAAAATTTTGGAGTGGCGTTCAGCTCCCAAAAAACGAGTTGAGAAATGGAGCTCAGGGGCACAGCAATTCACAAACTGGCAGAATGATAAAGGACAACTATCGTCCAAAAATCTGTTGAGGGAAGTCAACGAGGCGGACTTGAAAGCGAGGCAAAATAGCAGGAAACAGATTTCAAGAGGTACCTTGGAATCGCCTGTAAAGCACAGGAAGAGGGGCACAACTTGGACAATGATGCACTTGGCCAAAAAGGGCGTATGCGTTTTCTCCTGAATATATTCAGGAGAAAACGCATACGCCCTTTTTGGCCAAGCAAGCAAGCAGGCAATGCAAATCTGCACTACAAAGATGTATCACTTCCCACCTGTCAAAAGGGACATCCACAAAATGTGTAAAAACCAGAAAGGCAAGACAGGCCTTGGAGAACAGGGAGCCTTGTTATGCTGATGGGCGGGATGTAAATTGCCAACTGCCTCACTGGAGGAGTGCATTGTGTTCCCTAAAACAAGTAAACAACAGAGCTACAGAGCCAAGGCCACTTCCAGTCTAGGGAATATACCTTGGGAAAACTGAAAATCAATAAGAAAGAGCCACCTCCAAATTTAGGGCTGCACTGACTACAAAACCTCAACTTGGGTACACCTTAAATATCCCAGGAAATATAAAAATGGTTCAAAACATTGTGGTACTTACGTACGATGGAATATCCCTCAGCCATGACATCAATGTCATAAGACCAGTAGCAGCAAAGTGAGTGGATTCAGGTACGATGATTCTAAGTGAAATAAGTCACACAGAAAAAGAAACTTATCATAAGATATCACTTATGAAGATCCTGTAAACATGGCTACACGTGAACTGAGTTAGGAAAGAGAACAGAGTCTCACATTTAGAAAACACTCTTATGCCTGCATTAAGGGGATGGAGAGGTGGGGTGATGCATAAAACCAAAGTTTGATATAAGCACAGGGACCGTTCGAAAAACCAACTTTGGAATAGACAAGACCTACACCTTCCTCAGTGAAAGAGACTCAAAACCCCATATTTCCCGCAGAAGAATATATCTGACTAGTAAGAATCTTAAAACCTATGTATTGATATGACTCCATAAGGGAATCAAGTGTGTCTAGAGTGGCATAAACATGGCAGCGAAAATCAGCTCAAAGTCACTATAAAAAGGAATTTCAAAAGCAAAACCAAAAAACAGGGAAATTCTTTACAATTCCTTCAGGGTGTCTGAGGAAACCTGGAAAGACCCTATCTACAATGACAGCTGGATGTGGCATAAGGCTGGACACTTGGGACTGAGAGGATTGGTGAGATTGGGTGAGCAAATGCAGACCCTTTCAAGCAATAATGCATGGCCCCCATTCCATGGGTCCCAACTCTCCAGGTTGAAGGGAATATTACTACAGCTATAACATGTACAGGAAACCTAGAGAATGTACACACTGTGAATACGAAAGGTTTCTAAAACTCAACGAATAGTCCCTCTCCTGGTGCTCCAGTTTGACTTTCCAACTGCCTTACTATCAATCTCCCAACTTGGAGAGACAGGCCCTTTAACCTCCTGGTTTGCACAGGTTCCCAATTTGGCATAGGATGGAAGGGACGAGGGAGAACCCATGAGAGAGTAGCTGTTAGGCATTTGGACGGGCACATGTCACTCTAATTTCCCGGAAGGAAGAAGAATAAACCAAAGTCTCAGCCACCCACCGGGAACCAGTATAGGACATGATACAAAATTTTGGACTTGCGTTCAGCTCACAAAAAACGAGTTGAGAAATGGAGCTCAGGGGCACAGCAATTCACAAACCGGCAGAGTGATAAAGGACAACTATCGTCCAAAAATCTGTTGAGGGAAGTCAACGAGGCGGACTTGAAAGCGAGGCAAAATAGCAGGAAACAGATTTCAAGAGGTATGTTGGAATCGCCTGTAAAGCACAGGAAGAGGGGCACAACTTGGACAATGATGCACTTGGCCAAAAAGGGCGTATGCGTTTTCTCCTGAATATATTCAGGAGAAAACGCATACGCCCTTTTTGGCCAAGCAAGCAAGCAGGCAATGCAAATCTGCACTACAAAGAAGTATCACTTCCCACCGGTCAAAAGGGACATCCACAAAATGTGTAAAAACCAGAAAGGCAAGACAGGCCCTGGAGAACAGGGAGCCTTGTTATGCTGATGGGCGGGATGTAAATTGCCAACTGCGTCACTGGAGGAGTGCATTGTGTTCCCTAAAGCAAGTAAACAACAGAGCTACAGAGCCAAGGCCACTTCCAGTCTAGGGAATATACCTTGGGAAAACTGAAAATCAATAAGAAAGAGCCACCTCCAAATTTAGGGCTGCACTGACTACAAGAACCTCAACTTGGGTACACCTTAAATATCCCAGGAAATATAAAAATGGTTCAAAACTTTGTGGTACTTAAGTATGATGGAATATCCCTCAGCCATGAAATCAATGTCATAAGACCAGTAGCAGCAAAGTGAGTGCATTCAGGTACGATGATTCTAAGTGAAATAAGTCACACAGAAAAAGAAACATCATAAGATATCACTTATGAAGATCCTGTAAACATGGCTACACATGAACTGAGTTAGGAAAGAGAACAGAGACTCACATTTAGAAAACACTCTTATGCCTGCATAAAGGGAAAGGAGAGGTTGGGTGATGCATAAAACCAGAGTTTGATATAAGCACAGGGACCGTTTCCAAAACCAACTTTGGAATAGACAAGACCTACACCTTCCTCAGTGAAAGAGACTCAAAACCCCATATTTCCCACAGAGGAATATATCTGACTAGTAAGAATCTAAAAACCTATGTATTGATATGTCTCCATAAGGGAATCAAGTGTGTCTCGAGTGGCATAAACATGACAGCGAGAATCAGCTCAAACCCACTCTAAAAAGGAATTTCAAAAGCAAAACCAAAAAACAGGGAAATTCTTTACACTTCTTTCAGGGTGTCTGAGGAAACCTGGAAAGACCCTATCTACAATGACAGCTGGATGTGGCATAAGGCTGGACACTTGGGACTGAGAGGATTGGTGAGATTGGGTGAGCAAATGCAGACCCTTTCAAGCAATAATGCATGGCCCCCATTCCATGGGTCCCAACTCTCCAGGTTGAAGGGAATATTACTACAGCTATAACATGTACAGGAAACCTAGAGAATGTACACACTGTGAATACGAAAGTTTTCTAAAACTCAACGAATAGTCCCTCTCCTGGTGCTCCAGTTTGACTTTCCAACTGCCTTACTATCAATCTCCCAACTTGGAGAGACAGGCCGTTTAACCTCCTGGTTTGCACAGGTTCCCAAATTGGCAGACTATGGAAGGGACGAGGGAGAACCCATGAGAGAGTAGCTGTTAGGCATTTGGACGGGCACATGTCACTCTAATTTCCCGGCAGGAAGAAGAATTAACCAAAGTCTCAGCCACCCACCGGGAACCAGTATAGGACATGATCCAAAATTTTGGACTGGCGTTCAGCTCACAAAAAACGAGTTGAGAAATGGAGCTCAGGGGCACAGCAATTCACAAACTGGCAGAGTGATAAAGGACAACTATCGTCCAAAAATCTGTTGAGGGAAGTCAACGAGGCGGACTTGAAAGCGAGGCAAAATAGCAGGAAACAGATTTCAAGAGGTACCTTGGAATCGCCTGTAAAGCACAGGAAGAGGGGCACAACTTGGACCATGATGCACTTGGCCAAAAAGGGCGTATGCGTTTTCTCCTGAATATATTCAGGAGAAAACGCATACACCCTTTTTGGCCAAGCAAGCAAGCAGGCAATGCAAATCTGCACTACAAAGAAGTATCACTTCCCACCGGTCAAAAGGGACATCCACAAAATATGTAAAAACCAGAAAGGCAAGACAGGCCCTGGAGAACAGGGAGCCTTGTTATGCTGATGGGCGGGATGTAAATTGCCAACTGCGTCACTCGAGGAGTGCATTGTGTTCCCTAAAACAAGTAAACAACAGAGCTACAGAGCCAAGGCCACTTCCAGTCTAGGGAATATACCTTGGGAAAACTGAAAATCAATAAGAAAGAGCCACCTCGAAATTTAGGGCTGCACTGACTACAAGAACCTCAACTTGGGTACACCTTAAATATCCCAGGAAATATAAAAATGGTTCAAAACATTGTGGTACTTATGTATGATGGAATATCCCTCAGCCATGAAATCAATGTCATAAGACCAGTAGCAGCAAAGTGAGTGGATTCATGTACGATGATTCTAAGTGAAATAAGTCACACAGAAAAAGAAACTTATCATAAGATATCACTTATGAAGATCCTGTAAACATGGCTACACGTGAACTGAGTTAGGAAAGAGAACAGAGTCTCACATTTAGAAAACACTCTTATGCCTGCCTAAAGGGGATGGAGAGGTGGGGTGATGCATAAAACCAGAGTTTGATATAAGAACAGGGACCGTTCCAAAAACCAACTTTGGAATAGACAAGACCTACATCTTCCTCAGTGAAAGAGACTCAAAACCCCATATTTCCCGCAGAGGAATATATCTGACTAGTAAGAATCTTAAAATCTATGTATTGATATGACTCCATAAGGAGAACAAGTGTGTCTAGAGTGGCATAAACATGGCAGCGAGAATCAGCTCAAACCCACTATAAAAAGGAATTTCAAAAGCAAAACCAAAAAACAGGGAAATTCTTTACAATTCCTTCAGGGTGTCTGAGGAAACCTGGAAAGACCCTATCTACAATGACAGCTGGATGTGGCATAAGGCTGGACACTTGGGACTGAGAGGATTGGTGAGATTGGGTGAGCAAATGCAGACCCTTTCAAGCAATAATGCATGGCCCCCATTCCATGGGTCCCAACTCTCCAGGTTGAAGGGAATATTACTACAGCTATAACATGTACAGGAAACCTAGAGAATGTACACACTGTGAATACGAAAGGTTTCTAAAACTCAACGAATAGTCCCTCTCCTGGTGCTCCAGTTTGACTTTCCAACTGCCTTACTATCAATCTCCCAACTTGGAGAGACAGGCCCTTTAACCTCCTGGTTTGCACAGGTTCCCAATTTGGCAGAGGATGGAAGGGACGAGGGAGAACCCATGAGAGAGTAGCTGTTAGGCATTTGGACGGGCACATGTCACTCTAATTTCCCGGCAGGAAGAAGAATTAACCAAAGTCTCAGCCACCCATCAGGAACCAGTATAGGACATGATCCAAAATTTTGGACTTGCGTTCAGCTCACAAAAAACGAGTTGAGAAATGGAGCTCAGGGGCACAGCAATTCACAGACTGGCAGAGTGATAAAGGACAACTATCGTCCAAAAATCTGTTGAGGGAAGTCAACGAGGCGGACTTGAAAGCGAGGCAAAATAGCAGGAAACAGATTTCAAGAGGTACCTTGGAATCGCCTGTAAAGCACAGGAAGAGGGGCACAACTTGGACAATGATGCACTTGGCCAAAAAGGGCGTATGCGTTTTCTCCTGAATATATTCAGGAGAAAACGCATACGCACTTTTTGGCCAAGCAAGCAAGCAGGCAATGCAAATCTGCACTACAAAGAAGTATCACTTCCCACCGGTCAAAAGGGACATCCACAAAATGTGTAAAAACCATAAAGGCAAGACAGGCCCTGGAGAACAGGGAGCCTTGTTATGCTGATGGGCGGGATGTAATTTGCCAACTGCGTCACTCGAGGAGTGCATTGTGTTCCCTAAAACAAGTAAACAACAGAGCTACAGAGCCAAGGCCACTTCCAGTCTAGGGAATATACCTTGGGAAAACTGAAAATCAATAAGAAAGAGCCACCTCCAAATTTAGGGCTGCACTGACTACAAGAACCTCAACTTGGGTACACCTTAAATATCCCAGGAAATATAAAAATGGTTCAAAACATTGTGGTACTTACGTACGATGGAATATCCCTCAGCCATGAAATCAATGTCATAAGACCAGTAGCAGCAAAGTGAGTGGATTCAGGTACGATGATTCTAAGTGAAATAAGTCACACAGAAAAAGAAACTTATCATAAGATATCACTTATGAAGATCCTGTAAACATGGCTACACGTGAACTGAGTTAGGAAAGAGAACAGAGTCTCACATTTAGAAAACACTCTTGTGCCTGCCTAAAGGGGATGGAGAGGTGGGGTGATGCATAAAACCAGAGTTTGATATAAGCACAGGGACCGTTCCAAAAACCAACTTTGGAATAGACAAGACCTACACCTTCCTCAGTGAAAGAGACTCAAAACCCCATATTTCCCGCAGAGGAATATATCTGACTAGTAAGAATCTTAAAATCTATGTATTGATATGACTCCATAAGGAGAACAAGTGTGTCTAGAGTGGCATAAACATGGCAGCGAGAATCAGCTCAAACCCACTATAAAAAGGAATTTCAAAAGCAAAACCAAAAAACAGGGAAATTCTTTACAATTCCTTCAGGGTGTCTGAGGAAACCTGGAAAGACCCTATCTACAATGACAGCTGGATGTGGCATAAGGCTGGACACTTGGGACTGAGAGGATTGGTGAGATTGGGTGAGCAAATGCAGACCCTTTCAAGCAATAATGCATGGCCCCCATTCCATGGGTCCCAACTCTCCAGGTTGGAGGGAATATTACTACAGCTATAACATGTACAGAAAACCTAGAGAATGGACACACTGTGAATACGAAAGGTTTCTAAAACTCAACGAATAGTCCCTCTCCTGGTGCTCCAGTTTGACTTTCCAACTGCCTTACTATCAATCTCCCAACTTGGAGAGACAGGCCCTTTAACCTCCTGGTTTGCACAGGTTCCCAATTTGGCAGAGGATGGAAGGGACGAGGGAGAACCCATGAGAGAGTAGCTGTTAGGCATTTGGACGGGCACATGTCACTCTAATTTCCCGGAAGGAAGAAGAATTAACCAAAGTCTCAGCCACCCACCGGGAACCAGTATAGGACATGATCCAAAATTTTGGACTTGCGTTCAGCTCACAAAAAACGAGTTGAGAAATGGAGCTCAGGGGCACAGCAATTCACAAACTGGCAGAGTGATAAAGGACAACTATCGTCCAAAAATCTGTTGAGGGAAGTCAACGAGGCAGACTTGAAAGCGAGGCAAAATAGCAGGAAACAGATTTCAAGAGGTACGTTGGAATCGCCTGTAAAGCACAGGAAGAGGGGCACAACTTGGACAATGATGCACTTGGCCAAAAAGGGCGTATGCGTTTTCTCCTGAATATATTCAGGAGAAAACACATACGCCCTTTTTGGCCAAGCAAGCAAGCAGGCAATGCAAATCTGCACTACAAAGAAGTATCACTTCCCACCGGTCAAAAGGGACATCCACAAAATGTGTAAAAACCATAAAGGCAAGACAGGCCCTGGAGAACAGGGAGCCTTGTTATGCTGATGGGCGGGATGTAAATTGCCAACTGCGTCACTCGAGGAGTGCATTGTGTTCCCTAAAACAAGTAAACAACAGAGCTACAGAGCCAAGGCCACTTCCAGTCTAGGGAATATACCTTGGGAAAACTGAAAATCAATAAGAAAGAGCCACCTCCAAATTTAGGGCTGCACTGACTACAAGAACCTCAACTTGGGTACACCTTAAATATGCCAGGAAATATAAAAATGGTTCAAAACATTGTGGTACTTACGTACGATGGAATATCCCTCAGCCATGAAATCAATGTCATAAGACCAGTAGCAGCAAAGTGAGTGGATTCAGGTACGATGATTCTAAGTGAAATAAGTCACACAGAAAAAGAAACTTATCATAAGATATCACTTATGAAGATCCTGTAAACATGGATACACGTGAACTGAGTTAGGAAAGAGAACAGAGTCTCACATTTAGAAAACACTCTTATGCATGCATTAAGGGGATGGAGAGGTGGGGTGATGCATAAAACCAGAGTTTGATATAAGCACAGGGACCGTTCCAAAAACCAACTTTGGAATAGACAAGACCTACACCTTCCTCAGTGAAAGAGACTCAAAACCCCATATTTCCCGCAGAGGAATATATCTGACTAGTAAGAATCTTAAAACCTATGTATTGATATGACTCCATAAGGCAAACAAGTGTGTCTAGAGTGGCATAAACATGGCAGCGAGAATCAGCTCAAACTCACTATAAAAAGGAATTTCAAAAGCAAAACCAAAAAACAGGGAAATTCTTTACAATTCCTTCAGGGTGTCTGAGGAAACCTGGAAAGACCCTATCTACAATGACAGCTGGATGTGGCATAAGGCTGGACACTTGGGACTGAGAGGATTGGTGAGATTGCGTGAGCAAATGCAGACCCTTTCAAGCAATAATGCATGGCCCCCATTCCATGGGTCCCAACTCTCCAGGTTCAAGGGAATATTACTACAGCTATAACATGTACAGGAAACCTAGAGAATGGACACACTGTGAATACGAAAGGTTTCTAAAACTCAACGAATAGTCCCTCTCCTGGTGGTCCAGTTTGACTTTCCAACTGCCTTACTATCAATCTCCCAACTTGGAGAGACAGGCCCTTTAACCTCCTGGTTTGCACAGGTTCCCAATTTCGCAGAGGATGGAAGGGACGAGGGAGAACCCATGAGAGAGTAGCTGTTAGGCATTTGGACGGGCACATGTCACTCTAATTTCCCGGCAGGAAGAAGAATTAACCAAAGTCTCAGCCACCCACCGGGAACCAGTATAGGACATGATCCAAAATTTTGGACTGGCGTTCAGCTCACAAAAAACGAGTTGAGAAATGGAGCTCAGGGGCACAGCAATTCACAAACTGGCAGAGTGATAAAGGACAACTATCGTCCAAAAATCTGTTGAGGGAAGTCAACGAGGCGGACTTGAAAGTGAGGCAAAATAGCACGAAACAGATTTCAAGAGGTACCTTGGAATCGCCTGTAAAGCACAGGAAGAGGGGCACAACTTGGACAATGATGCACTTGGCCAAAAAGGGAGTATGCGTTTTCTCCTGAATATATTCAGGAGAAAACGCATACTCCCTTTTTGGCCAAGCAAGCAAGCGGGCAATGCAAATCTGCACTACAAAGAAGTATCACTTCCCACCGGTCAAAAGGGACATCCACAAAATGTGTAAAAACCAGAAAGGCAAGACAGGCCCTGGAGAACAGGGAGCCTTGTTATGCTGATGGGCGGGATGTAAATTGACAACTGCCTCACTGGAGAAGTGCATTGTGTTCCCTAAAACAAGTAAACAACAGAGCTACAGAGCCAAGGCCACTTCCTGTCTAGGGAATATACCTTGGGAAAACTGAAAATCAATAAGAAAGAGCCACCTCCAAATTTAGGGCTGCACTGACTACAAGAACCTCAACTTGGGTACACCTTAAATATCCCAGGAAATATAAAAATGGTTCAAAACATTGTGGTACTTACGTACGATGGAATATCCCTCAGCCATGAAATCAATGTCATAAGACCAGTAGCAGCAAAGTGAGTGCATTCAGGTACGATGATTCTAAGTGAAATAAGTCACACAGAAAAAGAAACTTATCTTAAGATATCACTTATGAAGATCCTGTAAACATGGCTACACGTGAACTGAGTTAGGAAAGAGAACAGAGTCTCACATTTAGAAAACACTCTTATGCCTGCCTAAAGGGGATGGAGAGGTGGGGTGATGCATAAAACCAGAGTTTGATATAAGAACAGGGACCGTTCCAAAAACCAACTTTGGAATAGACAAGACCTACATCTTCCTCAGTGAAAGAGACTCAAAACCCCATATTTCCCGCAGAGGAATATATCTGACTAGTAAGAATCTTAAAATCTATGTATTGATATGACTCCATAAGGAGAACAAGTGTGTCTAGAGTGGCATAAACATGGCAGCGAGAATCAGCTCAAACCCACTATAAAAAGGAATTTCAAAAGCAAAACCAAAAAACAGGGAAATTCTTTACAATTCCTTCAGGGTGTCTGAGGAAACCTGGAAAGACCCTATCTACAATGACAGCTGGATGTGGCATAAGGCTGGACACTTGGGACTGAGAGGATTGGTGAGATCGGGTGAGCAAATGCAGACCCTTTCAAGCAATAATGCATGGCCCCCATTCCATGGGTCCCAACTCTCCAGGTTGAAGGGAATATTACTACAGCTATAACATGTACAGGAAACCTAGAGAATGGACACACTGTGAATACGAAAGGTTTCTAAAACTCAACGAATAGTCCCTCTCCTGGTGCTCCAGTTTGACTTTCCAACTGCCTTACTATCAATCTCCCAACTTGGAGAGACAGGCCCTTTAACCTCCTGGTTTGCACAGGTTCCCAATTTGGCAGAGGATGGAAGGGACGAGGGAGAACCCATGAGAGAGTAGCTGTTAGGCATTTGGACGGGCACATGTCACTCTAATTTCCCGGAAGGAAGAAGAATTAACCAAAGTCTCAGCCACCCACCGGGAACCAGTATACGACATGATCCAAAATTTTGGACTTGCGTTCAGCTCCCAAAAAACGAGTTGAGAAATGGAGCTCAGGGGCACAGCAATTCACAAACTGGCAGAGTGATAAAGGACAACTATCATCCAAAAATCTGTTGAGGGAAGTCAACGAGGCGGACTTGAAAGCGAGGCAAAATAGCAGGAAACAGATTTCAAGAGGTATGTTGGAATCGCCTGTAAAGCACAGGAAGAGGGGCACAACTTGGACAATGATGCACTTGGCCAAAAAGGGCGTATGCGTTTTCTCCTGAATATATTCAGGAGAAAACGCATACGCCCTTTTTGGCCAAGCAAGCAAGCAGGCAATGCAAATCTGCACTACAAAGAAGTATCACTTCCCACCGGTCAAAAGGGACATCCACAAAATGTGTAAAAACCAGAAAGGCAAGACAGGCCCTGGAGAACAGGGAGCCTTGTTATGCTGATGGGCGGGATGTAAATTGCCAACTGCCTCACTGGAGGTGTGCATTGTGTTCCCTAAAACAAGTAAACAACAGAGCTACAGAGCCAAGGCCACTTCCAGTCTAGGGAATATACCTTGGGAAAACTGAAAATCAATAAGAAAGAGCCACCTCCAAATTTAGGGCTGCACTGACTACAAGAACCTCAACTTGGGTACACCTTAAATATCCCAGGAAATATAAAAATGGTTCAAAACATTGTGGTACTTACGTATGATGGAATATCCCTCAGCCATGAAATCAATGTCATAAGACCAGTAGCAGCAAAGTGAGTGCATTCAGGTACCATGATTCTAAGTGAAATAAGTCACAGAGAAAAAGAAACATCATAAGATATCACTTATGAAGATCCTGTAAACATGGCTACACGTGAACTGAGTTAGGAAAGAGAACAGAGTCTCACATTTAGAAAACACTCTTATGCCTGCATAAAGGGGAAGGAGAGGTTGGGTGATGCATAAAACCAGAGTTTGATATAAGCACAGGGACCGTTTCCAAAACCAACTTTGGAATAGACAAGACCTACACCTTCCTCAGTGAAAGAGACTCAAAACCCCATATTTCCCACAGAGGAATATATCTGACTAGTAAAAATCTAAAAACCTATGTATTGATATGTCTCCATAAGGGAATCAAGTGTGTCTAGAGTGGCATAAACATGGCAGCGAGAATCAGCTCAAACCCACAATAAAAAGGAATTTCAAAAGCAAAACCAAAAAACAGGGAAATTCTTTACACTTCTTTCAGGGTGTCTGAGGAAACCTGGAAAGACCCTATCTACAATGACAGCTGGATGTGGCATAAGGCTGGACACTTGGGACTGAGAGGATTGGTGAGATTGGGTGAGCAAATGCAGACCCTTTCAAGCAATAATGCATGGCCCCCATTCCATGGGTCCCAACTCTCCAGGTTGAAGGGAATATTACTACAGCTATAACATGTACAGGAAACCTAGAGAATGTACACACTGTGAATACGAAAGGTTTCTAAAACTCAACGAATAGTCCCTCTCCTGGTGCTCCAGTTTGACTTTCCAACTGCCTTACTATCAATCTCCCAACTTGGAGAGACAGGCCCTTTAACCTCCTGGTTTGCACAGGTTCCCAAATTGGCAGAGGATGGAAGGGACGAGGGAGAACCCATGAGAGAGTAGCTGTTAGGCATTTGGACGGGCACATGTCACTCTAATTTCCCGGCAGGAAGAAGAATTAACCAAAGTCTCAGCCACCCACCGGGAACCAGTATAGGACATGATCCAAAATTTTGGAGTGGCGTTCAGCTCCCAAAAAACGAGTTGAGAAATGGAGCTCAGGGGCACAGCAATTCACAAACTGGCAGAATGATAAAGGACAACTATCGTCCAAAAATCTGTTGAGGGAAGTCAACGAGGCGGACTTGAAAGCGAGGCAAAATAGCAGGAAACAGATTTCAAGAGGTACCTTGGAATCGCCTGTAAAGCACAGGAAGAGGGGCACAACTTGGACAATGATGCACTTGGCCAAAAAGGGCGTATGCGTTTTCTCCTGAATATATTCAGGAGAAAACGCATACGCCCTTTTTGGCCAAGCAAGCAAGCAGGCAATGCAAATCTGCACTACAAAGATGTATCACTTCCCACCTGTCAAAAGGGACATCCACAAAATGTGTAAAAACCAGAAAGGCAAGACAGGTCTTGGAGAACAGGGAGCCTTGTTATGCTGATGGGCGGGATGTAAATTGCCAACTGCCTCACTGGAGGAGTGCATTGTGTTCCCTAAAACAAGTAAACAACAGAGCTACAGAGCCAAGGCCACTTCCAGTCTAGGGAATATACCTTGGGAAAACTGAAAATCAATAAGAAAGAGCCACCTCCAAATTTAGGGCTGCACTGACTACAAAACCTCAACTTGGGTACACCTTAAATATCCCAGGAAATATAAAAATGGTTCAAAACATTGTGGTACTTACGTACGATGGAATATCCCTCAGCCATGACATCAATGTCATAAGACCAGTAGCAGCAAAGTGAGTGGATTCAGGTACGATGATTCTAAGTGAAATAAGTCACACAGAAAAAGAAACTTATCATAAGATATCACTTATGAAGATCCTGTAAACATGGCTACACGTGAACTGAGTTAGGAAAGAGAACAGAGTCTCACATTTAGAAAACACTCTTATGCCTGCATTAAGGGGATGGAGAGGTGGGGTGATGCATAAAACCAAAGTTTGATATAAGCACAGGGACCGTTCGAAAAACCAACTTTGGAATAGACAAGACCTACACCTTCCTCAGTGAAAGAGACTCAAAACCCCATATTTCCCGCAGAAGAATATATCTGACTAGTAAGAATCTTAAAACCTATGTATTGATATGACTCCATAAGGGAATCAAGTGTGTCTAGAGTGGCATAAACATGGCAGCGAAAATCAGCTCAAAGTCACTATAAAAAGGAATTTCAAAAGCAAAACCAAAAAACAGGGAAATTCTTTACAATTCCTTCAGGGTGTCTGAGGAAACCTGGAAAGACCCTATCTACAATGACAGCTGGATGTGGCATAAGGCTGGACACTTGGGACTGAGAGGATTGGTGAGATTGGGTGAGCAAATGCAGACCCTTTCAAGCAATAATGCATGGCCCCCATTCCATGGGTCCCAACTCTCCAGGTTGAAGGGAATATTACTACAGCTATAACATGTACAGGAAACCTAGAGAATGTACACACTGTGAATACGAAAGGTTTCTAAAACTCAACGAATAGTCCCTCTCCTGGTGCTCCAGTTTGACTTTCCAACTGCCTTACTATCAATCTCCCAACTTGGAGAGACAGGCCCTTTAACCTCCTGGTTTGCACAGGTTCCCAATTTGGCATAGGATGGAAGGGACGAGGGAGAACCCATGAGAGAGTAGCTGTTAGGCATTTGGACGGGCACATGTCACTCTAATTTCCCGGAAGGAAGAAGAATAAACCAAAGTCTCAGCCACCCACCGGGAACCAGTATAGGACATGATACAAAATTTTGGACTTGCGTTCAGCTCACAAAAAACGAGTTGAGAAATGGAGCTCAGGGGCACAGCAATTCACAAACCGGCAGAGTGATAAAGGACAACTATCGTCCAAAAATCTGTTGAGGGAAGTCAACGAGGCGGACTTGAAAGCGAGGCAAAATAGCAGGAAACAGATTTCAAGAGGTATGTTGGAATCGCCTGTAAAGCACAGGAAGAGGGGCACAACTTGGACAATGATGCACTTGGCCAAAAAGGGCGTATGCGTTTTCTCCTGAATATATTCAGGAGAAAACGCATACGCCCTTTTTGGCCAAGCAAGCAAGCAGGCAATGCAAATCTGCACTACAAAGAAGTATCACTTCCCACCGGTCAAAAGGGACATCCACAAAATGTGTAAAAACCAGAAAGGCAAGACAGGCCCTGGAGAACAGGGAGCCTTGTTATGCTGATGGGCGGGATGTAAATTGCCAACTGCGTCACTGGAGGAGTGCATTGTGTTCCCTAAAGCAAGTAAACAACAGAGCTACAGAGCCAAGGCCACTTCCAGTCTAGGGAATATACCTTGGGAAAACTGAAAATCAATAAGAAAGAGCCACCTCCAAATTTAGGGCTGCACTGACTACAAGAACCTCAACTTGGGTACACCTTAAATATCCCAGGAAATATAAAAATGGTTCAAAACTTTGTGGTACTTAAGTATGATGGAATATCCCTCAGCCATGAAATCAATGTCATAAGACCAGTAGCAGCAAAGTGAGTGCATTCAGGTACGATGATTCTAAGTGAAATAAGTCACACAGAAAAAGAAACATCATAAGATATCACTTATGAAGATCCTGTAAACATGGCTACACATGAACTGAGTTAGGAAAGAGAACAGAGACTCACATTTAGAAAACACTCTTATGCCTGCATAAAGGGAAAGGAGAGGTTGGGTGATGCATAAAACCAGAGTTTGATATAAGCACAGGGACCGTTTCCAAAACCAACTTTGGAATAGACAAGACCTACACCTTCCTCAGTGAAAGAGACTCAAAACCCCATATTTCCCACAGAGGAATATATCTGACTAGTAAGAATCTAAAAACCTATGTATTGATATGTCTCCATAAGGGAATCAAGTGTGTCTAGAGTGGCATAAACATGACAGCGAGAATCAGCTCAAACCCACTCTAAAAAGGAATTTCAAAAGCAAAACCAAAAAACAGGGAAATTCTTTACACTTCTTTCAGGGTGTCTGAGGAAACCTGGAAAGACCCTATCTACAATGACAGCTGGATGTGGCATAAGGCTGGACACTTGGGACTGAGAGGATTGGTGAGATTGGGTGAGCAAATGCAGACCCTTTCAAGCAATAATGCATGGCCCCCATTCCATGGGTCCCAACTCTCCAGGTTCAAGGGAATATTACTACAGCTATAACATGTACAGGAAACCTAGAGAATGTACACACTGTGAATACGAAAGTTTTCTAAAACTCAACGAATAGTCCCTCTCCTGGTGCTCCAGTTTGACTTTCCAACTGCCTTACTATCAATCTCCCAACTTGGAGAGACAGGCCGTTTAACCTCCTGGTTTGCACAGGTTCCCAAATTGGCAGACTATGGAAGGGACGAGGGAGAACCCATGAGAGAGTAGCTGTTAGGCATTTGGACGGGCACATGTCACTCTAATTTCCCGGCAGGAAGAAGAATTAACCAAAGTCTCAGCCACCCACCGGGAACCAGTATAGGACATGATCCAAAATTTTGGACTGGCGTTCAGCTCACAAAAAACGAGTTGAGAAATGGAGCTCAGGGGCACAGCAATTCACAAACTGGCAGAGTGATAAAGGACAACTATCGTCCAAAAATCTGTTGAGGGAAGTCAACGAGGCGGACTTGAAAGCGAGGCAAAATAGCAGGAAACAGATTTCAAGAGGTACCTTGGAATCGCCTGTAAAGCACAGGAAGAGGGGCACAACTTGGACCATGATGCACTTGGCCAAAAAGGGCGTATGCGTTTTCTCCTGAATATATTCAGGAGAAAACGCATACACCCTTTTTGGCCAAGCAAGCAAGCAGGCAATGCAAATCTGCACTACAAAGAAGTATCACTTCCCACCGGTCAAAAGGGACATCCACAAAATATGTAAAAACCAGAAAGGCAAGACAGGCCCTGGAGAACAGGGAGCCTTGTTATGCTGATGGGCGGGATGTAAATTGCCAACTGCGTCACTCGAGGAGTGCATTGTGTTCCCTAAAACAAGTAAACAACAGAGCTACAGAGCCAAGGCCACTTCCAGTCTAGGGAATATACCTTGGGAAAACTGAAAATCAATAAGAAAGAGCCACCTCGAAATTTAGGGCTGCACTGACTACAAGAACCTCAACTTGGGTACACCTTAAATATCCCAGGAAATATAAAAATGGTTCAAAACATTGTGGTACTTATGTATGATGGAATATCCCTCAGCCATGAAATCAATGTCATAAGACCAGTAGCAGCAAAGTGAGTGGATTCATGTACGATGATTCTAAGTGAAATAAGTCACACAGAAAAAGAAACTTATCATAAGATATCACTTATGAAGATCCTGTAAACATGGCTACACGTGAACTGAGTTAGGAAAGAGAACAGAGTCCCACATTTAGAAAACACTCTTATGCCTGCATAAAGGGGAAGGAGAGGTTGGGTGATGCATAAAACCAGAGTTTGATATAAGCACAGGGACCGTTTCCAAAACCAACTTTGGAATAGACAAGACCTACACCTTCCTCAGTGAAAGAGACTCAAAACCCCATATTTCCCACAGAGGAATATATCTGACTAGTAAGAATCTAAAAACCTATGTATTGATATGTCTCCATAAGGGAATCAAGTGTGTCTAGAGTGGCATAAACATGGCAGCGAGAATCAGCTCAAACCCACTATAAAAAGGAATTTCAAAAGCAAAACCAAAAAACAGGGAAATTCTTTACACTTCTTTCAGGGTGTGTGAGGAAACCTGGAAAGACCCTATCTACAATGACAGCTGGATGTGGCATAAGGCTGGACACTTGGGACTGAGAGGATTGGTGAGATTGGGTGAGCAAATGCAGACCCTTTCAAGCAATAATGCATGGCCCCCATTCCATAGGTCCCAACTCTCCAGGTTGAAGGGAATATTACAACAGCTATAACATGTACAGGAAACCTAGAGAATGTACACACTGTGAATACGAAAGGTTTCTAAAACTCAACGAATATTCCCTCTCCTGGTGCTCCAGTTTGACTTTCCAACTGCCTTACTATCAATCTCCCAACTTGGAGAGACAGGCCCTTTAACCTCCTGGTTTGCACAGGTTCCAAATTTGGCAGAGGATGGAAGGGACGAGGGAGAACCCATGAGAGAGTAGCTGTTAGGCATTTGGACGGGCACATGTCACTCTAATTTCCCGGCAGGAAGAAGAATTAACCAAAGTCTCAGCCACCCACCGGGAACCAGTATAGGACATGATCCAAAATTTTGGAGTGGCGTTCAGCTCACAAAAAACGAGTTGAGAAATGGAGCTCAGGGGCACAGCTATTCACAAACTGGCAGAATGATAAAGGACAACTATCGTCCAAAAATCTGTTGAGGGAAGTCAACGAGGCGGACTTGAAAGCGAGGCAAAATAGCAGGAAACAGATTTCAAGAGGTACCTTGGAATCGCCTGTAAAGCACAGGAAGAGGGGCACAATTTGGACAATGATGCACTTGGCCAAAAAGGGCGTATGCGTTTTCTCCTGAATATATTCAGGAGAAAACGCATACGCCCTTTTTGGCCAAGCAAGCAAGCAGGCAATGCAAATCTGCACTACAAAGAAGTATCACTTCCCACCGGTCAAAAGGGACATCCACAAAATGTGTAAAAATCAGAAAGGCAAGACAGGCCCTGGAGAACAGGGAGCCTTGTTATGCTGATGGGCGGGATGTAAATTGCCAACTGCCTCACTGGAGGAGTGCATTGTGTTCCCTAAAACAAGTAAACAACAGAGCTACAGAGCCAAGGCCACATCCAGTCTAGGGAATATACCTTGGGAAAACTGAAAATCAATAAGAAAGAGCCACCTCCAAATTTAGGGCTGCACTGACTACAAGAACCTCAACTTGGGTACACCTTAAATATCCCAGGAAATATAAAAATGGTTCAAAACATTGTGGTACTTACGTACGATGGAATATTCCTCAGCTATGACATCAATGTCATAAGACCAGTAGCAGCAAAGTGAGTGGATTCAGGTACGATGATTCTAAGTGAAATAAGTCACACAGAAAAAGAAACTTATCATAAGATATCACTTATGAAGATCCTGTAAACATGGCTACACGTGAACTGAGTTAGGAAAGAGAACAGAGTCTCACATTTAGAAAACACTCTTATGCCTGCATAAAGGGGAAGGAGAGGTGGGGTGATGCATAAAACCAGAGTTTGATATAAGCACAGGGAGCGTTCGAAAAACCAACTTTGGAATAGACAAGACCTACACCTTCCTCAGTGAAAGAGACTCAAAATCCCATATTTCCCGCAGAAGAATATATCTGACTAGTAAGAATCTTAAAACCTATGTATTGATATGACTCCATAAGGGAATCAAGTGTGTCTAGAGTGGCATAAACATGGCAGCGACAATCAGCTCAAACTCACTATAAAAAGGAATTTCAAAAGCAAAACCAAAAAACAGGGAAATTCTTTACAATTCCTTCAGGGTGTCTGAGGAAACCTGGAAAGACCCTATCTACAATGACAGCTGGATGTGGCATAAGGCTGGACACTTGGGACTGAGAGAATTGGTGAGATTGCGTGAGCAAATGCAGACCCTTTCAAGCAATAATGCATGGCCCCCATTCCATGGGTCCCAACTCTCCAGGTTCAAGGGAATATTACTACAGCTATAACATGTACAGGAAACCTAGAGAATGGACACACTGTGAATACGAAAGGTTTCTAAAACTCAACGAATAGTCCCTCTCCTGGTGCTCCAGTTTGACTTTCCAACTGCCTTACTATCAATCTCCCAACTTGGAGAGACAGGCCCTTTAACCTCCTGGTTTGCACAGGTTCCCAATTTGGCAGAGGATGGAAGGGACGAGGGAGAACCCATGAGAGAGTAGCTGTTAGGCATTTGGACGGGCACATGTCACTCTAATTTCCCGGCAGGAAGAAGAATTAACCACAGTCTCAGCCACCCACCGGGAACCAGTATAGGACATGATCCAAAATTTTGGACTTGCGTTCAGCTCACAAAAAACGAGTTGAGAAATGGAGCTCAGGGGCACAGCAATTCACAAACTGGCAGAGTGATAAAGGACAACTATCGTCCAAAAATCTGTTGAGGGAAGTCAACGAGGCGGACTTGAAAGCGAGGCAAAATAGCAGGAAACAGATTTCAAGAGGTACCTTGGAATCGCCTGTAAAGCACAGGAAGAGGGGCACAACTTGGACAATGATGCACTTGGCCAAAAAGGGCGTATGCGTTTTCTTCTGAATATATTCAGGAGAAAACGCATACGCCCTTTTTGGCCAAGCAAGCAAGCAGGCAATGCAAATCTGCACTACAAAGAAGTATCACTTCCCACCGGTCAAAAGGGACATCCACAAAATGTGTAAAAACCATAAAGGCAAGACAGGCCCTGGAGAACAGGGAGCCTTGTTATGCTGATGGGCGGGATGTAATTTGCCAACTGCGTCACTCGAGGAGTGCATTGTGTTCCCTAAAACAAGTAAACAACAGAGCTACAGAGCCAAGGCCACTTCCAGTCTAGGGAATATACCTTGGGAAAACTGAAAATCAATAAGAAAGAGCCACCTCCAAATTTAGGGCTGCACTGACTACAAGAACCTCAACTTGGGTACACCTTAAATATCCCAGGAAATATAAAAATGGTTCAAAACATTGTGGTACTTACGTACGATGGAATATCCCTCAGCCATGAAATCAATGTCATAAGACCAGTAGCAGCAAAGTGAGTGGATTCAGGTACGATGATTCTAAGTGAAATAAGTCACACAGAAAAAGAAACTTATCATAAGATATCACTTATGAAGATCCTGTAAACATGGCTACACGTGAACTGAGTTAGGAAAGAGAACAGAGTCTCACATTTAGAAAACACTCTTGTGCCTGCCTAAAGGGGATGGAGAGGTGGGGTGATGCATAAAACCAGAGTTTGATATAAGCACAGGGACCGTTCCAAAAACCAACTTTGGAATAGACAAGACCTACACCTTCCTCAGTGAAAGAGACTCAAAACCCCATATTTCCCGCAGAGGAATATATCTGACTAGTAAGAATGTTAAAACCTATGTATTGATATGACTCCATAAGGCAAACAAGTGTGTCTAGAGTGGCATAAACATGGCAGCGAGAATCAGCTCAAACTCACTATAAAACGGAATTTCAAAAGCAAAACCAAAAAACAGGGAAATTCTTTACAATTCCTTCAGGGTGTCTGAGGAAACCTGGAAAGACCCTATCTACAATGACAGCTGGATGTGGCATAAGGCTGGACACTTGGGACTGAGAGAATTGGTGAGATTGCGTGAGCAAATGCAGACCCTTTCAAGCAATAATGCATGGCCCCCATTCCATGGGTCCCAACTCTCCAGGTTCAAGGGAATATTACTACAGCTATAACATGTACAGGAAACCTAGAGAATGGACACACTGTGAATACGAAAGGTTTCTAAAACTCAACGAATAGTCCCTCTCCTGGTGCTCCAGTTTGACTTTCCAACTGCCTTACTATCAATCTCCCAACTTGGAGAGACAGGCCCTTTAACCTCCTGGTTTGCACAGGTTCCCAATTTGGCAGAGGATGGAAGGGACGAGGGAGAACCCATGAGAGAGTAGCTGTTAGGCATTTGGACGGGCACAGGTCACTCTAATTTCCCGGAAGGAAGAAGAATTAACCAAAGTCTCAGCCACCCACCGGGAACCAGTATAGGACATGATCCAAAATTTTGGACTTGCGTTCAGCTCACAAAAACGAGTTGAGAAATGGAGCTCAGGGGCACAGCAATTCACAAACTGGCAGAGTGATAAAGGACAACTATCGTCCAAAAATCTGTTGAGGGAAGTCAACGAGGCGGACTTGAAAGCGAGGCAAAATAGCAGGAAACAGATTTCAAGAGGTACCTTGGAATCGCCTGTAAAGCACAGGAAGAGGGGCACAACTTGGACAATGATGCACTTGGCCAAAAAGGGCGTATGCGTTTTCTCCTGAATATATTCAGGAGAAAACGCATACGCCCTTTTTGGCCAAGCAAGCAAGCGGGCAATGCAAATCTGCACTACAAAGAAGTATCACTTCCCACCGGTCAAAAGGGACATCCACAAAATGTGTAAAAACCATAAAGGCAAGACAGGCCCTGGAGAACAGGGAGCCTTGTTATGCTGATGGGCGGGATGTAAATTGCCAACTGCGTCACTCGAGGAGTGCATTGTGTTCCCTAAAACAAGTAAACAACAGAGCTACAGAGCCAAAGCCACTTCCAGTCTAGGGAATATACCTTGGGAAAACTGAAAATCAATAAGAAAGAGCCACCTCCAAATTTAGGGCTGCACTGACTACAAGAACCTCAACTTGGGTACACCTTAAATATCCCAGGAAATATAAAAATGGTTCAAAACATTGTGGTACTTACGTACGATGAAATATCCCTCAGCCA
Organism: Mesoplodon densirostris; assembly: GCF_025265405.1. Classification (NCBI taxonomy): domain Eukaryota; kingdom Metazoa; phylum Chordata; class Mammalia; order Artiodactyla; family Ziphiidae; genus Mesoplodon; species Mesoplodon densirostris. The sequence continues at coordinate 920,404 of NW_026778198.1, forward strand.
TGAAATCAAGGTCATAAGACCAGTAGCAGCAAAGTGAGTGGATTCAGGTACGATGATTCTAAGTGAAATAAGTCACACAGAAAAAGAAACTTATCATAAGATATCACTTATGAAGATCCTGTAAACATGGCTACACGTGAACTGAGTTAGGAAAGAGAACAGAGTCTCACATTTAGAAAACACTCTTATGCCTGCCTAAAGGGGATGGAGAGGTGGGGTGATGCATAAAACCAGAGTTTGATATAAGCACAGGGACCGTTCCAAAAACCAACTTTGGAATAGACAAGACCTACACCTTCCTCAGTGAAAGAGACTCAAAACCCCATATTTCCCGCAGAGGAATATATCTGACTAGTAAGAATCTTAAAACCTATGTATTGATATGACTCCATAAGGCAAACAAGTGTGTCTAGAGTGGCATAAACATGGCAGCGAGAATCAGCTCAAACTCACTATAAAAAGGAGTTTCAAAAGCAAAACCAAAAAACAGGGAAATTCTTTACAATTCCTTCAGGGTGTCTGAGGAAACCTGGAAAGACCCTATCTACAATGACAGCTGCATGTGGCATAAGGCTGGACACTTGGGACTGAGAGGATTGGTGAGATTGCATGAGCAAATGCAGACCCTTTCAAGCAATAATGCATGGCCCCCATTCCATGGGTCCCAACTCTCCAGGTTCAAGGGAATATTACTACAGCTATAACATGTACAGGAAACCTAGAGAATGGACACACTGTGAATACGAAAGGTTTCTAAAACTCAACGAATAGTCCCTCTCCTGGTGCTCCAGTTTGACTTTCCAACTGCCTTACTATCAATCTCCCAACTTGGAGAGACAGGCCATTTAACCTCCTGGTTTGCACAGGTTCCCAATTTGGCAGAGGATGGAAGGGACGAGGGAGAACCCATGAGAGAGTTGCTGTTAGGCATTTGGACGGGCACATGTCACTCTAATTTCCCAGCAGGAAGAAGAATTAACCAAAGTCTCAGCCACCCACCGGGAACCAGTATAGGACATGATCCAAAATTTTGGACTGGCGTTCAGCTCACAAAAAACGAGTTGAGAAATGGAGCTCAGGGGCACAGCAATTCACAAACTGGCAGAGTGATAAAGGACAACTATCGTCCAAAAATCTGTTGAGGGAAGTCAACGAGGCGGACTTGAAAGTGAGGCAAAATAGCAGGAAACAGATTTCAAGAGGTACCTTGGAATCGCCTGTAAAGCACAGGAAGAGGGGCACAACTTGGACAATGATGCACTTGGTCAAAAGGGGTGTATGCGTTTTCTCCTGAATATATTCAGGAGAAAACGCATACGCCCCTTTTGGCCAAGCAAGCAAGCAGGCAATGCAAATCTGCACTACAAAGAATTATCACTTCCCACTGGTCAAAAGGGACATCCACAAAATGTGTACAAACCAGAAAGGCAAGACAGGCCCTGGAGAACAGGGAGCCTTGCTATGCTGATGGGCGGGATGTAAATTGCCAACTGCCTCACTGGAGGAGTGCATTGTGTTCCCTAAAACAAGTAAACAACAGAGCTACAGAGCCAAGGCCACTTCCAGTCTAGGGAATATACCTTGGGAAAACTGAAAATCAATAAGAAAGACCCACCTCCGAATTCAGGGCTGCACTGACTACAAGAACCTCAACTTGGGTACACCTTAAATATCCCAGGAAATATAAAAATGGTTCAAAACATTGTGGTACTTACGTACGATGGAATATCCCTCAGCCATGAAATCAATGTCATAAGACCAGTAGCAGCAAAGTGAGTGGATTCAGGTACGATGATTCTAAGTGAAATAAGTCACACAGAAAAAGAAACTTATCATAAGATATCACTTATGAAGATCCTGTAAACATGGCTACACGTGAACTGAGTTAGGAAAGAGAACAGAGTCTCACATTTAGAAAACACTCTTATGCCTGCATAAAGGGGAAGGAGAGGTGGGGTGATGCATAAAACCAGAGTTTGATATAAGCACAGGGACCGTTTCCAAAACCAACTTTGGAATAGACAAGACCTACACCTTCCTCAGTGAAAGAGACTCAAAACCCCATATTTCCCGCAGAGGAATATATCTGACTAGTAAGAATCTTAAAACCTATGTATTGATATGACTCCATAAGGGAATCAAGTGTGTCTAGAGTGGCATAAACATGGCAGCGAGAATCAGCTCAAACTCAGTATAAAAAGGAATTTCAAAAGCAAAACCAAAAAACAGGGAAATTCTTTACAATTCCTTCAGGGTGTCTGAGGAAACCTGGAAAGACCCTATCTACAATGACAGCTGGATGTGGCATAAGGCTGGACACTTGGGACTGAGAGGATTGGTGAGATTGGGTGAGCAAATGCAGACACTTTCAAGCAATAATGCATGACCCCCATTCCATGGGTCCCAACTCTCCAGGTTGAAGGGAATATTACTACAGCTATAACATGTACAGGAAACCTAGAGAATGGACACACTGTGAATACGAAAGGTTTCTAAAACTCAACGAATAGTCCCTCTCCTGGTGCTCCAGTTTGACTTTCCAACTGCCTTACTATCAATCTCCCAACTTGGAGAGACAGGCCCTTTAACCTCCTGGTTTGCACAGGTTCCCAATTTGGCAGAGGATGGAAGGGACGAGGGAGAACACATGAGAGAGTAGCTGTTAGGCATTTGGACGGGCACATGTCACTCTAATTTCCCGGAAGGAAGAAGAATTAACCAAAGTCTCAGCCACCCACCGGGAACCAGTATAGGACATGATCCAAAATTTTGGACTTGCGTTCAGCTCACAAAAAACGAGTTGAGAAATGGAGCTCAGGGGCACAGCAATTCACAAACTGGCAGAGTGATAAAGGTCAACTATCGTCCAAAAATCTGTTGAGGGAAGTCAACGAGGCGGACTTGAAAGCGAGGCAAAATAGCAGGAAACAGATTTCAAGAGGTACCTTGGAATCGCCTGTAAAGCACAGGAAGAGGGGCACAACTTGGACAATGATGCACTTGGCCAAAAAGGGCGTATGTGTTTTCTCCTGAATATATTCAGGAGAAAACGCATACGCCCTTTTTGGCCAAGCAAGCAAGCAGGCAATGCAAATCTGCACTACAAAGAAGTATCACTTCCCACCGGTCAAAAGGGACATCCACAAAATGTGTAAAAACCATAAAGGCAAGACAGGCCCTGGAGAACAGGGAGCCTTGTTATGCTGATGGGCGGGATGTAAATTGCCAACTGCGTCACTCGAGGAGTGCATTGTGTTCCCTAAAACAAGTAAACAACAGAGCTACAGAGCCAAGGCCACTTCCAGTCTAGGGAATATACCTTGAGAAAACTGAAAATCAATAAGAAAGAGCCACCTCCAAATTTAGGGCTGCACTGACTACAAGAACCTCAACTTGGGTACACCTTAAATATCCCAGGAAATATAAAAATGGTTCAAAACATTGTGGTACTTACATACGATGAAATATCCCTCAGCCATGAAATCAAGGTCATAAGACCAGTAGCAGCAAAGTGAGTGGATTTAGGTACGATGATTCTAAGTGAAATAAGTCACACAGAAAAAGAAACTTATCATAAGATATCACTTATGAAGATCCTGTAAACATGGCTACACGTGAACTGAGTTAGGAAAGAGAACAGAGTCTCACATTTAGAAAACACTCTTATGCCTGCCTAAAGGGGATGGAGAGGTGGGGTGATGCATAAAACCAGAGTTTGATATAAGCACAGGGACCGTTCCAAAAACCAACTTTGGAATAGATAAGACCTACACCTTCCTCAGTGAAAGAGACTCAAAACCCCATATTTCCCGCAGAGGAATATATCTGACTAGTAAGAATCTTAAAACCTATGTATTGATATGACTCCATAAGGCAAACAAGTGTGTCTAGAGTGGCATAAACATGGCAGCGAGAATCAGCTCAAACTCACTATAAAAAGGAATTTCAAAAGCAAAACCAAAAAACAGGGAAATTCTTTACAATTCCTTCAGGGTGTCTGAGGAAACCTGGAAAGACCCTATCTACAATGACAGCTGGATGTGGCATAAGGCTGGACACTTGGGACTGAGAGGATTGGTGAGATTGCGTGAGCAAATGCAGACCCTTTCAAGCAATAATGCATGGCCCCCATTCCATGGGTCCCAACTCTCCAGGTTCAAGGGAATATTACTACAGCTATAACATGTACAGGAAACCTAGAGAATGGACACACTGTGAATACGAAAGGTTTCTAAAACTCAACGAATAGTCCCTCTCCTGGTGCTCCAGTTTGACTTTCCAACTGCCTTACTATCAATCTCCCAACTTGGAGAGACAGGCCCTTTAACCTCCTGGTTTGCACAGGTTCCCAATTTCGCAGAGGATGGAAGGGACGAGGGAGAACCCATGAGAGAGTTGCTGTTAGGCATTTGGACGGGCACATGTCACTCTAATTTCCCGGCAGGAAGAAGAATTAACCAAAGTCTCAGCCACCCACCGGGAACCAGTATAGGACATGATCCAAAATTTTGGACTGGCGTTCAGCTCACAAAAAACGAGTTGAGAAATGGAGCTCAGGGGCACAGCAATTCACAAACTGGCAGAGTGATAAAGGACAACTATCGTCCAAAAATCTGTTGAGGGAAGTCAACGAGGCGGACTTGAAAGCGAGGCAAAATAGCAGGAAACAGATTTCAAGAGGTATGTTGGAATCGCCTGTAAAGCACAGGAAGAGGGGCACAACTTGTACAATGATGCACTTGGCTAAAAAGGGCGTATGCGTTTTCTCCTGAATATATTCAGGAGAAAACACATACGCCCTTTTTGGCCAAGCAAGCAAGCAGGCAATGCAAATCTGCACTACAAAGAAGTATCACTTCCCACCGGTCAAAAGGGACATCCACAAAATGTGTAAAAACCAGAAAGGCAAGACAGGCCCTGGAGAACAGGGAGCCTTGTTATGCTGATGGGCGGGATGTAAATTGCCAACTGCCTCACTGGAGGAGTGCATTGTGTTCCCTAAAACAAGTAAACAACAGAGCTACAGAGCCAAGGCCACTTCCAGTCTAGGGAATATACCTTGGGAAAACTGAAAATCAATAAGAAAGAGCCACCTCCAAATTTAGGGCTGCACTGACTACAAGAACCTCAACTTGGGTACTCCTTAAATATCCCAGGAAATATAAAAATGGTTCAAAACATTGTGGTACTTACGTATGATGGAATATCTCTCAGCCATGAAATCAATGTCATAAGACCAGTAGCAGCAAAGTGAGTGGATTCAGGTACGATGATTCTAAGTGAAATAAGTCACACAAAAAAAGAAACATCATAAGATATCACTTATGAAGATCCTGTAAACATGGCTACACGTGAACTGAGTTAGGAAAGAGAACAGAGTCTCACATTTAGAAAACACTCTTATGCCTGCATAAAGGGGAAGGAGAGGTTGGGTGATGCATAAAACCAGAGTTTGATATAAGCACAGGGACCGTTTCCAAAACCAAATTTGGAATAGACAAGACCTACACCTTCCTCAGTGAAAGAGACTCAAAACCCCATATTTCCCACAGAGGAATATATCTGACTAGTAAGAATCTAAAAACCTATGTATTGATATGTCTCCATAAGGGAATCAAGTGTGTCTAGAGTGGCATAAACATGGCAGCGAGAATCAGCTCAAACCCACAATAAAAAGGAATTTCAAAAGCAAAACCAAAAAACAGGGAAATTCTTTACACTTCTTTCAGGGTGTCTGAGGAAACCTGGAAAGACCCTATCTACAATGACAGCTGGATGTGGCATAAGGCTGGACACTTGGGACTGAGAGGATTGGTGAGATTTGGTGAGCAAATGCAGACCCTTTCAAGCAATAATGCATGGCCCCCATTCCATGGGTCCCAACTCTCCAGGTTGAAGGGAATATTACTACAGCTATAACATGTACAGGAAACCTAGAGAATGGACACACTGTGAATACGAAAGGTTTCTAAAACTCAACGAATAGTCCCTCTCCTGGTGCTCCAGTTTGACTTTCCAACTGCCTTACTATCAATCTCCCAACTTGGAGAGACAGGCCCTTTAACCTCCTGGTTTGCACAGGTTCCCAAATTGGCAGAGGATGGAAGGGACGAGGGAGAACCCATGAGAGAGTAGCTGTTAGGCATTTGGACGGGCACATGTCACTCTAATTTCCCGGCAGGAAGAAGAATTAACCAAAGTCTCAGCCACCCACCGGGAACCAGTATAGGACATGATCCAAAATTTTGGAGTGGCGTTCAGCTCACAAAAAACGAGTTGAGAAATGGAGCTCAGGGGCACAGCAATTCACAAACTGGCAGAATGATAAAGGACAACTATCGTGCAAAAATCTGTTGAGGGAAGTCAACGAGGCGGACTTGAAAGCGAGGCAAAATAGCAGGAAACAGATTTCAAGAGGTACCTTGGAATCGCCTGTAAAGCACAGGAAGAGGGGCACAACTTGGACAATGATGCACTTGGCCAAAAAGGGTGTATGCGTTTTCTCCTGAATATCTTCAGGAGAAAACGCATACGCCCTTTTTGGCCAAGCAAGCAAGCAGGCAATGCAAATCTGCACTACAAAGATGTATCACTTCCCACCTGTCAAAAGGGACATCCACAAAATGTGTAAAAACCAGAAAGGCAAGACAGGCCTTGGAGAACAGGGAGCCTTGTTATGCTGATGGGCGGGATGTAAATTGCCAACTGCCTCACTGGAGGAGTGCATTGTGTTCCCTAAAACAAGTAAACAACAGAGCTACAGAGCCAAGGCCACTTCCAGTCTAGGGAATATACCTTGGGAAAACTGAAAATCAATAAGAAAGAGCCACCTCCAAATTTAGGGCTGCACTGACTACAAAACCTCAACTTGGGTACACCTTAAATATCCCAGGAAATATAAAAATGGTTCAAAACATTGTGGTACTTACGTACGATGGAATATCCCTCAGCCATGACATCAATGTCATAAGACCAGTAGCAGCAAAGTGAGTGGATTCAGGTACGATGATTCTAAGTGAAATAAGTCACACAGGAAAAGAAACTTATCATAAGATATCACTTATGAAGATCCTGTAAACATGGCTACACGTGAACTGAGTTAGGAAAGAGAACAGAGTCTCACATTTAGAAAACACTCTTATGCCTGCATTAAGGGGATGGAGAGGTGGGGTGATGCATAAAACCAAAGTTTGATATAAGCACAGGGACCGTTCGAAAAACCAACTTTGGAATAGACAAGACCTACACCTTCCTAAGTGAAAGAGACTCAAAACCCCATATTTCCCGCAGAAGAATATATCTGACTAGTAAGAATCTTAAAACCTATGTATTGATATGACTCCATAAGGGAATCAAGTGTTTCTAGAGTGGCATAAACATGGCAGCGAAAATCAGCTCAAAGTCACTATAAAAAGGAATTTCAAAAGCAAAACCAAAAAACAGGGAAATTCTTTACAATTCCTTCAGGGTGTCTGAGGAAACCTGGAAAGACCCTATCTACAATGACAGCTGGATGTGGCATAAGGCTGGACACTTGGGACTGAGAGGATTGGTGAGATTGGGTGAGCAAATGCAGACCCTTTCAAGCAATAATGCATGGCCCCCATTCCATGGGTCCCAACTCTCCAGGTTGAAGGGAATATTACTACAGCTATAACATGTACAGGAAACCTAGAGAATGTACACACTGTGAATACGAAAGGTTTCTAAAACTCAACGAATAGACCCTCTCCTGGTGCTCCAGTTTGACTTTCCAACTGCCTTACTATCAATCTCCCAACTTGGAGAGACAGGCCCTTTAACCTCCTGGTTTGCACAGGTTCCCAATTTGGCAGAGGATGGAAGGGACGAGGGAGAACCCATGAGAGAGTAGCTGTTAGGCATTTGGACGGGCACATGTCACTCTAATTTCCCGGAAGGAAGAAGAATAAACCAAAGTCTCAGCCACCCACCGGGAACCAGTATAGGACATGATCCAAAATTTTGGACTTGCGTTCAGCTCACAAAAAACGAGTTGAGAAATGGAGCTCAGGGGCACAGCAATTCACAAACCGGCAGAGTGATAAAGGACAACTATCGTCCAAAAATCTGTTGAGGGAAGTCAACGAGGCGGACTTGAAAGCGAGGCAAAATAGCAGGAAACAGATTTCAAGAGGTACCTTGGAATCGCCTGTAAAGCACAGGAAGAGGGGCACAACTTGGACAATGATGCACTTGGCCAAAAAGGGCGTATGCGTTTTCTCCTGAATATATTCAGGAGAAAACGCATACGCCCTTTTTGGCCAAGCAAGCAAGCAGGCAATGCAAATCTGCACTACAAAGAAGTATCACTTCCCACCGGTCAAAAGGGACATCCACAAAATGTGTAAAAACCAGAAAGGCAAGACAGGCCCTGGAGAACAGGGAGCCTTGCTATGCTGATGTGCGGGATGTAAATTGCCAACTGCCTCACTGGAGGAGTGCATTGTGTTCCCTAAAACAAGTAAACAACAGAGATACAGAGCCAAGGCCACTTCCAGTCTAGGGAATATACCTTGGGAAAACTGAAAATCAATAAGAAAGACCCACCTCTGAATTCACGGCTGCACTGACTACAAGAACCTCAACTTGGGTACACCTTAAATATCCCAGGAAATATAAAAATGGTTCAAAACATTGTGGTACTTACGTACGATGGAATATCCCTCAGCCATGAAATCAATGTCATAAGACCAGTAGCAGCAAAGTGAGTGGATTCAGGTACGATGATTCTAAGTGAAATAAGTCACACAGAAAAAGAAACTTATCATAAGATATCACTTATGAAGATCCTGTAAACATGGCTACACGTGAACTGAGTTAGGAAAGAGAACAGAGTCTCACATTTAGAAAACACTCTTATGCCTGCATAAAGGGGAAGGAGAGGTGGGGTGATGCATAAAACCAGAGTTTGATATAAGCACAGGTACCGTTTCCAAAACCAACTTTGGAATAGACAAGACCTACACCTTCCTCAGTGAAAGAGACTCAAAACCCCATATTTCCCGCAGAGGAATATATCTGACTAGTAAGAATCTTAAAACCTATGTATTGATATGTCTCCATAAGGGAATCAAGTGTGTCTAGAGTGGCATAAACATGGCAGCGAGAATCAGCTCAAACTCAGTATAAAAAGGAATTTCAAAAGCAAAACCAAAAAACAGGGAAATTCTTTACAATTCCTTCAGGGTGTCTGAGGAAACCTGGAAAGACCCTATCTACAATGACAGCTGGATGTGGCATAAGGCTGGACACTTGGGACTGAGAGGATTGGTGAGATTGGGTGAGCAAATGCAGACCCTTTCAAGCAATAATGCATGGCCCCCATTCCATGGGTCCCAACTCTCCAGGTTCAAGGGAATATTACTACAGCTATAACATGTACAGGAAACCTAGAGAATGTACACACTGTGAATACAAAGGTTTCTAAAACTCAACGAATAGTCCCTCTCCTGGTGCTCCAGTTTGACTTTCCAACTGCCTTACTATCAATCTCCCAACTTGGAGAGACAGGCCCTTTAACCTCCTGGTTTGCACAGGTTCCCAATTTGGCAGAGGATGGAAGGGACGAGGGAGAACCCATGAGAGAGTAGCTGTTAGGCATTTGGATGGGCACATGTCACTCTAATTTCCCGGCAGGAAGAAGAATTAACCAAAGTCTCAGCCACCCACCGGGAACCAGTATAGGACATGATCCAAAATTTTGGACTTGCGTTCAGCTCCCAAAAAAAGAGTTGAGAAATGGAGCTCAGGGGCACAGCAATTCACAAACTGGCAGAGTGATAAAGGACAACTATCGTCCAAAAATCTGTTGAGGGAAGTCAACGAGGCGGACTTGAAAGCGAGGCAAAATAGCAGGAAACAGATTTCAAGAGGTATGTTGGAATCGCCTGTAAAGCACAGGAAGAGGGGCACAACTTGGACAATGATGCACTTGGCCAAAAAGGGCGTATGCGTTTTCTCCTGAATATATTCAGGAGAAAACGCATACGCCCTTTTTGGCCAAGCAAGCAAGCAGGCAATGCAAATCTGCACTACAAAGAAGTATCACTTCCCACCGGTCAAAAGGGACATCCACAAAATGTGTAAAAACCAGAAAGGCAAGACAGGCCCTGGAGAACAGGGAGCCTTGTTATGCTGATGGGCGGGATGTAAATTGCCAACTGCCTCACTGGAGGAGTGCATTGTGTTCCCTAAAACAAGTAAACAACAGAGCTACAGAGCCAAGGCCACTTCCAGTCTAGGGAATATACCTTGGGAAAACTGAAAATCAATAAGAAAGAGCCACCTCCAAATTTAGGGCTGCACTGACTACAAGAACCTCAACTTGGGTACACCTTAAATATCCCAGGAAATATAAAAATGGTTCAAAACATTGTGGTACTTACGTATGATGGAATATCCCTCAGCCATGAAATCAATGTCATAAGACCAGTAGCAGCAAAGTGAGTGCATTCAGGTACGATGAATCTAAGTGAAATAAGTCACACAGAAAAAGAAACATCATAAGATATCACTTATGAAGATCCTGTAAACATGGCTACACGTTAACTGAGTTAGGAAAGAGAACAGAGTCTCACATTTAGAAAACACTCTTATGCCTGCATAAAGGGAAAGGAGAGGTTGGGTGATGCATAAAACCAGAGTTTGATATAAGCACAGGGACCGTTTCCAAAACCAACTTTGGAATAGACAAGACCTACACCTTCCTCAGTGAAAGAGACTCAAAACCCCATATTTCCCACAGAGGAATATATCTGACTAGAAGAATCTAAAAACCTATGTATTGATATGTCTCCATAAGGGAATCAAGTGTGTCTAGAGTGGCATAAACATGGCAGCGAGAATCAGCTCAAACCCACTCTAAAAAGGAATTTCAAAAGCAAAACCAAAAAACAGGGAAATTCTTTACACTTCTTTCAGGGTGTCTGAGGAAACCTGGAAAGACCCTATCTACAATGACAGCTGGATGTGGCATAAGGCTGGACACTTGGGACTGAGAGGATTGGTGAGATTGGGTGAGCAAATGCAGACCCTTTCAAGCAATAATGCATGGCCCCCATTCCATGGGTCCCAACTCTCCAGGTTGAAGGGAATATTACTACAGCTATAACATGTACAGGAAACCTAGAGAATGTACACACTGTGAATACGAAAGGTTTCTAAAACTCAACGAATAGTCCCTCTCCTGGTGCTCCAGTTTGACTTTCCAACTGCCTTACTATCAATCTCCCAAATTGGAGAGACAGGCCCTTTAACCTCCTGGTTTGCACAGGTTCCCAAATTGGCAGAGGATGGAAGGGACGAGGGAGAACCCATGAGAGAGTAGCTGTTAGGCATTTGGAAGGGCACATGTCACTCTAATTTCCCGGCAGGAAGAAGAATTAACCAAAGTCTCAGCCACCCACCGGGAACCAGTATAGGACATGATCCAAAATTTTGGAGTGGCGTTCAGCTCCCAAAAAACGAGTTGAGAAATGGAGCTCAGGGGCACAGCAATTCACAAACTGGCAGAGTGATAAAGGACAACTATCGTCCAAAAATCTGTTGAGGGAAGTCAACGAGGCGGACTTGAAAGCGAGGCAAAATAGCAGGAAACAGATTTCAAGAGGTACGTTGGAATCGCCTGTAAAGCACAGGAAGAGGGGCACAACTTGGACAATGATGCACTTGGCCAAAAAGGGCGTATGCGTTTTCTCCTGAATATATTCAGGAGAAAACGCATACGCCCTTTTTGGCCAAGCAAGCAAGCAGGCAATGCAAATCTGCACTACAAAGAAGTATCACTTCCCACCGTTCAAAAGGGACATCCACAAAATGTGTAAAAACCTGAAAGGCAAGACAGGGCCTGGAGAACAGGGAGCCTTGCTATGCTGATGGGCAGGATGTAAACTGCCAACTGCCTCACTGGAGGAGTGCATTGTGTACCCTAAAACAAGTAAACAACAGAGCTACAGAGCCAAGGCCACTTCCAGTCTAGGGAATATACCTTGGGAAAACTGAAAATCAATAAGAAAGACCAACCTCCGAATTCAGGGCTGCACTGACTACAAGAACCTCAACTTGGGTACACCTTAAATATCGCAGGAAATATAAAAATGGTTCAAAACATTGTGGTACTTACGTACGATGGAATATCCCTCAGCCATGAAATCAATGTCATAAGACCAGTAGCAGCAAAGTGAGTGGATTCAGGTACGATGATTCTAAGTGAAATAAGTCACACAGAAAAAGAAACTTATCATAAGATATCACTTATGAAGATCCTGTAAACATGGCTACACGTGAACTGAGTTAGGAAAGAGAACAGAGTCTCACATTTAGAAAACACTCTTATGCCTGCATAAAGGGGAAGGAGAGGTGGGGTGATGCATAAAACCAGAGTTTGATATAAGCACAGGGACCGTTTCCAAAACCAACTTTGGAATAGACAAGACCTACACCTTCCTCAGTGAAAGAGACTCAAAACCCCATATATCCCACAGAGGAATATATCTGACTAGTAAGAATCTAAAAACCTATGTATTGATATGTCTCCATAAGGGAATCAAGTGTGTCTAGAGTGGCATAAACATGGCAGCGAGAATCAGCTCAAACCCACTCTAAAAAGGAATTTCAAAAGCAAAACCAAAAAACAGGGAAATTCTTTACACTTCTTTCAGGGTGTCTGAGGAAACCTGGAAAGACCCTATCTACAATGACAGCTGGATGTGGCATAAGGCTGGACACTTGGGACTGAGAGGATTGGTGAGATTGGGTGAGCAAATGCAGACCCTTTCAAGCAATAATGCATGGCCCCCATTCCATGGGTCCCAACTCTCCAGGTTGAAGGGAATATTACTACAGCTATAACATGTACAGGAAACCTAGAGAATGTACACACTGTGAATACGAAAGGTTTCTAAAACTCAACGAATAGTCCCTCTCCTGGTGCTCCAGTTTGACTTTCCAACTGCCTTACTATCAATCTCCCAACTTGGAGAGACAGGCCCTTTAACCTCCTGGTTTGCACAGGTTCCCAAATTGGCAGAGGATGGAAGGGACGAGGGAGAACCCATGAGAGAGTAGCTGTTAGGCATTTGGACGGGCACATGTCACTCTAATTTCCCGGCAGGAAGAAGAATTAACCAAAGTCTCAGCCACCCACCGGGAACCAGTATAGGACATGATCCAAAATTTTGGAGTGGCGTTCAGCTCCCAAAAAACGAGTTGAGAAATGGAGCTCAGGGGCACAGCAATTCACAAACTGGCAGAGTGATAAAGGACAACTATCGTCCAAAAATCTGTTGAGGGAAGTCAACGAGGCGGACTTGAAAGCGAGGCAAAATAGCAGGAAACAGATTTCAAGAGGTAAGTTGGAATCGCCTGTAAAGCACAGGAAGAGGGGCACAACTTGGACAATGATGCACTTGGCCAAAAAGGGCGTATGCGTTTTCTCCTGAATATATTCAGGAGAAAACGCATACGCCTTTTTTGGCCAAGCAAGCAAGCAGGCAATGCAAATCTGCACTACAAAGAAGTATCACTTCCCACCGGTCAAAAGGGACATCCACAAAATGTGTAAAAACCAGAAAGGCAAGACAGGGCCTGGAGAACAGGGAGCCTTGCTATGCTGATGGGCAGGATGTAAATTGCCAACTGCCTCACTGGAGGAGTGCATTGTGTTCCCTAAAACAAGTAAACAACAGAGCTACAGAGCCAAGGCCACTTCCAGTCTAGGGAATATACCTTGGGAAAACTGAAAATCAATAAGAAAGACCCACCTCCGAATTCAGGGCTGCACTGACTACAAGAACCTCAACTTGGGTACACCTTAAATATCCCAGGAAATATAAAAATGGTTCAAAACATTGTGGTACTTACGTACGATGGAATATCCCTCTGCCATGAAATCAATGTCATAAGACCAGTAGCAGCAAAGTGAGTGGATTCAGGTACGATGATTCTAAGTGAAATAAGTCACACAGAAAAAGAAACTTATCATAAGATATCACTTATGAAGATCCTGTAAACATGGCTACACGTGAACTGAGTTAGGAAAGAGAACAGAGTCTCACATTTAGAAAACACTCTTATGCCAGCATAAAGGGGAAGGAGAGGTGGGGTGATGCATAAAACCAGAGTTTGATATAAGCACAGGGACCGTTTCCAAAACCAACTTTGGAATAGACAAGACCTACACCTTCCTCAGTGAAAGAGACTCAAAACCCCATATTTCCCGCAGAGGAATATATCTGACTAGTAAGAATCTTAAAACCTATGTATTGATATGACTCCATAAGGGAATCAAGTGTGTCTAGAGTGGCATAAACATGGCAGCGAGAATCAGCGCAAACCCACTATAAAAAGGAATTTCAAAAGCAAAACCAAAAAACAGGGAAATTCTTTACACTTCTTTCAGGGTGTCTGAGGAAACCTGGAAAGACCCTATCTACAATGACAGCTGGATGTGGCATAAGGCTGGACACTTGGGACTGAGAGGATTGGTGAGATTGGGTGAGCAAATGCAGACCCTTTCAAGCAATAATGCATGGCCCCCATTCCATGGGTCCCAAATCTCCAGGTTGAAGGGAATATTACAACAGCTATAACATGTACAGGAAACCTAGAGTATGTACACACTGTGAATACGAAAGGTTTCTAAAACTCAACGAATAGTCCCTCTGCTGGTGCTCCAGTTTGACTTTCCAACTGCCTTACTATCAATCTCCCAACTTGGAGAGACAGGCCCTTTAACCTCCTGGTTTGCACAGGTTCCCAATTTGGCAGAGGATGGAAGGGACGAGGGAGAACCCATGAGAGAGTAGCTGTTAGGCATTTGGACGGGCACATGTCACTCTAATTTCCCGGCAGGAAGAAGAATTAACCAAAGTCTCAGCCACCCACCGGGAACCAGTATAGGACATGATCCAAAATTTTGGACTTGCGTTCAGCTCACAAAAAACGAGTTGAGAAATGGAGCTCAGGGGCACAGCAATTCACAAACTGGCAGAATGATAAAGGACAACTATCGTCCAAAAATCTGTTGAGGGAATCAACGAGGCGGACTTGAAAGCGAGGCAAAATAGCAGGAAACAGATTTCAAGAGGTACGTTGGAATCGCCTGTAAAGCACAGGAAGAGGGGCACAACTTGGACAATGATGCACTTGGCCAAAAAGGGCGTATGCGTTTTCTCCTGAATATATTCAGGAGAAAACGCATACGCCCTTTTTGGCCAAGCAAGCAAGCAGGCAATGCAAATCTGCACTACAAAGAAGTATCACTTCCCACCGGTCAAAAGGGACATCCACAAAATGTGTAAAAACCAGAAAGGCAAGACAGGCCCTGGAGAACAGGGAGCCTTGCTATGCTGATGGGCGGGATGTAAATTGCCAACTGCCTCACTGGAGGAGTGCATTGTGTTCCCTAAAACAAGTAAACAACAGAGCTACAGAGCCAAGGCCACTTCCAGTCTAGGGAATATACCTTGGGAAAACTGAAAATCAATAAGAAAGACCCACCTCCGAATTCAGGGCTGCACTGACTACAAGAACCTCAACTTGGGTACACCTTAAATATCCCAGGAAATATAAAAATGGTTCAAAACATTGTGGTACTTACGTACGATGGAATATCCCTCAGCCATGAAATCAATGTCATAAGACCAGTAGCAGCAAAGTGAGTGGATTCAGGTACGATGATTCTAAGTGAAATAAGTCACACAGAAAAAGAAACTTATCATAAGATATCACTTATGAAGATCCTGTAAACATGGCTACACGTGAACTGAGTTAGGAAAGAGAACAGAGTCTCACATTTAGAAAACACTCTTATGCCTGCATTAAGGGGATGGAGAGGTGGGGTGATGCATAAAATCAAAGTTTGATATAAGCACAGGGACCGTTCGAAAAACCAACTTTGGAATAGACAAGACCTACACCTTCCTCAGTGAAAGAGACTCAAAACCCCATATTTCCCGCAGAAGAATATATCTGACTAGTAAGAATCTTAAAACCTATGTATTGATATGACTCCATAAGGGAATCAAGTGTGTCTAGAGTGGCATAAACATGGCAGAGAGAATCAGCTCAATCTCACTATAAAAAGGAATTTCAAAAGCAAAACCAAAAAACAGGGAAATTCTTTACAATTCCTTCAGGGTGTCTGAGGAAACCTGGAAAGACCCTATCTACAATGACAGCTGGATGTGGCATAAGGCTGGACACTTGGGACTGAGAGGATTGGTGAGATTGGGTGAGCAAATGCAGACCCTTTCAAGCAATAATGCATGGCCCCCATTCCATGGGTCCCAACTCTCCAGGTTGAAGGGAATATTACTACAGCTATAACATGTACAGGAAACCTAGAGAATGTACACACTGTGAATACGAAAGGTTTCTAAAACTCAATGAATAGTCCCTCTCCTGGTGCTCCAGTTTGACTTTCCAACTGCCTTACTATCAATCTCCCAACTTGGAGAGACAGGCCCTTTAACCTCCTGGTTTGCACAGGTTCCCAATTTGGCAGAGGATGGAAGGGACGAGGGAGAACCCATGAGAGAGTAGCTGTTAGGCATTTGGATGGGCACATGTCACTCTAATTTCCCGGAAGGAAGAAGTATTAACCAAAGTCTCAGCCACTCACCGGGAACCAGTATAGGACATGATCCAAAATTTTGGACTTGCGTTCAGCTCCCAAAAAACGAGTTGAGAAATGGAGCTCAGGGGCACAGCAATTCACAAACTGGCAGAGTGATAAAGGACAACTATCGTCCAAAAATCTGTTGAGGGAAGTCAACGAGGCGGACTTGAAAGCGAGGCAAAATAGCAGGAAACAGATTTCAAGAGGTACGTTGGAATCGCCTGTAAAGCACAGGAAGAGGGGCACAACTTGGACAATGATGCACTTGGCCAAAAAGGGCGTATGCGTTTTCTCCTGAATATATTCAGGAGAAAACGCATACGCCCTTTTTGGCCAAGCAAGCACGCAGGCAATGCAAATCTGCACTACAAAGAAGTATCACTTCCCACAGGTCAAAAGGGACATCCACAAAATGTGTAAAAACCAGAAAGGCAAGACAGGCCCTGCAGAACAGGGAGCCTTGCTATGCTGATGGGCGGGATGTAAATTGCCAACTGCCTCACTGGAGGAGTGCATTGTGTTCCCTAAAACAAGTAAACAACAGAGCTACAGAGCCAAGGCCACTTCCAGTCTAGGGAATATACCTTGGGAAAACTGAAAATCAATAAGAAAGACCCACCTCCGAATTCAGGGCTGCACTGACTACAAGAACCTCAACTTGGGTACACCTTAAATATCCCAGGAAATATAAAAATGGTTCAAAACATTGTGGTACTTACGTACGATGGAATATCCCTCAGCCATGAAATCAATGTCATAAGACCAGTAGCAGCAAAGTGAGTGGATTCAGGTACGATGATTCTAAGTGAAATAAGTCACACAGAAAAAGAAACTTATCATAAGATATCACTTATGAAGATCCTGTAAACATGGCTACACGTGAACTGCGTTAGGAAAGAGAACAGAGTCTCACATTTAGAAAACACTCTTATGCCTGCATAAAGGGGAAGGAGAGGTGGGGTGATGCATAAAACCAGAGTTTGATATAAGCACAGGGACCGTTCCAAAAACCAACTTTGGAATAGACAAGACCTACACCTTCCTCAGTGAAAGAGACTCAAAACACCATATTTCCCACAGAGGAATATATCTGACTAGTAAGAATCTAAAAACTTATGTATTGATATGTCTCCATAAGGGAATCAAGTGTGTCTAGAGTGGCATAAACATGGCAGCGAGAATCAGCTCAAACCCACTATAAAAAGGAATTCCAAAGCAAAACCATAAAACAGGGAAATTCTTTACAATTCTTTCAGGGTGTCTGAGGAAACCTGGAAAGACCCTATCTACAATGACAGCTGGATGTGGCATAAGGCTGGACACTTGGGACTGAGAGGATTGGTGAGATTGGGTGAGCAAATGCAGACCCTTTCAAGCAATAATGCATGGCCCCCATTCCATGGGTCCCAACTCTCCAGGTTGAAGGGAATATTACAACAGCTATAACATGTACAGGAAACCTAGAGAATGTACACACTGTGAATACGAAAGGATTCTAAAACTCAACGAATAGTCCCTCTCCTGGTGCTCCAGTTTGACATTCCAACTGCCTTACTATCAATCTCCCAACTTGGAGAGACAGGCCCTTTAACCTCCTGGTTTGCACAGGTTCCCAATTTGGCAGAGGATGGAAGGGACAAGGGAGAACCCATGAGAGAGTAGCTGTTAGGCATTTGGACGGGCACATGTCACTCTAATTTCCCGGAAGGAAGAAGAATTAACCAAAGTCTCAGCCACCCACCGGGAACCAGTATAGGACATGATCCAAAATTTTGGACTTGCGTTCAGCTCACAAAAAAACGAGTTGAGAAATGGAGCTCAGGGGCACAGCAATTCTCAAACTGGCAGAGTGATAAAGGACAACTATCGTCCAAAAATCTGTTGAGGGAAGTCAACGAGGCGGACTTGAAAGCGAGGCAAAATAGCAGGAAACAGATTTCAAGAGGTACGTTGGAATCGCCTGTAAAGCACAGGAAGAGGGGCACAACTTGGACAATGATGCACTTGGCCAAAAAGGGCGTATGCGTTTTCTCCTGAATATATTCAGGAGAAAACGCATACGCCTTTTTTGGCCAAGCAAGCAAGCAGGCAATGCAAATCTGCACTACAAAGAAGTATCACTTCCCACCGGTCAAAAGGGACATCCACAAAATGTGTAAAAACCAGAAAGGCAAGACAGGGCCTGGAGAACAGGGAGCCTTGCTATGCTGATGGGCAGGATGTAAACTGCCAACTGCCTCACTGGAGGAGTGCATTGTGTACCCTAAAACAAGTAAACAACAGAGCTACAGAGCCAAGGCCACTTCCAGTCTAGGGAATATACCTTGGGAAAACTGAAAATCAATAAGAAAGACCCACCTCCGAATTCAGGGCTGCACTGACTACAAGAACCTCAACTTGGGTACACCTTAAATATCCCAGGAAATATAAAAATGGTTCAAAACATTGTGGTACTTACGTACGATGGAATATCCCTCAGCCATGAAATCAATGTCATAAGACCAGTAGCAGCAAAGTGAGTGGATTCAGGTACGATGATTCTAAGTGAAATAAGTCACACAGAAAAAGAAACTTATCATAAGATATCACTTATGAAGATCCTGTAAACATGGCTACACGTGAACTGAGTTAGGAAAGAGAACAGAGTCTCACATTTAGAAAACACTCTTATGCCTGCATAAAGGGGAAGGAGAGGTGGGGTGATGCATAAAACCAGAGTTTGATATAAGCACAGGGACCGTTTCCAAAACCAACTTTGGAATAGACAAGACCTACACCTTCCTCAGTGAAAGAGACTCAAAACCCCATATTTCCCACAGAGGAATATATCTGACTAGTAAGAATCTAAAAACCTATGTATTGATATGTCTCCATAAGGGAATCAAGTGTGTCTAGAGTGGCATAAACATGGCAGCGAGAATCAGCTCAAACCCACTCTAAAAAGGAATTTCAAAAGCAAAACCAAAAAACAGGGAAATTCTTTACACTTCTTTCAGGGTGTCTGAGGAAACCTGGAAAGACCCTATCTACAATGACAGCTGGATGTGGCATAAGGCTGGACACTTGGGACTGAGAGGATTGGTGAGATTGGGTGAGCAAATGCAGACCCTTTCAAGGAATAATGCATGGCCCCCATTCCATGGGTCCCAACTCTCCAGGTTGAAGGGAATATTACTACAGCTATAACATGTACAGGAAACCTAGAGAATGTACACACTGTGAATACGAAAGGTTTCTAAAACTCAACGAATAGTCCCTCTCCTGGTGCTCCAGTTTGACTTTCCAACTGCCTTACTATCAATCTCCCAACTTGGAGAGACAGGCCCTTTAACCTCCTGGTTTGCACAGGTTCCCAAATTGGCAGAGGATGGAAGGGACGAGGGAGAACCCATGAGAGAGTAGCTGTTAGGCATTTGGACGGGCACATGTCACTCTAATTTCCCGGCAGGAAGAAGAATTAACCAAAGTCTCAGCCACCCACCGGGAACCAGTATAGGACATGATCCAAAATTTTGGAGTGGCGTTCAGCTCCCAAAAAACGAGTTGAGAAATGGAGCTCAGTGGCACAGCAATTCACAAACTGGCAGAGTGATAAAGGACAACTATCGTCCAAAAATCTGTTGAGGGAAGTCAACGAGGCGGACTTGAAAGCGAGGCAAAATAGCAGGAAACAGATTTCAAGAGGTACGTTGGAATCGCCTGTAAAGCACAGGAAGAGGGGCACAACTTGGACAATGATGCACTTGGCCAAAAAGGGCGTATGCGTTTTCTCCTGAATATATTCAGGAGAAAACGCATACGCCTTTTTTGGCCAAGCAAGCAAGCAGGCAATGCAAATCTGCACTACAAAGAAGTATCACTTCCCACCGGTCAAAAGGGACATCCACAAAATGTGTAAAAACCAGAAAGGCAAGACAGGGCCTGGAGAACAGGGAGCCTTGCTATGCTGATGGGCAGGATGTAAATTGCCAACTGCCTCACTGGAGGAGTGCATTGTGTTCCCTAAAACAAGTAAACAACAGAGCTACAGAGCCAAGGCCACTTCCAGTCTAGGGAATATACCTTGGGAAAACTGAAAATCAATAAGAAAGACCCACCTCCGAATTCAGGGCTGCACTGACTACAAGAACCTCAACTTGGGTACACCTTAAATATCCCAGGAAATATAAAAATGGTTCAAAACATTGTGGTACTTACGTACGATGGAATATCCCTCAGCCATGAAATCAATGTCATAAGACCAGTAGCAGCAAAGTGAGTGGATTCAGGTACGATGATTCTAAGTGAAATAAGTCACACAGAAAAAGAAACTTATCATAAGATATCACTTATGAAGATCCTGTAAACATGGCTACACGTGAACTGAGTTAGGAAAGAGAACAGAGTCTCACATTTAGAAAACACTCTTATGCCAGCATAAAGGGGAAGGAGAGGTGGGGTGATGCATAAAACCAGAGTTTGATATAAGCACAGGGACCGTTTCCAAAACCAACTTTGGAATAGACAAGACCTACACCTTCCTCAGTGAAAGAGACTCAAAACCCCATATTTCCCGCAGAGGAATATATCTGACTAGTAAGAATCTTAAAACCTATGTATTGATATGACTCCATAAGGGAATCAAGTGTGTCTAGAGTGGCATAAATATGGCAGCGAGAATCAGCGCAAACCCACTATAAAAAGGAATTTCAAAAGCAAAACCAAAAAACACGGAAATTCTTTACACTTCTTTCAGGGTGTCTGAGGAAACCTGGAAAGACCCTATCTACAATGACAGCTGGATGTGGCATAAGGCTGGACACTTGGGACTGAGAGGATTGGTGAGATTGGGTGAGCAAATGCAGACCCTTTCAAGCAATAATGCATGGCCCCCATTCCATGGGTCCCAAATCTCCAGGTTGAAGGGAATATTACAACAGCTATAACATGTACAGGAAACCTAGAGTATGTACACACTGTGAATACGAAAGGTTTCTAAAACTCAACGAATAGTCCCTCTGCTGGTGCTCCAGTTTGACTTTCCAACTGCCTTACTATCAATCTCCCAACTTGGAGAGACAGGCCCTTTAACCTCCTGGTTTGCACAGGTTCCCAATTTGGCAGAGGATGGAAGGGACGAGGGAGAACCCATGAGAGAGTAGCTGTTAGGCATTTGGACGGGCACATGTCACTCTAATTTCCCGGCAGGAAGAAGAATTAACTAAAGTCTCAGCCACCCACCGGGAACCAGTATAGGACATGATCCAAAATTTTGGACTTGCGTTCAGCTCACAAAAAACGAGTTGAGAAATGGAGCTCAGGGGCACAGCAATTCACAAACTGGCAGAATGATAAAGGACAACTATCGTCCAAAAATCTGTTGAGGGAATCAACGAGGCGGACTTGAAAGCGAGGCAAAATAGCAGGAAACAGATTTCAAGAGGTACGTTGGAATCGCCTGTAAAGCACAGGAAGAGGGGCACAACTTGGACAATGATGCACTTGGCCAAAAAGGGCGTATGCGTTTTCTCCTGAATATATTCAGGAGAAAACGCATACGCCCTTTTTGGCCAAGCAAGCAAGCAGGCAATGCAAATCTGCACTACAAAGAAGTATCACTTCCCACCGGTCAAAAGGGACATCCACAAAATGTGTAAAAACCAGAAAGGCAAGACAGGCCCTGGAGAACAGGGAGCCTTGCTATGCTGATGGGCGGGATGTAAATTGCCAACTGCCTCACTGGAGGAGTGCATTGTGTTCCCTAAAACAAGTAAACAACAGAGCTACAGAGCCAAGGCCACTTCCAGTCTAGGGAATATACCTTGGGAAAACTGAAAATCAATAAGAAAGACCCACCTCCGAATTCAGGGCTGCACTGACTACAAGAACCTCAACTTGGGTACACCTTAAATATCCCAGGAAATATAAAAATGGTTCAAAACATTGTGGTACTTACGTACGATGGAATATCCCTCAGCCATGAAATCAATGTCATAAGACCAGTAGCAGCAAAGTGAGTGGATTCAGGTACGATGATTCTAAGTGAAATAAGTCACACAGAAAAAGAAACTTATCATAAGATATCACTTATGAAGATCCTGTAAACATGGCTACACGTGAACTGAGTTAGGAAAGAGAACAGAGTCTCACATTTAGAAAACACTCTTATGCCTGCATTAAGGGGATGGAGAGGTGGGGTGATGCATAAAATCAAAGTTTGATATAAGCACAGGGACCGTTCGAAAAACCAACTTTGGAATAGACAAGACCTACACCTTCCTCAGTGAAAGAGACTCAAAACCCCATATTTCCCGCAGAAGAATATATCTGACTAGTAAGAATCTTAAAACCTATGTATTGATATGACTCCATAAGGGAATCAAGTGTGTCTAGAGTGGCATAAACATGGCAGCGAGAATCAGCTCAATCTCACTATAAAAAGGAATTTCAAAAGCAAAACCAAAAAACAGGGAAATTCTTTACAATTCCTTCAGGGTGTCTGAGGAAACCTGGAAAGACCCTATCTACAATGACAGCTGGATGTGGCATAAGGCTGGACACTTGGGACTGAGAGGATTGGTGAGATTGGGTGAGCAAATGCAGACCCTTTCAAGCAATAATGCATGGCCCCCATTCCATGGGTCCCAACTCTCCAGGTTGAAGGGAATATTACTACAGCTATAACATGTACAGGAAACCTAGAGAATGTACACACTGTGAATACGAAAGGATTCTAAAACTCAATGAATAGTCCCTCTCCTGGTGCTCCAGTTTGACTTTCCAACTGCCTTACTATCAATCTCCCAACTTGGAGAGACAGGCCCTTTAACCTCCTGGTTTGCACAGGTTCCCAATTTGGCAGAGGATGGAAGGGACGAGGGAGAACCCATGAGAGAGTAGCTGTTAGGCATTTGGACGGGCACATGTCACTCTAATTTCCCGGAAGGAAGAAGTATTAACCAAAGTCTCAGCCACTCACCGGGAACCAGTATAGGACATGATCCAAAATTTTGGACTTGCGTTCAGCTCCCAAAAAACGAGTTGAGAAATGGAGCTCAGGGGCACAGCAATTCACAAACTGGCAGAGTGATAAAGGACAACTATCGTCCAAAAATCTGTTGAGGGAAGTCAACGAGGCGGACTTGAAAGCGAGGCAAAATAGCAGGAAACAGATTTCAAGAGGTACGTTGGAATCGCCTGTAAAGCACAGGAAGAGGGGCACAACTTGGACAATGATGCACTTGGCCAAAAAGGGCGTATGCGTTTTCTCCTGAATATATTCAGGAGAAAACGCATACGCCCTTTTTGGCCAAGCAAGCACGCAGGCAATGCAAATCTGCACTACAAGGAAGTATCACTTCCCACAGGTCAAAAGGGACATCCACAAAATGTGTAAAAACCAGAAAGGCAAGACAGGCCCTGCAGAACAGGGAGCCTTGCTATGCTGATGGGCGGGATGTAAATTGCCAACTGCCTCACTGGAGGAGTGCATTGTGTTCCCTAAAACAAGTAAACAACAGAGCTACAGAGCCAAGGCCACTTCCAGTCTAGGGAATATACCTTGGGAAAACTGAAAATCAAAAAGAAAGACCCACCTCCGAATTCAGGGCTGCACTGACTACAAGAACCTCAACTTGGGTACACCTTAAATATCCCAGGAAATATAAAAATGGTTCAAAACATTGTGGTACTTACGTACGATGGAATATCCCTCAGCCATGAAATCAATGTCATAAGACCAGTAGCAGCAAAGTGAGTGGATTCAGGTACGATGATTCTAAGTGAAATAAGTCACACAGAAAAAGAAACTTATCATAAGATATCACTTATGAAGATCCTGTAAACATGGCTACACGTGAACTGCGTTAGGAAAGAGAACAGAGTCTCACATTTAGAAAACACTCTTATGCCTGCATAAAGGGGAAGGAGAGGTGGGGTGATGCATAAAACCAGAGTTTGATATAAGCACAGGGACCGTTCCAAAAACCAACTTTGGAATAGACAAGACCTACACCTTCCTCAGTGAAAGAGACTCAAAACACCATATTTCCCGCAGAAGAATATATCTGACTAGTAAGAATCTTAAAACCTATGTATTGATATGACTCCATAAGGGAATCAAGTGTGTCTAGAGTGGCATAAACATGGCAGCGAGAATCAGCTCAATCTCACTATAAAAAGGAATTTCAAAAGCAAAACCAAAAAACAGGGAAATTCTTTACAATTCCTTCAGGGTGTCTGAGGAAACCTGGAAAGACCCTATCTACAATGACAGCTGGATGTGGCATAAGGCTGGACACTTGGGACTGAGAGGATTGGTGAGATTGGGTGAGCAAATGCAGACCCTTTCAAGCAATAATGCATGGCCCCCATTCCATGGGTCCCAACTCTCCAGGTTGAAGGGAATATTACTACAGCTATAACATGTACAGGAAACCTAGAGAATGTACACACTGTGAATACGAAAGGTTTCTAAAACTCAATGAATAGTCCCTCTCCTGGTGCTCCAGTTTGACTTTCCAACTGCCTTACTATCAATCTCCCAACTTGGACAGACAGGCCCTTTAACCTCCTGGTTTGCACAGGTTCCCAATTTGGCAGAGGATGGAAGGGACGAGGGAGAACCCATGAGAGAGTAGCTGTTAGGCATTTGGACGGGCACATGTCACTCTAATTTCCCGGAAGGAAGAAGTATTAACCAAAGTCTCAGCCACTCACCGGGAACCAGTATAGGACATGATCCAAAATTTTGGACTTGCGTTCAGCTCCCAAAAAACGAGTTGAGAAATGGAGCTCAGGGGCACAGCAATTCACAAACTGGCAGAGTGATAAAGGACAACTATCGTCCAAAAATCTGTTGAGGGAAGTCAACGAGGCGGACTTGAAAGCGAGGCAAAATAGCAGGAAACAGATTTCAAGAGGTACGTTGGAATCGCCTGTAAAGCACAGGAAGAGGGGCACAACTTGGACAATGATGCACTTGGCCAAAAAGGGCGTATGCGTTTTCTCCTGAATATATTCAGGAGAAAACGCATACGCCCTTTTTGGCCAAGCAAGCACGCAGGCAATGCAAATCTGCACTACAAGGAAGTATCACTTCCCACAGGTCAAAAGGGACATCCACAAAATGTGTAAAAACCAGAAAGGCAAGACAGGCCCTGCAGAACAGGGAGCCTTGCTATGCTGATGGGCGGGATGTAAATTGCCAACTGCCTCACTGGAGGAGTGCATTGTGTTCCCTAAAACAAGTAAACAACAGAGCTACAGAGCCAAGGCCACTTCCAGTCTAGGGAATATACCTTGGGAAAACTGAAAATCAAAAAGAAAGACCCACCTCCGAATTCAGGGCTGCACTGACTACAAGAACCTCAACTTGGGTACACCTTAAATATCCCAGGAAATATAAAAATGGTTCAAAACATTGTGGTACTTACGTACGATGGAATATCCCTCAGCCATGAAATCAATGTCATAAGACCAGTAGCAGCAAAGTGAGTGGATTCAGGTACGATGATTCTAAGTGAAATAAGTCACACAGAAAAAGAAACTTATCATAAGATATCACTTATGAAGATCCTGTAAACATGGCTACACGTGAACTGCGTTAGGAAAGAGAACAGAGTCTCACATTTAGAAAACACTCTTATGCCTGCATAAAGGGGAAGGAGAGGTGGGGTGATGCATAAAACCAGAGTTTGATATAAGCACAGGGACCGTTCCAAAAACCAACTTTGGAATAGACAAGACCTACACCTTCCTCAGTGAAAGAGACTCAAAACACCATATTTCCCACAGAGGAATATATCTGACTAGTAAGAATCTAAAAACTTATGTATTGATATGTCTCCATAAGGGAATCAAGTGTGTCTAGAGTGGCATAAACATGGCAGCGAGAATCAGCTCAAACCCACTATAAAAAGGAATTCCAAAGCAAAACCAAAAAACAGGGAAATTCTTTACACTTCTTTCAGGGTGTCTGAGGAAACCTGGAAAGACCCTATCTACAATGACAGCTGGATGTGGCATAAGGCTGGACACTTGGGACTGAGAGGATTGGTGAGATTGGGTGAGCAAATGCAGACCCTTTCAAGCAATAATGCATGGCCCCCATTCCATGGGTCCCAACTCTCCAGGTTGAAGGGAATATTACAACAGCTATAACATGTACAGGAAACCTAGAGAATGTACACACTGTGAATACGAAAGGATTCTAAAACTCAACGAATAGTCCCTCTCCTGGTGCTCCAGTTTGACAATCCAACTGCCTTACTATCAATCTCCCAACTTGGAGAGACAGGCCCTTTAACCTCCTGGTTTGCACAGGTTCCCAATTTGGCAGAGGATGGAAGGGACAAGGGAGAACCCATGAGAGAGTAGCTGTTAGGCATTTGGACGGGCACATGTCACTCTAATTTCCCGGAAGGAAGAAGAATTAACCAAAGTCTCAGCCACCCACCGGGAACCAGTATAGGACATGATCCAAAATTTTGGACTTGCGTTCAGCTCACAAAAAACGAGTTGAGAAATGGAGCTCAGGGGCAGAGCAATTCTCAAACTGGCAGAGTGATAAAGGACAACTATCGTCCAAAAATCTGTTGAGGGAAGTCAACGAGGCGGACTTGAAAGCGAGGCAAAATAGCAGGAAACAGATTTCAAGAGGTACCTTGGAATCGCCTGTAAAGCACAGGAAGAGGGGCACAATTTGTACAATGATGCACTTGGCCAAAAAGGGCGTATGCGTTTTCTCCTGAATATATTCAGGAGAAAACACATACGCCCTTTTTTGCCAAGCAAGCAAGCAGGCAATGCAAATCTGCACTACAAAGAAGTATCACTTCCCACCGGTCAAAAGGGACATCCACAAAATGTGTAAAAACCAGAAAGGCAAGACAGGCCCTGGAGAACAGGGAGCCTTGTTATGCTGATGGGCGGGATGTAAATTGCCAACTGCCTCACTGGAGGAGTGCATTGTGTTCCCTAAAACAAGTAAACAACAGAGCTACAGAGCCAAGGCCACTTCCAGTCTAGGGAATATACCTTGGGAAAACTGAAAATCAATAAGAAAGAGCCACCTCCAAATTTAGGGCTGCACTGACTACAAGAACCTCAACTTGGGTACACCTTAAATATCCCAGGAAATATAAAAATGGTTCAAAACATTGTGGTACTTACGTACGATGGAATATCCCTCAGCCATGAAATCAATGTCATAAGACCAGTAGCAGCAAAGTGAGTGGATTCAGGTACGATGATTCTAAGTGAAATAAGTCACACAGAAAAAGAAACTTATCATAAGATATCACTTATGAAGATCCTGTAAACATGGCTACACGTGAACTGAGTTAGGAAAGAGAACAGAGTCTCACATTTAGAAAACACTCTTATGCCTGCATAAAGGGGAAGGAGAGGTGGGGTGATGCATAAAATCAGAGTTTGATATAAGCACAGGGACCGTTTCCAAAACCAACTTTGGAATAGACAAGACCTACACCTTCCTCAGTGAAAGAGACTCAAAACCCCATATTTCCCACAGAGGAATATATCTGACTAGTAAGAATCTTAAAACCTATGTATTGATATGTCTCCATAAGGGAATCAAGTGTGTGTAGAGTGGCATAAACATGGCAGCGAGAATCAGCTCAAACCCACTATAAAAAGGAATTTCAAAAGCAAAACCAAAAAACAGGGAAATTCTTTACAATTCCTTCAGGGTGTCTGAGGAAACCTGGAAAGACCCTATGTATAATGAGAGGTGGATGTGGCATAAGGCTGGACACTAGGGACTGAGAGGATTGGTGAGATTGGGTGAGCAAATGCAGACCCTTTCAAGCAATAATGCATGGCCCCCATTCCATGGGTCCCAACTCTCCAGGTTCAAGGGAATATTACTACAGCTATAACATGTACAGGAAACCTAGAGAATGTACACACTGTGAATACGAAAGGTTTCTAAAACTCAACGAATAGTCCCTCTCCTGGTGCTCCAGTTTGACTTTCCAAATGCCTTACTATCAAACTCCCAACTTGGAGAGACAGGCCCTTTAACCTCCTGGTTTGCACAGGTTCTCAATTTGGCAGAGGATGGAAGGGACTAGGGAGAACCCATGAGAGAGTAGCTGTTAGGCATTTGGACGGGCACATGTCACTCTAATTTCCCGGCAGGAAGAAGAATTAACCAAAGTCTCAGCCACCCACCGGGAACCAGTATAGGACATGATCCAAAATTTTGGAGTGGCGTTCAGCTCACAAAAAACGAGTTGAGAAATGGAGCTCAGGGGCACAGCAATTCACAAACTGGCAGAATGATAAAGGACAACTATCGTCCAAAAATCTGTTGAGGGAAGTCAACGAGGCGGACTTGAAAGCGAGGCAAAATAGCAGGAAACAGATTTCAAGAGGTACGTTGGAATCGCCTGTAAAGCACAGGAAGAGGGGCACAACTTGGACAATGATGCACTTGGCCAAAAAGGGCGTATGCGTTTTCTCCTGAATATATTCAGGAGAAAACGCATACGCCCTTTTTGGCCAAGCAAGCAAGCAGGCAATGCAAATCTGCACTACAAAGAAGTATCACTTCCCACCGGTCAAAAGGGACATCCACAAAATGTGTAAAAACCAGAAAGGCAAGACAGGCCCTGGAGAACAGGGAGCCTTGCTATGCTGATGGGCGGGATGTAAATTGCCAACTGCCTCACTGGAGGAGTGCATTGTGTTCCCTAAAACAAGTAAACAACAGAGCTACAGAGCCAAGGCCACTTCCAGTCTAGGGAATATACCTTGGGAAAACTGAAAATCAATAAGAAAGACCCACCTCCGAATTCAGGGCTGCACTGACTACAAGAACCTCAACTTGGGTACACCTTAAATATCCCAGGAAATATAAAAATGGTTCAAAACATTGTGGTACTTACGTACGATGGAATATCCCTCAGCCATGAAATCAATGTCATAAGACCAGTAGCAGCAAAGTGAGTGGATTCAGGTACGATGCTTCTAAGTGAAATAAGTCACACAGAAAAAGAAACTTATCATAAGATATCACTTATGAAGATCCTGTAAACATGGCTACACGTGAACTGAGTTAGGAAAGAGAACAGAGTCTCACATTTAGAAAACACTCTTATGCCTGCATAAAGGGGAAGGAGAGGTGGGGTGATGCATAAAACCAGAGTTTGATATAAGCACAGGGACCGTTTCCAAAACCAACTTTGGAATAGACAAGACCTACACCTTCCTCAGTGAAAGAGACTCAAAACCCCATATTTCCCACAGAGGAATATACCTGACTAGTAAGAATCTTAAAACCTATGTATTGATATGACTCCATAAGGGAATCAAGTGTGTCTAGAGTGGCATAAACATGGCAGCGAGAATCAGCTCAAACTCACTATAAAAAGGAATTTCAAAAGCAAAACCAAAAAACAGGGAAATTCTTTACAATTCCTTCAGGGTGTCTGAGGAAACCTGGAAAGACCCTATCTACAATGACAGGTGGATGTGGCATAAGGCTGGACACTTGGGACTGAGAGGATTGGTGATATTGGGTGAGCAAATGCAGACCCTTTCAAGCAATAATGCATGGCCCCCATTCCATGGGTCCCAACTCTCCAGGTTGAAGGGAATATTACTACAGCTATAACATGTACAGGAAACCTAGAGAATGTACACACTGTGAATACGAAAGGTTTCTAAAACTCAACGAATAGTCCCTCTCCTGGTGCTCCAGTTTGACTTTCCAAATGCCTTACTATCAATCTCCCAACTTGGAGAGACAGGCCCTTTAACCTCCTGGTTTGCACAGGTTCCCAATTTGGCAGAGGATGGAAGGGACAAGGGAGAACCCATGAGAGAGTAGCTGTTAGGCATTTGGACGGGCACATGTCACTCTAATTTCCCGGCAGGAAGAAGAATTAACCAAAGTCTCAGCCACCCACCGGGAACAAGTATAGGACATGATCCAAAATTTTGGACTTGTGTTCAGCTCACAAAAAAACGAGTTGATAAATGGAGCTCAGGGGCAGAGCAATTCACAAACTGGCAGAGTGATAAAGGACAACTATCATCCAAAAATCTGTTGAGGGAAGTCAACGAGGCGGACTTGAAAGCGAGGCAAGATAGCAGGAAACAGATTTCAAGAGGTACCTTGGAATCGCCTGTAAAGCACAGGAAGAGGGGCACAACTTGGACAATGATGCACTTGGCCAAAAAGGGCGTATGCGTTTTCTCCTGAATATATTCAGGAGAAAACACATACGCCCTTTTTTGCCAAGCAAGCAAGCAGGCAATGCAAATCTGCACTACAAAGAAGTATCACTTCCCACCGGTCAAAAGGGACATCCACAAAATGTGTAAAAACCAGAAAGGCAAGACAGGCCCTGGAGAACAGGGAGCCTTGTTATGCTGATGGGCGGGATGTAAATTGCCAACTGCCTCACTGGAGGAGTGCATTGTGTTCCCTAAAACAAGTAAACAACAGAGCTACAGAGCCAAGGCCACTTCCAGTCTAGGGAATATACCTTGGGAAAACTGAAAATCAATAAGAAAGAGCCACCTCCAAATTTAGGGCTGCACTGACTACAAGAACCTCAACTTGGGTACACCTTAAATATCCCAGGAAATATAAAAATGGTTCAAAACATTGTGGTACTTACGTACGATGGAATATCCCTCAGCCATGAAATCAATGTCATAAGACCAGTAGCAGCAAAGTGAGTGGATTCAGGTACGATGATTCTAAGTGAAATAAGTCACACAGAAAAAGAAACTTATCATAAGATATCACTTATGAAGATCCTGTAAACATGGCTACACGTGAACTGAGTTAGGAAAGAGAACAGAGTCTCACATTTAGAAAACACTCTTATGCCTGCATAAAGGGGAAGGAGAGGTGGGGTGATGCATAAAACCAGAGTTTGATATAAGCACAGGGACCGTTTCCAAAACCAACTTTGGAATAGACAAGACCTACACCTTCCTCAGTGAAAGAGACTCAAAACCCCATATTTCCCACAGAGGAATATATCTGACTAGTAAGAATCTTAAAACCTATGTATTGATATGTCTCCATAAGGGAATCAAGTGTGTGTAGAGTGGCATAAACATGGCAGCGAGAATCAGCTCAAACCCACTATAAAAAGGAATTTCAAAAGCAAAACCAAAAAACAGGGAAATTCTTTACAATTCCTTCAGGGTGTCTGAGGAAACCTGGAAAGACCCTATGTATAATGAGAGGTGGATGTGGCATAAGGCTGGACACTAGGGACTGAGAGGATTGGTGAGATTGGGTGAGCAAATGCAGACCCTTTCAAGCAATAATGCATGGCCCCCATTCCATGGGTCCCAACTCTCCAGGTTCAAGGGAATATTACTACAGCTATAACATGTACAGGAAACCTAGAGAATGTACACACTGTGAATACGAAAGGTTTCTAAAACTCAACGAATAGTCCCTCTCCTGGTGCTCCAGTTTGACTTTCCAAATGCCTTACTATCAAACTCCCAACTTGGAGAGACAGGCCCTTTAACCTCCTGGTTTGCACAGGTTCTCAATTTGGCAGAGGATGGAAGGGACTAGGGAGAACCCATGAGAGAGTAGCTGTTAGGCATTTGGACGGGCACATGTCACTCTAATTTCCCGGCAGGAAGAAGAATTAACCAAAGTCTCAGCCACCCACCGGGAACCAGTATAGGACATGATCCAAAATTTTGGAGTGGCGTTCAGCTCACAAAAAACGAGTTGAGAAATGGAGCTCAGGGGCACAGCAATTCACAAACTGGCAGAATGATAAAGGACAACTATCGTCCAAAAATCTGTTGAGGGAAGTCAACGAGGCGGACTTGAAAGCGAGGCAAAATAGCAGGAAACAGATTTCAAGAGGTACGTTGGAATCGCCTGTAAAGCACAGGAAGAGGGGCACAACTTGGACAATGATGCACTTGGCCAAAAAGGGCGTATGCGTTTTCTCCTGAATATATTCAGGAGAAAACGCATACGCCCTTTTTGGCCAAGCAAGCAAGCAGGCAATGCAAATCTGCACTACAAAGAAGTATCACTTCCCACCGGTCAAAAGGGACATCCACAAAATGTGTAAAAACCAGAAAGGCAAGACAGGCCCTGGAGAACAGGGAGCCTTGCTATGCTGATGGGCGGGATGTAAATTGCCAACTGCCTCACTGGAGGAGTGCATTGTGTTCCCTAAAACAAGTAAACAACAGAGCTACAGAGCCAAGGCCACTTCCAGTCTAGGGAATATACCTTGGGAAAACTGAAAATCAATAAGAAAGACCCACCTCCGAATTCAGGGCTGCACTGACTACAAGAACCTCAACTTGGGTACACCTTAAATATCCCAGGAAATATAAAAATGGTTCAAAACATTGTGGTACTTACGTACGATGGAATATCCCTCAGCCATGAAATCAATGTCATAAGACCAGTAGCAGCAAAGTGAGTGGATTCAGGTACGATGCTTCTAAGTGAAATAAGTCACACAGAAAAAGAAACTTATCATAAGATATCACTTATGAAGATCCTGTAAACATGGCTACACGTGAACTGAGTTAGGAAAGAGAACAGAGTCTCACATTTAGAAAACACTCTTATGCCTGCATAAAGGGGAAGGAGAGGTGGGGTGATGCATAAAACCAGAGTTTGATATAAGCACAGGGACCGTTTCCAAAACCAACTTTGGAATAGACAAGACCTACACCTTCCTCAGTGAAAGAGACTCAAAACCCCATATTTCCCACAGAGGAATATACCTGACTAGTAAGAATCTTAAAACCTATGTATTGATATGACTCCATAAGGGAATCAAGTGTGTCTAGAGTGGCATAAACATGGCAGCGAGAATCAGCTCAAACTCACTATAAAAAGGAATTTCAAAAGCAAAACCAAAAAACAGGGAAATTCTTTACAATTCCTTCAGGGTGTCTGAGGAAACCTGGAAAGACCCTATCTACAATGACAGGTGGATGTGGCATAAGGCTGGACACTTGGGACTGAGAGGATTGGTGATATTGGGTGAGCAAATGCAGACCCTTTCAAGCAATAATGCATGGCCCCCATTCCATGGGTCCCAACTCTCCAGGTTGAAGGGAATATTACTACAGCTATAACATGTACAGGAAACCTAGAGAATGTACACACTGTGAATACGAAAGGTTTCTAAAACTCAACGAATAGTCCCTCTCCTGGTGCTCCAGTTTGACTTTCCAAATGCCTTACTATCAATCTCCCAACTTGGAGAGACAGGCCCTTTAACCTCCTGGTTTGCACAGGTTCCCAATTTGGCAGAGGATGGAAGGGACAAGGGAGAACCCATGAGAGAGTAGCTGTTAGGCATTTGGACGGGCACATGTCACTCTAATTTCCCGGCAGGAAGAAGAATTAACCAAAGTCTCAGCCACCCACCGGGAACAAGTATAGGACATGATCCAAAATTTTGGACTTGTGTTCAGCTCACAAAAAAACGAGTTGATAAATGGAGCTCAGGGGCAGAGCAATTCACAAACTGGCAGAGTGATAAAGGACAACTATCATCCAAAAATCTGTTGAGGGAAGTCAACGAGGCGGACTTGAAAGCGAGGCAAGATAGCAGGAAACAGATTTCAAGAGGTACCTTGGAATCGCCTGTAAAGCACAGGAAGAGGGGCACAACTTGGACAATGATGCACTTGGCCAAAAAGGGCGTATGCGTTTTCTCCTGAATATATTCAGGAGAAAACACATACGCCCTTTTTTGCCAAGCAAGCAAGCAGGCAATGCAAATCTGCACTACAAAGAAGTATCACTTCCCACCGGTCAAAAGGGACATCCACAAAATGTGTAAAAACCAGAAAGGCAAGACAGGCCCTGGAGAACAGGGAGCCTTGTTATGCTGATGGGCGGGATGTAAATTGCCAACTGCCTCACTGGAGGAGTGCATTGTGTTCCCTAAAACAAGTAAACAACAGAGCTACAGAGCCAAGGCCACTTCCAGTCTAGGGAATATACCTTGGGAAAACTGAAAATCAATAAGAAAGAGCCACCTCCAAATTTAGGGCTGCACTGACTACAAGAACCTCAACTTGGGTACACCTTAAATATCCCAGGAAATATAAAAATGGTTCAAAACATTGTGGTACTTACGTACGATGGAATATCCCTCAGCCATGAAATCAATGTCATAAGACCAGTAGCAGCAAAGTGAGTGGATTCAGGTACGATGATTCTAAGTGAAATAAGTCACACAGAAAAAGAAACTTATCATAAGATATCACTTATGAAGATCCTGTAAACATGGCTACACGTGAACTGAGTTAGGAAAGAGAACAGAGTCTCACATTTAGAAAACACTCTTATGCCTGCATAAAGGGGAAGGAGAGGTGGGGTGATGCATAAAACCAGAGTTTGATATAAGCACAGGGACCGTTTCCAAAACCAACTTTGGAATAGACAAGACCTACACCTTCCTCAGTGAAAGAGACTCAAAACCCCATATTTCCCACAGAGGAATATATCTGACTAGTAAGAATCTTAAAACCTATGTATTGATATGTCTCCATAAGGGAATCAAGTGTGTGTAGAGTGGCATAAACATGGCAGCGAGAATCAGCTCAAACCCACTATAAAAAGGAATTTCAAAAGCAAAACCAAAAAACAGGGAAATTCTTTACAATTCCTTCAGGGTGTCTGAGGAAACCTGGAAAGACCCTATCTACAATGACAGCTGGATGTGGCATAAGGCTGGACACTTGGGACTGAGAGGATTGGTGAGATTGGGTGAGCAAATGCAGACCCTTTCAAGCAATAATGCATGGCCCCCATTCCATGGGTCCCAACTCTCCAGGTTCAAGGGAATATTACAACAGCTATAACATGTACAGGAAACCAAGAGAATGTACACACTGTGAATACGAAAGGTTTCTAAAACTCAACGAATAGTCCCTCTCCTGGTGCTCCAGTTTGACTTTCCAAATGCCTTACTATCAATCTCCCAACTTGGAGAGACAGGCCCTTTAACCTCCTGGTTTGCACAGGTTCCCAATTTGGCAAAGGATGGAAGGGACGAGGGAGAACCCATGAGAGAGTAGCTGTTAGGCATTTGGACGGGCACATGTCACTCTAATTTCCCGGCAGGAAGAAGAATTAACCAAAGTCTCAGCCACCCACCGGGAACCAGTATAGGACATGATCCAAAATTTTGGACTTGCGTTCAGCTCCCAAATAACGAGTTGAGAAATGGAGCTCAGGGGCACAGCAATTCACAAACTGGCAGAGTGATAAAGGACAACTATCGTCCAAAAATCTGTTGAGGGAAGTCAACGAGGCGGACTTGAAAGCGAGGCAAAATAGCAGGAAACAGATTTCAAGAGGTACCTTGGAATCGCCTGTAAAGCACAGGAAGAGGGGCACAACTTGGACAATGATGCACTTGGCCAAAAAGGGCGTATGCGTTTTCTCCTGAATATATTCAGGAGAAAACACATACGCCCTTTTTTGCCAAGCAAGCAAGCAGGCAATGCAAATCTGCACTACAAAGAAGTATCACTTCCCACCGGTCAAAAGGGACATCCACAAAATGTGTAAAAACCAGAAAGGCAAGACAGGCCCTGGAGAACAGGGAGCCTTGTTATGCTGATGGGCGGGATGTAAATTGCCAACTGCCTCACTGGAGGAGTGCATTGTGTTCCCTAAAACAAGTAAACAACAGAGCTACAGAGCCAAGGCCACTTCCAGTCTAGGGAATATACCTTGGGAAAACTGAAAATCAATAAGAAAGAGCCACCTCCAAATTTAGGGCTGCACTGACTACAAGAACCTCAACTTGGGTACACCTTAAATATCCCAGGAAATATAAAAATGGTTCAAAACATTGTGGTACTTACGTACGATGGAATATCCCTCAGCCATGAAATCAATGTCATAAGACCAGTAGCAGCAAAGTGAGTGGATTCAGGTACGATGATTCTAAGTGAAATAAGTCACACAGAAAAAGAAACTTATCATAAGATATCACTTATGAAGATCCTGTAAACATGGCTACACGTGAACTGAGTTAGGAAAGAGAACAGAGTCTCACATTTAGAAAACACTCTTATGCCTGCATAAAGGGGAAGGAGAGGTGGGGTGATGCATAAAACCAGAGTTTGATATAAGCACAGGGACCGTTTCCAAAACCAACTTTGGAATAGACAAGACCTACACCTTCCTCAGTGAAAGAGACTCAAAACCCCATATTTCCCACAGAGGAATATATCTGACTAGTAAGAATCTTAAAACCTATGTATTGATATGTCTCCATAAGGGAATCAAGTGTGTGTAGAGTGGCATAAACATGGCAGCGAGAATCAGCTCAAACCCACTATAAAAAGGAATTTCAAAAGCAAAACCAAAAAACAGGGAAATTCTTTACAATTCCTTCAGGGTGTCTGAGGAAACCTGGAAAGACCCTATCTACAATGAGAGCTGGATGTGGCATAAGGCTGGACACTTGGGACTGAGAGGATTGGTGAGATTGGGTGAGCAAATGCAGACCCTTTCAAGCAATAATGCATGGCCCCCATTCCATGGGTCCCAACTCTCCAGGTTCAAGGGAATATTACAACAGCTATAACATGTACAGGAAACCTAGAGAATGTACACACTGTGAATACGAAAGGTTTCTAAAACTCAACGAATAGTCCCTCTCCTGGTGTTCCAGTTTGACTTTCCAAATGCCTTACTATCAATCTCCCAACTTGGAGAGACAGGCCCTTTAACCTCCTGGTTTGCACAGGTTCCCAATTTGGCAAAGGATGGAAGGGACGAGGGAGAACCCATGAGAGAGTAGCTGTTAGGCATTTGGACGGGCACATGTCACTCTAATTTCCCGGCAGGAAGAAGAATTAACCAAAGTCTCAGCCACCCACCGGGAACCAGTATAGGACATGATCCAAAATTTTGGACTTGCGTTCAGCTCCCAAATAACGAGTTGAGAAATGGAGCTCAGGGGCACAGCAATTCACAAACTGGCAGAGTGATAAAGGACAACTATCGTCCAAAAATCTGTTGAGGGAAGTCAACGAGGCGGACTTGAAAGCGAGGCAAAATAGCAGGAAACAGATTTCAAGAGGTACCTTGGAATCGCCTGTAAAGCACAGGAAGAGGGGCACAACTTGGACAATGATGCACTTGGCCAAAAAGGGCGTATGCGTTTTCTCCTGAATATATTCAGGAGAAAACGCATACGCCCTTTTTGGCCAAGCAAGCAAGCGGGCAATGCAAATCTGCACTACAAAGAAGTATCACTTCCCACCGGTCAAAAGGGACATCCACAAAATGTGTAAAAACCAGAAAGGCAAGACAGGCCCTGGAGAACAGGGAGCCTTGTTATGCTGATGGGCGGGATGTAAATTGCCAACTGCCTCACTGGAGGAGTGCATTGTGTTCCCTAAAACAAGTAAACAACAGAGCTACAGAGCCAAGGCCACTTCCAGTCTAGGGAATATACCTTGGGAAAACTGAAAATCAATAAGAAAGAGCCACCTCCAAATTTAGGGCTGCACTGACTACAAGAACCTCAACTTGGGTACACCTTAAATATCCCAGGAAATATAAAAATGGTTCAAAACATTGTGGTACTTACGTACGATGGAATATCCCTCAGCCATGAAATCAATGTCATAAGACCAGTAGCAGCAAAGTGAGTGGATTCAGGTACGATGCTTCTAAGTGAAATAAGTCACACAGAAAAAGAAACTTATCATAAGATATCACTTATGAAGATCCTGTAAACATGGCTACACGTGAACTGAGTTAGGAAAGAGAACAGAGTCTCACATTTAGAAAACACTCTTATGCCTGCATAAAGGGGAAGGAGAGGTGGGGTGATGCATAAAACCAGAGTTTGATATAAGCACAGGGACCGTTTCCAAAACCAACTTTGGAATAGACAAGACCTACACCTTCCTCAGTGAAAGAGACTCAAAACCCCATATTTCCCACAGAGGAATATACCTGACTACTAAGAATCTTAAAATCTATGTATTGATATTACTCCATAAGGGAATCAAGTGTGTCTAGAGTGGCATAAACATGGCAGCGAGAATCAGCTCAAACTCACTATAAAAAGGAATTTCAAAAGCAAAACCAAAAAACAGGGAAATTCTTTACAATTCCTTCAGGGTGTCTGAGGAAACCTGGAAAGACCCTATCTACAATGACAGGTGGATGTGGCATAAGGCTGGACACTTGGGACTGAGAGGATTGGTGATATTGGGTGAGCAAATGCAGACCCTTTCAAGCAATAATGCATGGCCCCCATTCCATGGGTCCCAACTCTCCAGGTTCAAGGGAATATTACTACAGCTATAACATGTACAGGAAACCTAGAGAATGTACACACTGTGAATACGAAAAGTTTCTAAAACTCAACGAATAGTCCCTCTCCTGGTGCTCCAGTTTGACTTTCCAAATGCCTTACTATCAATCTCCCAACTTGGAGAGACAGGCCCTTTAACCTCCTGGTTTGCACAGGTTCCCAATTTGGCAGAGGATGGAAGGGACAAGGGAGAACCCATGAGAGAGTAGCTGTTAGGCATTTGGACGGGCACATGTCACTCTAATTTCCCGGAAGGAAGAAGTATTAACCAAAGTCTCAGCCACCCACCGGGAACAAGTATAGGACATGATCCAAAATTTTGGACTTGTGTTCAGC
Organism: Mesoplodon densirostris; assembly: GCF_025265405.1. NCBI lineage: Eukaryota > Metazoa > Chordata > Mammalia > Artiodactyla > Ziphiidae > Mesoplodon > Mesoplodon densirostris. The sequence goes on from NW_026778198.1 coordinate 959,701, forward strand.
TCACAAAAAAACGAGTTGATAAATGGAGCTCAGGGGCAGAGCAATTCACAAACTGGCAGAGTGATAAAGGACAACTATCGTCCAAAAATCTGTTGAGGGAAGTCAACGAGGCGGACTTGAAAGCGAGGCAAAATAGCAGGAAACAGATTTCAAGAGGTACCTTGGAATCGCCTGTAAAGCACAGGAAGAGGGGCACAACTTGGACAATGATGCACTTGGCCAAAAAGGGCGTATGCGTTTTCTCCTGAATATATTCAGGAGAAAACACATACGCCCTTTTTTGCCAAGCAAGCAAGCAGGCAATGCAAATCTGCACTACAAAGAAGTATCACTTCCCACCGGTCAAAATGGACATCCACAAAATGTGTAAAAACCAGAAAGGCAAGACAGGCCCTGGAGAACAGGGAGCCTTGTTATGCTGATGGGCGGGATGTAAATTGCCAACTGCCTCACTGGAGGAGTGCATTGTGTTCCCTAAAACAAGTAAACAACAGAGCTACAGAGCCAAGGCCACTTCCAGTCTAGGGAATATACCTTGGGAAAACTGAAAATCAATAAGAAAGAGCCACCTCCAAATTTAGGGCTGCACTGACTACAAGAACCTCAACTTGGGTACACCTTAAATATCCCAGGAAATATAAAAATGGTTCAAAACATTGTGGTACTTACGTACGATGGAATATCCCTCAGCCATGAAATCAATGTCATAAGACCAGTAGCAGCAAAGTGAGTGGATTCAGGTACGATGATTCTAAGTGAAATAAGTCACACAGAAAAAGAAACTTATCATAAGATATCACTTATGAAGATCCTGTAAACATGGCTACACGTGAACTGAGTTAGGAAAGAGAACAGAGTCTCACATTTAGAAAACACTCTTATGCCTGCCTAAAGGGGAAGGAGAGGTGGGGTGATGCATAAAACCAGAGTTTGATATAAGCACAGGGACCGTTTCCAAAACCAACTTTGGAATAGACAAGACCTACACCTTCCTCAGTGAAAGAGACTCAAAACCCCATATTTCCCACAGAGGAATATATTTGACTAGTAAGAATCTTAAAACCTATGTATTGATATGTCTCCATAAGGGAATCAAGTGTGTGTAGAGTGGCATAAACATGGCAGCGAGAATCAGCTCAAACCCACTATAAAAAGGAATTTCAAAAGCAAAACCAAAAAACAGGGAAATTCTTTACAATTCCTTCAGGGTGTCTGAGGAAACCTGGAAAGACCCTATGTATAATGAGAGCTGGATGTGGCATAAGGCTGGACACTTGGGACTGAGAGGATTGGTGAGATTGGGTGAGCAAATGCAGACCCTTTCAAGCAATAATGCATGGCCCCCATTCCATGGGTCCCAACTCTCCAGGTTCAAGGGAATATTACAACAGCTATAACATGTACAGGAAACCTAGAGAATGTACACACTGTGAATACGAAAGGTTTCTAAAACTCAACGAATAGTCCCTCTCCTGGTGCTCCAGTTTGACTTTCCAAATGCCTTACTATCAATCTCCCAACTTGGAGAGACAGGCCCTTTAACCTCCTGGTTTGCACAGGTTCCCAATTTGGCAAAGGATGGAAGGGACGAGGGAGAACCCATGAGAGAGTAGCTGTTAGGCATTTGGACGGGCACATGTCACTCTAATTTCCCGGCAGGAAGAAGAATTAACCAAAGTCTCAGCCACCCACCGGGAACCAGTATAGGACATGATCCAAAATTTTGGACTTGCGTTCAGCTCCCAAAAAACGAGTTGAGAAATGGAGCTCAGGGGCACAGCAATTCACAAACTGGCAGAGTGATAAAGGACAACTATCGTCCAAAAATCTGTTGAGGGAAGTCAACGAGGCGGACTTGAAAGCGAGGCAAAATAGCAGGAAACAGATTTCAAGAGGTACCTTGGAATCGCCTGTAAAGCACAGGAAGAGGGTCACAACTTGGACAATGATGCACTTGGCCAAAAAGGGCGTATGTGTTTTCTCCTGAATATATTCAGGAGAAAACGCATACGCCCTTTTTGGCCAAGCAAGCAAGCGGGCAATGCAAATCTGCACTACAAAGAAGTATCACTTCCCACCGGTCAAAAGGGACATCCACAAAATGTGTAAAAACCAGAAAGGCAAGACAGGCCCTGGAGAACAGGGAGCCTTGTTATGCTGATGGGCGGGATGTAAATTGCCAACTGCCTCACTGGAGGAGTGCATTGTGTTCCCTAAAACAAGTAAACAACAGAGCTACAGAACCAAGGCCACTTCCAGTCTAGGGAATATACCTTGGGAAAACTGAAAATCAATAAGAAAGAGCCACCTCCAAATTTAGGGCTGCACTGACTACAAGAACCTCAACTTGGGTACACCTTAAATATCCCAGGAAATATAAAAATGGTTCAAAACATTGTGGTACTTATGTACGATGGAATATTCCTCAGCCATGACATCAATGTCATAAGACCAGTAGCAGCAAAGTGAGTGGATTCAGGTACGATGATTCTAAGTGAAATAAGTCACACAGAAAAAGAAACTTATCATAAGATATCACTTATGAAGATCCTGTAAACATGGCTACACGTGAACTGAGTTAGGAAAGAGAACAGAGTCTCACATTTAGAAAACACTCTTATGCCTGCATAAAGGGGAAGGAGAGGTGGGGTCATGCATAAAACCAGAGTTTGATATAAGCACAGGGACCGTTTCCAAAACCAACTTTGGAATAGACAAGACCTACACCTTCCTCAGTGAAAGAGACTCAAAACCCCATATTTCCCACAGAAGAATATATCTGACTAGTAAGAATCTTAAAACCTATGTATTGATATGTCTCCATAAGGGAATCAAGTGTGTCTAGAGTGGCATAAACATGGCAGCGAGAATCAGCTCAAACCCACTCTAAAAAGGAATTTCAAAAGCAAAACCAAAAAACAGGGAAATTCTTTACAATTCCTTCAGGGTGTCTGAGGAAACCTGGAAAGACCCTATGTATAATGAGAGCTGGATGTGGCATAAGGCTGGACACTTGGGACTGAGAGGATTGGTGAGATTGGGTGAGCAAATGCAGACCCTTTCAAGCAATAATTCATGGCCCCCATTCCATGGGTCCCAACTCTCCAGGTTGAAGGGAATATTACTACAGCTATAACATGTACAGGAAACCTAGAGAATGTACACACTGTGAATACGAAAGTTTTCTAAATCTCAACGAATAGTCCCTCTCCTGGTGCTCCAGTTTGACTTTCCAAATGCCTTACTATCAATCTCCCAACTTGGAGAGACAGGCCCTTTAACCTCCTGGTTTGCACAGGTTCCCAATTTGGCAGAGGATGGAAGGGACGAGGGAGAACCCATGAGAGAGTAGCTGTTAGGCATTTGGACGGGCACATGTCACTCTAATTTCCCGGCAGGAGGAAGAATTAACCAAAGTCTCAGCCACCCACCGGGAACCAGTATAGGACATGATCCAAAATTTTGGACTGGCGTTCAGCTCACAAAAAACGAGTTGAGAAATGGAGCTCAGGGGCACAGCAATTCACAAACTGGCAGAGTGATAAAGGACAACTATCGTCCAAAAATCTGTTGAGGGAAGTCAACGAGGCGGACTTGAAAGCGAGGCAAAATAGCAGGAAACAGATTTCAAGAGGTACGTTGGAATCACCTGTAAAGCACAGGAAGAGGGGCACAACTTGGACAATGATGCACTTGGCCAAAAAGGGCATATGTGTTTTCTCCTGAATATATTCAGGAGAAAACGCATATGCCCTTTTTGGCCAAGCAAGAAAGCAGGCAATGCAAATCTGCACTACAAAGAAGTATCACTTCCCACCAGTGAAAAGGGACATCCACAAAATGTGTAAAAACCAGAAAGGCAAGACAGGCCCTGGAGAACTGGGAGCCTTTTTATGCTGATGGGCGGGATGTAAATTGCCAACTGCCTCACTGGAGGAGTGCATTGTGTTCCCTAAAACAAGTAAACAACAGAGCTACAGAGCCAAGGCCACTTCCAGTCTAGGGAATATACCTTGGGAAAACTGAAAATCAATAAGAAAGAGCCACCTCCAAATTTAGGGCTGCACTGACTACAAGAACCTCAACTTGGGTACACCTTAAATATCCCAGGAAATATAAAAATGGTTCAAAACATTGTGGTACATACGTGCGATGGAATATCCCTCAGCCATGAAATCAATGTCATAAGACCAGTAGCAGCAAAGTGAGTGGATTCAGGTACGATGATTCTAAGTGAAATAAGTCACACAGAAAAAGAAACTTATCATAAGATATCACTTATGAAGATCCTGTAAACATGGCTACACGTGAACTGAGTTAGGAAAGAGAACAGAGTCTCACATTTAGAAAACACTCTTATGCCTGCCTAAAGGGGATGGAGAGGTGGGGTGATGCATAAAACCAGAGTTTGATATAAGCACAGGGATCGTTCCAAAAACCAACTTTGGAATAGACAAGACCTACACCTTCCTCAGTGAAAGAGACTCAAAACCCCATATTTCCCACAGAGGAATATATCTGACTAGTAAGAATCTTAAAATCTATGTATTGATATGACTCCATAAGGGAATCAAGTGTGTGAGAGTGGCATAAACATGGCAGCGAGAATCAGCTCAAACCCACTCTAAAGAGGAATTTCAAAAGCAAAACCAAAAAACAGGGAAATTCTTTACAATTCCTTCAGGGTGTCTGAGGAAACCTGGAAAGACCCTATCTACAATGACAGCTGGATGTGGCATAAGGCTGGACACTTGGGACTGAGAGGATTGGTGAGATTGGGTGAGCAAATGCAGACCCTTTCAAGCAATAATGCATGGCCCCCATTCCATGGGTCCCAACTCTCCAGGTTGAAGGGAATATTACTACAGCTATAACATGTACAGGAAACCTAGAGAATGTACACACTGTGAATACGAAAGTTTTCTAAATCTCAACGAATAGTCCCTCTCCTGGTGCTCCAGTTTGACTTTCCAAATGCCTTACTATCAATCTCCCAACTTGGAGAGACAGGCCCTTTAACCTCCTGGTTTGCACAGGTTCCCAATTTGGCAGAGGATGGAAGGGACGAGGGAGAACCCATGAGAGAGTAGCTGTTAGGCATTTGGACGGGCACATGTCACTCTAATTTCCCGGCAGGAGGAAGAATTAACCAAAGTCTCAGCCACCCACCGGGAACCAGTATAGGACATGATCCAAAATTTTGGACTGGCGTTCAGCTCACAAAAAACGAGTTGAGAAATGGAGCTCAGGGGCACAGCAATTCACAAACTGGCAGAGTGATAAAGGACAACTATCGTCCAAAAATCTGTTGAGGGAAGTCAACGAGGCGGACTTGAAAGCGAGGCAAAATAGCAGGAAACAGATTTCAAGAGGTACGTTGGAATCGCCTGTAAAGCACAGGAAGAGGGGCACAACTTGGACAATGATGCACTTGGCCAAAAAGGGCATATGTGTTTTCTCCTGAATATATTCAGGAGAAAACGCATATGCCCTTTTGGCCAAGCAAGAAAGCAGGCAATGCAAATCTGCACTACAAAGAAGTATCACTTCCCACCAGTGAAAAGGGACATCCACAAAATGTGTAAAAACCAGAAAGGCAAGACAGGCCCTGGAGAACTGGGAGCCTTGTTATGCTGATGGGCGGGATGTAAATTGCCAACTGCCTCACTGGAGGAGTGCATTGTGTTCCCTAAAACAAGTAAACAACAGAGCTACAGAGCCAAGGCCACTTCCAGTCTAGGGAATATACCTTGGGAAAACTGAAAATCAATAAGAAAGAGCCACCTCCAAATTTAGGGCTGCACTGACTACAAGAACCTCAACTTGGGTACACCTTAAATATCCCAGGAAATATAAAAATGGTTCAAAACATTGTGGTACATACGTGCGATGGAATATCCCTCAGCCATGAAATCAATGTCATAAGACCAGTAGCAGCAAAGTGAGTGGATTCAGGTACGATGATTCTAAGTGAAATAAGTCACACAGAAAAAGAAACTTATCATAAGATATCACTTATGAAGATCCTGTAAACATGGCTACACGTGAACCGAGTTAGGAAAGAGAACAGAGTCTCACATTTAGAAAACACTCTTATGCCTGCCTAAAGGGGATGGAGAGGTGGGGTGATGCATAAAACCAGAGTTTGATATAAGCACAGGGATCGTTCCAAAAACCAACTTTGGAATAGACAAGACCTACACCTTCCTCAGTGAAAGAGACTCAAAACCCCATATTTCCCACAGAGGAATATATCTGACTAGTAAGAATCTTAAAATCTATGTATTGATATGACTCCATAAGGGAATCAAGTGTGTGAGAGTGGCATAAACATGGCAGCGAGAATCAGCTCAAACCCACTCTAAAAAGTAATTTCAAAAGCAAAACCAAAAAACAGGGAAATTCTTTACAATTCCTTCAGGGTGTCTGAGGAAACCTGGAAAGACCCTATCTACAATGACAGCTGGATGTGGCATAAGGCTGGACACTTGGGACTGAGAGGATTGGTGAGATTGGGTGAGCAAATGCAGACCCTTTCAAGCAATAATGCATGGCCCCCATTCCATGGGTCCCAACTCTCCAGGTTGAAGGGAATATTACTACAGCTATAACATGTACAGGAAACCTAGAGAATGTACACACTGTGAATACGAAAGGTTTCTAAAACTCAACGAATAGTCCCTCTCCTGGTGCTCCAGTTTGACTTTCCAACTGCCTTACTATCAATCTCCCAACTTGGAGAGACAGGCCCTTTAACCTCCTGGTTTGCACAGGTTCTCAATTTGGCAGAGGATGGAAGGGACGAGGGAGAACCCATGAGAGAGTAGCTGTTAGGCATTTGGACGGGCACATGTCACTCTAATTTCCCGGCAGGAAGAAGAATTAACCAAAGTCTCAGCCTCCCACCGGGAACCAGTATAGGACATAATCCAAAATTTTGGACTTGCGTTCAGCTCACAAAAACGAGTTGAGAAATGGAGCTCAGGGGCACAGCAATTCACAAACTGGCAGAGTGATAAAGGACAACTATCGTCCAAAAATCTGTTGAGGGAAGTCAACGAGGCGGACTTGAAAGCGAGGCAAAATAGCAGGAAACAGATTTCAAGAGGTACCTTGGAATCGCCTGTAAAGCACAGGCAGAGGGGCACAACTTGGACAATGATGCACTTGGCCAAAAAGGGCGTATGCGTTTTCTCCTGAATATATACAGGAGAAAACGCATACGCCCTTTTTGGCCAAGCAAGCAATCGGGCAATGCAAATCTGCACTACAAAGAAGTATCACTTCCCACCGGTCAAAAGGGACATCCACAAAATGTGTAAAAACCAGAAAGGCAAGACAGGCCCTGGAGAACAGGGAGCCTTGTTATGCTGATGGGCGGGATGTAAATTGCCAACTGCCTCACTGGAGGAGTGCATTGTATTCCCTAAAACAAGTAAACAACAGAGCTACAGAGCCAAGGCCACTTCCAGTCTAGGGAATATACCTTGGGAAAACTGAAAATCAATAAGAAAGAGCCACCTCCAAATTTAGGGCTGCACTGACTACAAGAACCTCAACTTGGGTACACCTTAAATATCCCAGGAAATATAAAAATGGTTCAAAACATTTTGGTACTTACGTACGATGGAATATTCCTCAGCCATGACATCAATGTCATAAGACCAGTAGCAGCAAAGTGAGTGGATTCAGGTACGATGATTCTAAGTGAAATAAGTCACACAGAAAAAGAAACTTATCATAAGATATCACTTATGAAGATCCTGTAAACATGGCTACACGTGAACTGAGTTAGGAAAGAGAACAGAGTCTCACATTTAGAAAACACTCTTATGCCTGCATAAAGGGGAAGGAGAGGTGGGGTGATGCATAAAACCAGAGTTTGATATAAGCACAGGGACCGTTTCCAAAACCAACTTTGGAATAGACAAGACCTACACCTTCCTCAGTGAAAGAGACTCAAAACCCCATATTTCCCACAGAGGTATATATCTGACTAGTAAGAATCTTAAAACCTATGTATTGATATGTCTCCATAAGGGAATCATGTGTGTCTAGAGTGGCATAAACATGGCAGCGAGAATCAGCTCAAACCCACTCTAAAAAGGAATTTCCAAAGCAAAACCAAAAAACAGGGAAATTCTTTACAATTCCTTCAGGGTGTCTGAGGAAACCTGGAAAGACCCTATGTATAATGAGAGCTGGATGTGGCATAAGGCTGGACACTTGGGACTGAGAGGATTGGTGAGATTGGGTGAGCAAATGAAGACCCTTTCAAGCAATAATTCATGGCCCCCATTCCATGGGTCCCAACTCTCCAGGTTGAAGGGAATATTACTACAGCTATAACATGTACAGGAAACCTAGAGAATGTACACACTGTGAATACGAAAGTTTTCTAAATCTCAACGAATAGTCCCTCTCCTGGTGCTCCAGTTTGACTTTCCAAATGCCTTACTATCAATCTCCCAACTTGGAGAGACAGGCCCTTTAACCTCCTGGTTTGCACAGGTTCCCAATTTGGCAGAGGATGGAAGGGACGAGGGAGAACCCATGAGAGAGTAGCTGTTAGGCATTTGGACGGGCACATGTCACTCTAATTTCCCGGCAGGAGGAAGAATTAACCAAAGTCTCAGCCACCCACCGGGAACCAGTATAGGACATGATCCAAAATTTTGGACTGGCGTTCAGCTCACAAAAAACGAGTTGAGAAATGGAGCTCAGGGGCACAGCAATTCACAAACTGGCAGAGTGATAAAGGACAACTATCGTCCAAAAATCTGTTGAGGGAAGTCAACGAGGCGGACTTGAAAGCGAGGCAAAATAGCAGGAAACAGATTTCAAGAGGTACGTTGGAATCGCCTGTAAAGCACAGGAAGAGGGGCACAACTTGGACAATGATGCACTTGGCCAAAAAGGGCATATGTGTTTTCTCCTGAATATATTCAGGAGAAAACGCATATGCCCTTTTTGGCCAAGCAAGAAAGCAGGCAATGCAAATCTGCACTACAAAGAAGTATCACTTCCCACCGGTGAAAAGGGACATCCACAAAATGTGTAAAAACCAGAAAGGCAAGACAGGCCCTGGAGAACTGGGAGCCTTGTTATGCTGATGGGCGGGATGTAAATTGCCAACTGCCTCACTGGAGGAGTGCATTGTGTTCCCTAAAACAAGTAAACAACAGAGCTACAGAGCCAAGGCCACTTCCAGTCTAGGGAATATACCTTGGGAAAACTGAAAATCAATAAGAAAGAGCCACCTCCAAATTTAGGGCTGCACTGACTACAAGAACCTCAACTTGGGTACACCTTAAATATCCCAGGAAATATAAAAATGGTTCAAAACTTTGTGGTACATACGTGCGATGGAATATCCCTCAGCCATGAAATCAATGTCATAAGACCAGTAGCAGCAAAGTGAGTGGATTCAGGTACGATGATTCTAAGTGAAATAAGTCACACAGAAAAAGAAACTTATCATAAGATATCACTTATGAAGATCCTGTAAACATGGCTACACGTGAACTGAGTTAGGAAAGAGAACAGAGTCTCACATTTAGAAAACACTCTTATGCCTGCCTAAAGGGGATGGAGAGGTGGGGTGATGCATAAAACCAGAGTTTGATATAAGCACAGGGATCGTTCCAAAAACCAACTTTGGAATAGACAAGACCTACACCTTCCTCAGTGAAAGAGACTCAAAACCCCATATTTCCCACAGAGGAATATATCTGACTAGTAAGAATCTTAAAACCTATGTATTGATATGACTCCATAAGGGAATCAAGTGTGTCTAGAGTGGCATAAACATGGCAGCGAGAATCAGCTCAAACCCACTCTAAAAAGGAATTTCAAAAGCAAAACCAAAAAACAGGGAAATTCTTTACAATTCCTTCAGGGTGTCTGAGGAAACCTGGAAAGACCCTATGTATAATGAGAGCTGGATGTGGAATAAGGCTGGACACTTGGGACTGAGAGGATTGGTGAGATTGGGTGAGCAAATGCAGACCCTTTCAAGCAATAATGCATGGCCCCCATTCCATGGGTCCCAACTCTCCAGGTTGAAGGGAATATTACTACAGCTATAACATGTACAGGAAACCTAGATAATGTACACACTGTGAATAAGAAATGTTTCTAAAACTCAACGAATAGTCCCTCTCCTGGTGCTCCAGTTTGACTTTTCAAATGCCTTACTATCAATCTCCCAACTTGGAGAGACAGGCCCTTTAACCTCCTGGTTTGCACAGGTTCCCAATTTGGCAGAGGATGGAAGGGACGAGGGAGAACCCATGAGAGAGTAGCTGTTAGGCATTTGGATGGGCACATGTCACTCTAATTTCCCGGCAGGAAGAAGAATTAACCAAAGTCTCAGCCACCCACCGGGAACCAGTATAGGACATGATCCAAAATTTTGGACTTGCGTTCAGCTCACAAAAATCGAGTTGAGAAATGGAGCTCAGGGGCACAGCAATTCACAAACTGGCAGAGTGATAAAGGACAACTATCGTCCAAAAATCTGTTGAGGGAAGTCAACGAGGCGGACTTGAAAGCGAGGCAAAATAGCAGGAAACAGATTTCAAGAGGTACCTTGGAATCGCCTGTAAACACAGGAAGAGGGGCACAACTTGGACAATGATGCACTTGGCCAAAAAGGGCGTATGCGTTTTCTCCTGAATATATTCAGGAGAAAACGCATATGCCCTTTTTGGCCAAGCAAGCCAGCGGGCAATGCAAATCTGCACTACAAAGAAGTATCACTTCCCACCGGTCAAAAGGGACATCCACAAAATGTGTAAAAACCAGAAAGGCAAGACAGGCCCTGGAGAACAGGGAGCCTTGTTATGCTGATGGGCGGGATGTAAATTGCCAACTGCCTCACTGGATGAGTGCATTGTGTTCCCTAAAACAAGTAAACAACAGAGCTACTGAGCCAAGGCCACTTCCTGTCTAGGGAATATACCATGGGAAAACTGAAAATCAATAAGAAAGAGCCACCTCCAAATTTAGGGCTGCACTGACTACAAGAACCTCAACTTGGGTACACCTTAAATATCCCAGGAAATATAAAAATGGTTCAAAACATTGTGGTACTTACGTACGATGGAATATCCGTCAGCCATGAAATCAATGTCATAAGACCAGTAGCAGCAAAGTGAGTGGATTCAGGTACGATGATTCTAAGTGAAATAAGTCACACAGAAAAAGAAACTTATCATAAGATATCACTTATGAAGATCCTGTAAACATGGCTACACGTGAACTGAGTTAGGAAAGAGAACAGAGTCTCACATTTAGAAAACACTCTTATGCCTGCATTAAGGGGATGGAGAGGTGGGGTGATGCATAAAACCAGAGTTTGATATAAGCACAGGGACCGTTCCAAAACCAACTTTGGAATAGACAAGACCTACACCATCCTCAGTGAAAGAGACTCAAAACCCCATATTTCCCACAGAGGAATATATCTGACTAGTAAGAATCTTAAAACCTATGTATTGATATGTCTCCATATGGGAATCAAGTGTGTCTAGAGTGGCATAAACATGAGCGCGAGAATCAGCTCAAACCCACTCTAAAAAGGAATTTCAAAAGCAAACCCAAAAAACAGGGAAATTCTTTACAATTCCTTCAGTGTGTCTGAGGAAACCTGGAAAGACCCTATGTATAATGAGAGCTGGATGTGGCATAAGGCTGGACACTTGGGACTGAGAGGATTGGTGAGATTGGGTGAGCAAATGCAGACCCTTTCAAGCAATAATGCATGGCCCCCATTCCATGGGTCCCAACTCTCCAGGTTGAAGGGAATATTACTACATCTATAACATGTACAGGAAACCTAGAGAATGGACACACTGTGAATACGAAAGGTTTCTAAAACTCAACGAATAGTCCCTCTCCTGGTGCTCCAGTTTGACTTTCCAAATGCCTTACTATCAATCTCCCAACTTGGAGAGACAGGCCCTTTAACCCCCTGGTTTGCACAGGTTCCCAATTTGCAGAGGATGGAAGGGACGAGGGAGAACCCATGAGAGAGTAGCTGTTAGGCATTTGGACGGGCACATGTCACTCTAATTTCCCGGCAGGAAGAAGAATTAACCAAAGTCTCAGCCACCCACCGGGAACCAGTATAGGACATGATCCAAAATTTTGGACTTGCGTTCAGCTCACAAAAACGAGTTGAGAAATGGAGCTCAGGGGCACAGCAATTCACAAACTGGCAGAGTGATAAAGGACAACTATCGTCCAAAAATCTGTTGAGGGAAGTCAACGAGGCGGACTTGAAAGCGAGGCAAAATAGCAGGAAACAGATTTCAAGAGGTACCTTGGAATCGCCTGTAAAGCACAGGAAGAGGGGCACAAGTTGGACAATGATGCACTTGGCCAAAAAGGGCGTATGCGTTTTCTCCTGAATATATTCAGGAGAAAACGCATACGCCCTTTTTGGCCAAGCAAGCAAGCGGGCAATGCAAATCTGCACTACAAAGAAGTATCACTTCCCACCAGTCAAAAGGGACATCCACAAAATGTGTAAAAACCAGAAAGGCAAGACAGGCCCTGGAGAACAGGGAGCCTTGTTATGCTGATGGGCGGGATGTAAATTGCCAACTGCCTCACTGGAGGAGTGCATTGTGTTCCCTAAAACAAGTAAACAACAGAGCTACAGAGCCAAGGCCACTTCCAGTCTAGGGAATATACCTTGGGAAAACTGAAAATCAATAAGAAAGAGCCACCTCCAAATTTAGGGCTGCACTGACTACAAGAACCTCAACTTGGGTACACCTTAAATATCCCAGGAAATATAAAAATGGTTCAAAACATTGTGGTACTTACGTACGATGGAATATCCCTCAGCCATGACATCAATGTCATAAGACCAGTAGCAGCAAAGTGAGTGGATTCAGGTACGATGATTCTAAGTGAAATAAGTCACACAGAAAAAGAAACTTATCATAAGATATCACTTATGAAGATCCTGTAAACATGGCTACACGTGAACTGAGTTAGGAAAGAGAACAGAGTCTCACATTTAGAAAACACTCTTATGCCTGCATAAAGGGGAAGGAGAGGTAGGGTGATGCATAAAACCAGAGTTTGATATAAGCACAGGGACCGTTTCCAAAACTAACTTTGGAATAGACAAGACCTACACCTTCCTCAGTGAAAGAGACTCAAAACCCCATATTTCCCACAGAGGAATATATCTGACTAGTAAGAATCTTAAAACCTATGTATTGATATGTCTCCATAAGGGAATCAAGTGTGTCTAGAGTGGCAAAACATGGCAGCGAGAATCAGCTGAAACCCACTCTAAAAAGGAATTTCAAAAGAAAAACCAAAAAACAGGGAAATTCTTTACAATTCCTTCAGGGTGTCTGAGGAAACCTGGAAAGACCCTATGTATAATGAGAGCTGGATGTGGCATAAGGCTGGACACTTGGGACTGAGAGGATTGGTGAAATTGGGTGAGCAAATGCAGACCCTTTCAAGCAATAATGCATGGCCCACATTCCATGGGTCCCAACTCTCCAGGTTCAAGGGAATATTACTACAGCTATAACATGTACAGGAAACCTAGAGAATGTACACACTGTGAATACGAAAGGTTTCTAAAACTCAACGAATAGTCCCTCTCCTGGTGCTCCAGTTTGACTTTCCAACTGCCTTACTATCAATCTCCCAACTTGGAGAGACAGGCCCTTTAACCTCCTGGTTTGCACAGGTTCCCAATTTGGCAGAGGATGGAAGGGACGAGGGAGAACCCATGAGAGAGTAGCTGTTAGGTATTTGGACGGGCACATGTCACTCTAATTTCCCGGCAGGAAGAAGAATTAACCAAAGTCTCAGCCACCCACCGGGAACCAGTATAGGACATGATCCAAAATTTTGGACTTGCGTTCAGCTCACAAAAACGAGTTGAGAAATGGAGCTCAGGGGCACAGCAATTCACAAACTGGCAGAGTGATAAAGGACAACTATCGTCCAAAAATCTGTTGAGGGAAGTCAACGAGGCGGACTTGAAAGCGAGGCAAAATAGCAGGAAACAGATTTCAAGAGGTACCTTGGAATCGCCTGTAAAGCACAGGAAGAGGGGCACAACTTGGACAATGATGCACTGGGCCAAAAAGGGCGTATGCGTTTTCTCCTGAATATGTTCAGGAGAAAATGCATACGCCCTTTTTGGCCAAGAAAGCAAGCGGGCAATGCAAATCTGCACTACAAAGAAGTATCACTTCCCACCGGTCAAAAGGGACATCCACAAAATGTGTAAAACCCAGAAAGGCAAGACAGGCCCTGGAGAACAGGGAGCCTTGTTATGCTGATTGGCGGGATGTAAATTGCCAACTGCCTCACTGGAGGAGTGCATTGTGTTCCCTAAAACAAGTAAACAACAGAGCTACAGAACCAAGGCCACTTCCAGTCTAGGGAATATACCTTGGGAAAACTGAAAATCAATAAGAAAGAGCCACCTCCAAATTTAGGGCTGCACTGACTACAAGAACCTCAACTTGGGTACACCTTAAATATCCCAGGAAATATAAAAATGGTTCAAAACATTGTGGTACTTACGTACGATTGAATATCCCTCAGCCATGAAATCAATGTCATAAGACCAGTAGCAGCAAAGTGAGTGGATTCAGGTACGATGATTCTAAGTGAAATAAGTCACACAAAAAAAGAAACTTATCATAAGATATCACTTATGAAGATCCTGTAAACATGGCTACACGTGAACTGAGTTAGGAAAGAGAACAGAGTCTCACATTTAGAAAACACTCTTATGCCTGCATAAAGGGGAAGGAGAGGTGGGGTGATGCATAAAACCAGAGTTTGATATAAGCACAGGGACCGTTCCAAAAACCAACTTTGGAATAGACAAGACCTACACCTTCCTCAGTGAAAGAGACTCAAAACCCCATATTTCCCGCAGAGGAATATATCTGACTAGTAAGAATCTTAAAACCTATGTATTGATATGACTCCATAAGGGAATCAAGTGTGTCTAGAGTGGCATAAACATGGCAGCGAGAATCAGCTCAAACCCACTCTAAAAAGGAATTTCAAAAGCAAAACCAAAAAACAGGGAAATTCTTTACAATTCCTTCAGGGTGTCTGAGGAAACCTGGAAAGACCCTATGTATAATGAGAGCTGGATGTGGAATAAGGCTGGACACTTGGGACTGAGAGGATTGGTGAGATTGGGTGAGCAAATGCAGACCCTTTCAAGCAATAATGCATGGCCCCCATTCCATGGGTCCCAACTCTCCAGGTTGAAGGGAATATTACTACAGCTATAACATGTACAGGAAACCTAGAGAATGTACACACTGTGAATAAGAAATGTTTCTAAAACTCAACGAATAGTCCCTCTCCTGGTGCTCCAGTTTGACTTTCCAAATGCCTTACTATCAATCTCCCAACTTGGAGAGACAGGCCCTTTAACCTCCTGGTTTGCACAGGTTCCCAATTTGGCAGAGGATGGAAGGGACGAGGGAGAACCCATGAGAGAGTAGCTGTTAGGCATTTGGATGGGCACATGTCACTCTAATTTCCCGGCAGGAAGAAGAATTAACCAAAGTCTCAGCCACCCACCGGGAACCAGTATAGGACATGATCCAAAATTTTGGACTTGCGTTCAGCTCACAAAAATCGAGTTGAGAAATGGAGCTCAGGGGCACAGCAATTCACAAACTGGCAGAGTGATAAAGGACAACTATCGTCCAAAAATCTGTTGAGGGAAGTCAACGAGGCGGACTTGAAAGCGAGGCAAAATAGCAGGAAACAGATTTCAAGAGGTACCTTGGAATCGCCTGTAAAGCACAGGAAGAGGGGCACAACTTGGACAATGATGCACTTGGCCAAAAAGGGCGTATGCGTTTTCTCCTGAATATATTCAGGAGAAAACGCATACGCCCTTTTTGGACAAGCAAGCCAGCGGGCAATGCAAATCTGCACTACAAAGAAGTATCACTTCCCACCGGTCAAAAGGGACATCCACAAAATGTGTAAAAACCAGAAAGGCAAGACAGGCCCTGGAGAACAGGGAGCCTTGTTATGCTGATGGGCGGGATGTAAATTGCCAACTGCCTCACTGGATGAGTGCATTGTGTTCCCTAAAACAAGTAAACAACAGAGCTACTGAGCCAAGGCCACTTCCTGTCTAGGGAATATACCATGGGAAAACTGAAAATCAATAAGAAAGAGCCACCTCCAAATTTAGGGCTGCACTGACTACAAGAACCTCAACTTGGGTACACCTTAAATATCCCAGGAAATATAAAAATGGTTCAAAACATTGTGGTACTTACGTACGATGGAATATCCGTCAGCCATGAAATCAATGTCATAAGACCAGTAGCAGCAAAGTGAGTGGATTCAGGTACGATGATTCTAAGTGAAATAAGTCACACAGAAAAAGAAACTTATCATAAGATATCACTTATGAAGATCCTGTAAACATGGCTACACGTGAACTGAGTTAGGAAAGAGAACAGAGTCTCACATTTAGAAAACACTCTTATGCCTGCATTAAGGGGATGGAGAGGTGGGGTGATGCATAAAACCAGAGTTTGATATAAGCACAGGGACCGTTCCAAAACCAACTTTGGAATAGACAAGACCTACACCATCCTCAGTGAAAGAGACTCAAAACCCCATATTTCCCACAGAGGAATATATCTGACTAGTAAGAATCTTAAAACCTATGTATTGATATGTCTCCATATGGGAATCAAGTGTGTCTAGAGTGGCATAAACATGAGCGCGAGAATCAGCTCAAACCCACTCTAAAAAGGAATTTCAAATGCAAACCCAAAAAACAGGGAAATTCTTTACAATTCCTTCAGTGTGTCTGAGGAAACCTGGAAAGACCCTATGTATAATGAGAGCTGGATGTGGCATAAGGCTGGACACTTGGGACTGAGAGGATTGGTGAGATTGGGTGAGCAAATGCAGACCCTTTCAAGCAATAATGCATGGCCCCCATTCCATGGGTCCCAACTCTCCAGGTTGAAGGGAATATTACTACATCTATAACATGTACAGGAAACCTAGAGAATGGACACACTGTGAATACGAAAGGTTTCTGAAACTCAACGAATAGTCCCTCTCCTGGTGCTCCAGTTTGACTTTCCAAATGCCTTACTATCAATCTCCCAACTTGGAGAGACAGGCCCTTTAAACCCCTGGTTTGCACAGGTTCCCAATTTGCAGAGGATGGAAGGGACGAGGGAGAACCCATGAGAGAGTAGCTGTTAGGCATTTGGACGGGCACATGTCACTCTAATTTCCCGGCAGGAAGAAGAATTAACCAAAGTCTCAGCCACCCACCGGGAACCAGTATAGGACATGATCCAAAATTTTGGACTTGCGTTCAGCTCACAAAAACGAGTTGAGAAATGGAGCTCAGGGGCACAGCAATTCACAAACTGGCAGAGTGATAAAGGACAACTATCGTCCAAAAATCTGTTGAGGGAAGTCAACGAGGCGGACTTGAAAGCGAGGCAAAATAGCAGGAAACAGATTTCAAGAGGTACCTTGGAATCGCCTGTAAAGCACAGGAAGAGGGGCACAACTTGGACAATGATGCACTTGGCCAAAAAGGGCGTATGCGTTTTCTCCTGAATATATTCAGGAGAAAACGCATACGCCCTTTTTGGCCAAGCAAGCAAGCGGGCAATGCAAATCTGCACTACAAAGAAGTATCACTTCCCACCAGTCAAAAGGGACATCCACAAAATGTGTAAAAACCAGAAAGGCAAGACAGGCCCTGGAGAACAGGGAGCCTTGTTATGCTGATGGGCGGGATGTAAATTGCCAACTGCCTCACTGGAGGAGTGCATTGTGTTCCCTAAAACAAGTAAACAACAGAGCTACAGAGCCAAGGCCACTTCCAGTCTAGGGAATATACCTTGGGAAAACTGAAAATCAATAAGAAAGAGCCACCTCCAAATTTAGGGCTGCACTGACTACAAGAACCTCAACTTGGGTACACCTTAAATATCCCAGGAAATATAAAAATGGTTCAAAACATTGTGGTACTTACGTACGATGGAATATCCCTCAGCCATGACATCAATGTCATAAGACCAGTAGCAGCAAAGTGAGTGGATTCAGGTACGATGATTCTAAGTGAAATAAGTCACACAGAAAAAGAAACTTATCATAAGATATCACTTATGAAGATCCTGTAAACATGGCTACACGTGAACTGAGTTAGGAAAGAGAACAGAGTCTCACATTTAGAAAACACTCTTATGCCTGCATAAAGGGGAAGGAGAGGTAGGGTGATGCATAAAACCAGAGTTTGATATAAGCACAGGGACCGTTTCCAAAACTAACTTTGGAATAGACAAGACCTACACCTTCCTCAGTGAAAGAGACTCAAAACCCCATATTTCCCACAGAGGAATATATCTGACTAGTAAGAATCTTAAAACCTATGTATTGATATGTCTCCATAAGGGAATCAAGTGTGTCTAGAGTGGCAAAACATGGCAGCGAGAATCAGCTGAAACCCACTCTAAAAAGGAATTTCAAAAGAAAAACCAAAAAACAGGGAAATTCTTTACAATTCCTTCAGGGTGTCTGAGGAAACCTGGAAAGACCCTATGTATAATGAGAGCTGGATGTGGCATAAGGCTGGACACTTGGGACTGAGAGGATTGATGAAATTGGGTGAGCAAATGCAGACCCTTTCAAGCAATAATGCATGGCCCACATTCCATGGGTCCCAACTCTCCAGGTTCAAGGGAATATTACTACAGCTATAACATGTACAGGAAACCTAGAGAATGTACACACTGTGAATACGAAAGGTTTCTAAAACTCAACGAATAGTCCCTCTCCTGGTGCTCCAGTTTGACTTTCCAACTGCCTTACTATCAATCTCCCAACTTGGAGAGACAGGCCCTTTAACCTCCTGGTTTGCACAGGTTCCCAATTTGGCAGAGGATGGAAGGGACGAGGGAGAACCCATGAGAGAGTAGCTGTTAGGTATTTGGACGGGCACATGTCACTCTAATTTCCCGGCAGGAAGAAGAATTAACCAAAGTCTCAGCCACCCACCGGGAACCAGTATAGGACATGATCCAAAATTTTGGACTTGCGTTCAGCTCACAAAAAACGAGTTGAGAAATGGAGCACAGGGGCACAGCAATTCACAAACTGGCAGAGTGATAAAGGACAACTATCATCCAAAAATCTGTTGAAGGAAGTCAACGAGGCGGACTTGAAATTGAGGCAAAATAGCAGGAAACAGATTTCAAGAGGTACCTTGGAATGGCCTGCAAAGCACAGGAAGAGGGGCACAACTTGGACAATGATGCACTTGGCCAAAAAGGGCGTATGTGTTTTCTCCTGAATATATTCAGGAGAAAACGCATACAACCTTTTTGGCCAAGCAAGCAACCAGGCAATGCAAATCTGCACTACAAAGAAGTATCACTACCCACCGGTCAAAAGGGACATCCACAAAATGTGTAAAAACCAGAAAGGCAAGACAGGCCCTGGAGAACAGGGAGCCTTGTTATGCTGATGGGCGTGATGTAAATTGCCAACTGCCTCACTGGATGAGTGCATTGTGTTCCCTAAAACAAGTAAACAACAGAGCTACTGAGCCAAGGCCACTTCCTGTCTAGGGAATATACCATGGGAAAACTGAAAATCAATAAGAAAGAGCCACCTCCAAATTTAGGGCTGCACTGACTACAAGAACCTCAACTTGGTTACACCTTAAATATCCCAGGAAATATAAAAATTGTTCAAAACATTGTGGTACTTACGTACGATGGAATATCCGTCAGCCATGAAATCAATGTCATAAGACCAGTAGCAGCAAAGTGAGTGGATTCAGGTACGATGATTCTAAGTGAAATAAGTCACACAGAAAAAGAAACTTATCATAAGATATCACTTATGAAGATCCTGTAAACATGGCTACACGTGAACTGAGTTAGGAAAGAGAACAGAGTCTCACATTTAGAAAACACTCTTATGCCTGCATTAAGGGGATGGAGAGGTGGGGTGATGCATAAAACCAGAGTTTGATATAAGCACAGGGACCGTTCCAAAAACCAACTTTGGAATAGACAAGACTTACACCTTCCTCAGTGAAAGAGACTCAAAACCCCATATTTCCCGCAGAGGAATATATCTGACTAGTAAGAATCTTAAAACCTATGTATTGATATGACTCCATAAGGGAATCAAGTGTGTCTAGAGTGGCATAAACATGGCAGCGAGAATCAGCTCAAACCCACTCTAAAAAGGAATTTCAAAAGCAAAACCAAAAAACAGGGAAATTCTTTACAATTCCTTCAGGGTGTCTGAGGAAACCTGGAAAGACCCTATCTACAATGACAGCTGGATGTGGCATAAGGCTGGACACTTGGGACTGAGAGGATTGGTGAGATTGGGTGAGCAAATGCAGACCCTTTCAAGCAATAATGCATGGCCCCCATTCCATGGGTCCCAACTCTCCAGGTTGAAGGGAATATTACTACAGCTATAACATGTACAGGAAACCTAGAGAATGTACACACTGTGAATACGAAAGGTTTCTAAAACTCAACGAATAGTCCCTCTCCTGGTGCTCCAGTTTGACTTTCCAACTGCCTTACTATCAATCTCCCAACTTGGTGAGACAGGCCCTTTAACCTCCTGGTTTGCACAGGTTCCCAATTTGGCAGAGGATGGAAGGGACGAGGGAGAACCCATGAGAGAGTAGCTCTTAGGCATTTGGACGGGCACATGTCACTCTAATTTCCCGGCAGGAAGAAGAATTAACCAAAGTCTCAGCCACCCACCGGGAACCAGTATAGGACATGATCCAAAATTTTGGACTTGCGTTCAGCTCACAAAAAATGAGTTGAGAAATGAAGCTCAGGGGCACAGCAATTCACAAACTGGCAGAGTGATAAAGGACAACTATCGTCCAAAAATCTGTTGAGGGAAGTCAACGAGGCGGACTTGAAAGCGAGGCTAAATAGCAGGAAACAGATTTCAAGAGGTACCTTGGAATCGCCTGTAAAGCACAGGAAGAGGGGCACAACTTGGACAATGATGCACTTGGCCAAAAAGGGCATATGCGTTTTCTCCTGAATATATTCAGGAGAAAAGGCATATGCCGTTTTGGCCAAGCAAGCAAGCGGACAATGCAAATCTGCACTACAAAGAAGTATCACTTCCCACCGGTCAAAAGGGACATCCACAAAATGTGTAAAAACCAGAAAGGCAAGACAGGCCCTGGAGAACAGGGAGACTTGTTATGCTGATGGGCGGGATGTAAATTGCCAACTGCCTCACAGGAGGAGTGCATTGTGTTCCCTAAAACAAGTAAACAACAGAGCTACAGAGCCAAGGCCACTTCCAGTCTAGGGAATATACCTTGGGAAAACTGAAAATCAATAAGAAAGAGCCACCTCCAAATTTAGGGCTGCACTGACTACAAGAACCTCAACTTGGGTACACCTTAAATATCCCAGGAAATATAAAAATGGTTCAAAACATTGTGGTACTTATGTACGATGGAATATTCCTCAGCCATGACATCAATGTCATAAGACCAGTAGCAGCAAAGTGAGTGGATTCAGGTACGATGATTCTAAGTGAAATAAGTCACACAGAAAAAGAAACTTATCATAAGATATCACTTATGAAGATCCTGTAAACATGGCTACACGTGAACTGAGTTAGGAAAGAGAACAGTGTCTCACATTTAGAAAACACTCTTATGCCTGCCTAAAGGGGATGGAGAGGTGGGGTGATGCATAAAACCAGAGTTTGATATAAGCACAGGGACCGTTTCCAAAACCAACTTTGGAATAGACAAGACCTACACCTTCCTCAGTGAAAGAGACTCAAAACCCCATATTTCCCACAGAGGAATATATCTGACTAGTAAGAATCTTAAAACCTATGTATTGATATGTCTCCATAAGGGAATCAAGTCTGTCTAGAGTGGCATAAACATGAGAGCGAGAATCAGCTCAAACCCACTCTAAAAAGGAATTTCAAAAGCAAACCCAAAAAACAGGGAAATTCTTTACAATTCCTTCAGTGTGTCTGAGGAAACCTGGAAAGACCCTATGTATAATGAGAGCTGGATGTGGCATAAGGCTGGACACTTGGGACTGAGAGGATTGGTGAGATTGGGTGAGCAAATGCAGACCCTTTCAAGCAATAATGCATGGCCCCCATTCCATGGGTCCCAACTCTCCAGGTTGAAGGGAATATTACTACAGCTATAACATGTACAGGAAACCTAGAGAATGGACACACTGTGAATACGAAAGGTTTCTAAAACTCAACGAATAGTCCCTCTCCTGATGCTCCAGTTTGACTTTCCAAATGCCTTACTATCAATCTCCCAACTTGGAGAGACAGGCCCTTTAACCCCCTGGTTTGCACAGGTTCCCAATTTGCAGAGGATGGAAGGGACGAGGGAGAACCCATGAGAGAGTAGCTGTTAGGCATTTGGACGGGCACATGTCACTCTAATTTCCCGGCAGGAAGAAGAATTAACCAAAGTCTCAGCCACCCACCGGGAACCAGTATAGGACATGATCCAAAATTTTGGACTTGCGTTCAGCTCACAAAAACGAGTTGAGAAATGGAGCTCAGGGGCACAGCAATTCACAAACTGGCAGAGTGATAAAGGACAACTATCGTCCAAAAATCTGTTGAGGGAAGTCAACGAGGCGGACTTGAAAGCGAGGCAAAATAGCAGGAAACAGATTTCAATTGGTACCTTGGAATCGCCTGTAAAGCACAGGAAGAGGGGCACAACTTGGACAATGATGCACTTGGCCAAAAAGGGCGTATGCGTTTTCTCCTGAATATATTCAGGAGAAAACGCATACGCCCTTTTTGGCCAAGCAAGCAAGCGGGCAATGCAAATCTGCACTACAAAGAAGTATCACTTCCCACCGGTCAATAGGGACATCCACAAAATGTGTAAAAACCAGAAAGGCAAGACAGGCCCTGGAGAACAGGGAGCCTTGTTATGCTGATGGGCGGGATGTAAATTGCCAACTGCCTCACTGGAGGAGTGCATTGTGTTCCCTAAAACAAGTAAACAACAGAGCTACAGAGCCAAGGCCACTTCCAGTCTAGGGAATATACCTTGGGAAAACTGAAAATCAATAAGAAAGAGCCACCTCCAAATTTAGGGCTGCACTGACTACAAGAACCTCAACTTGGGTACACCTTAAATATCCCAGGAAATATAAAAATGGTTCAAAACATTGTGGTACTTACGTACGATGGAATATCCCTCAGCCATGAAATCAATGTCATAAGACCAGTAGCAGCAAAGTGAGTGGATTCAGGTACGATGATTCTAAGTGAAATAAGTCACACAGAAAAAGAAACTTATCATAAGATATCACTTATGAAGATCCTGTAAACATGGCTACACGTGAACTGAGTTAGGAAAGAGAACAGAGTCTCACATTTAGAAAACACTCTTATGCCCGCATAAAGGGGAAGGAGAGGTGGGGTGATGCATAAAACCAGAGTTTGATATAAGCACAGGGACCGTTTCAAAAACCAACTTTGGAATAGACAAGACCTACACCTTCCTCAGTGAAAGAGACTCAAAACCCCATATTTCCCACAGAGGAATATATCTGACTAGTAAGAATCTTAAAACCTATGTATTGATATGTCTCCATAAGGGAATCAAGTGTGTCTAGAGTGGCATAAACATGGCAGCGAGAATCAGCTCAAACCCAATCTAAAAAGGAATTTCAAAAGCAAAACCAAAAAACAGGGAAATTCTTTACACTTCTTTCAGGGTGTCTGAGGAAACCTGGAAAGACCCTATCTACAATGACAGCTGGATGTGGCATAAGGCTGGACACTTGGGACTGAGAGGATTGGAGAGATTGGGTGAGCCAATGCAGACCCTTTCAAGCAATAATGCATGGCCCCCATTCCATGGGTCCCAACTCTCCAGGTTCAAGGGAATATTACTACAGCTATAACATGTACAGGAAACCTAGAGAATGTACACACTGTGAATACGAAAGGTTTCTAAAACTCAACGAATAGTCCCTCTCCTGGTGCTCCAGTTTGACTTTCCAACTGCCTTACTATCAATCTCCCAACTTGGAGAGACAGGCCCTTTAACCTCCTGGTTTGCACAGGTTCCCAATTTGGCAGAGGATGGAAGGGACGAGGGAGAACCCATGAGAGAGTAGCTGTTAGGCATTTGGACGGGCACATGTCACTCTAATTTCCCAGCAGGAAGAAGAATTAACCAAAGTCTCAGCCACCCACCGGGAACCAGTATAGGACATGATCCAATATTTTGGACTTGCGTTCAGCTCACAAAAAACGAGTTGAGAAATGGAGCTCAGGGGCACAGCAATTCACAAACTGGCAGAGTGATAAAGGACAACTATCGTCCAAAAATCTGTTGAGGGAAGTCAACGAGGCGGACTTGAATGTGAGGCAAAATAGCAGGAAACAGATTTCAAGAGGTAACTTGGAATCGCCTGTAAAGCACAGGAAGAGGGGCACAATTTGTACAATGATGCACTTGGCCAAAAAGGGCATATGCGATTTCTCCTGAATATATTCAGGAGAAAACGCATACGCCCTTTTTGGCCAAGCAAGAAAGCAGGCAATGCAAATCTGCACTACAAAGAAGTATCACTTCCCACGGGTCAAAAGGGACATCCACAAAATGTGTAAAAACCAGAAAGGAAAGACAGGCCCTGGAGAACTGGGAGCCTTGTTATGCTGATGGGCGGGATGTAAATTGCCAACTGCCTCACTGGAGGAGTGCATTGTGTTCCCTAAAACAAGTAAACAACAGAGCTACAGAGCCAAGGCCACTTCCAGTCTAGGGAATATACCTTGGGAAAACTGAAAATCAATAAGAAAGAGCCACCTCCAAATTTAGGGCTGCACTGACTACAAGAACCTCAACTTGGGTACACCTTAAATATCCCAGGAAATATAAAAATGGTTCAAAACATTGTGGTACTTACGTACGATGGAATATTCCTCAGCGATGACATCAATGTCATAAGACCAGTAGCAGCAAAGTGAGTGGATTCAGGTACGATGATTCTAAGTGAAATAAGTCACACAGAAAAAGAAACTTATCATAAGATATCACTTATGAAGATCCTGTAAACATGGCTACACGTGAACTGAGTTAGGAAAGAGAACAGAGTCTCACATTTAGAAAACACTCTTATGCCTGCATAAAGGGGAAGGAGAGGTGGGGTGATGCATAAAACCAGAGTTTGATATAAGCACAGGGACCGTTTCCAAAACCAACTTTTGAATAGACAAGACCTACACCTTCCTCAGTGAAAGAGACTCAAAACCCCATATTTCCCACAGAGGAATATATCTGACTATTAAGAATCTTAAAACCTATGTATTGATATGTCTCCATAAGGGAATCAAGTGTGTCTAGAGTGGCATAAACATGGCAGCGAGAATCAGCTCAGACCCACTCTAAAAAGGAATTTCAAAAGCAAAACCAAAAAACAGGGAAATTCTTTACACTTCTTTCAGGGTGTCTGAGGAAACCTGGAAAGACCCTATCTACAATGACAGCTGGATGTGGCATAAGGCTGGACACTTGGGACTGAGAGGATTGGTGAGATTGGGTGAGCAAATGCAGACCCTTTCAAGCCATAATGCATGGCCCCCATTCCATGGGTCCCTACTCTCCAAGTTGAAGGGAATATTACTACAGCTATAACATGTACAGGAAACCTAGAGAATGTACACACTGTGAATATGAAAGGTTTCTAAAACTCAACGAATAGTCCCTCTCCTGGTGCTCCAGTTTGACTTTCCAACTGCCTTACTATCAATCTCCCAACTTGGAGAGACAGGCCCTTTAACCTCCTGGTTTGCACACGTTCCCAATTTGGCAGAGGATGGAAGGGACGAGGGAGAACCCATGAGAGAGTAGCTGTTAGGCATTTGGACGGGCACATGTCACTCTAATTTCCCGGCAGGAAGAAGAATTAACCAAAGTCTCAGCCACCCACCGGGAACCAGTATAGGACATGATCCAAAATTTTGGACTTGCGTTCAGCTCCCAAAAAACGAGTTGAGAAATGGAGCTCAGGGGCACAGCAATTCACAAACTGGCAGAGTGATAAAGGACAACTATCGTCCAAAAATCTGTTGAGGGAAGTCAACGAGGCGGACTTGAAAGCGAGGCAAAATAGCAGAAAACAGATTTCAATTGGTACCTTGGAATCGCCTGTAAAGCACAGGAAGAGGGGCACAAATTGGACAATGGTGCACTTGGACAAAAAGGGCGTATGCGTTTTCTCCTCAATATATTCAGGAGAAAACGCATACACCCTTATTGGCCAAGCAAGCAAGCGGGCAATGCAATTCTGCACTACAAAGATGTATCATTTCCCACCGGTCAAAAGGGACATCCACAAAATGTGTAAAAACCAGAAAGGCAAGACAGGCCCTGGAGAACTGGGAGCCTTGTTATGCTGATGGGCGGGATGTAAACTGCCAACTGCCTCACTGGAGGAGTGCATTGTGTTCCCTAAAACAAGTAAACAACAGAGCTACAGAGCCAAGGCCACTTCCAGTCTAGGGAATATACCTTGGGAAAACTGAAAATCAATAAGAAAGAGCCACCTCCAAATTTAGGGCTGCACTGACTACAAGAACCTCAACTTGGGTACACCTTAAATATCCCAGGAAATATAAAAATGGTTCAAAACATTGTGGTACTTACGTACGATGGAATATCCCTCAGCCATGAAATCAATGTCATAAGACCAGTAGCAGCAAAGTGAGTGGATTCAGGTACGAAGATTCTAAGTGAAATAAGTCACACAGAAAAAGAAACTTATCATAAGATATCACTTATGAAGATCCTGTAAACATGGCTACACGTGAACTGAGTTAGGAAAGAGAACAGAGTCTCACATTTAGAAAACACTCTTATGCCTGCATTAAGGGGATGGAGAGGTGGGGTGATGCATAAAACCAGAGTTTGATATAAGCACAGGGACCGTTCCAAAAACCAACTTTGGAATAGACAAGACCTACACCTTCCTCAGTGAAAGAGACTCAAAACCCCATATTTCCCGCAGAGGAATATATCTGACTAGTAAGAATCTTAAAACCTATGTATTGATATGACTCCATAAGGGAATCAAGTGTGTCTAGAGTGGCATAAACATGGCAGCGAGAATCAGCTCAAACCCACTATAAAAAGGAATTTCAAAAGTAAAACCAAAAAACAGGGAAATCCTTAAAATTCCTTCAGGGTGTCGGAGGAAACCTGGAAAGACCCTATCTACAATGACAGCTGGATGTGGCATAAGGCTGGACACTTGGGACTGAGAGGACTGGTGAGATTGGGTGAGCAAATGCAGACCCTTTCAAGCAATAATGCATGGCCCCCATTCCATGGGTCCCAACTCTCCAGGTTGAAGGGAATATTACTACAGCTATAACATGTACAGGA
Organism: Mesoplodon densirostris; assembly: GCF_025265405.1. Classification (NCBI taxonomy): domain Eukaryota; kingdom Metazoa; phylum Chordata; class Mammalia; order Artiodactyla; family Ziphiidae; genus Mesoplodon; species Mesoplodon densirostris. The sequence continues at coordinate 987,176 of NW_026778198.1, forward strand.
AACCTAGAGAATGGACACACTGTGAATACGAAAGGTTTCTAAAACTCAACGAATAGTCCCTCTCCTGATGCTCCAGTTTGACTTTCCAAATGCCTTACTATCAATCTCCCAACTTGGAGAGACAGGCCCTTTAACCCCCTGGTTTGCACAGGTTCCCAATTTGCAGAGGATGGAAGGGACGAGGGAGAACCCATGAGAGAGTAGCTGTTAGGCATTTGGACGGGCACATGTCACTCTAATTTCCCGGCAGGAAGAAGAATTAACCAAAGTCTCAGCCACCCACCGGGAACCAGTATAGGACATGATCCAAAATTTTGGACTTGCGTTCAGCTCACAAAAACGAGTTGAGAAATGGAGCTCAGGGGCACAGCAATTCACAAACTGGCAGAGTGATAAAGGACAACTATCGTCCAAAAATCTGTTGAGGGAAGTCAACGAGGCGGACTTGAAAGCGAGGCAAAATAGCAGGAAACAGATTTCAATTGGTACCTTGGAATCGCCTGTAAAGCACAGGAAGAGGGGCACAACTTGGACAATGATGCACTTGGCCAAAAAGGGCGTATGCGTTTTCTCCTGAATATATTCAGGAGAAAACGCATACGCCCTTTTTGGCCAAGCAAGCAAGCGGGCAATGCAAATCTGCACTACAAAGAAGTATCACTTCCCACCGGTCAATAGGGACATCCACAAAATGTGTAAAAACCAGAAAGGCAAGACAGGCCCTGGAGAACAGGGAGCCTTGTTATGCTGTTGGGCGGGATGTAAATTGCCAACTGCCTCACTGGAGGAGTGCATTGTGTTCCCTAAAACAAGTAAACAACAGAGCTACAGAGCCAAGGCCACTTCCAGTCTAGGGAATATACCTTGGGAAAACTGAAAATCAATAAGAAAGAGCCACCTCCAAATTTAGGGCTGCACTGACTACAAGAACCTCAACTTGGGTACACCTTAAATATCCCAGGAAATATAAAAATGGTTCAAAACATTGTGGTACTTACGTACGATGGAATATCCCTCAGCCATGAAATCAATGTCATAAGACCAGTAGCAGCAAAGTGAGTGGATTCAGGTACGATGATTCTAAGTGAAATAAGTCACACAGAAAAAGAAACTTATCATAAGATATCACTTATGAAGATCCTGTAAACATGGCTACACGTGAACTGAGTTAGGAAAGAGAACAGAGTCTCACATTTAGAAAACACTCTTATGCCCGCATAAAGGGGAAGGAGAGGTGGGGTGATGCATAAAACCAGAGTTTGATATAAGCACAGGGACCGTTTCAAAAACCAACTTTGGAATAGACAAGACCTACACCTTCCTCAGTGAAAGAGACTCAAAACCCCATATTTCCCACAGAGGAATATATCTGACTAGTAAGAATCTTAAAACCTATGTATTGATATGTCTCCATAAGGGAATCAAGTGTGTCTAGAGTGGCATAAACATGGCAGCGAGAATCAGCTCAAACCCAATCTAAAAAGGAATTTCAAAAGCAAAACCAAAAAACAGGGAAATTCTTTACACTTCTTTCAGGGTGTCTGAGGAAACCTGGAAAGACCCTATCTACAATGACAGCTGGATGTGGCATAAGGCTGGACACTTGGGACTGAGAGGATTGGAGAGATTGGGTGAGCCAATGCAGACCCTTTCAAGCAATAATGCATGGCCCCCATTCCATGGGTCCCAACTCTCCAGGTTCAAGGGAATATTACTACAGCTATAACATGTACAGGAAACCTAGAGAATGTACACACTGTGAATACGAAAGGTTTCTAAAACTCAACGAATAGTCCCTCTCCTGGTGCTCCAGTTTGACTTTCCAACTGCCTTACTATCAATCTCCCAACTTGGAGAGACAGGCCCTTTAACCTCCTGGTTTGCACAGGTTCCCAATTTGGCAGAGGATGGAAGGGACGAGGGAGAACCCATGAGAGAGTAGCTGTTAGGCATTTGGACGGGCACATGTCACTCTAATTTCCCAGCAGGAAGAAGAATTAACCAAAGTCTCAGCCACCCACCGGGAACCAGTATAGGACATGATCCAATATTTTGGACTTGCGTTCAGCTCACAAAAAACGAGTTGAGAAATGGAGCTCAGGGGCACAGCAATTCACAAACTGGCAGAGTGATAAAGGACAACTATCGTCCAAAAATCTGTTGAGGGAAGTCAATGAGGCGGACTTGAATGTGAGGCAAAATAGCAGGAAACAGATTTCAAGAGGTAACTTGGAATCGCCTGTAAAGCACAGGAAGAGGGGCACAATTTGTACAATGATGCACTTGGCCAAAAAGGGCATATGCGATTTCTCCTGAATATATTCAGGAGAAAACGCATACGCCCTTTTTGGCCAAGCAAGAAAGCAGGCAATGCAAATCTGCACTACAAAGAAGTATCACTTCCCACGGGTCAAAAGGGACATCCACAAAATGTGTAAAAACCAGAAAGGAAAGACAGGCCCTGGAGAACTGGGAGCCTTGTTATGCTGATGGGCGGGATGTAAATTGCCAACTGCCTCACTGGAGGAGTGCATTGTGTTCCCTAAAACAAGTAAACAACAGAGCTACAGAGCCAAGGCCACTTCCAGTCTAGGGAATATACCTTGGGAAAACTGAAAATCAATAAGAAAGAGCCACCTCCAAATTTAGGGCTGCACTGACTACAAGAACCTCAACTTGGGTACACCTTAAATATCCCAGGAAATATAAAAATGGTTCAAAACATTGTGGTACTTACGTACGATGGAATATTCCTCAGCCATGACATCAATGTCATAAGACCAGTAGCAGCAAAGTGAGTGGATTCAGGTACGATGATTCTAAGTGAAATAAGTCACACAGAAAAAGAAACTTATCATAAGATATCACTTATGAAGATCCTGTAAACATGGCTACACGTGAACTGAGTTAGGAAAGAGAACAGAGTCTCACATTTAGAAAACACTCTTATGCCTGCATAAAGGGGAAGGAGAGGTGGGGTGATGCATAAAACCAGAGTTTGATATAAGCACAGGGACCGTTTCCAAAACCAACTTTTGAATAGACAAGACCTACACCTTCCTCAGTGAAAGAGACTCAAAACCCCATATTTCCCACAGAGGAATATATCTGACTATTAAGAATCTTAAAACCTATGTATTGATATGTCTCCATAAGGGAATCAAGTGTGTCTAGAGTGGCATAAACATGGCAGCGAGAATCAGCTCAGACCCACTCTAAAAAGGAATTTCAAAAGCAAAACCAAAAAACAGGGAAATTCTTTACACTTCTTTCAGGGTGTCTGAGGAAACCTGGAAAGACCCTATCTACAATGACAGCTGGATGTGGCATAAGGCTGGACACTTGGGACTGAGAGGATTGGTGAGATTGGGTGAGCAAATGCAGACCCTTTCAAGCCATAATGCATGGCCCCCATTCCATGGGTCCCTACTCTCCAAGTTGAAGGGAATATTACTACAGCTATAACATGTACAGGAAACCTAGAGAATGTACACACTGTGAATATGAAAGGTTTCTAAAACTCAACGAATAGTCCCTCTCCTGGTGCTCCAGTTTGACTTTCCAACTGCCTTACTATCAATCTCCCAACTTGGAGAGACAGGCCCTTTAACCTCCTGGTTTGCACACGTTCCCAATTTGGCAGAGGATGGAAGGGACGAGGGAGAACCCATGAGAGAGTAGCTGTTAGGCATTTGGACGGGCACATGTCACTCTAATTTCCCGGCAGGAAGAAGAATTAACCAAAGTCTCAGCCACCCACCGGGAACCAGTATAGGACATGATCCAAAATTTTGGACTTGCGTTCAGCTCCCAAAAAACGAGTTGAGAAATGGAGCTCAGGGGCACAGCAATTCACAAACTGGCAGAGTGATAAAGGACAACTATCGTCCAAAAATCTGTTGAGGGAAGTCAACGAGGCGGACTTGAAAGCGAGGCAAAATAGCAGAAAACAGATTTCAATTGGTACCTTGGAATCGCCTGTAAAGCACAGGAAGAGGGGCACAACTTGGACAATGGTGCACTTGGACAAAAAGGGCGTATGCGTTTTCTCCTCAATATATTCAGGAGAAAACGCATACACCCTTATTGGCCAAGCAAGCAAGCGGGCAATGCAATTCTGCACTACAAAGATGTATCATTTCCCACCGGTCAAAAGGGACATCCACAAAATGTGTAAAAACCAGAAAGGCAAGACAGGCCCTGGAGAACTGGGAGCCTTGTTATGCTGATGGGCGGGATGTAAACTGCCAACTGCCTCACTGGAGGAGTGCATTGTGTTCCCTAAAACAAGTAAACAACAGAGCTACAGAGCCAAGGCCACTTCCAGTCTAGGGAATATACCTTGGGAAAACTGAAAATCAATAAGAAAGAGCCACCTCCAAATTTAGGGCTGCACTGACTACAAGAACCTCAACTTGGGTACACCTTAAATATCCCAGGAAATATAAAAATGGTTCAAAACATTGTGGTACTTACGTACGATGGAATATCCCTCAGCCATGAAATCAATGTCATAAGACCAGTAGCAGCAAAGTGAGTGGATTCAGGTACGAAGATTCTAAGTGAAATAAGTCACACAGAAAAAGAAACTTATCATAAGATATCACTTATGAAGATCCTGTAAACATGGCTACACGTGAACTGAGTTAGGAAAGAGAACAGAGTCTCACATTTAGAAAACACTCTTATGCCTGCATTAAGGGGATGGAGAGGTGGGGTGATGCATAAAACCAGAGTTTGATATAAGCACAGGGACCGTTCCAAAAACCAACTTTGGAATAGACAAGACCTACACCTTCCTCAGTGAAAGAGACTCAAAACCCCATATTTCCCGCAGAGGAATATATCTCACTAGTAAGAATCTTAAAACCTATGTATTGATATGACTCCATAAGGGAATCAAGTGTGTCTAGAGTGGCATAAACATGGCAGCGAGAATCAGCTCAAACCCACTATAAAAAGGAATTTCAAAAGTAAAACCAAAAAACAGGGAAATCCTTAAAATTCCTTCAGGGTGTCGGAGGAAACCTGGAAAGACCCTATCTACAATGACAGCTGGATGTGGCATAAGGCTGGACACTTGGGACTGAGAGGACTGGTGAGATTGGGTGAGCAAATGCAGACCCTTTCAAGCAATAATGCATGGCCCCCATTCCATGGGTCCCAACTCTCCAGGTTGAAGGGTATATTACTACAGCTATAACATGTACAGGAAACCTATAGAATGTACACACTGTGAATACAAAGGTTTTTAAAACTCAACGAATAGTCCCTCTCCTGGTGCTCCAGTTTGACCTTCCAACTGCCTTACTATCAATCTCACAACTTGGAGAGACAGGCCCTTTAACCTCCTGGTTTGCACAGGTTCCCAATTTGGCAGAGGATGGAAGGGACGAGGGAGAACCCATGAGAGAGTAGCTGTTAGGCATTTGGACGGGCACATGTCACTCTAATTTCCCGGCAGGAAGAAGAATTAACCAAAGTCTCAGCCACCCACCGGGAACCAGTATAGGACATGATCCAAAATTTTGGACTTGCGTTCAGCTCACAAAAAACGAGTTGAGAAATGGAGCTCAGGGGCACAGCAATTCACAAACTGGCAGAGTGATAAAGGACAACTATCGTCCAAAAATCTGTTGAGGGAAGTCAACGAGGCGGACTTGAAAGCGAGGCAAAATATCAGGAAACAGATTTCAATTGGTACCTTGGAATCGCCTGTAAAGCACAGGAAGAGGGGCACAACTTGGACAATGGTGCACTTGGACACAAAGGGCGTATGTGTTTTCTCCTGAATATATTCAGGAGAAAACGCATACACCCTTATTGGCCAAGCAAGCAAGCGGGCAATGCAAATCTGCACTACAAAGAAGTATCATTTCCCACCGGTCAAAAGGGTCATCCACAAAATGTGTAAAAACCAGAAAGGCAAGACAGGCCGTGGAGAACTGGGAGCCTTGTTATGCTGATGGGCGGGATGTAAACTGACAACTGCCTCACTGGAGGAGTGCAGTGTGTTCCCTAAAACAAGTAAACAACAGAGCTACAGAGCCAAGGCCACTTCCAGTCTAGGGAATATACCTTGGGAAAACTGAAAATCAATAAGAAAGAGCCACCTCCAAAATTAGGGCTGCACGGACTACAAGAACCTCAACTTGGGTACACCTTAAATATCCCAGGAAATATAAAAATGGTTCAAAACATTGTGGTACTTACGTACGATGGAATATCCCTTAGCCATGAAATCAATGTCATAAGACCAGTAGCAGCAAAGTGAGTGGATTCAGGTACGAAGATTCTAAGTGAAATAAGTCACACAGAAAAAGAAACTTATCATAAGATATCACTTATGAAGATCCTGTAAACATGGCTACACGTGAACTGAGTTAGGAAAGAGAACAGAGTCTCACATTTAGAAAACACTCTTATGCCTGCATTAAGGGGATGGAGAGGTGGGGTGATGCATAAAACCAGAGTTTGATATAAGCACAGGGACCGTTCCAAAAACCAACTTTGGAATAGACAAGACCTACACCTTCCTCAGTGAAAGAGACTCAAAACCCCATATTTCCCGCAGAGGAATATATCTGACTAGTAATAATCTTAAAACTTATGTATTGATATGACTCCATAAGGGAATCAAGTGTGTCTAGAGTGGCATAAACATGGCAGCGAGAATCAGCTCAAACACACTATAAAAAGGAATTTCAAAAGCAAAACCAAAAAACAGGGAAATCCTTAAAATTCCTTCAGGGTGTCGGAGGAAACCTGGAAAGACCCTATCTACAATGACAGCAGGATGTGGCATAAGGCTGGACACTTGGGACTGAGAGGATTGGTGAGATTGGGTGAGCAAATGCAGACCCTTTCAAGCAATAATGCATGACCCACATTCCATGGGTCCCAACTCTCCAGGTTGAAGGGAATATTACTACAGCTATAACATGTACATGAAACCTAGAGAATGTACACACTGTGAATACGAAAGGTTTCTAAAACTCAACGAAGAGTCCCTCTCCTGGTGCTCCAGTTTGACTTTCCAACTGCCTTACTATCAATCTCCCAACTTGGAGAGACAGGCCCTTTAACCACATGGTATGCACACGTTCCCAATTTGGCAGAGGATGGAAGGGAGGAGGGAAAACCCATGAGAGAGTAGCTGTTAGGCATTTGGACGGGCACATGTCACTCTAATTTCCCGGCAGGAAGAAGAATTAACCAAAGTCTCAGCCACCCACCGGGAACCAGTATAGGACATGATCCAAAATTTTGGACTTGCGTTCAGCTCACAAAAAACGAGTTGAGAAATGGAGCTCAGGGGCACAGCAATTCACAAACTGGCAGAGTGATAAAGGACAACTATCGTCCAAAACTCTGTTGAGGGAAGTCAACGAGGCGGACTTGAAAGCGAGGCAAAATAGCAGGAAACAGATTTCAATTGGTACCTTGGAATCGCCTGTAAAGCACAGGAAGAGGGGCACAACTTGGACAATGGTGCACTTGGACAAAAAGGGCGTATGTGTTTTCTCCTGAATATATTCAGGAGAAAACGCATACACCCTTATTGGCCAAGCAAGCAAGCGGGCAATGCAAATCTGCACTACAAAGAAGTATCATTTCCCACCGGTCAAAAGGGTCATCCACAAAATGTGTAAAAACCAGAAAGGCAAGACAGGCCATGGAGAACTGGGAGCCTTGTTATGCAGATGGGCGAGATGTAAACTGCCAACTGCCTCACTGGAGGAGTGCATTGTGTTCCCTAAAACAAGTAAACAACAGAGCTACAGAGCCAAGGCCACTTCCAGTCTAGGGAATATACCTTGGGAAAACTGAAAATCAATAAGAAAGAGCCACCTCCAAAATTAGGGCTGCACGGACTACAAGAACCTCAACTTGGGTACACCTTAAATATCCCAGGAAATATAAAAATGGTTCAAAACATTGTGGTACTTACGTACGATGGAATATCCCTCAGCCATGAAATCAATGTCATAAGACCAGTAGCAGCAAAGTGAGTGGATTCAGGTACGAAGATTCTAAGTGAAATAAGTCACACAGAAAAAGAAACTTATCATAAGATATCACTTATGAAGATCCTGTAAACATGGCTACACGTGAACTGAGTTAGGAAAGAGAACAGAGTCTCACATTTAGAAAACACTCTTATGCCCGCATAAAGGGGAAGGAGAGGTGGGGTGATGCATAAAACCAGAGTTTGATATAAGCACAGGGACCGTTTCCAAAACCAACTTTGGAATAGACAAGACCTACACCTTCCTCAGTAAAAGAGACTCAAAACCACATATTTCCCACAGAGGAATATATCTGACTAGTAAGAATCTTAAAACCTATGTATTGATATGTCTCCATAAGGGAATCAAGTGTGTCTAGAGTGGCATAAACATGGCAGCGAGAATCAGCTCAAACCCACTCTAAAAAGGAATTTCAAAAGCAAAACCAAAAAACAGGGAAATTCTTTACAATTCCTTCAGGGTGTCTGAGGAAACCTGGAAAGACCCTATGTATAATGACAGCTGGATGTGGCATAAGGCTGGACACTTGGGACTGAGAGGATTGGTGAGATTGGGTGAGCAAATGCAGACCCTTTCAAGCAATAATGCATGGCCCCCATTCCATGGGTCCCAACTCTCCAGGTTCAAGGGAATATTACTACAGCTATAACATGTACAGGAAACATAGAGAATGTACACACTGTGAATACGAAAGGTTTCTAAAACTCAACGAATAGTCCCTCTCCTGGTGTTCCAGTTTGACTTTCCAAATGCCTTACTATCAATCGCCCAACTTGGAGAGACAGGCCCTTTAACCTCCTGGTTTGCACAGGTTCCCAATTTGGCAGAGGATGGAAGGGACGAGGGAGAACCCATGAGAGAGTAGCTGTTAGGCATTTGGACGGGCACATGTCACTCTAATTTCCCGGCAGGAAGAAGAATTAACCAAAGTCTCAGCCACCCACCGGGAACCAGTATAGGACATGATCCAAAATTTTGGACTTGCGTTCAGCTCACAAAAAACGAGTTGAGAAATGGAGCTCAGGGGCACAGCAATTCACAAACTGGCAGAGTGATAAAGGACAACTATCGTCCAAAAATCTGTTGAGGGAAGTCAACGAGGCGGACTTGAAAGCGAGGCAAAATAGCAGGAAACAGATTTCAAGAGATACCTTGGAATCGCCTGTAAAGCACAGGAAGAGGGGCACAACTTGGACAATGGTGCACTTGGACAAAAAGGGCGTATGCGTTTTCTCCTGAATATATTCAGGAGAAAACGCATACACCCTTATTGGCCAAGCAAACAAGCGGGCAATGCAAATCTGCACTACAAAGAAGTATCATTTCCCACCGGTCAAAAGGGAAATCCACAAAATGTGTAAAAACCAGAAAGGCAAGACAGGCCCTGGAGAACTGGGAGCCTTGTTATGCTGATGGGTGGGATGTAAATTGCCAACTGCCTCACTGGAGGAGTGCATTGTGTTCCCTAAAACAAGTAAACAACAGAGCTACAGAGCCAAGGCCACTTCCAGTCTAGGGAATATACCTTGGGAAAACTGAAAATCAATAAGAAAGAGCCACCTCCAAATTTAGGGCTGCACTGACTACAAGAACCTCAACTTGGGTACACCTTAAATATCCCAGGAAATATAAAAATGGTTCAAAACATTGTGGTACTTACGTACGATGGAATATCCCTCAGCCATGAAATCAATGTCATAAGACCAGTAGCAGCAAAGTGAGTGGATTCAGGTACGAAGATTCTAAGTGAAATAAGTCACACAGAAAAAGAAACTTATCATAAGATATCACTTATGAAGATCCTGTAAACATGGCTACACGTGAACTGAGTTAGGAAAGAGAACAGAGTCTCACATTTAGAAAACACTCTTATGCCTGCATAAAGGGGAAGGAGAGGTGGGGTGATGCATAAAACCAGAGTTTGATATAAGCACAGGGACCGTTTCCAAAACCAACTTTGGAATAGACAAGACCTACACCTTCCTCAGTGAAAGAGAATCAAAACTCCATATTTCCCACAGAGGAATATATCTGACTAGTAAGAATCTTAAAACCTATGTATTGATATGTCTCCATAAGGGAATCAAGTGTGTCTACAGTGGCATAAACATGACAGCGAGAATCAGCTCAAACCCACTCTAAAAAGGAATTTCAAAAGCAAACCCAAAAAACAGGGAAATTCTTTAGAATTCCTTCAGGGTGTCTGAGGAAACCTGGAAAGACCCTATGTATAATGAGAGCTGGATGTGGCATAAGGCTGGACACTTGGGACTGAGAGGATTGGTGAGATTGGGTGAGCAAATGCAGACCCTTTCAAGCAATAATGCATGGCCCCCATTCCATGGGTCCCAACTCTCCAGGTTCAAGGGAATATTACTACAGCTATAACATGTACAGGAAACCTAGAGAATGTACACACTGTGAATACGAAAGGTTTCTAAAACTCAACGAATAGTCCCTCTCCTGGTGCTCCATTTTTACTTTCCAAATGCCTTACTATCAATCTCCCAACTTGGAGAGGCAGGCCCTTTAACTTCCTGGTTTGCACAGGTTCCCAATTTGGCAGAGGATGGAAGGGACGAGGGAGAACCCATGAGAGAGTAGCTGTTAGGCATTTGGACGGGCACATGTCACTCTAATTTCCCGGCAGGAAGAAGAATTAACCAAAGTCTCAGCCACCCACCGGGAACCAGTATAGGACATGATCCAAAATTTTGGACTTGCGTTCAGCTCACAAAAAACGAGTTGAGAAATGGAGCTCAGGGGCACAGCAATTCACAAACTGGCAGAGTGATAAAGGACAACTATCGTCCAAAAATCTGTTGAGGGAAGTCAACGAGGCGGACTTGAAAGCGAGGCAAAATAGCAGGAAACAGATTTCAAGAGGTACCTTGGAATCGCCTGTAAAGCACAGGAAGAGGGGCACAACTTGGACAATGGTGCAATTGGACAAAAATGGCGTATGAGTTTTCTCCTGAATATATTCAGGAGAAAACGCATACACCCTTATTGGCCAAGCAAACAAGCGGGCAATGCAAATCTGCACTACAAAGAAGTATCATTTCCCACCGGTCAAAAGGGAAATCCACAAAATGTGTAAAAACCAGAAAGGCAAGACAGGCCCTGGAGAACTGGGAGCCTTGTTATGCTGATGGGTGGGATGTAAATTGCCAACTGCCTCACTGGAGGAGTGCATTGTGTTCCCTAAAACAAGTAAACAACAGAGCTACAGAGCCAAGGCCACTTCCAGTCTAGGGAATATACCTTGGGAAAACTGAAAATCAATAAGAAAGAGCCACCTCCAAATTTAGGGCTGCACTGACTACAAGAACCTCAACTTGGGTACACCTTAAATATCCCAGGAAATATAAAAATGGTTCAAAACATTGTGGTACTTACGTACGATGGAATATCCCTCAGCCATGAAATCAATGTCATAAGACCAGTAGCAGCAAAGTGAGTGGATTCAGGTACGAAGATTCTAAGTGAAATAAGTCACACAGAAAAAGAAACTTATCATAAGATATCACTTATGAAGATCCTGTAAACATGGCTACATGTGAACTGAGTTAGGAAAGAGAACATGTTCTCACATTTAGAAAACACTCTTATGCCTGAATTAAGGGGATGGAGAGGTGGGGTGATGCATAAAACCAGAGTTTGATATAAGCACAGGGACCGTTCCAAAAACGAACTTTGGAATAGACAAGACCTACACCTTCCTCAGTGAAAGAGACTCAAAACCCCATATTTCCCGCAGAGGAATATATCTGACTAGTAAGAATCTTAAAACCTATGTATTGATATGACTCCATAAGGGAATCAAGTGTGTCTAGAGTGGCATAAACATGGCAGCGAGAATCAGCTCACACCCACTATAAAAAGGAATTTCAAAAGCAAAACCAAAAAACAGGGAAATCCTTAAAATTCCTTCAGGGTGTCGGAGGAAACCTGGAAAGACCCTATCTACAATGACAGCAGGATGTGGCATAAGGCTGGACACTTGGGACTGAGAGGATTGGTGAGATTGGGTGAGCAAATGCAGACCCTTTCAAGCAATAATGCATGGCCCACATTCCATGGGTCCCAACTCTCCAGGTTGAAGGGAATATTACTACAGATATAACATGTACAGGAAACCTAGAGAATGGACACAATGTGAATACGAAAGGTTTCTAAAACTCAACGAATAGTCCCTCTCCTGGTGTTCCAGTTTGACTTTCCAAATGCCTTACTATCAATCGCCCAACTTGGAGAGACAGGCCCTTTAACCTCCTGGTTTGCACAGGTTCCCAATTTGGCAGAGGATGGAAGGGACGAGGGAGAACCCATGAGAGAGTAGCTGTTAGGCATTTGGACGGGCACATGTCACTCTAATTTCCCGGCAGGAAGAAGAATTAACCAAAGTCTCAGCCACCCACCGGGAACCAGTATAGGACATGATCCAAAATTTTGGACTTGCGTTCAGCTCACAAAAAACGAGTTGAGAAATGGAGCTCAGGGGCACAGCAATTCACAAACTGGCAGAGTGATAAAGGACAACTATCGTCCAAAAATCTGTTGAGGGAAGTCAACGAGGCGGACTTGAAAGCGAGGCAAAATAGCAGGAAACAGATTTCAAGAGATACCTTGGAATCGCCTGTAAAGCACAGGAAGAGGGGCACAACTTGGACAATGGTGCACTTGGACAAAAAGGGCGTATGCGTTTTCTCCTGAATATATTCAGGAGAAAACGCATACACCCTTATTGGCCAAGCAAACAAGCGGGCAATGCAAATCTGCACTACAAAGAAGTATCATTTCCCACCGGTCAAAAGGGAAATCCACAAAATGTGTAAAAACCAGAAAGGCAAGACAGGCCCTGGAGAACTGGGAGCCTTGTTATGCTGATGGGTGGGATGTAAATTGCCAACTGCCTCACTGGAGGAGTGCATTGTGTTCCCTAAAACAAGTAAACAACAGAGCTACAGAGCCAAGGCCACTTCCAGTCTAGGGAATATACCTTGGGAAAACTGAAAATCAATAAGAAAGAGCCACCTCCAAATTTAGGGCTGCACTGACTACAAGAACCTCAACTTGGGTACACCTTAAATATCCCAGGAAATATAAAAATGGTTCAAAACATTGTGGTACTTACGTACGATGGAATATCCCTCAGCCATGAAATCAATGTCATAAGACCAGTAGCAGCAAAGTGAGTGGATTCAGGTACGAAGATTCTAAGTGAAATAAGTCACACAGAAAAAGAAACTTATCATAAGATATCACTTATGAAGATCCTGTAAACATGGCTACACGTGAACTGAGTTAGGAAAGAGAACAGAGTCTCACATTTAGAAAACACTCTTATGCCTGCATAAAGGGGAAGGAGAGGTGGGGTGATGCATAAAATCAGAGTTTGATATAAGCACAGGGACCGTTTCCAAAACCAACTTTGGAATAGACAAGACCTACACCTTCCTCAGTGAAAGAGAATCAAAACTCCATATTTCCCACAGAGGAATATATCTGACTAGTAAGAATCTTAAAACCTATGTATTGATATGTCTCCATAAGGGAATCAAGTGTGTCTACAGTGGCATAAACATGACAGCGAGAATCAGCTCAAACCCACTCTAAAAAGGAATTTCAAAAGCAAACCCAAAAAACAGGGAAATTCTTTACAATTCCTTCAGTGTGTCTGAGGAAACCTGGAAAGACCCTATGTATAATGAGAGCTGGATGTGGCATAAGGCTGGACACTTGGGACTGAGAGGATTGGTGAGATTGGGTGAGCAAATGCAGACCCTTTCAAGCAATAATGCATGGCCCCCATTCCATGGGTCCAAACTCTCCAGGTTCAAGGGAATATTACTACAGCTATAACATGTACAGGAAACCTAGAGAATGTACACACTGTGAATACGAAAGGTTTCTAAAACTCAACGAATAGTCCCTCTCCTGGTGCTCCATTTTGACTTTCCAAATGCCTTACTATCAATCTCCCAACTTGGAGAGGCAGGCCCTTTAACTTCCTGGTTTGCACAGGTTCCCAATTTGGCAGAGGATGGAAGGGACGAGGGAGAACCCATGAGAGAGTAGCTGTTAGGCATTTGGACGGGCACATGTCACTCTAATTTCCCGGCAGGAAGAAGAATTAACCAAAGTCTCAGCCACCCACCGGGAACCAGTATAGGACATGATCCAAAATTTTGGACTTGCGTTCAGCTCACAAAAAACGAGTTGAGAAATGGAGCTCAGGGGCACAGCAATTCACAAACTGGCAGAGTGATAAAGGACAACTATCGTCCAAAAATCTGTTGAGGGAACTCAACGAGGCGGACTTGAAAGCGAGGCAAAATAGCAGGAAACAGATTTCAAGAGGTACCTTGGAATCGCCTGTAAAGCACAGGAAGAGGGGCACAACTTGGACAATGGTGCACTTGGACAAAAAGGGCGTATGAGTTTTCTCCTGAATATATTCAGGAGAAAACGCATACACCCTTATTGGCCAAGCAAGCAAGCGGGCAATGCAAATCTGCACTACAAAGAAGTATCATTTCCCACCGGTCAAAAGGGTCATCCACAAAATGTGTAAAAACCAGAAAGGCAAGACAGGCCATGGAGAACTGGGAGCCTTGTTATGCAGATGGGCGAGATGTAAACTGCCAACTGCCTCACTGGAGGAGTGCATTGTGTTCCCTAAAACAAGTAAACAACAGAGCTACAGAGCCAAGGCCACTTCCAGTCTAGGGAATATACCTTGGGAAAACTGAAAATCAATAAGAAAGAGCCACCTCCAAAATTAGGGCTGCACGGACTACAAGAACCTCAACTTGGGTACACCTTAAATATCCCAGGAAATATAAAAATGGTTCAAAACATTGTGGTACTTACGTACGATGGAATATCCCTCAGCCATGAAATCAATGTCATAAGACCAGTAGCAGCAAAGTGAGTGGATTCAGGTACGAAGATTCTAAGTGAAATAAGTCACACAGAAAAAGAAACTTATCATAAGATATCACTTATGAAGATCCTGTAAACATGGCTACACGTGAACTGAGTTAGGAAAGAGAACAGAGTCTCACATTTAGAAAACACTCTTATGCCCGCATAAAGGGGAAGGAGAGGTGGGGTGATGCATAAAACCAGAGTTTGATATAAGCACAGGGACCGTTTCCAAAACCAACTTTGGAATAGACAAGACCTACACCTTCCTCAGTAAAAGAGACTCAAAACCACATATTTCCCACAGAGGAATATATCTGACTAGTAAGAATCTTAAAACCTATGTATTGATATGTCTCCATAAGGGAATCAAGTGTGTCTAGAGTGGCATAAACATGGCAGCGAGAATCAGCTCAAACCCACTCTAAAAAGGAATTTCAAAAGCAAAACCAAAAAACAGGGAAATTCTTTACAATTCCTTCAGGGTGTCTGAGGAAACCTGGAAAGACCCTATGTATAATGACAGCTGGATGTGGCATAAGGCTGGACACTTGGGACTGAGAGGATTGGTGAGATTGGGTGAGCAAATGCAGACCCTTTCAAGCAATAATGCATGGCCCCCATTCCATGGGTCCCAACTCTCCAGGTTCAAGGGAATATTACTACAGCTATAACATGTACAGGAAACATAGAGAATGTACACACTGTGAATACGAAAGGTTTCTAAAACTCAACGAATAGTCCCTCTCCTGGTGTTCCAGTTTGACTTTCCAAATGCCTTACTATCAATCGCCCAACTTGGAGAGACAGGCCCTTTAACCTCCTGGTTTGCACAGGTTCCCAATTTGGCAGAGGATGGAAGGGACGAGGGAGAACCCATGAGAGAGTAGCTGTTAGGCATTTGGACGGGCACATGTCACTCTAATTTCCCGGCAGGAAGAAGAATTAACCAAAGTCTCAGCCACCCACCGGGAACCAGTATAGGACATGATCCAAAATTTTGGACTTGCGTTCAGCTCACAAAAAACGAGTTGAGAAATGGAGCTCAGGGGCACAGCAATTCACAAACTGGCAGAGTGATAAAGGACAACTATCGTCCAAAAATCTGTTGAGGGAAGTCAACGAGGCGGACTTGAAAGCGAGGCAAAATAGCAGGAAACAGATTTCAAGAGATACCTTGGAATCGCCTGTAAAGCACAGGAAGAGGGGCACAACTTGGACAATGGTGCACTTGGACAAAAAGGGCGTATGCGTTTTCTCCTGAATATATTCAGGAGAAAACGCATACACCCTTATTGGCCAAGCAAACAAGCGGGCAATGCAAATCTGCACTACAAAGAAGTATCATTTCCCACCGGTCAAAAGGGAAATCCACAAAATGTGTAAAAACCAGAAAGGCAAGACAGGCCCTGGAGAACTGGGAGCCTTGTTATGCTGATGGGTGGGATGTAAATTGCCAACTGCCTCACTGGAGGAGTGCATTGTGTTCCCTAAAACAAGTAAACAACAGAGCTACAGAGCCAAGGCCACTTCCAGTCTAGGGAATATACCTTGGGAAAACTGAAAATCAATAAGAAAGAGCCACCTCCAAATTTAGGGCTGCACTGACTACAAGAACCTCAACTTGGGTACACCTTAAATATCCCAGGAAATATAAAAATGGTTCAAAACATTGTGGTACTTACGTACGATGGAATATCCCTCAGCCATGAAATCAATGTCATAAGACCAGTAGCAGCAAAGTGAGTGGATTCAGGTACGAAGATTCTAAGTGAAATAAGTCACACAGAAAAAGAAACTTATCATAAGATATCACTTATGAAGATCCTGTAAACATGGCTACACGTGAACTGAGTTAGGAAAGAGAACAGAGTCTCACATTTAGAAAACACTCTTATGCCTGCATAAAGGGGAAGGAGAGGTGGGGTGATGCATAAAACCAGAGTTTGATATAAGCACAGGGACCGTTTCCAAAACCAACTTTGGAATAGACAAGACCTACACCTTCCTCAGTGAAAGAGAATCAAAACTCCATATTTCCCACAGAGGAATATATCTGACTAGTAAGAATCTTAAAACCTATGTATTGATATGTCTCCATAAGGGAATCAAGTGTGTCTACAGTGGCATAAACATGACAGCGAGAATCAGCTCAAACCCACTCTAAAAAGGAATTTCAAAAGCAAACCCAAAAAACAGGGAAATTCTTTAGAATTCCTTCAGGGTGTCTGAGGAAACCTGGAAAGACCCTATGTATAATGAGAGCTGGATGTGGCATAAGGCTGGACACTTGGGACTGAGAGGATTGGTGAGATTGGGTGAGCAAATGCAGACCCTTTCAAGCAATAATGCATGGCCCCCATTCCATGGGTCCCAACTCTCCAGGTTCAAGGGAATATTACTACAGCTATAACATGTACAGGAAACCTAGAGAATGTACACACTGTGAATACGAAAGGTTTCTAAAACTCAACGAATAGTCCCTCTCCTGGTGCTCCATTTTTACTTTCCAAATGCCTTACTATCAATCTCCCAACTTGGAGAGGCAGGCCCTTTAACTTCCTGGTTTGCACAGGTTCCCAATTTGGCAGAGGATGGAAGGGACGAGGGAGAACCCATGAGAGAGTAGCTGTTAGGCATTTGGACGGGCACATGTCACTCTAATTTCCCGGCAGGAAGAAGAATTAACCAAAGTCTCAGCCACCCACCGGGAACCAGTATAGGACATGATCCAAAATTTTGGACTTGCGTTCAGCTCACAAAAAACGAGTTGAGAAATGGAGCTCAGGGGCACAGCAATTCACAAACTGGCAGAGTGATAAAGGACAACTATCGTCCAAAAATCTGTTGAGGGAAGTCAACGAGGCGGACTTGAAAGCGAGGCAAAATAGCAGGAAACAGATTTCAAGAGGTACCTTGGAATCGCCTGTAAAGCACAGGAAGAGGGGCACAACTTGGACAATGGTGCAATTGGACAAAAATGGCGTATGAGTTTTCTCCTGAATATATTCAGGAGAAAACGCATACACCCTTATTGGCCAAGCAAACAAGCGGGCAATGCAAATCTGCACTACAAAGAAGTATCATTTCCCACCGGTCAAAAGGGAAATCCACAAAATGTGTAAAAACCAGAAAGGCAAGACAGGCCCTGGAGAACTGGGAGCCTTGTTATGCTGATGGGTGGGATGTAAATTGCCAACTGCCTCACTGGAGGAGTGCATTGTGTTCCCTAAAACAAGTAAACAACAGAGCTACAGAGCCAAGGCCACTTCCAGTCTAGGGAATATACCTTGGGAAAACTGAAAATCAATAAGAAAGAGCCACCTCCAAATTTAGGGCTGCACTGACTACAAGAACCTCAACTTGGGTACACCTTAAATATCCCAGGAAATATAAAAATGGTTCAAAACATTGTGGTACTTACGTACGATGGAATATCCCTCAGCCATGAAATCAATGTCATAAGACCAGTAGCAGCAAAGTGAGTGGATTCAGGTACGAAGATTCTAAGTGAAATAAGTCACACAGAAAAAGAAACTTATCATAAGATATCACTTATGAAGATCCTGTAAACATGGCTACATGTGAACTGAGTTAGGAAAGAGAACATGTTCTCACATTTAGAAAACACTCTTATGCCTGAATTAAGGGGATGGAGAGGTGGGGTGATGCATAAAACCAGAGTTTGATATAAGCACAGGGACCGTTCCAAAAACGAACTTTGGAATAGACAAGACCTACACCTTCCTCAGTGAAAGAGACTCAAAACCCCATATTTCCCGCAGAGGAATATATCTGACTAGTAAGAATCTTAAAACCTATGTATTGATATGACTCCATAAGGGAATCAAGTGTGTCTAGAGTGGCATAAACATGGCAGCGAGAATCAGCTCACACCCACTATAAAAAGGAATTTCAAAAGCAAAACCAAAAAACAGGGAAATCCTTAAAATTCCTTCAGGGTGTCGGAGGAAACCTGGAAAGACCCTATCTACAATGACAGCAGGATGTGGCATAAGGCTGGACACTTGGGACTGAGAGGATTGGTGAGATTGGGTGAGCAAATGCAGACCCTTTCAAGCAATAATGCATGGCCCACATTCCATGGGTCCCAACTCTCCAGGTTGAAGGGAATATTACTACAGATATAACATGTACAGGAAACCTAGAGAATGGACACAATGTGAATACGAAAGGTTTCTAAAACTCAACGAATAGTCCCTCTCCTGGTGTTCCAGTTTGACTTTCCAAATGCCTTACTATCAATCGCCCAACTTGGAGAGACAGGCCCTTTAACCTCCTGGTTTGCACAGGTTCCCAATTTGGCAGAGGATGGAAGGGACGAGGGAGAACCCATGAGAGAGTAGCTGTTAGGCATTTGGACGGGCACATGTCACTCTAATTTCCCGGCAGGAAGAAGAATTAACCAAAGTCTCAGCCACCCACCGGGAACCAGTATAGGACATGATCCAAAATTTTGGACTTGCGTTCAGCTCACAAAAAACGAGTTGAGAAATGGAGCTCAGGGGCACAGCAATTCACAAACTGGCAGAGTGATAAAGGACAACTATCGTCCAAAAATCTGTTGAGGGAAGTCAACGAGGCGGACTTGAAAGCGAGGCAAAATAGCAGGAAACAGATTTCAAGAGATACCTTGGAATCGCCTGTAAAGCACAGGAAGAGGGGCACAACTTGGACAATGGTGCACTTGGACAAAAAGGGCGTATGCGTTTTCTCCTGAATATATTCAGGAGAAAACGCATACACCCTTATTGGCCAAGCAAACAAGCGGGCAATGCAAATCTGCACTACAAAGAAGTATCATTTCCCACCGGTCAAAAGGGAAATCCACAAAATGTGTAAAAACCAGAAAGGCAAGACAGGCCCTGGAGAACTGGGAGCCTTGTTATGCTGATGGGTGGGATGTAAATTGCCAACTGCCTCACTGGAGGAGTGCATTGTGTTCCCTAAAACAAGTAAACAACAGAGCTACAGAGCCAAGGCCACTTCCAGTCTAGGGAATATACCTTGGGAAAACTGAAAATCAATAAGAAAGAGCCACCTCCAAATTTAGGGCTGCACTGACTACAAGAACCTCAACTTGGGTACACCTTAAATATCCCAGGAAATATAAAAATGGTTCAAAACATTGTGGTACTTACGTACGATGGAATATCCCTCAGCCATGAAATCAATGTCATAAGACCAGTAGCAGCAAAGTGAGTGGATTCAGGTACGAAGATTCTAAGTGAAATAAGTCACACAGAAAAAGAAACTTATCATAAGATATCACTTATGAAGATCCTGTAAACATGGCTACACGTGAACTGAGTTAGGAAAGAGAACAGAGTCTCACATTTAGAAAACACTCTTATGCCTGCATAAAGGGGAAGGAGAGGTGGGGTGATGCATAAAATCAGAGTTTGATATAAGCACAGGGACCGTTTCCAAAACCAACTTTGGAATAGACAAGACCTACACCTTCCTCAGTGAAAGAGAATCAAAACTCCATATTTCCCACAGAGGAATATATCTGACTAGTAAGAATCTTAAAACCTATGTATTGATATGTCTCCATAAGGGAATCAAGTGTGTCTACAGTGGCATAAACATGACAGCGAGAATCAGCTCAAACCCACTCTAAAAAGGAATTTCAAAAGCAAACCCAAAAAACAGGGAAATTCTTTACAATTCCTTCAGTGTGTCTGAGGAAACCTGGAAAGACCCTATGTATAATGAGAGCTGGATGTGGCATAAGGCTGGACACTTGGGACTGAGAGGATTGGTGAGATTGGGTGAGCAAATGCAGACCCTTTCAAGCAATAATGCATGGCCCCCATTCCATGGGTCCAAACTCTCCAGGTTCAAGGGAATATTACTACAGCTATAACATGTACAGGAAACCTAGAGAATGTACACACTGTGAATACGAAAGGTTTCTAAAACTCAACGAATAGTCCCTCTCCTGGTGCTCCATTTTGACTTTCCAAATGCCTTACTATCAATCTCCCAACTTGGAGAGGCAGGCCCTTTAACTTCCTGGTTTGCACAGGTTCCCAATTTGGCAGAGGATGGAAGGGACGAGGGAGAACCCATGAGAGAGTAGCTGTTAGGCATTTGGACGGGCACATGTCACTCTAATTTCCCGGCAGGAAGAAGAATTAACCAAAGTCTCAGCCACCCACCGGGAACCAGTATAGGACATGATCCAAAATTTTGGACTTGCGTTCAGCTCACAAAAAACGAGTTGAGAAATGGAGCTCAGGGGCACAGCAATTCACAAACTGGCAGAGTGATAAAGGACAACTATCGTCCAAAAATCTGTTGAGGGAACTCAACGAGGCGGACTTGAAAGCGAGGCAAAATAGCAGGAAACAGATTTCAAGAGGTACCTTGGAATCGCCTGTAAAGCACAGGAAGAGGGGCACAACTTGGACAATGGTGCACTTGGACAAAAAGGGCGTATGAGTTTTCTCCTGAATATATTCAGGAGAAAACGCATACACCCTTATTGGCCAAGCAAACAAGCGGGCAATGCAAATCTGCACTACAAAGAAGTATCATTTCCCACCGGTCAAAAGGGAAATCCACAAAATGTGTAAAAACCAGAAAGGCAAGACAGGCCCTGGAGAACTGGGAGCCTTGTTATGCTGATGGGTGGGATGTAAATTGCCAACTGCCTCACTGGAGGAGTGCATTGTGTTCCCTAAAACAAGTAAACAACAGAGCTACAGAGCCAAGGCCACTTCCAGTCTAGGGAATATACCTTGGGAAAACTGAAAATCAATAAGAAAGAGCCACCTCCAAATTTAGGGCTGCACTGACTACAAGAACCTCAACTTGGGTACACCTTAAATATCCCAGGAAATATAAAAATGGTTCAAAACATTGTGGTACTTATGTACGATGGAATATCCCTCAGCCATGAAATCAATGTCATAAGACCAGTAGCAGCAAAGTGAGTGGATTCAGGTACGAAGATTCTAAGTGAAATAAGTCACACAGAAAAAGAAACTTATCATAAGATATCACTTATGAAGATCCTGTAAACATGGCTACATGTGAACTGAGTTAGGAAAGAGAACATGTTCTCACATTTAGAAAACACTCTTATGCCTGAATTAAGGGGATGGAGAGGTGGGGTGATGCATAAAACCAGAGTTTGATATAAGCACAGGGACCGTTCCAAAAACGAACTTTGGAATAGACAAGACCTACACCTTCCTCAGTGAAAGAGACTCAAAACCCCATATTTCCCGCAGAGGAATATATCTGACTAGTAAGAATCTTAAAACCTATGTATTGATATGACTCCATAAGGGAATCAAGTGTGTCTAGAGTGGCATAAACATGGCAGCGAGAATCAGCTCACACCCACTATAAAAAGGAATTTCAAAAGCAAAACCAAAAAACAGGGAAATCCTTAAAATTCCTTCAGGGTGTCGGAGGAAACCTGGAAAGACCCTATCTACAATGACAGCAGGATGTGGCATAAGGCTGGACACTTGGGACTGAGAGGATTGGTGAGATTGGGTGAGCAAATGCAGACCCTTTCAAGCAATAATGCATGTCCCACATTCCATGGGTCCCAACTCTCCAGGTTGAAGGGAATATTACTACAGATATAACATGTACAGGAAACCTAGAGAATGGACACAATGTGAATACGAAAGGTTTCTAAAACTCAACGAATAGTCCCTCTCCTGGTGCTCCAGTTTGACTTTCCAACTGCCTTACTATCAATCTCCCAACTTGGAGAGACAGGCCCTTTAACCTCCTGGTTTGCACAGGTTCCCAATTTGGCAGAGGATGGAAGGGACGAGGGAGAACCCATGAGAGAGTAGCTGTTAGGCATTTGGACGGGCACATGTCACTCTAATTTCCCGGCAGGAAGAAGAATTAACCAAAGTCTCAGCCACCCACCGGGAACCAGTATAGGACATGATCAAAAATTTTGGACTTGCGTTCAGCTCACAAAAAACGAGTTGAGAAATGGAGCTCAGGGGCACAGCATTTAACAGACTTGCAGAGTGATAAACGACAGCTATCTTCCAAAAATCTGTTGAGGGACGTCAACGACGCAGAATTGAAAGCAAGGCAAAATAGCAGGAAACAGATTTCAAGAGGTACGTTGGAATTGCCTGTAAAGCACAGGAAGAGGGGCACAACTTGGACAATGGTGCACTTGGCCAAAAAGGGCATATGCGTTTTCTCCTGAATATATTCAGGAGAAAACGCATACGCCCTTTTTGGCCAAGCAAGCAAGCGGGCAATGCAAATCTGCACTACAAAGAAGTATCATTTCCCACCGGTCAAAAGGGACATCCACAAAATGTGTAAAAACCAGAAAGGCAAGACAGGCCCTGGAGAACTGGGAGCCTTGTTATGCTGATAGGCGGGATGTAAATTGCCAACTGCCTCAATGGAGGAGTGCATTGTGTTCCCTAAAACAAGTAAACAACAGAGCTACAGAGTCAAGTCCACTTCCAGTCAAGGGAATATACCTTGGGAAAACTGAAAATCAATAAGAAAGAGCCACCTCCAAATTTAGGGCTGCACTGACTACAAGAACCTCAACTTGGGTACACCTTAAATATCCCAGGAAATATAAAAATGGTTCAAAACATTGTGGTACTTACGTACGATGGAATATCCCTCAGCGATGAAATCAATGTCATAAGACCAGTAGCAGCAAAGTGAGTGGATTCAGGTACGATGATTCTAAGTGAAATAAGTCACACAGAAAAAGAAACTTATCATAAGATATCACTTATGAAGATCCTGTAAACATGGCTACACGTGAACTGAGTTAGGAAAGAGAACAGAGTCTCACATATAGAAAACACTCTTATGCCTGCATAAAGGGGAAGGAGAGGTGTGGTGATGCATAAAACCAGAGTTTGATATAAGCACAGGGACCGTTTCAAAAACCAACTTTGGAATAGACAAGACCTACACCTTCCTCAGTGAAAGAGACTCAAAACCCCATATTTCCCACAGAGGAATATATCTGACTAGTAAGAATCTTAAAACCTATGTATTGATATGACTCCATAAGGGAATCAAGTGTGTCTAGAGTGGCATAAACATGGCAGCGAGAATCAGCTCAAACCCACTCTAAAAAGGAATTTCAAAAGCAAAACCAAAAAACAGGGAAATTCTTTACAATTCCTTCAGGGTGTCTGAGGAAACCTGGAAAGACCCTATGTATAATGACAGCTGGATGTGGCATAAGGCTGGACACTTGGGACTGAGAGGATTGGTGAGATTGGGTGAGCAAATGCAGACCCTTTCAAGCAATAATGCATGGCCCCCATTCCATGGGTCCCAACTCTCCAGGTTCAAGGGAATATTACTACAGCTATAACATGTACAGGAAACATAGAGAATGTACACACTGTGAATACGAAAGGTTTCTAAAACTCAACGAATAGTCCCTCTCCTGGTGTTCCAGTTTGACTTTCCAAATGCCTTACTATCAATCTCCCAACTTGGCGAGACAGGCCCTTTAAACTCCTGGTTTGCACAGGTTCCCAATTTGGCAGAGGATGGAAGGGACGAGGGAGAACCCATGAGAGAGTAGCTGTTAGGCATTTGGACGGGCACATGTCACTCTAATTTCCCGGCAGGAAGAAGAATTAACCAAAGTCTCAGCCACCCACCGGGAACCAATATAGGACATGATCAAAAATTTTGGACTTGCGTTCAGCTCACAAAAAACGAGTTGAGAAATGGAGCTCAGGGGCACAGCAATTCACAAACTGGCAGAGTGATAAAGGACAACTATTGTCCAAAAATCTGTTGAGGGAAGTCAACGAGGCGGACTTGAAAGCGAGGCAAAATAGCAGGAAACAGATTTCAAGAGGTACCTTTGAATCGCCTGTAAAGCACAGGAAGAGGGGCACAACTTGGACAATGGTGCACTTGGACAAAAAGGGCGTATGCGTTTTCTCCTGAATATATTCAGGAGAAAACACATACGCCCTTTTTGGCCAAGCAAGCAAGCGGGCAATGCAAATCTGCACTACAAAGAAGTATCATTTCCCACCGGTCAAAAGGGACATCCACAAAATGTGTAAAAACCAGAAAGGCAAGACAGGCCCTGGAGAACTGGGAGCCTTGTTATGCTGATGGGCGGGATGTAAATTGCCAACTGCCTCACTGGAGGAGTGCATTGTGTTCCCTAAAACAAGTAAACAACAGAGCTACAGAGCCAAGGCCACTTCCAGTCTAGGGAATATACCTTGGGAAAACTGAAAATCAATAAGAAAGAGCCACCTCCAAATTTAGGGCTGCACTGACTACAAGAACCTCAACTTGGGTACACCTTAAATATCCCAGGAAATATAAAAATGGTTCAAAACATTGTGGTACTTACGTACGATGGTATATCCCTCAGCCATGAAATCAATGTCATAAGACCAGTAGCAGCAAAGTGAGTGGATTCAGGTACGATGATTCTAAGTGAAATAAGTCACACAGAAAAAGAAACTTATCATAAGATATCACTTATGAAGATCCTGTAAACATGGCTACACGTGAACTGAGTTAGGAAAGAGAACAGAGTCTCACATTTAGAAAACACTCTTATGCCTGCATAAAGGGGAAGGAGAGGTGGGGTGATGCATAAAACCAGAGTTTGATATAATCACAGGGACCGTTTCCAAAACCAACTTTGGAATAGACAAGACCTACACCTTCCTCAGTGAAAGAGAGTCAAAACTCCATATTTCCCACAGAGGAATATATCTGACTAGTAAGAATCTTAAAACCTATGTATTGATATGTCTCCATAAGGGAATCAAGTGTGTCTAGAGTGGCATAAACATGACAGCGAGAATCAGCTCAAACCCACTCTAAAAAGGAATTTCAAAAGCAAACCCAAAAAACAGGGAAATTCTTTACAATTCCTTCAGTGTGTCTGAGGAAACCTGGAAAGACCCTATGTATAATGAGAGCTGGATGTGGCATAAGGCTGGACACTTGGGACTGAGAGGATTGGTGAGATTGGGTGAGCAAATGCAGACCCTTTCAAGCAATAATGCATGGCCCCCATTCCATGGTCCCAACTCTCCAGGTTCAAGGGAATATTACTACAGCTATAACATGTACAGGAAACCTAGAGAATGTACACACTGTGAATACGAAAGGTTTCTAAAACTCAACGAATAGTCCCTCTCCTGGTGCTCCAGTTTGACTTTCCAAATGCCTTACTATCAATCTCCCAACTTGGAGAGGCAGGCCCTTTAACTTCCTGGTTTGCACAGGTTCCCAATTTGGCAGAGGATGGAAGGGACGAGGGAGAACCCATGAGAGAGTAGCTGTTAGGCATTTGGACGGGCACATGTCACTCTAATTTCCCGGCAGGAAGAAGAATTAACCAAAGTCTCAGCCACCCACCGGGAACCAGTATAGGACATGATCCAAAATTTTGGACTTGCGTTCAGCTCACAAAAAACGAGTTGAGAAATGGAGCTCAGGGGCACAGCAATTCACAAACTGGCAGAGTGATAAAGGACAACTATCGTCCAAAAATCTGTTGAGGGAAGTCAACGAGGCGGACTTGAAAGCGAGGCAAAATAGCAGGAAACAGATTTCAAGAGGTACCTTGGAATCGCCTGTAAAGCACAGGAAGAGGGGCACAACTTGGACAATGGTGCACTTGGACAAAAATGGCGTATGAGTTTTCTCCTGAATATATTCAGGAGAAAATGCATACACCCTTATTGGCCAAGCAAACAAGCGGGCAATGCAAATCTGCACTACAAAGAAGTATCATTTCCCACCGGTCAAAAGGGAAATCCACAAAATGTGTAAAAACCAGAAAGGCAAGACAGGCCCTGGAGAACTGGGAGCCTTGTTATGCTGATGGGTGGGATGTAAATTGCCAACTGCCTCACTGGAGGAGTGCATTGTGTTCCCTAAAACAAGTAAACAACAGAGCTACAGAGCCAAGGCCACTTCCAGTCTAGGGAATATACCTTGGGAAAACTGAAAATCAATAAGAAAGAGCCACCTCCAAATTTAGGGCTGCACTGACTACAAGAACCTCAACTTGGGTACACCTTAAATATCCCAGGAAATATAAAAATGGTTCAAAACATTGTGGTACTTACGTACGATGGAATATCCCTCAGACATGAAATCAATGTCATAAGACCAGTAGCAGCAAAGTGAGTGGATTCAGGTACGATGATTCTAAGTGAAATAAGTCACACAGAAAAAGAAACTTATCATAAGATATCACTTATGAAGATCCTGTAAACATGGCTACATGTGAACTGAGTTAGGAAAGAGAACATGGTCTCACATTTAGAAAACACTCTTATGCCTGCATTAAGGGGATGGAGAGGTGGGGTGATGCATAAAACCAGAGTTTGATATAAGCACAGGGACCGTTCCAAAAACCAACTTTGGAATAGACAAGACCTACACCTTCCTCAGTGAAAGAGACTCAAAACCCCATATTTCCCGCAGAGGAATATATCTGACTAGTAAGAATCTTAAAACCTATGTATTGATATGACTCCATAAGGGAATCAAGTGTGTCTAGAGTGGCATAAACATGGCAGCGAGAATCAGCTCAAACCCACTATAAAAAGGAATTTCAAAAGCAAAACCAAAAAACAGGGAAATCCTTAAAATTCCTTCAGGGTGTCAGAGGAAACCTGGAAAGACCCTATCTACAATGACAGCAGGATGTGGCATAAGGCTGGACACTTGGGACTGAGAGGATTGGTGAGATTGGGTGGGCAAATGCAGACCCTTTCAAGCAATAATGCATGGCCCACATTCCATGGGTCCCAACTCTCCAGGTTGAAGGGAATATTACTACAGCTATAACATGTACAGGAAACCTAGAGAATGGACACAATGTGAATACGAAAGGTTTCTAAAACTCAACAAATAGTCCCTCTCCTGGTGCTCCAGTTTGACTTTCCAACTGCCTTACTATCAATCTCCCAACTTGGAGAGACAGGCCCTTTAACCTCCTGGTTTGCACAGGTTCCCAATTTGGCAGAGGATGGAAGGGACGAGGGAGAACCCATGAGAGAGTAGCTGTTAGGCATTTGGACGGGCACATGTCACTCTAATTTCCCGGCAGGAAGAAGAATTAACCAAAGTCTCAGCCACCCACCGGGAACCAGTATAGGACATGATCAAAAATTTTGGACTTGCGTTCAGCTCACAAAAAACAAGTTGAGAAATGGAGCTCAGGGGCACAGCATTTAACAGACTTGCAGAGTGATAAACGACAGCTATCTTCCAAAAATCTGTTGAGGGACATCAACGACGCAGACTTGAAAGCGAGGCAAAATAGCAGGAAACAGATTTCAAGAGGTACGTTGGAATTGCCTGTAAAGCACAGGAAGAGGGGCACAACTTGGACAATGGTGCACTTGGCCATAAAGGGCATATGCGTTTTCTCCTGAATATATTCAGGAGAAAACGCATACGCCCTTTTTGGCCAAGCAAGCAAGTGGGCAATGCAAATCTGCACTACAAAGAAGTATCATTTCCCACCGGTCAAAAGGGACATCCACAAAATGTGTAAAAACCAGAAAGGCAAGACAGGCCCTGGAGAACTGGGAGCCTTGTTATGCTGATAGGCGGGATGTAAATTGCCAACTGCCTCACTGGAGGAGTGCATTGTGTTCCCTAAAACAAGTAAACAACAGAGCTACAGAGTCAAGTCCACTTCCAGTCAAGGGAATATACCTTGGGAAAACTGAAAATCAATAAGAAAGAGCCACCTCCAAATTTAGGGCTGCACTGACTACAAGAACCTCAACTTGGGTACACCTTAAATATCCCAGGAAATATAAAAATGGTTCAAAACATTGTGGTACTTACGTACGATGGAATATCCCTCAGCGATGAAATCAATGTCATAAGACCAGTAGCAGCAAAGTGAGTGGATTCAGGTACGATGATTCAAGGTGAAATAAGTCACACAGAAAAAGAAACTTATCATAAGATATCACTTATGATGATCCTGTAAACATGGCTACACGTGAACTGAGTTAGGAAAGAGAACAGACTCTCACATTTAGAAAACACTCTTATGCCTGCATAAAGGGGAAGGAGAGGTGGGGTGATGCATAAAACCAGAGTTTGATATAAGCACAGGGACCGTTTCAAAAACCAACTTTGGAATAGACAAGACCTACACCTTCCTCAGTGAAAGAGACTCAAAACCCCATATTTCCCACAGAGGAATATATCTGACTAGAAAGAATCTTAAAACCTATGTATTGATATGTCTCCATAAGGGAATCAAGTGTGTCTAGAGTGCATTAACATGGCAGCGAGAATCAGCTCAAACCCACTATAAAAAGGAATTTCCAAAGCAAAACCAAAAAACAGGGAAATTCTTTACAATTCCTTCAGGGTGTCTGAGGAAACCAGGAAAGACCCTATCTACAATGACAGCTGGATGTGGCATAAGGCTGGACACTTGGGACAGAGAGGATTGGTGAGATTGGGTGAGCAAATGCAGACCCTTTCAAGCAATAATGCATGGCCCCCATTCCATGGGTCCCAACTCTCCAGGTTCAAGGGAATATTACTACAGCTATAACATGTACAGGAAACCTAGAGAATGGACACAATGTGAATACGAAAGGTTTCTAAAACTCAACGAATAGTCCCTCTCCTGGTGCTCCAGTTTGACTTTCCAACTCCCTTACTATCAATCTATCAACTTGGAGAGACAGGCCCTTTAACCTCCTGGTTTGCACAGGTTCCCAATTTGGCAGAGGATGGAAGGGACGAGGGAGACCCCATGAGAGAGTAGCTGTTAGGCATTTGGATGGGCACATGTCACTCTAATTTCCCGGCAGGAAGAAGAATTAACCAAAGTCTCAGCCACCCACCGGGAACCAGTATAGGACATGATCCAAAATTTTTGACTGGCGTTCAGCTCACAAAAAACGAGTTGAGAAATGGAGCTCAGGGGCACAGCAATTCACAAACTGGCAGAGTGATAAAGGACAACTATCGTCCAAAAATCTGTTGAGGGACGTCAACGAGGCGGACTTGAAAGCGAGGCAAAATAGCAGGAAACAGATTTCAAGAGGTACCTTGGAATCGCCTGTAATGCACAGGAAGATGGTCACAACTTGGACAATGTTGCACTTGGCCAAAAAGGGCGTATGTGTTTTGTCCTGAATATATTCAGGAGAAAACGCATACGCCCTTTTTGGCCAAGCAAGCAAGCAGGCAACGCAAATCTGCACTACAAAGAAGTATCACTTCCCACCGGTCAAAAGGGACATCCACAAAATGTGTAAAAACAAGAAAGGTAAGACAGGCCCTGGAGAACAGGGAGCCTTGTTATGCTGATGGGCGGGATGTAAATTGCCAACTGCCTCACTGGAGGAGTGCATTGTGTTCCCTAAAACAAGTAAACAACAGAGCGACAGAGCCAAGGCCACTTCCAGTCTAGGGAATATACCTTGGGAAAACTGAAAATCAATAAGAAAGAGCCACCTCCAAATTTAGGGCTGCACTGACTACAAGAACCTCAACTTGGGTACACCTTAAATATCCCAGGAAATATAAAAATGGTTCAAAACATTGTGGTACTTACGTACCATGGAATACCCATCAGCGATGAAATCAATGTCATAAGACCAGTAGCAGCAAAGTGAGTGGATTCAGGTACGATGATTCTAAGTGAAATAAGTCACACAGAAAAAGAAACTTATCATAAGATATCACTTATGAAGATCCTGTAAACATGGCTACACGTGAACTGAGTTAGGAAAGAGAACAGAGTCTCACATTTAGAAAACACTCTTATGCCTGCATAAAGGGGATGGAGAGGTGGGGTGATGCATAAAACCACAGTTTGATATAAGCACAGGGACCGTTCCAAAAACCAACTTTGGAATAGACAAGACCTACACCTTCCTCAGTGAAAGAGACTCAAAACCCCATATTTCCCACAAAGGAATATATCTGACTAGTAAGAATCTTAAAACCTATGTATTGATATGTCTCCATAAGGGAATCAAGTGTGTCTAGAGTGGCATAAACATGACAGCGAGAATCAGCTCAAACCCACTCTAAAAAGGAATTTCAAAAGCAAACCCAAAAAACAGGGAAATTCTTTACAATTCCTTCAGTGTGTCTGAGGAAACCTGGAAAGACCCTATGTATAATGAGAGCTGGATGTGGCATAAGGCTGGACACTTGGGACTGAGAGGATTGGTGAGATTGGGTGAGCAAATGCAGACCCTTTCAAGCAATAATGCATGGCCCCCATTCCATGGGTCCCAACTCTCCAGGTTCAAGGGAATATTACTACAGCTATAACATGTACAGGAAACCTAGAGAATGTACACACTGTGAATACGAAAGGTTTCTAAAACTCAACGAATAGTCCCTCTCCTGGTGCTCCAGTTTGACTTTCCAAATGCCTTACTATCAATCTCCCAACTTGGAGAGGCAGGCCCTTTAACTTCCTGGTTTGCACAGGTTCCCAATTTGGCAGAGGATGGAAGGGACGAGGGAGAGCCCATGAGAGAGTAGCTGTTAGGCATTTGGACGGGCACATGTCACTCTAATTTCCCGGCAGGAAGAAGAATTAACCAAAGTCTCAGCCACCCACCGGGAACCAGTATAGGACATGATCAAAAATTTTGGACTTGCGTTCAGCTCACAAAAAACAAGTTGAGAAATGGAGCTCAGGGGCACAGCATTTAACAGACTTGCAGAGTGATAAACGACAGCTATCTTCCAAAAATCTGTTGAGGGACATCAACGACGCAGACTTGAAAGCGAGGCAAAATAGCAGGAAACAGATTTCAAGAGGTACGTTGGAATTGCCTGTAAAGCACAGGAAGAGGGGCACAACTTGGACAATGGTGCACTTGGCCATAAAGGGCATATGCGTTTTCTCCTGAATATATTCAGGAGAAAACGCATACGCCCTTTTTGGCCAAGCAAGCAAGTGGGCAATGCAAATCTGCACTACAAAGAAGTATCATTTCCCACCGGTCAAAAGGGACATCCACAAAATGTGTAAAAACCAGAAAGGCAAGACAGGCCCTGGAGAACTGGGAGCCTTGTTATGCTGATAGGCGGGATGTAAATTGCCAACTGCCTCACTGGAGGAGTGCATTGTGTTCCCTAAAACAAGTAAACAACAGAGCTACAGAGTCAAGTCCACTTCCAGTCAAGGGAATATACCTTGGGAAAACTGAAAATCAATAAGAAAGAGCCACCTCCAAATTTAGGGCTGCACTGACTACAAGAACCTCAACTTGGGTACACCTTAAATATCCCAGGAAATATAAAAATGGTTCAAAACATTGTGGTACTTACGTACGATGGAATATCCCTCAGCGATGAAATCAATGTCATAAGACCAGTAGCAGCAAAGTGAGTGGATTCAGGTACGATGATTCAAGGTGAAATAAGTCACACAGAAAAAGAAACTTATCATAAGATATCACTTATGATGATCCTGTAAACATGGCTACACGTGAACTGAGTTAGGAAAGAGAACAGAGTCTCACATTTAGAAAACACTCTTATGCCTGCATAAAGGGGAAGGAGAGGTGGGGTGATGCATAAAACCAGAGTTTGATATAAGCACAGGGACCGTTTCAAAAACCAACTTTGGAATAGACAAGACCTACACCTTCCTCAGTGAAAGAGACTCAAAACCCCATATTTCCCACAGAGGAATATATCTGACTAGAAAGAATCTTAAAACCTATGTATTGATATGTCTCCATAAGGGAATCAAGTGTGTCTAGAGTGCATTAACATGGCAGCGAGAATCAGCTCAAACCCACTATAAAAAGGAATTTCCAAAGCAAAACCAAAAAACAGGGAAATTCTTTACAATTCCTTCAGAGTGTCTGAGGAAACCAGGAAAGACCCTATCTACAATGACAGCTGGATGTGGCATAAGGCTGGACACTTGGGACAGAGAGGATTGGTGAGATTGGGTGAGCAAATGCAGACCCTTTCAAGCAATAATGCATGGCCCCCATTCCATGGGTCCCAACTCTCCAGGTTCAAGGGAATATTACTACAGCTATAACATGTACAGGAAACCTAGAGAATGGACACAATGTGAATACGAAAGGTTTCTAAAACTCAACGAATAGTCCCTCTCCTGGTGCTCCAGTTTGACTTTCCAACTCCCTTACTATCAATCTATCAACTTGGAGAGACAGGCCCTTTAACCTCCTGGTTTGCACAGGTTCCCAATTTGGCAGAGGATGGAAGGGACGAGGGAGACCCCATGAGAGAGTAGCTGTTAGGCATTTGGATGGGCACATGTCACTCTAATTTCCCGGCAGGAAGAAGAATTAACCAAAGTCTCAGCCACCCACCGGGAACCAGTATAGGACATGATCCAAAATTTTTGACTGGCGTTCAGCTCACAAAAAACGAGTTGAGAAATGGAGCTCAGGGGCACAGCAATTCACAAACTGGCAGAGTGATAAAGGACAACTATCGTCCAAAAATCTGTTGAGGGACGTCAACGAGGCGGACTTGAAAGCGAGGCAAAATAGCAGGAAACAGATTTCAAGAGGTACCTTGGAATCGCCTGTAATGCACAGGAAGATGGTCACAACTTGGACAATGTTGCACTTGGCCAAAAAGGGCGTATGTGTTTTGTCCTGAATATATTCAGGAGAAAACGCATACGCCCTTTTTGGCCAAGCAAGCAAGCAGGCAACGCAAATCTGCACTACAAAGAAGTATCACTTCCCACCGGTCAAAAGGGACATCCACAAAATGTGTAAAATCAAGAAAGGTAAGACAGGCCCTGGAGAACAGGGAGCCTTGTTATGCTGATGGGCGGGATGTAAATTGCCAACTGCCTCACTGGAGGAGTGCATTGTGTTCCCTAAAACAAGTAAACAACAGAGCGACAGAGCCAAGGCCACTTCCAGTCTAAGGAATATACCTTGGGAAAACTGAAAATCAATAAGAAAGAGCCACCTCCAAATTTAGGGCTGCACTGACTACAAGAACCTCAACTTGGGTACACCTTAAATATCCCAGGAAATATAAAAATGGTTCAAAACATTGTGGTACTTACGTACGATGGAATACCCATCAGCGATGAAATCAATGTCATAAGACCAGTAGCAGCAAAGTGAGTGGATTCAGGTACGATGATTCTAAGTGAAATAAGTCACACAGAAAAAGAAACTTATCATAAGATATCACTTATGAAGATCCTGTAAACATGGCTACACGTGAACTGAGTTAGGAAAGAGAACAGAGTCTCACATTTAGAAAACACTCTTATGCCTGCATAAAGGGGATGGAGAGGTGGGGTGATGCATAAAACCACAGTTTGATATAAGCACAGGGACCGTTCCAAAAACCAACTTTGGAATAGACAAGACCTACACCTTCCTCAGTGAAAGAGACTCAAAACCCCATATTTCCCACAAAGGAATATATCTGACTAGTAAGAATCTTAAAACCTATGTATTGATATGTCTCCATAAGGGAATCAAGTGTGTCTAGAGTGGCATAAACATGACAGCGAGAATCAGCTCAAACCCACTCTAAAAAGGAATTTCAAAAGCAAACCCAAAAAACAGGGAAATTCTTTACAATTCCTTCAGTGTGTCTGAGGAAACCTGGAAAGACCCTATGTATAATGAGAGCTGGATGTGGCATAAGGCTGGACACTTGGGACTGAGAGGATTGGTGAGATTGGGTGAGCAAATGCAGACCCTTTCAAGCAATAATGCATGGCCCCCATTCCATGGGTCCCAACTCTCCAGGTTCAAGGGAATATTACTACAGCTATAACATGTACAGGAAACCTAGAGAATGTACACACTGTGAATACGAAAGGTTTCTAAAACTCAACGAATAGTCCCTCTCCTGGTGCTCCAGTTTGACTTTCCAAATGCCTTACTATCAATCTCCCAACTTGGAGAGGCAGGCCCTTTAACTTCCTGGTTTGCACAGGTTCCCAATTTGGCAGAGGATGGAAGGGACGAGGGAGAGCCCATGAGAGAGTAGCTGTTAGGCATTTGGACGGGCACATGTCACTCTAATTTCCCAGCAGGAAGAAGAATTAACCAAAGTCTCAGCCACCCACCGGGAACCAGTATAGGACATGATCCAAAATTTTGGACTTGCGTTCAGCTCACAAAAAACGAGTTGAGAAATGGAGCTCAGGGGCACAGCAATTCACAAACTGGCAGAGTGATAAAGGACAACTATCGTCCAAAAATCTGTTGAGGGAAGTCAACGAGGCGGACTTGAAAGCGAGGCAAAATAGCAGGAAACAGATTTCAAGAGGTACCTTGGAATCGCCTGTAAAGCACAGGAAGAGGGGCACAACTTGGACAATGGTGCACTTGGCCAAAAAGGGCGTATGCGTTTTCTCCTGAATATATTCAGGAGAAAACGCATACGCCCTTTTTGGCCAAGCAAGCAAGCGGGCAATGCAAATCTGCACTACAAAGAAGTATCACTTCCCACCGGTTAAAAGGAACATCCACAAAATGTGTAAAAAACAGAAAGGCAAGACAGGCCCTGGAGAACAGGGAGCCTTGTTATGCTGATGGGCGGGATGTAAATTGCCAACTGCCTCACTGGCTGAGTGCATTGTGTTCCCTAAAACAAGTAAACAACAGAGCTACAGAGCCAAGGCCACATCCAGTCTAGGGAATATACCTTGGGAAAACTGAAAATCAATAAGAAAGAGCCACCTCCAAATTTAGGGCTGCACTGACTACAAGAAACTCAACTTGGGTACACCTTAAATATCCCAGGAAATATAAAAATGGTTCAAAACATTGTGGTACTTATGTACGATGGAATATCCCTCAGCCATGAAATCAATGCCATAAGACCAGTAGCAGCAAAGTGAGTGGATTCAGGTACGATGATTCAAGGTGAAATAAGTCACACAGAAAAAGAAACTTATCATAAGATATCACTTATGATGATCCTGTAAACATGGCTACACGTGAACTGAGTTAGGAAAGAGAACAGAGTCTCACATTTAGAAAACACTCTTATGCCTGCATAAAGGGGAAGGAGAGGTGGGGTGATGCATAAAACCAGAGTTTGATATAAGCACAGGGACCGTTTCCAAAACCAACTTTGGAATAGACAATACCTACACCTTCCTCAGTGAAAGAGACTCAAAACCCCATATTTCCCACAGAGGAATATATCTGACTAGAAAGAATCTTAAAACCTATGTATTGATATGTCTCCATAAGGGAATCAAGTGTGTCTAGAGTGCATTAACATGGCAGCGAGAATCAGCTCAAACCCACTATAAAAAGGAATTTCCAAAGCAAAACCAAAAAACAGGGAAATTCTTTACAATTCCTTCAGGGTGTCTGAGGAAACCTGGAAAGACCCTATCTACAATGACAGCTGGATGTGGCATAAGGCTGGACACTTGGGACAGAGAGGATTGGTGAGATTGGGTGAGCAAATGCAGACCCTTTCAAGCAATAATGCATGGCCCCCATTCCATGGGTCCCAACTCTCCAGGTTCAAGGGAATATTACTACAGCTATAACATGTACAGGAAACCTAGAGAATGTACACACTGTGAATACGAAAGGTTTCTAAAACTCAACGAATAGTCCCTCTCCTGGTGCTCCAGTTTGACTTTCCAACTCCCTTACTATCAATCTATCAACTTGGAGAGACAGGCCCTTTAACCTCCTGGTTTGCACAGGTTCCCAATTTGGCAGAGGATGGAAGGGACGAGGGAGAACCCATGAGAGAGTAGCTGTTAGGCATTTGGATGGGCACATGTCACTCTAATTTCCCGGCAGGAAGAAGAATTAACCAAAGTCTCAGCCACCCACCGGGAACCAGTATAGGACATGATCCAAAATTTCGGACTGGCGTTCAGCTCACAAAAAACGAGTTGAGAAATGGAGCTCAGGGGCACAGCAATTCACAAACTGGCAGAGTGATAAAGGACAACTATAGTCCAAAAATCTGTTGAGGGAAGTCAACGAGGCGGACTTGAAAGTGAGGCAAAATAGCAGGAAACAGATTTCAAGAGGTACGTTGGAATCGCCTGTAAAGCACAGGAAGAGCGGCACAACTTGGACAATGGTGCACTTGGCCAAATAGGGCATATGCGTTTTCTCCTGAATATATTCAGGAGAAAACGCATATGCCCTTTTTGGCCAAGCAAGCAAGCAGGCAATGCAAATCTGCACTACAAAGAAGTATCACTTCCCACCGGTCAAAAGGGACATCCACAAAATGTGTAAAAACCAGAAAGGCAAGACAGGCCCTGGAGAACAGGGAGCCTTGTTATGCTGATGGGCGGGATGTAAATTGCCAACTGCCTCACTGGAGGAGTGCATTGTGTTCCCTAAAACAAGTAAACAACAGAGCTACAGAGCCAGGGCCACTTCCTATCTAGGGAATATACCTTGGGAAAACTGAAAATCAATAAGAAAGAGCCACCTCCAAATTTAGGGCTGCACTGACTACAAGAACCTCAACTTGGGTACACCTTAAATATCCCAGGAAATATAAAAATGGTTCAAAACATTGTGGTACTTACGTACGATGGAATATCCCTCAGCGATGAAATCAATGTCATAAGACCAGTAGCAG
Organism: Mesoplodon densirostris; assembly: GCF_025265405.1. Taxonomy (NCBI): domain Eukaryota; kingdom Metazoa; phylum Chordata; class Mammalia; order Artiodactyla; family Ziphiidae; genus Mesoplodon; species Mesoplodon densirostris. The sequence goes on from NW_026778198.1 coordinate 1,024,735, forward strand.
CAAAGTGAGTGGATTCAGGTACGATGATTCTAAGTGAAATAAGTCACACAGAAAAAGAAACTTATCATAAGATATCACTTATGAAGATCCTGTAAACATGGCTACACGTGAACTGAGTTAGGAAAGAGAACAGAGTCTCACATTTAGAAAACACTCTTATGCCTGCATAAAGGGGATGGAGAGGTGGGGTGATGCATAAAACCACAGTTTGATATAAGCACAGGGACCGTTCCAAAAACCAACTTTGGAATAGACAAGACCTACACCTTCCTCAGTGAAAGAGACTCAAAACCCCATATTTCCCACAAAGGAATATATCTGACTAGTAAGAATCTTAAAACCTATGTATTGATATGTCTCCATAAGGGAATCAAGTGTGTCTAGAGTCGCATAAACAGGACAGCGAGAATCAGCTCAAACCCACTCTAAAAAGGAATTTCAAAAGCAAACCCAAAAAACAGGGAAATTCTTTACAATTCCTTCAGTGTGTCTGAGGAAACCTGGAAAGACCCTATGTATAATGAGAGCTGGATGTGGCATAAGGCTGGACACTTGGGACTGAGAGGATTGGTGAGATTGGGTGAGCAAATGCAGACCCTTTCAAGCAATAATGCATGGCCCCCATTCCATGGGTCCCAACTCTCCAGGTTCAAGGGAATATTACTACAGCTATAACATGTACAGGAAACCTAGAGAATGTACACACTGTGAATACGAAAGGTTTCTAAAACTCAACGAATAGTCCCTCTCCTGGTGCTCCAGTTTGACTTTCCAAATGCCTTACTATCAATCTCCCAACTTGGAGAGGCAGGCCCTTTAACTTCCTGGTTTGCACAGGTTCCCAATTTGGCAGAGGATGGAAGGGACGAGGGAGAGCCCATGAGAGAGTAGCTGTTAGGCATTTGGACGGGCACATGTCACTCTAATTTCCCGGCAGGAAGAAGAATTAACCAAAGTCTCAGCCACCCACCGGGAACCAGTATAGGACATGATCCAAAATTTTGGACTTGCGTTCAGCTCACAAAAAACGAGTTGAGAAATGGAGCTCAGGGGCACAGCAATTCACAAACTGGCAGAGTGATAAAGGACAACTATCGTCCAAAAATCTGTTGAGGGAAGTCAACGAGGCGGACTTGAAAGCGAGGCAAAATAGCAGGAAACAGATTTCAAGAGGTACCTTGGAATCGCCTGTAAAGCACAGGAAGAGGGGCACAACTTGGACAATGGTGCACTTGGACAAAAAGGGCGTATGCGTTTTCTCCTGAATATATTCAGGAGAAAACGCATACACCCTTATTGGCCAAGCAAACAAGCGGGCAATGCAAATCTGCACTACAATGAAGTATCATTTCCCACCGGTCAAAAGGGAAATCCACAAAATGTGTAAAAACCAGAAAGGCAAGACAGGCCCTGGAGAACTGGGAGCCTTGTTATGCTGATGGGTGGGATGTAAATTGCCAACTGCCTCACTGGAGGAGTGCATTGTGTTCCCTAAAACAAGTAAACAACAGAGCTACAGAGCCATGGCCACTTCCAGTCTAGGGAATATACATTGGGAAAACTGAAAATCAATAAGAAAGAGCCACCTCCAAATTTAGGGCTGCACTGACTACAAGAACCTCAACTTGGGTACACCTTAAATATCCCAGGAAATATAAAAATGGTTCAAAACATTGTGGTACTTACGTACGATGGAATATCCCTCAGCCATGAAATCAATGTCATAAGACCAGTAGCAGCAAAGTGAGTGGATTCAGGTACGAAGATTCTAAGTGAAATAAGTCACACAGAAAAAGAAACTTATCATAAGATATCACTTATGAAGATCCTGTAAACATGGCTACACGTGAACTGAGTTAGGAAACAGAACAGAGTCTCACATTTAGAAAACACTCTTATGCCTGCATAAAGGGGAAGGAGAGGTGGGGTGATGCATAAAACCAGAGTTTGATATAAGCACAGGGACCGTTTCCAAAACCAACTTTGGAATAGACAAGACCTACACCTTCCTCAGTGAAAGAGAATCAAAACTCCATATTTCCCACAGAGGAATATATCTGACTAGTAAGAATCTTAAAACCTATGTATTGATATGTCTCCATAAGGGAATCAAGTGTGTCTAGAGTGGCATAAACATGACAGCGAGAATCAGCTCAAACCCACTCTAAAAGGGAATTTCAAAAGCAAACCCAAAAAACAGGGAAATTCTTTACAATTCCTTCAGTGTGTCTGAGGAAACCTGGAAAGACTCTATGTATAATGAGAGCTGGATGTGGCATAAGGCTGGACACTTGGGACTGAGAGGATTGGTGAGATTGGGTGAGCAAATGCAGACCCTTTCAAGCAATAATGCATGGCCCCCATTCCATGGGTGCAACTCTCCAGGTTGAAGGGAATATTACTACAGCTATAACATGTACAGGAAACCTAGAGAATGGACACACTGTGAATACGAAAGGTTTCTAAAACTCAACGAATAGTCCCTCTCCTGGTGCTCCAGTTTGACTTTCCAAATGCCTTACTATCAATCTCCCAACTTGGAGAGGCAGGCCCTTTAACTTCCTGGTTTGCACAGGTTCCCAATTTGGCAGAGGATGGAAGGGACGAGGGAGAACCCATGAGAGAGTAGCTGTTAGGCATTTGGACGGGCACATGTCACTCTAATTTCCCGGCAGGAAGAAGAATTAACCAAAGTCTCAGCCACCCACCGGGAACCAGTATAGGACATGATCCAAAATTTTGGACTTGCGTTCAGCTCACAAAAAACGAGTTGAGAAATGGAGCTCAGGGGCACAGCAATTCACAAACTGGCAGAGTGATAAAGGACAACTATCGTCCAAAAATCTGTTGAGGGAAGTTAACGAGGCGGACTTGAAAGCGAGGCAAAATAGCAGGAAACAGATTTCAAGAGGTACCTTGGAATCGCCTGTAAAGCACAGGAAGAGGGGCACAACTTGGACAATGGTGAACTTGGACAAAAAGGGCGTATGCGTTTTCTCCTGAATATATTCAGGAGAAAACGCATACACCCTTATTGGCCAAGCAAACAAGCGGGCAATGCAAATCTGCACTACAAAGAAGTATCATTTCCCACCGGTCAAAAGGGAAATCCACAAAATGTGTAAAAACCAGAAAGGCAAGACAGGCCCTGGAGAACTGGGAGCCTTGTTATTCTGATGGGTGGGATGTAAATTGCCAACTGCCTCACTGGAGGAGTGCATTGTGTTCCCTAAAACAAGTAAACAACAGAGCTACAGAGCCAAGGCCACTTCCAGTCTAGGGAATATACCTTGGGAAAACTGAAAATCAATAAGAAAGAGCCACCTCCAAATTTAGGGCTGCACTGACTACAAGAACCTCAACTTGGGTACACCTTAAATATCCCAGGAAATATAAAAATGGTTCAAAACATTGTGGTACTTACGTACGATGGAATATCCCTCAGCCATGAAATCATTGTCATAAGACCAGTAGCAGCAAAGTGAGTGGATTCAGGTACGAAGATTCTAAGTGAAATAAGTCACACAGAAAAAGAAACTTATCATAAGATATCACTTATGAAGATCCTGTAAACATGGCTACATGTGAACTGAGTTAGGAAAGAGAACAGAGTCTCACATTTAGAAAACACTCTTATTCCTGCATTAAGGGGATGGAGAGGTGGGGTGATGCATAAAACCAGAGTTTGATATAAGCACAGGGACCGTTCCAAAAACCAACTTTGGAATAGACAAGACCTACACCTTCCTCAGTGAAAGAGACTCAAAACCCCATATTTCCCGCAGAGGAATATATCTGACTAGTAAGAATCTTAAAACCTATGTATTGATATGACTCCATAAGGGAATCAAGTGTGTCTAGAGTGGCATAAACATGGCAGCGAGAATCAGCTCAAACCCACTCTAAAAAGGAATTTCAAAAGCAAAACCAAAAAACAGGGAAATCCTTAAAATTCCTTCAGGGTGTCGGAGGAAACCTGGAAAGACCCTATCTACAATGACAGCAGGATGTGGCATAAGGCTGGACACTTGGGACTGAGAGGATTGGTGAGATTGGGTGAGCAAATGCAGACCCTTTCAAGCAATAATGCATGGCCCACATTCCATGGGTCCCAACTCTCCAGGTTGAAGGGAATATTACTACAGCTATAACATGTACAGGAAACCTAGAGAATGGACACAATGTGAATACGAAAGGTTTCTAAAACTCAACGAATAGTCCCTCTCCTGGTGCTCCAGTTTGACTTTCCAACTGCCTTACTATCAATCTCCCAACTTGGAGAGACAGGCCCTTTAACCTCCTGGTTTGCACAGGTTCCCAATTTGGCAGAGGATGGAAGGGACTAGGGAGAACCCATGAGAGAGTAGCTGTTAGGCATTTGGACGGGCACATGTCACTCTAATTTCCCGGCAGGAAGAAGAATTAACCAAAGTCTCAGCCACCCACCGGGAACCAGTATAGGACATGATCAAAAATTTTGGACTTGCATTCAGCTCACAAAAAACGAGTTGAGAAATGGAGCTCAGGGGCACAGCATTTAACAGACTTGCAGAGTGATAAACGACAGCTATCTTCCAAAAATCTGTTGAGGGACGTCAACGACGCAGACTTGAAAGCGAGGCAAAATAGCAGGAATCAGATTTCAAGAGGTACGTTGGAATTGCCTGTAAAGCACAGGAAGAGGGGCACAACTTGGACAATGGTGCACTTGGCCAAAAAGGGCGTAAGCGTTTTCTCCTGAATATATTCAGGAGAAAACGCATACGCCCTTTTTGGGCAAGCAAGCAAGCGGGCAATGCAAATCTGCACTACAAAGAAGTATCATTTCCCACCGGTCAAAAGGGACATCCACAAAATGTGTAAAAACCAGAAAGGCAAGACAGGCCCTGGAGAACTGGGAGCCTTGTTATGCTGATAGGCGGGATGTAAATTGCCAACTGCCTCACTGGAGGAGTGCATTGTGTTCCCTAAAACAAGTAAACAACAGAGCTACAGAGTCAAGTCCACTTCCAGTCAAGGGAATATACCTTGGGAAAACTGAAAATCAATAAGAAAGACCCACCTCCAAATTTAGGGCTGCACTGACTACAAGAACCTCAACTTGGGTACACCTTAAATATCCCAGGAAATATAAAAATGGTTCAAAACATTGTGGTACTTACGTACGATGGAATATCCCTCAGCGATGAAATCAATGTCATAAGACCAGTAGCAGCAAAGTGAGTGGATTCAGGTACGATGATTCTAAGTGAAATAAGTCACACAGAAAAAGAAACTTATCATAAGATATCACTTATGAAGATCCTGTAAACATGGCTACACGTGAACTGAGTTAGGAAAGAGAACAGAGTCTCACATTTAGAAAACACTCTTATGCCTGCATAAAGGGGAAGGAGAGGTGGGGTGATGCATAAAACCAGAGTTTGATATAAGCACAGGGACCGTTTCCAAAACCAACTTTGGAATAGACAAGACCTACACCTTCCTCAGTGAAAGAGACTCAAAACCCCATATTTCCCACAGTGATATATATCTGACTAGTAAGAATCTTAAAACCTATATATTGATATGTCTCCATAAGGGAATCAAGTGTGTCTAGAGTGCATTAACATGGCAGCGAGAATCAGCTCAAACCCACTATAAAAAGCAATTTCCAAAGCAAAACCAAAAAACAGGGAAATTCTTTACAATTCCTTCAGGGTGTCTGAGGAAACCTGGAAAGACCCTATCTACAATGACAGCTGGATGTGGCATAAGGCTGGACACTTGGGACAGAGAGGATTGGTGAGATTGGGTGAGCAAATGCAGACCCTTACAAGCAATAATGCATGGCCCCCATTCCATGGGTCCCAACTCTCAAGGTTCAAGGGAATATTACTACAGCTATAACATGTACAGGAAACCTAGAGAATGTACACACTGTGAATACGAAAGGTTTCTACAACTCAACGAATAGTCCCTCTCCTGGTGCTCCAGTTTGACTTTCCAACTCCCTTACTATCAATCTCCCACCTTGGAGAGACAGGCCCTTTAACCTCCTGGTTTGCACACGTTCCCAATTTGGCAGAGGATGGAAGGGACGAGGGAGAACCCATGAGAGAGTAGCTGTTAGGCATTTGGACGGGCACATGTCACTCTAATTTCCCGGCAGGAAGAAGAATTAACCAAAGTCTCAGCCAACCACCGGGAACCAGTATAGGACATGATCCAAAATTTTGGACTTGCGTTATGCTCACCAAAAACGAGTTGAGAAATGGAGCTCAGGGGCACAGCAATTCACAAACTGGCAGAGTGATAAAGGACAACTATCGTCCAAAAATCTGTTGAGGGGAGTCAACGAGGTGGACTTGAAAGCGAGGCAAAATAGCAGGAAACAGATTTCAAGAGGTACCTTGGAATCGCCTGTAAAGCACAGGAAGAGGGGCACAACTTGGACAATGGTGCACTTGGCCAAAAAGGGCGTAAGCGTTTTCTCCTGAATATATTCAGGAGAAAACGCATACGCCCTTTTTGGCCAAGCAAGCAAGCGGGCAATGCAAATCTGCACTACAAAGAAGTATCACTTCCCACAGGTCAAAAGGAACATCCACAAAATGTGTAAAAAACAGAAAGGCAAGACAGGACCTGGAGAACAGGGAGCCTTGTTATGCTGATGGGCGGGATGTAAATTGCCAACTGCCTCACTGGCTAAGTGCATTGTGTTCCCTAAAACAAGTAAACAACAGAGCTACAGAGCCAAGGCCACATCCAGTCTAGGGAATATACCTTGGGAAAACTGAAAATCAATAAGAAAGAGCCACCTCCAAATTTAGGGCTGCACTGACTACAAGAAACTCAACTTGGGTACACCTTAAATATCCCAGGAAATATAAAAATGGTTCAAAACATTGTGATACTTATGTACGATGGAATATCCCTCAGCCATGAAATCAATGTCATAAGACCAGTAGCAGCAAAGTGAGTGGATTCAGGTACGATGATTCAAGGTGAAATAAGTCACACAGAAAAAGAAACTTATCATAAGATATCACTTATGATGATCCTGTAAACATGGCTACACGTGAACTGAGTTAGGAAAGAGAACAGAGTCTCACATTTAGAAAACACTCTTATGCCTGCATAAAGGGGAAGGAGAGGTGGGGTGATGCATAAAACCAGAGTTTGATATAAGCACAGGGACCGTTTCCAAAACCAACTTTGGAATAGACAAGACCTACACCTTCCTCAGTGAAAGAGACTCAAAACCCCATATTTCCCACAGAGGAATATATCTGACTAGTAAGAATCTTAAAACCTATGTATTGATATGTCTCCATAAGGGAATCAAGTGTGTCTAGAGTGCATTAACATGGCAGGGAGAATCAGCTCAAACCCACTATAAAAAAGCAATTTCCAAAGCAAAACCAAAAAACAGGGAAATTCTTTACAATTCCTTCAGGGTGTCTGAGGAAACCTGGAAAGACCCTATCTACAATGACAGCTGGATGTGGCATAAGGCTGGACACTTGGAACAGAGAGGATTGGTGAGATTGGGTGAGCAAATGCAGACCCTTTCAAGCAATAATGCATGGCCCCCATTCCATGGGTCCCAACTCTCCAGGTTCAAGGGAATATTACTACAGCTATAACATGTACAGGAAACCTAGAGAATGTACACACTGTGAATAAGAAAGGTTTCTAAAACTCAACGAATAGTCCCTCTCCTGGTGCTCCAGTTTGACTTTCCAACTCCCTTACTATCAATCTATCAACTTGGAGAGACAGGCCCTTTAACCTCCTGGTTTGCACAGGTTCCCAATTTGGCAGAGGATGGAAGGGACGAGGGAGACCCCATGAGAGAGTAGCTGTTAGGCATTTGGATGGGCACATGTCACTCTAATTTCCCGGCAGGAAGAAGAATTAACCAAAGTCTCAGCCACCCACCGGGAACCAGTATAGGACATGATCCAAAATTTTGGACTTGCGTTCAGCTCACAAAAAACGAGTTGAGAAATGGAGCTCAGGGGCACAGCAATTCACAAACTGGCAGAGTGATAAAGGACAACTATAGTCCAAAAATCTGTTGAGGGAAGTCAACGAGGCGGAATTGAAAGCGAGGCAAAATAGCAGGAAACAGATTTCAAGAGGTACGTTGGAATCGCCTGTAAAGCACAGGAAGAGCGGCACAACTTGGACAATGGTGCACTTGGCCAAATAGGGCATATGCGTTTTCTCCTGAATATATTCAGGAGAAAACGCATATGCCCTTTTTGGCCAAGCAAGCAAGCAGGCAATGCAAATCTGCACTACAAAGAAGTATCACTTCCCACCGGTCAAAAGGGACATCCACAAAATGTGTAAAAACCAGAAAGGCAAGACAGGCCCTGGAGAACAGGGAGCCTTGTTATGCTGATGGGCGGGATGTAAATTGCCAACTGCCTCACTGGAGGAGTGCATTGTGTTCCCTAAAACAAGTAAACAACAGAGCTACAGAGCCAGGGACACTTCCAATCTAGGGAATATACCTTGGGAAAACTGAAAATCAATAAGAAAGAGCCACCTCCAAATTTAGGGCTGCACTGACTACAAGAACCTCAACTTGGGTACACCTTAAATATCCCAGGAAATATAAAAATGGTTCAAAACATTGTGGTACTTACGTACGATGGAATATCCCTCAGCGATGAAATCAATGTCATAAGACCAGTAGCAGCAAAGTGAGTGGATTCAGGTACGATGATTCTAAGTGAAATAAGTCACACAGAAAAAGAAACTTATCATAAGATATCACTTATGAAGATCCTGTAAACATGGCTACACGTGAACTGAGTTAGGAAAGAGAACAGAGTCTCACATTTAGAAAACACTCTTATGCCTGCATAAAGGGGATGGAGAGGTGGGGTGATGCATAAAACCAGAGTTTGATATAAGCACAGGGACCGTTCCAAAAACCAACTTTGGAATAGACAAGACCTACACCTTCCTCAGTGAAAGAGACTCAAAACCCCATATTTCCCACAAAGGAATATATCTGACTAGTAAGAATCTTAAAACCTATGTATTGATATGACTCCATAAGGGAATCAAGTGTGTCTAGAGTGGCATAAACATGGCAGTGAGAATCAGCTCAAACCCAGTAAAAAGAGGAATTTCAAAAGCAAAACCAAAAAACAGGGAAATTCTTTACAATTCCTTCAGGGTGTCTGAGGTAACCTGGAAAGACCCTATCTACCATGACAGCTGGATGTGGCATAAGGCTGGACACTTGGGACTGAGAGGATTGGTGAGATCGGGTGAGCAAATGCAGACCGTTTCAAGCAACAATGCATGGCCCCCATTCCATGGGTCCCAACTCTCCAGGTTGAAGGGAATATTACTACAGCTATAACATGTACAGGAAACCTAGAGAATGGACACACTGTGAATACGAAAGGTTTCTAAAACTCAACGAATAGTCCCTCTCCTGGTGCTCAAGTTTGACTTTCCAACTGCCTTACTATCAATCTCCCAACTTGGAGAGACAGGCCCTTTAATCTCCTGGTTTGCACAGGTTCCCAATTTGGCAGAGGATGGAAGGGACGAGGGAGAACCCATGAGAGAGTAGCTGTTAGGCATTTGGACGGGCACATGTCACTCTAATTTCCCGGCAGGAAGAAGAATTAACCAAAGTCTCAGCCACCCACCGGGAACCAGTATAGGACATGATCCAAAATTTTGGACTTGCGTTCAGCTCACAAAAAACGAGTTGAGAAATGGAGCTCAGGGGCACAGCAATTCACAAACTGGCAGAGTGATAAAGGACAACTATCGTCCAAAAATCTGTTGAGGGAACTCAACGAGGCGGACTTGAAAGCGAGGCAAAATAGCAGGAAACAGATTTCAAGAGGTACATTGGAATCGCCTGTAAAGCACAGGAAGAGGGGCACAACTTGGACAATGGTGCACTTGGACAAAAAGGGCGTATGTGTTTTCTCCTGAATATATTCAGGAGAAAACGCATACGCCCTTTTTGGCCAAGCAAGCAAGCGGGCAATGCAAATCTGCACTACAAAGAAGTATCACTTCCCACCGGTCAAAAGGGACATCCACAAAATGTGTAAAAACCAGAAAGGCAAGACAGTCCCTGGAGAACCGGGAGCCTTTTTATGCTGATGGGCGGGATGTAAATTGCCAAATGCCTCACTGTAGGAGTGCATTGTGTTCCCTAAAACAAGTAAACAACAGAGCTACAGAGCCAAGGCCACTTCCAGTCTAGGGAATATACCTTGGGAAAACTGAAAATCAATAAGAAAGAGCCACCTCCAAATTTAGGGCTGCACTGACTACAAGAACCTCAACTTGGGTACACCTTAAATATCCCAGGAAATATAAAAATGGTTCAAAACATTGTGGTACTTACGTACGATGGAATATCCCTCAGCCATGAAATCAATGTCATAAGACCAGTAGCAGCAAAGTGAGTGGATTCAGGTATGATGATTCTAAGTGAAATAAGTCACACAGAAAAAGAAACTTATCATAAGATATCACTTATGAAGATCCTGTAAACATGGCTACACGTGAACTGAGTTAGGAAAGAGAACAGAGTCTCACATTTAGAAAACACTCTTATGCCTGCATAAAGGGGAAGGAGAGGTGGGGTGATGCATAAAAACAGAGTTTGATATAAGCACAGGGACCGTTTCCAAAAGCAACTTTGGAATAAACAAGACCTACACCTTCCTCAGTGAAAGAGGCTCAAAACCCCATATTTACCACAGAGGAATATATCTGACTAGTAAGAATCTTAAAACCTATGTATTGATATGACTCCATAAGGGAATCAAGTGTGTTTAGAGTGGCATAAACATGGCCACGAGAATCAGCTCAAACCCACTCTAAAAAGGAATTTCAAAAGCAAAACCAAAAAACAGGGAAATTCTTTACAATTCCTTCAGGGTATCTGAGGAAACCTGGAAAGACCCTATGTATAATGACAGCTGGATGTGGCATAAGGCTGGACACTTGGGACTGAGAGGATTGGTGGGATTGGGAGAGCAAATGCAGACCCTTTCAAGCAATAATGCATTGCCCCCATTCCATGGGTCCCAACTCTCCAGGTTCAAGGGAATATAACTACAGCTATAACATGTACAGGAAACCTAGAGAATGTACACACTGTGAATACGAAAGGTTTCTAAAACTCAACGAATAGTCCCTCTCCTGGTGCTCCAGTTTGACTTTCCAACTGCCTTACTATCAATCTCCCAACTTGGAGAGACAGGCCCTTTAACCTCCTGGTTTGCACAGTTTCCCAATTTGGCAGAGGATGGAAGGGACGAGGGAGAACCCATGAGAGAGTAGCTGTTAGGCATTTGGACGGGCACATGTCACTCTAATTGCCCGGCAGGAAGAAGAATTAACCAAAGTCTCAGCCACCCACCGGGAACCAGTATAGGACATGATCCAAAATTTTGGACTGGCGTTCAGCTCACAAAAAAACGAGTTGAGAAATGGAGCTCAGGGTCACAGCAATTTACAAACTGTCAGAGTGATAAAGCACAACTATCGTCCAAAAATCTCTTGAGGGAAGTCAACGAGGCGGATTTGAAAGTGAGGCAAAATAGCAGGAAACAGATTTCAAGAGGTACCTTGGAATCGCCTGTAAAGCACAGGAAGAGGGGCACAACTTGGACAATGATGCACTTGGCCAAAAAGGGCGTATGCGTTTTCTCCTGAATATATTCAGGAGAAAACGCATACGCCCTTTTTGGCCAAGCAAGCAAGCAGGCAATGCAAATCTGCACTACAAAGAAGTATCACTTCCCACCGGTCAAAAGGGACATCCACAAAATGTGTAAAAACCAGAAAGGCAAGATAGGCCCTGGAGAACAGGGAGCCTTGTTATGCTGATGGGCGGGATGTAAATTGCCAACTGCCTCACTGGAGGAGTGCATTGTGTTTCCTAAAACAAGTAAACAACAGAGCTACTGAGCAAAGGCCACTTCCTGTCTAGGGAATATACCATGGGAAAACTGAAAATCAATAAGAAAGAGCCACCTCCAATTTTAGGGCTGCACTGACTACAAGAACCTCAACTTGGGTACACCTTAAATATCCCAGGAAATATAAAAATGGTTCAAAACATTGTGGTACTTATGTACGATGGAATATTCCTCAGCCTTGAAATCAATGTCATAAGACCAGTAGCAGCAAAGTGAGTGGATTCAGGTACGATGATTCTAAGTGAAATAAGTCACACAGAAAAAGAAACTTATCATAAGATATCACTTATGATGATCCTGTAAACATGGCTACACGTGAACTGAGTTAGGAAAGAGAACAGAGTCTCACATTTAGAAAACACTCTTATGCCTGCATTAAGGGGATGGAGAGGTGGGGTGATGCATAAAACCAGAGTTTGATATAAGCACAGGGACCGTTCCAAAAACCAACTTTGGAATAGACAAGACCTACACCTTCCTCAGTGAAAGAGACTCAAAACCCCATATTTCCCGCAGAGGAATATATCTGACTAGTAAGAATCTTAAAACCTATGTATTGATATGACTCTATAAGGGAATCAAGTGTGTCTAGAGTGGCATAAACATGGCAGCGAGAATCAGCTCAAACCCACTCTAAAAACGAATTTCAAAAGCAAAACCAAAAAACAGGGAAATTCTTTACAATTCCTTCAGGGTGTCTGAGGAAACCTGGAAAGACCCTATCTACAATGACAGCTGGATGTGGCATAAGGCTGGACACTTGGGACTGAGAGGATTGGTGAGATTGGGTGAGCAAATGCAGACCCTTTCAAGCAATAATGCATGGCCCCCATTCCATGGGTCCCAACTCTCCAGGTTGAAGGGAATATTACTACAGCTATAACATGTACAGGAAACCTAGAGAATGTACACACTGTGAATACGAAAGGTTTCTAAAACTCAACGAATAGTCCCTCTCCTGGTGCTCCAGTTTGACTTTCCAACTGCCTTACTATCAATCTCCCAACTTGGAGAGACAGGCCCTTTAACCTCCTGGTTTGCACAGGTTCCCAATTTGGCAGAGGATGGAAGGGACGAGGGAGAACCCATGAGAGAGAAGCTGTTAGGCATTTGGACGGGCACATGTCACTCTAATTTCCCGGAAGGAAGAAGAATTAACCAAAGTCTCAGCCACCCACCGGGAACCAGTATAGGACATGATCCAAAATTTTGGACTTGCGTTCAGCTCACAAAAAACGAGTTGAGAAATGGAGCTCAGGGGCACAGCAATTCACAAACTGGCAGAGTGATAAAGGACAACTATCGTCCAAAAATCTGTTGAGGGAAGTCAACGAGGCGGACTTGAAAGCGAGGCAAAATAGCAGGAAACAGATTTCAAGAGGTACGTTGGAATCGCCTGTAAAGCACAGGAAGAGGGGCACAACTTGGACGATGGTGCACTTGGACAAAAAGTGCGTATGTGTTTTCTCCTGAATATATTCAGGAGAAAACGCATACGCCCTTTTTGGCCAAGCAAGCAAGCGGGCAATGCAAATCTGCACTACAAAGAAGTATCACTTCCCACCGGTCAAAAGGGACATCCACAAAATGTGTAAAAACCAGAAAGGCAAGACAGGCCCTGGAGAACAGGGAGCCTTGTTATGCTGATGGGCGGGATGTAAATTGCCAACTGCCTCACTGGAGGAGTGCATTGTGTTCCCTAAAACAAGTAAACAACAGAGCTACAGAGCCAAGGCCACATCCAGTCTAGGGAATATACCTTGGGAAAACTGAAAATCAATAAGAAAGAGCCACCTCCAAATTTAGGGCTGCACTGACTACAAGAACCTCAACTTGGGTACACCTTAAATATCCCAGGAAATATAAAAATGGTTCAAAACATTGTGGTACTTACGTACGATGGAATTTCCCTCAGCCATGAAATCAATGTCATAAGACCAGTAGCAGCAAAGTGAGTGGATTCAGGTACGATGATTCTAAGTGAAATAAGTCACACAGAAAAAGAAACTTATCATAAGATATCACTTATAAAGATCCTGTAAACATGGCTACACGTGAACTGAGTTAGGAAAGAAAACAGAATCTCACATTTAGAAAACACTCTTATGCCTGCATAAAGGGGAAGGAGAGGTGGGGTGATGCATAAAACCAGAGTTTGATATAAGCACAGGGACCGTTTCCAAAACCAACTTTGGAATAAACAAGACCTACACCTTCCTCAGTGAAAGAGACTCAAAACCCCATATTTCCCACAGAGGAATATATCTGACTAGTAAGAATCTTAAAACCTATGTATTGATATGACTCCATAAGGGAATCAGTTGTGTCTAGAGGGGCATAAACATGGCAGCGAGAATCAGCTCAAACCCACTCTAAAAAGGAATTTCAAAAGCAAAACCAAAAAACAGGGAAATTCTTTACAATTCCTTCAGGGTATCTGAGGAAACCTGGAAAGACCCTATGTATAATGACAGCTGGATGTGGCATAAGGCTGGACACTTGGGACTGAGAGGATTGGTGAGATTGGGTGAGCAAATACAGACCCTTTCAAGCAATAATGCATTGCCCCCTTTCCATGGGTCCCAACTCTCCAGGTTCAAGGGAATATTACTACAGCTATAACATGTACAGGAAACCTAGAGAATGTACACACTGTGAATACGAAAGGTTTCTAAAACTCAACGAATAGTCCCTCTCCTGGTGCTCCAGTTTGACTTTCCAACTGCCTTACTATCAATCTCCCAACTTGGAGAGACAGGCCCTTTAACCTCCTGGTTTGCACAGGTTCCCAATTTGGCAGAGGATGGAAGGGACGAGGGAGAACCCATGAGAGAGTAGCTGTTAGGCATTTGGATGGGCACATGTCACTCTAATTGCCCGGCAGGAAGAAGAATTAACCAAAGTCTCAGCCACCCACCGGGAACCAGTATAGGACATGATCCAAAATTTTGGACTGGCGTTCAGCTCACAAAAAACGAGTTGAGAAATGGAGCTCAGGGGCACAGCAATTTACAAACTGGCAGAGTGATAAAGGACAACTCTCGTCCAAAAATCTGTTGAGGGAAGTCAACGAGGCTGACTTGAAAGTGAGGCAAAATAGCAGGAAACAGATTTCAAGAGGTACCTTGGAATCGCCTGTAAAGCACAGGAAGAGGGGCACAACTTGGACAATGATGCACTTGGCCAAAAAGGGCATATGCGTTTTCTCCTGAATATATTCAGGAGAAAACGCATACGCCCTTTTTGGCCAAGCAAGCAAGCAGGCAATGCAAATCTGCACTACAAAGAAGTATCACTTCCCACCGGTCAAAAGGGACATCCACAAAATGTGTAAAAACCAGAAAGGCAAGATAGGCCCTGGAGAACAGGGAGCCTTGTTATGCTGATGGGCGGGATGTAAATTGCCAACTGCCTCACTGGAGGAGTGCATTGTGTTCCCTAAAACAAGTAAACAACAGAGCTACTGAGCCAAGGCCACTTCCTGTCTAGGGAATATACCATGGGAAAACTGAAAATCAATAAGAAAGAGCCACCTCCAAATTTAGGGCTGCACTGACTACAAGAACCTCAACTTGGGTACACCTTAAATATCCCAGGAAATATAAAAATGGTTCAAAACATTGTGGTACTTACGTACGATGGAATATCCCTCAGCCATGAAATCAATGTCATAAGACCAGTAGCAGCAAAGTGAGTGGATTCAGGTACGATGATTCTAAGTGAAATAAGTCACACAGAAAAAGAAACTTATCATAAGATATCACTTATGAAGATCCTGTAAACATGGCTACACGTGAACTGAGTTAGGAAAGAGAACAGAGTCTCACATTTAGAAAACACTCTTATGCCTGCATAAAGGGGAAGGAGAGGTGGGGTGATGCATAAAACCAGAGTTTGATATAAGCACAGGGACCGTTTCCAAAACCAACTTTGGAATAGACAAGACCTACACCTTCCTCACTGAAAGAGACTCAAAACCCCATATTTCCCACAGAGGAATATATCTGACTAGTAAGAATCTTAAAACCTATGTATTGATATGTCTCCATAAGGGAATCAAGTGTGTCTAGAGTGGCATAAACATGGCAGCGAGAATCAGCTCAAACCCATTCTAAAAAGGAATTTCAAAAGCAAAACCAAAAAACAGGGAAATTCTTTACAATTCCTTCAGGGTGTCTGAGGAAACCTGGAAAGACCCTATCTACAATGACAGCTGGATGTGGCATAAGGCTGGACACTTGGGACTGAGAGGATTGGTGAGATTGGGTGAGCAAATGCAGACCCTTTCAAGCAATAATGCATGGCCCCCATTCCATGGGTCCCAACTCTCCAGGTTCAAGGGAATATTACTACAGCTATAACATGTACAGGAAACCTAGAGAATGGACACACTGTGAATACGAAAGGTTTCTAAAACTCAACGAATAGTCCCTCTCCTGGTGCTCCAGTTTGACTTTCCAACTGCCTTACTAACAATCTCCCAACTTGGAGAGACAGGCCCTTTAACCTCCTGGTTTGCACAGGTTCCCAATTTGGCAGAGGATGGAAGGGACGAGGGAGAACCCATGAGAGAGTAGCTGTTAGGCATTTGGACGGGCACATGTCACTCTAATTTCCCGGCAGGAAGAAGAATTAACCAAAGTCTCAGCCACCCACCGGGAACCAGTATAGGACATGATCCAAAATTTTGGACTTGCGTTCAGCTCACAAAAAACGAGTTGAGAAATGGAGCTCAGGGGCACAGCAATTCACAAACTGGCAGAGTGATAAAGGACAACTATCGTCCAAAAATCTGTTGAGGGAAGTCAACGAGGCGGACTTGAAAGCAAGGCAAAATAGCAGGAAACAGATTTCAAGAGTTACCTTGGAATCGCCTGTAAAGCACAGGAAGAGCGGCACAACTTGGACAATGATGCACTTGGCCAAAAAGGGCGTATGCGTTTTCTCCTGAATATATTCAGGAGAAAACGCATACGCCCTTTTTGGCCAAGCAAGCAAGCGGGCAATGCAAATCTGCACTACAAAGAAGTATCACTTCCCACCGGTCAAAAGGGACATCCACAAAATGTGTAAAAACCAGAAAGGCAAGACAGGCCCTGGAGAACAGGGAGCCTTGTTATGCTGATGGGCGGGATGTATATTGCCAACTGCCTCACTGGAGGAGTGCATTGTGTTCCCTAAAACAAGAAAACAACAGAGCTACAGAGCCAAGGCCACTTCCAGTCTAGGGAACATACCTTGGGAAAACTGAAAATCAATAAGAAAGAGCCACCTCCAAATTTAGGGCTGCACTGACTACAAGAACCTCAACTTGGGTACACCTTAAATATCCCAGGAAATATAAAAATGGTTCAAAACATTGTGGTACTTACGTACGATGGAATATCCCTCAGCCATGAAATCAATGTCATAAGACCAGTAGCAGCAAAGTGAGTGGATTCAGGTACGATGATTCTAAGTGAAATAAGTCACACAGAAAAAGAAACTTATCATAAGATATCACTTATGAAGATCCTGTAAACATGGCTACACGTGAACTGAGTTAGGAAAGAGAACAGAGTCTCACATTTAGAAAACACTCTTATGCCTGCATAAAGGGGAAGGAGAGGTGGGGTGATGCATAAAACCAGAGTTTGATATAAGCACAGGGACCGTTTCCAAAACCAACTTTGGAATAGACAAGACCTACACCTTCCTCACTGAAAGAGACTCAAAACCCCATATTTCCCACAGAGGAATATATCTGACTAGTAAGAATCTTAAAACCTATGTATTCATATGTCTCCATAAGGGAATCAAGTGTGTCTAGAGTGGCATAAACATGGCAGCGAGAATCAGCTCAAACCCATTCTAAAAAGGAATTTCAAAAGCAAAACCAAAAAACAGGGAAATTCTTTACAATTCCTTCAGGGTGTCTGAGGAAACCTGGAAAGACCCTATCTACAATGACAGCTGGATGTGGCATAAGGCTGGACACTTGGGACTGAGAGGATTGGTGAGATTGGGTGAGCAAATGCAGACCCTTTCAAGCAATAATGCATGGCCCCCATTCCATGGGTCCCAACTCTCCAGGTTCAAGGGAATATTACTACAGCTATAACATGTACAGGAAACCTAGAGAATGGACACACTGTGAATACGAAAGGTTTCTAAAACTCAACGAATAGTCCCTCTCCTGGTGCTCCAGTTTGACTTTCCAACTGCCTTACTAACAATCTCCCAACTTGGAGAGACAGGCCCTTTAACCTCCTGGTTTGCACAGGTTCCCAATTTGGCAGAGGATGGAAGGGACGAGGGAGAACCCATGAGAGAGTAGCTGTTAGGCATTTGGACGGGCACATGTCACTCTAATTTCCCGGCAGGAAGAAGAATTAACCAAAGTCTCAGCCACCCACCGGGAACCAGTATAGGACATGATCCAAAATTTTGGACTTGCGTTCAGCTCACAAAAAACGAGTTGAGAAATGGAGCTCAGGGGCACAGCAATTCACAAACTGGCAGAGTGATAAAGGACAACTATAGTCCAAAAATCTGTTGAGGGAAGTCAACGAGGCGGACTTGAAAGCGAGGCAAAATAGCAGGAAACAGATTTCAAGAGGTACCTTGGAATCGCCTGTAAAGCACAGGAAGAGGGGCACAACTTGGACAATGATGCACTTGGCCAAAAAGGGCGTATGCGTTTTCTCCTGAATATATTCAGGAGAAAACGCATACGCCCTTTTTGGCCAAGCAAGCAAGCGGGCAATGCAAATCTGCACTACAAAGAAGTATCACTTCCCACCGGTCAAAAGGGACATCCACAAAATGTGTAAAAACCAGAAAGGCAAGACAGGCCCTGGAGAACAGGGAGCCTTGTTATGCTGATGGGCGGGATGTATATTGACAACTGCCTCACTGGAGGAGTGCATTGTGTTCCCTAAAACAAGAAAACAACAGAGCTACAGAGCCAAGGCCACTTCCAGTCTAGGGAATATACCTTGGGAAAACTGAAAATCAATAAGAAAGAGCCACCTCCAAATTTAGGGCTGCACTGACTACAAGAACCTCAACTTGGGTACACCTTAAATATCCCAGGAAATATAAAAATGGTTCAAAACATTGTGGTACTTACATACGATGGAATATCCCTCAGCCATGAAATCAATGTCATAAGACCAGTAGCAGCAAAGTGAGTGGATTCAGGTACGATGATTCTAAGTGAAATAAGTCACACAGAAAAAGAAACTTATCATAAGATATCACTTATGAAGATCCTGTAAACATGGCTACACGTGAACTGAGTTAGGAAAGAGAACAGAGTCTCACATTTAGAAAACACACTTATGCCTGCATTAAGGGGATGGAGAGGTGGGGTGATGCATAAAATCAGAGTTTGATATAAGCACAGGGATCGTTCCAAAAACCAACTTTGGAATAGACAAGTCATACACCTTCCTCACTGAAAGAGACTCAAAACCCCATATTTCCCACAGAGGAATATATCTGACTAGTAAGAATCTTAAAACCTATGTATTGATATGTCTCCATAAGGGAATCAAGTGTGTCTAGAGTGGCATAAACATGGCAGCGAGAATCAGCTCAAACCCATTCTAAAAAGGAATTTCAAAAGCAAAACCAAAAAACAGGGAAATTCTTTACAATTCCTTCAGGGTGTCTGAGGAAACCTGGAAAGACCCTATCTACAATGACAGCTGGATGTGGCATAAGGCTGGACACTTGGGACTGAGAGGATTGGTGAGATTGGGTGAGCAAATGCAGACCCTTTCAAGCAATAATGCATGGCCCCCATTCCATGGGTCCCAACTCTCCAGGTTCAAGGGAATATTACTACAGCTATAACATGTACAGGAAACCTAGAGAATGGACACACTGTGAATACGAAAGGTTTCTAAAACTCAACGAATAGTCCCTCTCCTGGTGCTCCAGTTTGACTTTCCAACTGCCTTACTATCAATCTCCCAACTTGGAGAGACAGGCCCTTTAACCTCCTGGTTTGCACAGGTTCCCAATTTGGCAGAGGATGGAAGGGACGAGGGAGAACCCATGAGAGAGTAGCTGTTAGGCATTTGGACGGGCACATGTCACTCTAATTTCCCGGCAGGAAGAAGAATTAACCAAAGTCTCAGCCACCCACCGGGAACCAGTATAGGACATGATCCAAAATTTTGGACTTGCGTTCAGCTCCCAAAAAACGAGTTGAGAAATGGAGCTCAGGGGCACAGCAATTCACAAACTGGCAGAGTGATAAAGGACAACTATCGTCCAAAAATCTGTTGAGGGAAGTCAACGAGGTGGACTTGAAAGCGAGGCAAAATAGCAGGAAACAGATTTCAAGAGTTACCTTGGAATCGCCTGTAAAGCACAGGAAGAGGGGCACAACTTGGACAATGATGCACTTGGCCAAAAAGGGCGTATGCGTTTTCTCCTGAATATATTCAGGAGAAAACGCATACGCCCTTTTTGGCCAAGCAAGCAAGCGGGCAATGCAAATCAGCACTACAAAGAAGTATCACTTCCCACCGGTCAAAAGGGACATCCACAAAATGTGTAAAAACCAGAAAGGCAAGACAGGCCCTGGAGAACAGGGAGCCTTGTTATGCTGATGGGCGGGACGTAAATTGCCAACTGCCTCACTTGAGGAGTGCATTGTGTTCCCTAAAACAAGTAAACAACAGAGCTACAGAGCCAAGGCCACTTCCAGTCTAGGGAATATACCTTGGGAAAACTGAAAATCAATAAGAAAGAGCCACCTCCAAATTTAGGGCTGCACTGACTACAAGAACCTCAACTTGGGTACACCTTAAATATCACAGGAAATATAAAAATGGTTCAAAACATTGTGGTACTTACGTACGATGGAATATCCCTCAGCCATGAAATCAATGTCATAAGACCAGTAGCAGCAAAGTGAGTGGATTCAGGTACGATGATTCTAAGTGAAATAAGTCACACAGAAAAAGAAACTTATCATAAGATATCACTTATGAAAATCCTGTAAACATGGCTACACGTGAACTGAGTTAGGAAAGAGAACAGAGTCTCCCATTTAGAAAACACTCTTATGCCTGCATAAAGGGGAAGGAGAGGTGGGGTGATGCATAAAACCAGAGTTTGATATAAGCACAGGGACCGTTTCCAAAACCAACTTTGGAATAGACAAGACCTACACCTTCCTCACTGAAAGAGACTCAAAACCCCATATTTCCCACAGAGGAATATATCTGACTAGTAAGAATCTTAAAACCTATGTATTGATATGTCTCCATAAGGGAATCAAGTGTGTCTAGAGTGGCATAAACATGGCAGCGAGAATCAGCTCAAACCCATTCTAAAAAGGAATTTCAAAAGCAAAACCAAAAAACAGGGAAATTCTTTACAATTCCTTCAGGGTGTCTGAGGAAACCTGGAAAGACCCTATCTACAATGACAGCTGGATGTGGCATAAGGCTGGACACTTGGGACTGAGAGGATTGGTGAGATTGGGTGAGCAAATGCAGACCCTTTCAAGCAATAATGCATGGCCCACATTCCATGGGTCCCAACTCTCCAGGTTCAAGGGAATATTACTACAGCTATAACATGTACAGGAAACCTAGAGAATGGACACACTGTGAATACGAAAGGTTTCTAAAACTCAACGAATAGTCCCTCTCCTGGTGCTCCAGTTTGACTTTCCAACTGCCTTACTATCAATCTCCCAACTTGGAGAGACAGGCCCTTTAACCTCCTGGTTTGCACAGGTTCCCAATTTGGCAGAGGATGGAAGGGACGAGGGAGAACCCATGAGAGAGTAGCTGTTAGGCATTTGGACGGGCACATGTCACTCTAATTTCCCGGCAGGAAGAAGAATTAGCCAAAGTCTCAGCCACCCACCGGGAACCAGTATAGGACATGATCCAAAATTTTGGACTTGCGTTCAGCTCCCAAAAAACGAGTTGAGAAATGGAGCTCAGGGGCACAGCAATTCACAAACTGGCAGAGTGATAAAGGACAACTATCGTCCAAAAATCTGTTGAGGGAAGTCAACGAGGTGGACTTGAAAGCGAGGCAAAATAGCAGGAAACAGATTTCAAGAGTTACCTTGGAATCGCCTGTAAAGCACAGGAAGAGGGGCACAACTTGGACAATGATGCACTTGGCCAAAAAGGGCGTATGCGTTTTCTCCTGAATATATTCAGGAGAAAACGCATACGCCCTTTTTGGCCAAGCAAGCAAGCGGGCAATGCAAATCAGCACTACAAAGAAGTATCACTTCCCACCGGTCAAAAGGGACATCCACAAAATGTGTAAAAACCAGAAAGGCAAGACAGGCCCTGGAGAACAGGGAGCCTTGTTATGCTGATGGGCGGGACGTAAATTGCCAACTGCCTCACTTGAGGAGTGCATTGTGTTCCCTAAAACAAGTAAACAACAGAGCTACAGAGCCAAGGCCACTTCCAGTCTAGGGAATATACCTTGGGAAAACTGAAAATCAATAAGAAAGAGCCACCTCCAAATTTAGGGCTGCACTGACTACAAGAACCTCAACTTGGGTACACCTTAAATATCCCAGGAAATATAAAAATGGTTCAAAACATTGTGGTACTTACGTACGATGGAATATCCCTCAGCGATGAAATCAATGTCATAAGACCAGTAGCAGCAAAGTGAGTGGATTCAGGTACGATGATTCTAAGTGAAATAAGTCACACAGAAAAAGAAACTTATCATAAGATATCACTTATGAAAATCCTGTAAACATGGCTACACGTGAACTGAGTTAGGAAAGAGAACAGAGTCTCCCATTTAGAAAACACTCTTATGCCTGCATAAAGGGGAAGGAGAGGTGGGGTGATGCATAAAACCAGAGTTTGATATAAGCACAGGGACCGTTTCCAAAACCAACTTTGGAATAGACAAGACCTACACCTTCCTCACTGAAAGAGACTCAAAACCCCATATTTCCCACAGAGGAATATATCTGACTAGTAAGAATCTTAAAACCTATGTATTGATATGTCTCCATAAGGGAATCAAGTGTGTCTAGAGTGGCATAAACATGGCAGCGAGAATCAGCTCAAACCCATTCTAAAAAGGAATTTCAAAAGCAAAACCAAAAAACAGGGAAATTCTTTACAATTCCTTCAGGGTGTCTGAGGAAACCTGGAAAGACCCTATCTACAATGACAGCTGGATGTGGCATAAGGCTGGACACTTGGGACTGAGAGGATTGGTGAGATTGGGTGAGCAAATGCAGACCCTTTCAAGCAATAATGCATGGCCCACATTCCATGGGTCCCAACTCTCCAGGTTCAAGGGAATATTACTACAGCTATAACATGTACAGGAAACCTAGAGAATGGACACACTGTGAATACGAAAGGTTTCTAAAACTCAACGAATAGTCCCTCTCCTGGTGCTCCAGTTTGACTTTCCAACTGCCTTACTATCAATCTCCCAACTTGGAGAGACAGGCCCTTTAACCTCCTGGTTTGCACAGGTTCCCAATTTGGCAGAGGATGGAAGGGACGAGGGAGAACCCATGAGAGAGTAGCTGTTAGGCATTTGGACGGGCACATGTCACTCTAATTTCCCGGCAGGAAGAAGAATTAGCCAAAGTCTCAGCCACCCACCGGGAACCAGTATAGGACATGATCCAAAATTTTGGACTTGCGTTCAGCTCCCAAAAAACGAGTTGAGAAATGGAGCTCAGGGGCACAGCAATTCACAAACTGGCAGAGTGATAAAGGACAACTATCGTCCAAAAATCTGTTGAGGGAAGTCAACGAGGCGGACTTGAAAGCGAGGCAAAATAGCAGGAAACAGATTTCAAGAGGTACCTTGGAATCGCCTGTAAAGCACAGGAAGAGGGGCACAACTTGGACAATGATGCACTTGGCCAAAAGGGCGTATGCGTTTTCTCCTGAGTATATTCAGGAGAAAACGCATACGCCCTTTTTGGCCAAGCAAGCAAGCGGGCAATGCAAATCTGCACTACAAAGAAGTATCACTTCCCACCGGTCAAAAGGGACATCCACAAAATGTGTAAAAACCAGAAAGGCAAGACAGGCCCTGGAGAACAGGGAGCCTTGTTATGCTGATGGGCGGGATGTAAATTGCCAACTGCCTCACTGGAGGAGTGCATTGTGTTCCCTAAAACAAGTAAACAACAGAGCTACAGAGCCAAGGCCACTTCCAGTCAAGGGAATATACCTTGGGAAAACTGAAAATCAATAAGAAAGGGCCACCTCCAAATTTAGGGCTGCACTGACTACAAGAACCTCAACTTGGGTACACCTTAAATATCCCAGGAAATATAAAAATGGTTCAAAACATTGTGGTACTTACGTACGATGGAATATCCCTCAGCCATGAAATCAATGTCATAAGACCAGTAGCAGCAAAGTAAGGGGATTCAGGTACGATGATTCTAAGTGAAATAAGTCACACAAAAAAAGGAACTTATCATAAGATATCACTTATGAAGATCCTGTAAACATGGCTACACGTGAACTGAGTTAGGAAAGAGAACAGAGTCTCACATTTAGAAAACACACTTATGCCTGCATTAAGGGGATGGAGAGGTGGGGTGATGCATAAAACCAGAGTTTGATATAAGCACAGGGATCGTTCCAAAAACCAACTTTGGAATAGACAAGACATACACCTTCCTCAGTGAAAGAGACTCAAAACCCCATATTTCCCGCAGAGGAATATATCTGACTAGTAAGAATCTTAAAACCTATGTATTTATATGACTCCATAAGGGAATCAAGTGTGTCTAGAGTGGCATAAACATGGCAGCGAGAATCAGCTCAAACCCACTATAAAAAGGAATTTCAAAAGCAAAACCAAAAAACAGGGAAATCCTTAAAATTCCTTCAGGGTGTCGGAGGAAACCTGGAAAGACCCTATCTACAATGACAGCAGGATGTGGCATAAGGCTGGACACTTGGGACTGAGAGGATTGGTGAGATTGGGTGAGCAAATGCAGACCCTTTCAAGCAATAATGCATGGCCCCCATTCCATGGGTCCCAACTCTCCAGGTTGAAGGGAATATTACTACAGCTATAACATGTACAGGAAACCTAGAGAATGTACACACTGTGAATATGAAAGGTTTCTAAAACTCAACGAATAGTCCCTCTCCTGGTGCTCCAGTTTGACTTTCCAACTGCCTTACTATCAATCTCCCAACTTGGAGAGACAGGCCCTTTAACCTCCTGGTTTGCACAGGTTCCCAATTTGGCAGAGGATGGAAGGGACGAGAGAGAACCCATGAGAGAGTAGCTGTTAGGCATTTGGACGGGCACATGTCACTCTAATTTCCCGGCAGGAAGAAGAATTAACCAAAGTCTCAACCACCCACCGGGAACCAGTATAGGACATGATCCAAAATTTTGGACTTGCGTTCAGCTCACAAAAAATGAGTTGAGAAATGGAGCTCAGGGGCACAGCTATTCACAAACTGGCAGAGTGATAAAGGACAACTATCGTCCAAAAATCTGTTGAGGGAAGTCAACGAGGCGGACTTGAAAGCGAGGCAAAATATCAGGAAACAGATTTCAAGACGTACCTTGGAATCACCTGTAAAGCACAGGAAGAGGGGCACAACTTGGACAATGATGCACTTGGCCAAAAAGGGCGTATGCGATTTCTCCTGAATATATTCAGGAGAAAACGCATACGCCCTTTTTGGCCAAGCAAGCAAGCGGGCAATGCAAATCTGCACTACAAAGAAGTATCACTTCCCACCGGTCAAAAGGGACATCCACAAAATGTGTAAAAACCAGAAAGGCAAGACAGGCCCTGGAGAACAGGGAGCCTTGTTATGCTGATGGGCGGGATGTAAATTGCCAACTGCCTCACTGGAGGAGTGCATTGTGTTCCCTAAAACAAGTAAACAACAGAGCTACAGAGCCAAGGCCACTTCCAGTCTAGGGAATATACCTTGGGAAAACTGAAAATCAATAAGAAAGAGCCACCTCCAAATTTAGGGCTGCACTGACTACAAGAACCTCAACTTGGGTACACCTTAAATATCCCAGGAAATATAAAAATGGTTCAAAACATTGTGGTACTTACGTACGATGGAATATCCCTCAGCCATGAAATCAATGTCATAAGACCAGTAGCAGCAAAGTGAGTGGATTCAGGTACGATGATTCTAAGTGAAATAAGTCACACAGAAAAAGAAACTTATCATAAGATATCACTTATGAAGATCCTGTAAACATGGCTACACGTGAACTGAGTTAGGAAAGAGAACAGAGTCTCACATTTAGAAAACACTCTTATGCCTGCATAAAGGGGAAGGAGAGGTGGGGTGATGCATAAAACCAGAGTTTGATATAAGCACAGGGACCGTTTCCAAAACCAACTTTGGAATAGACAAGACCTACACCTTCCTCACTGAAAGAGACTCAAAACCCCATATTTCCCACAGAGGAATATATCTGACTAGTAAGAATCTTAAAACCTATGT
This sequence comes from Mesoplodon densirostris, assembly GCF_025265405.1. Lineage (NCBI taxonomy): Eukaryota > Metazoa > Chordata > Mammalia > Artiodactyla > Ziphiidae > Mesoplodon > Mesoplodon densirostris. The sequence continues at coordinate 1,051,163 of NW_026778198.1, forward strand.
ATTGATATGTCTCCATAAGGGAATCAAGTGTGTCTAGAGTGGCATAAACATGGCAGCGAGAATCAGCTCAAACCCATTCTAAAAAGGAATTTCAAAAGCAAAACCAAAAAACAGGGAAATTCTTTACAATTCCTTCAGGGTGTCTGAGGAAACCTGGAAAGACCCTATCTACAATGACAGCTGGATGTGGCATAAGGCTGGACACTTGGGACTGAGAGGATTGGTGAGATTGGGTGAGCAAATGCAGACCCTTTCAAGCAATTATGCATGGCCCCCATTCCATGGGTCCCAACTCTCCAGGTTCAAGGGAATATTACTACAGCTATAACATGTACAGGAAACCTAGAGAATGGACACACTGTGAATACGAAAGGTTTCTAAAACTCAACGAATAGTCCCTCTCCTGGTGCTCCAGTTTGACTTTCCAACTGCCTTACTATCAATCTCCCAACTTGGAGAGACAGGCCCTTTAACCTCCTGGTTTGCACACGTTCCCAATTTGGCAGAGGATGGAAGGGACGAGGGAGAACCCATGAGAGAGTAGCTGTTAGGCATTTGGACGGGCACATGTCACTCTAATTTCCCGGCAGGAAGAAGAATTAACCAAAGTCTCAGCCACCCACCGGGAACCAGTATAGGACATGATCCAAAATTTTGGACTTGCGTTCAGCTCACAAAAAACGAGTTGAGAAATGGAGCTCAGGGGCACAGCAATTCACAAACTGGCAGAGTGATAAAGGACAACTATCGTCCAAAAATCTGTTGAGGGAAGTCAACGAGGCGGACTTGAAAGCGAGGCAAAATAGCAGGAAACAGATTTCAAGAGGTACCTTGGAATCGCCTGTAAAGCACAGGAAGAGGGGCACAACTTGGACAATGATGCACTTGGCCAAAAAGGGCGTATGCGTTTTCTCCTGAATATATTCAGGAGAAAACGCATACGCCCTTTTTGGCCAAGCAAGCAAGCGGGCAATGCAAATCTGCACTACAAAGAAGTATCACTTCCCACCGGTCAAAAGCGACATCCACAAAATGTGTAAAAACCAGAAAGGCAAGACAGGCCCTGGAGAACAGGGAGCCTTGTTATGCTGATGGGCGGGATGTATATTGCCAACTGCCTCACTGGAGGAGTGCATTGTGTTCCCTAAAACAAGTAAACAACAGAGCTACAGAGCCAAGGCCACTTCCAGTCTAGGGAATATACCTTGGGAAAACTGAAAATCAATAAGAAAGAGCCACCTCCAAATTTAGGGCTGCACTGACTACAAGAACCTCAACTTGGGTACACCTTAAATATACAAGGAAATATAAAAATGGTTCAAAACATTGTGGTACTTACGTACGATGGAATATCCCTCAGCCATGAAATCAATGTCATAAGACCAGTAGCAGCAAAGTGAGTGGATTCAGGTACGATGATTCTAAGTGAAATAAGTCACACAAAAAAAGAAACTTATCATAAGATATCACTTATGAAGATCCTGTAAACATGGCTACACGTGAACTGAGTTAGGAAAGAGAACAGAGTCTCACATTTAGAAAACACACTTATGCCTGCATTAAGGGGATGGAGAGGTGGGGTGATGCATAAAACCAGAGTTTGATATAAGCACAGGGATCGTTCCAAAAACCAACTTTGGAATAGACAAGACATACACCTTCCTCAGTGAAAGAGACTCAAAACCCCATATTTCCCGCAGAGGAATATATCTGACTAGTAAGAATCTTAAAACCTATGTATTTATATGACTCCATAAGGGAATCAAGTGTGTCTAGAGTGGCATAAACATGGCAGCGAGAATCATCTCAAACCCACTATAAAAAGGAATTTCAAAAGCAAAACCAAAAAACAGGGAAATCCTTAAAATTCCTTCAGGGTGTCGGAGGAAACCTGGAAAGACCCTATCTACAATGACAGCTGGATGTGGCATAAGGCTGGACACTTGGGACTGAGAGGATTGGTGAGATTGGGTGAGCAAATGCAGACCCTTTCAAGCAATAATGCATGGCCCCCATTCCATGGGTCCCAACTCTCCAGGTTCAAAGGAATATTACTACAGCTATAACATGTACAGGAAACCTAGAGAATGGACACACTGTGAATACGAAAGATTTCTAAAACTCAACGAATAGTCCCTCTCCTGGTGCTCCAGTTTGACTTTCCAACTGCCTTACTATCAATCTCCCAACTTGGAGAGACAGGCCCTTTAACCTCCTGGTTTGCACACGTTCCCAATTTGGCAGAGGATGGAAGGGACGAGGGAGAACCCATGAGAGAGTAGCTGTTAGGCATTTGGACGGGCACATGTCACTCTAATTTCCCGGCAGGAAGAAGAATTAACCAAAGTCTCAGCCACCCACCGGGAACCAGTATAGGACATGATCCAAAATTTTGGACTTGCGTTCAGCTCACAAAAAACGAGTTGAGAAATGGAGCTCAGGGGCACAGCAATTCACAAACTGGCAGAGTGATAAAGGACAACTATCGTCCAAAAATCTGTTGAGGGAAGTCAACGAGGCGGACTTGAAAGCGAGGCAAAATAGCAGGAAACAGATTTCAAGAGGTACCTTGGAATCGCCTGTAAAGCACAGGAAGAGGGGCACAACTTGGACAATTATGCACTTGGCCAAAAAGGGCGTATGCGTTTTCTCCTGAATATATTCAGGAGAAAACGCATACGCCCTTTTTGGCCAAGCAAGCAAGCGGGCAATGCAAATCTGCACTACAAAGAAGTATCACTTCCCACCGGTCAAAAGGGACATCCACAAAATGTGTAAAAACCAGAAAGGCAAGACAGGACCTGGAGAACAGGGATCCTTGTTATGCTGATGGGCGGGATGTATATTGCCAACTGCCTCACTGGAGGAGTGCATTGTGTTCCCTAAAACAAGTAAACAACAGAGCTACAGAGCCAAGGCCACTTCCAGTCTAGGGAACATACCTTGGGAAAACTGAAAATCAATAAGAAAGAGCCACCTCCAAATTTAGGGCTGCACTGACTACAAGAACCTCAACTTGGGTACACCTTAAATATCCCAGGAAATATAAAAATGGTTCAAAACATTGTGGTACTTACGTACGATGGAATATCCCTCAGCCATGAAATCAATGTCATAAGACCAGTAGCAGCAAAGTGAGTGGATTCAGGTACGATGATTCTAAGTGAAATAAGTCACACAGAAAAAGAAACTTATCATAAGATATCACTTATGAAGATCCTGTAAACATGGCTACACGTGAACTGAGTTAGGAAAGAGAACAGAGTCTCACATTTAGAAAGCACTCTTATGCCTGCATAAAGGGGATGGAGAGGTGGGGTGATGCATAAAACCAGAGTTTGATATAAGCACAGGGACCGTTTCCAAAACCAACTTTGGAATAGACAAGACCTACACCTTCCTCAGTGAAAGAGACTCAAAACCCCATATTTCCCACAGAGGAATATATCTGACTAGTAAGAATCTTAAAACCTATGTATTGATATGTCTCCATAAGGGAATCAAGTGTGTCTAGAGTGGCATAAACATGGCAGCGAGAATCAGCTCAAACCCATTCTTAAAAGGAATTTCAAAAGCAAAACCAAAAAACAGGGAAATTCTTTACAATTCCTTCAGGGTGTCTGAGGAAACCTGGAAAGACCCTATCTACAATGACAGCTGGATGTGGCATAAGGCTGGACACTTGGGACTGAGAGGATTGGTGAGATTGGGTGAGCAAATGCAGACCCTTTCAAACAATAATGCATGGCCCCCATTCCATGGGTCCCAACTCTCCAGGTTCAAGGGAATATTACTACAGCTATAACATGTACAGGAAACCTAGAGAATGGACACACTGTGAATACGAAAGGTTTCTAAAACTCAACGAATAGTCCCTCTCCTGGTGCTCCAGTTTGACTTTCCAACTGCCTTACTATCAATCTCCCAACTTGGAGAGACAGGCCCTTTAACCTCCTGGTTTGCACAGGTTCCCAATTTGGCAGAGGATGGAAGGGACGAGGGAGAACCCATGAGAGAGTAGCTGTTAGGCATTTGGACGGGCACATGTCACTCTAATTTCCCGGCAGGAAGAAGAATTAACCAAAGTCTCAGCCACCCACCGGGAAACAGTATAGGACATGATCCAAAATTTTGGACTTGCGTTCAGCTCACAAAAAACGAGTTGAGAAATGGAGCTCAGGGGCACAGCAATTCACAAACTGGCAGAGTGATAAAGGACAACTATCGTCCAAAAATCTGTTGAGGGAAGTCAACGAGGCGGACTTGAAAGCGAGGCAAAATAGCAGGTAACAGATTTCAAGAGGTACCTTGGAATCGCCTGTAAAGCACAGGAAGAGGGGCACAACTTGGACAATGATGCACTTGGCCAAAAAGGGCGTATGCGTTTTCTCCTGAATATATTCAGGAGAAAACGCATACGCCCTTTTTGGCCAAGCAAGCAAGCGGGCAATGCAAATCTGCACTACAAAGAAGTATCACTTCCCACCGGTCAAAAGGGACATCCACAAAATGTGTAAAAACCAGAAAGGCAAGACAGGCCCTGGAGAACAGGGAGCCTTGTTATGCTGATGGGCGGGATGTAAATTGCCAACTGCCTCACTGGAGGAGTGCATTGTGTTCCCTAAAACAAGTAAACAACAGAGCTACAGAGCCAAGGCCACTTCCAGTCTAGGGAATATACCTTGGGAAAACTGAAAATCAATAAGAAAGAGCCACCTCCAAATTTAGGGCTGCACTGACTACAAGAACCTCAACTTGGGTACACCTTAAATATCCCAGGAAATATAAAAATGGTTCAAAACATTGTGGTACTTACGTACGATGGAATATCCCTCAGCCATGAAATCAATGTCATAAGACCAGTAGCAGCAAAGTGAGTGGATTCAGGTACGATGATTCTAAGTGAAATAAGTCACACAAAAAAAGAAACTTATCATAAGATATCACTTATGAAGATCCTGTAAACATGGCTACACGTGAACTGAGTTAGGAAAGAGAAGAGAGTCTCATATTTAGAAAACACTCTTATGCCTGCATAAAGGGGAAGGAGAGGTGGGGTGATGCATAAAACCAGAGTTTGATATAAGCACAGGGACCGTTTCCAAAACCAACTTTGGAATAGACAAGACCTACACCTTCCTCACTGAAAGAGACTCAAAACCCCATATTTCACACAGAGGAATATATCTGACTAGTAAGAATCTTAAAACCTATGTATTGATATGTCTCCATAAGGGAATCAAGTGTGTCTAGAGTCGCATAAACATGGCAGCGAGAATCAGCTCAAACCCACTATAAAAAGGAATTTCAAAAGCAAAACCAAAAAACAGGGAAATCCTTAAAATTCCTTCAGGGTGTCGGAGGAAACCTGGAAAGACCCTATCTACAATGACAGCAGGATGTGGCATAAGGCTGGACACTTGGGACTGAGAGGATTGGTGAGATTGGGTGAGCAAATGCAGACCCTTTCAAGCAATAATGCATGGCCCCCATTCCATGGGTCCCAACTCTCCAGGTTCAAGGGAATATTACTACAGCTATAACATGTACAGGAAACCTAGAGAATGGACACACTGTGAATACGAAAGGTTTCTAAAACTCAACGAATAGTCCCTCTCCTGGTGCTCCAGTTTGACTTTCCAACTGCCTTACTATCAATCTCCCAACTTGGAGAGACAGGCCCTTTAACCTCCTGGTTTGCACACGTTCCCAATTTGGCAGAGGATGGAAGGGACGAGGGAGAACCCATGAGAGAGTAGCTGTTAGGCATTTGGATGGGCACATGTCACTCTAATTTCCCGGCAGGAAGAAGAATTAACCAAAGTCTCAGCCACCCACCGGGAACCAGTATAGGACATGATCCAAAATTTTGGACTTGCGTTCAGCTCCCAAAAAACGAGTTGAGAAATGGAGCTCAGGGGCACAGCAATTCACAAACTGGCAGAGTGATAAAGGACAACTATCGTCCAAAAATCTGTTGAGGGAAGTCAACGAGGCGGACTTGAAAGCGAGGCAAAATAGCAGGAAACAGATTACAAGAGGTACCTTGGAATCGCCTGTAAAGCACAGGAAGAGGGGCACAACTTGGACAATGATGCACTTGGCCAAAAAGGGCGTATGCGTTTTCTCCTGAACATATTCAGGAGAAAACGCATACGCCCTTTTTGGCCAAGCAAGCAAGCGGGCAATGCAAATCTGCACTACAAAGAAGTATCACTTCCCACCGGTCAAAAGGGACATCCACAAAATGTGTAAAAACCAGAAAGGCAAGACAGGCCCTGGAGAACAGGGAGCCTTGTTATGCTGATGGGCGGGATGTATATTGCCAACTGCCTCACTGGAGGAGTGCATTGTGTTCCCTAAAACAAGTAAACAACAGAGCTACAGAGCCAAGGCCACTTCCAGTCTAGGGAACATACCTTGGGAAAACTGAAAATCAATAAGAAAGAGACACCTCCAAATTTAGGGCTGCACTGACTACAAGAACCTCAACTTGGGTACACCTTAAATATCCCAGGAAATATAAAAATGGTTCAAAACATTGTGGTACTTACGTACGATGGAATATCCCTCAGCCATGAAATCAATGTCATAAGACCAGTAGCAGCAAAGTGAGTGGATTCAGGTACGATGATTCTAAGTGAAATAAGTCACACAGAAAAAGAAACTTATCATAAGATATCACTTATGAAGATCCTGTAAACATGGCTACACGTGAACTGAGTTAGGAAAGAGAACAGAGTGTCACAATTAGAAAACACTCTTATGCCTGCATAAAGGGGAAGGAGAGGTGGGGTGATGCATAAAACCAGAGTTTGATATAAGCACAGGGACCGTTTCCAAAACCAACTTTGGAATAGACAAGACCTACACCTTCCTCACTGAAAGAGACTCAAAACCCCATATTTCCCACAGAGGAATATATCTGACTAGTAAGAATCTTAAAACCTATGTATTGATATGTCTCCATAAGGGAATCAAGTGTGTCTAGAGTGGCATAAACATGGCAGCGAGAATCAGCTCAAACCCATTCTAAAAAGGAATTTCAAAAGCAAAACCAAAAAACAGGGAAATTCTTTACAATTCCTTCAGGGTGTCTGAGGAAACCTGGAAAGACCCTATCTACAATGACAGCTGGATGTGGCATAAGGCTGGACACTTGGGACTGAGAGGATTGGTGAGATTGGGTGAGCAAATGCAGACCCTTTCAAGCAATAATGCATGGCCCCCATTCCATGGTCCCAACTCTCCAGGTTCAAGGGAATATTACTACAGCTATAACATGTACAGGAAACCTAGAGAATGGACACACTGTGAATACGAAAGGTTTCTAAAACTCAACGAATAGTCCCTCTCCTGGTGCTCCAGTTTGACTTTCCAACTGCCTTACTATCAATCTCCCAACTTGGAGAGACAGGCCCTTTAACCTCCTGGTTTGCACAGGTTCCCAATTTGGCAGAGGATGGAAGGGACGAGGGAGAACCCATGAGAGAGTAGCTGTTAGGCATTTGGACGGGCACATGTCACTCTAATTTCCCGGCAGGAAGAAGAATTAACCAAAGTCTCAGGCACCCACCGCGAACCAGTATAGGACATGATCCAAAATTTTGGACTTGCGTTCAGCTCACAAAAAACGAGTTGAGAAATGGAGCTCAGGGGCACAGCAATTCACAAACTGGCAGAGTGATAAAGGACAACTATCGTCCAAAAATCTGTTGAGGGACGTCTACGAGGCGGACTTGAAAGCGAGGCAAAATAGCAGGAAACAGATTTCAAGAGGTACCTTGGAATCGCCTGTAAAGCACAGGAAGAGGGTCACAACTTGGACAATGATGCACTTGGCCAAAAAGGGCGTATGTGTTTTCTCCTGAATATATTCAGGAGAAAACGCATACGCCCTTTTTGGCCAAGCAAGCAAGCGGGCAATGCAAATCTGCACTACAAAGAAGTATCACTTCCCACCGGTCAAAAGGGACATCCACAAAATGTGTAAAAACCAGAAAGGCAAGACAGGCCCTGGAGAACAGGGATCCTTGTTATGCTGATGGGCGGGATGTATATTGCCAACTGCCTCACTGGAGGAGTGCATTGTGTTCCCTAAAACAAGTAAACAACAGAGCTACAGAGCCAAGGCCACTTCCAGTCTAGGGAACATACCTTGGGAAAACTGAAAATCAATAAGAAAGAGCCACCTCCAAATTTAGGGCTGCACTGACTACAAGAACCTCAACTTGGGTACACCTTAAATATCCCAGGAAATATAAAAATGGTTCAAAACATTGTGGTACTTACGTACGATGGAATATCCCTCAGCCATGAAATCAATGTCATAAGACCAGTAGCAGCAAAGTGAGTGGATTCAGGTACGATGATTCTAAGTGAAATAAGTCACACAGAAAAAGAAACTTATCATAAGATATCACTTATGAAGATCCTGTAAACATGGCTACACGTGAACTGAGTTAGGAAAGAGAACAGAGTCTCACATTTAGAAAACACTCTTATGCCTGCATAAAGGGGAAGGAGAGGTGGGGTGATGCATAAAACCAGAGTTTGATATAAGCACAGGGACCGTTTCCAAAACCAACTTTGGAATAGACAAGACCTACACCTTCCTCACTGAAAGAGACTCAACACCCCATATTTCCCACAGAGGAATATATCTGACTAGAAAGAATCTTAAAACCTATGTATTGATATGTCTCCATAAGGGAATCAAGTGTGTCTAGAGTGGCATAAACATGGCAGCGAGAATCAGCTCAAACCCATTCTAAAAAGGAATTTCAAAAGCAAAACCAAAAAACAGGGAAATTCTTTACAATTCCTTCAGGGTGTCTGAGGAAACCTGGAAAGACCCTATCTACAATGACAGCTGGATGTGGCATAAGCCTGTACACTTGGGACTGAGAGGATTGGTGAGATTAGGTGAGCAAATGCAGACCCTTTCAAGCAATAATGCATGGCCCCCATTCCATGGGACCCAACTCTCCAGGTTGAAGGGAATTTTACTACAGCTATAACATGTACAGGAAACCTAGAGAATGTACACACTGTGAATACGAAAGGTTTCTAAAACTCAATGAATAGTCCCTTTCCTGGTGCTCCAGTTTGACTTTCCAACTGCCTGCCTATCAATCTCCCAACTTGGAGAGACAGGCCCTTTAACCTCCTGGTTTGCACAGGTTCCCAATTTGGCAGAGGATGGAAGGGACGAAGGAGAACCCATGAGAGAGTAGCTGTTAGGCATTTGGACGGGCACATGTCACTCTAATTTCCTGGCAGGAAGAAGATTTAACCAAAGTCTCAGCCACCCACCGGGAACCAGTATAGGACATGATCCAAAATTTTGGACTTGCGTTCAGCTCACAAAAAATGAGTTGAGAAATGGAGCTCAGGGGCACAGCAATTCACAAACCGGCAGAGTGATAAAGGACAACTATCGTCAAAAAATCTGTTGAGGGACGTCAACGAGGCGGACTTGAAAGCGAGGCAAAATAGCAGGAAACAGATTTCAAGAGGTACCTTGGAATCGCCTGTAAAGCACAGGAAGAGGGTCACAACTTGGACAATGATGCACTTGGCCAAAAAGGGCGTATGCGTTTTCTCCTGAATATATTCAGGAGAAAACGCATACGCCCTTTTTGGCCAAACAAGCAAGCGGGCAATGCAAATCTGCGCTACAAAGAAGTATCACTTCCCACCGGTCAAAAGGGACATCCACAAAATGTGTAAAAACCAGAAAGGCAAGACAGGCCCTGGAGAACAGGGAGCCTTGTTATGCTGATGGGCGGGATGTAAATTGCCAACTGCCTCACTGGAGGAGTGCATTGTGTTCCCTAAAACAAGTAAACAACAGAGCTACAGAGCCAAGGCCACTTCCAGTCTAGGGAATATACCTTGGGAAAACTGAAAATTAATAAGAAAGAGCCACCTCCAAATTTAGGGCTGCACTGACTACAAGAACCTCAACTTGGGTACACCTTAATTATCCCAGGAAATATAAAAATGGTTCAAAACATTGTGGTACTTACGTACGATGGAATATCCCTCAGCGATGAAATCAATGTCATAAGACCAGTAGCAGCAAAGTGAGTGGATTCAGGTACGATGATTCTAAGTGAAATAAGTCACACAGAAAAAGAAACTTATCATAAGATATCACTTATGAAGATCCTGTAAACATGGCTACACGTGAACTGAGTTAGGAAAGAGAACAGAGTCTCACATTTAGAAAACACTCTTATGCCTGCATAAAGGGGATGGAGAGGTGGGGTGATCCATAAAACCAGAGTTTGATATAAGCACAGGGACCGTTCCAAAAACCAACTTTGGAATAGACAAGACCTACACCTTCCTCAGTGAAAGAGACTCAAAACCCCATATTTCCCACAGAGGAATATATGTGACTAGTAAGAATCTTAAAACCTATGTATTGATATGTCTCCATAAGGGAATCAAGTGTGTCTAGAGTGCATTAACATGGCAGCGAGAATCAGCTCAAACCCACTATAAAAAGGAATTTCAAAAGCAAAACCAAAAAACAGGGAAATTCTTTACAATTCCTTCAGGGTGTCTGAGGAAACCTGGAAAGACCCTATCTACAATGACAGCTGGATGTGGCATAAGGCTGGACACTTGGGACAGAAAGGATTGGTGAGATTGGGTGAGCAAATGCAGACCCTTTCAAGCAATAATGCATGGCCCCCATTCCATGGGTCCCAACTCTCCAGGTTCAAGGGAATATTACTACAGCTATAACATGTACAGGAAACCTAGAGAATGTACACACTGTGAATACGAAAGGTTTCTACAACTCAACGAATAGTCCCTCTCCTGGTGCTCCAGTTTGACTTTCCAACTCCCTTACTATCAATCTCCCAACTTGGAGAGACAGGCCGTTTAACCTCCTGGTTTGCACAGGTTCCCAATTTGGCAGAGGATGGAAGGGACGAGGGAGAACCCATGAGAGAGTAGCTGTTAGGCATTTGGATGGGCACATGTCACTCTAATTTCCCGGCAGGAAGAAGAATTAACCAAAGTCTCAGCCACCCACCGGGAACCAGTATAGGACATGATCCAAAATTTTGGACTTGCGTTATGCTCACAAAAAACGAGTTGAGAAATGGAGCTCAGGGGCACAGCAATTCACACACTGGCAGAGTGATAAAGGACAACTATCGTCCAAAAATCTGTTGAGGGAAGTCATCGAGGCGGACTTGAAAGCGAGGCAAAATAGCAGGAAACAGATTTCAAGAGGTACCTTGGAATCGCCTGTAAAGCACAGGAAGAGGGGCACAACTTGGACAATGGTGCACTTGGCCAAAAAGGGCATATGCGTTTTCTCCTGAATATATTCAGGAGAAAACGCATACGCCCTTTTTGGCCAAGCAAGCAAGCGGGCAATGCAAATCTGCACTACAAAGAAGTATCACTTCCCACCGGTCAAAAGGGACATCCACAAAATGTGTAAAAACCTGAAAGGCAAGACAGGCCCTGGAGAACAGGGAGCCTTGTTATGCTGATGGGCGGGATGTAAATTGCCAACTGCCTCACTGGGGAGTGCATTGTGTTCCCTAAAACAAGTAAACAACAGAGCTACAGAGTCAAGGCCACTTCCAGTCTAGGGAATATACCTTGGGAAAACTGAAAATCAATAAGAAAGAGCCAACTCCAAATTTAGGGCTGCACTGACTACGAGAATCTCAACTTGGGTACACCTTAAATATCCCAGGAAATATAAAAATGGTTCAAAACATTGTGGTACTTACGTACGATGGAATATCCCTCAGCGATGAAATCAATGTCATAAGACCAGTAGCAGCAAAGTGAGTGGATTCAGGTACGATGATTCTAAGTGAAATAAGTCACACAGAAAAAGAAACTTATCATAAGATATCACTTATGAAGATCCTGTAAACATGGCTACACGTGAACTGAGTTAGGAAAGAGAACAGAGTCTCACATTTAGAAAACACTCTTATGCCTGCATAAAGGGGAAGGAGAGGTGGGGTGATGCATAAAACCAGAGTTTGACATAAGCACAGGGACCGTTCCAAAAACCAACTTTGGAATAGACATGACCTACACCTTCCTCAGTGAAAGAGACTCAAAACCCCATATTTCCCGCAGAGGAATATATCTGACTAGTAAGAATCTTAAAACCTATGTATTGATATGACTCCATAAGGGAATCAAGTGTGTCTAGAGTGGCATAAACATGGCAGCGAGAATCAGCTCAAACCCACTATAAAAAGGAATTTCAAAAGCAAAACCAAAAAAACAGGGAAATTCTTTTCAATTCCTTCAGGGTGTCTGAGAAAACCTGGAAAGACCCTATCTACAATGACAGCTGGATGTGGCATAAGGCTGGACCCATGGGACTGAGAGGATTGGTGAGATTGGGTGAGCAAATGCAGACCCTTTCAAGCAATAATGCATGGCCCCCATTCCATGGGTCCCAACTCTCCAGGTTGAAGGGAATATTACTACAGCTATAACATGTACAGGAAACCTAGAGAATGTACACACTGTGAATACCAAAGGTTTCTAAAACTCAACGAATAGTCCCTCTCCTGGTGCTCCAGTTTGACTTTCCAACTGCCTTACTATCAATCTCCCAACTTGGAGAGACAGGCCCTTTAACCTCCTGGTTTGCACAGGTTCCCAATTTGGCAGAGGATGGAAGGGACGAGGGAGAACCCATGAGAGAGTAGCTGTTAGGCATTTGGACGGGCACATGTCACTCTAATTTCCCGGCAGGAAGAAGAATTAACCAAAGTCTCAGCCACCCACCGGGAACCAGTATAGGACATGATCCAAAATTTTGGACTTGCGTTCAGCTCACAAAAAACGAGTTGAGAAATGAAGCTCAGGTGCACAGCAATTCACAAACTGGCAGAGTGATAAAGGACAACTATCGTCCAAAAATCTGTTGAGGGAAGTCAACGAGGCGGACTTGAAAGCGAGGCAAAATAGCAGGAAACAGATTTCAAGAGGTAAGTTGGAATCGCCTGTAAAGCACAGGAAGAGGGGCACAACTTGGACAATGATGCACTTGGCCAAAAAGGGCGTATGCGTTTTCTCCTGAATATATTCAGGAGAAAACGCATACGCCCTTTTTGGCCAAGCAAGCAAGCGGGCAATGCAAATCTGCGCTACAAAGAAGTATCACTTCCCACCGGTCAAAAGGGACATCCACAAAATGTGTAAAAACCAGAAAGGCAAGACAGGCCCTGGAGAACATGGAGCCTTGTTATGCTGATGGGCGGTATGTAAATTGCCAACTGCCTCACTGGAGGAGTGCATTGTGTTCCCTAAAACAAGTAAACAACAGAGCTACAGAGCCAAGGCCACTTCCAGTCTAGGGAATATACCTTGGGAAAACTGAAAATCAATAAGAAAGAGCCACCTCCAAATTTAGGGCTGCACTGACTACAAGAACCTCAACTTGGGTACACCTTAAATATCCCAGGAAATATAAAAATGGTTCAAAACATTGTGGTACTTACGTACGATGGAATATCCCTCAGCGATGAAATCAATGTCATAAGACCAGTAGCAGCAAAGTGAGTGGATTCAGGTACGATGATTCTAAGTGAAATAAGTCACACAGAAAAAGAAACTTATCATAAGATATCACTTATGAAGATCCTGTAAACATGGCTACACGTGAACTGAGTTAGGAAAGAGAACAGAGTCTCACATTTAGAAAACACTCTTATGCCTGCATAAAGGGGATGGAGAGGTGGGGTGATGCATAAAACCAGAGTTTGATATAAGCACAGGGACCGTTCCAAAAACCAACTTTGGAATAGACAAGACCTACACCTTCCTCAGTGAAAGAGACTCAAAACCCCATATTTCCCACAGAGGAATATATGTGACTAGTAAGAATCTTAAAACATATGTATTGATATGTCTCCATAAGGGAATCAAGTGTGTCTAGAGTGCATTAACATGGCAGCGAGAATCAGCTCAAACCCACTATAAAAAGGAATTTCAAAAGCAAAACCAAAAAACAGGGAAATTCTTTACAATTCCTTCAGGGTGTCTGAGGAAACCTGGAAAGACCCTATCTACAATGACAGCTGGATGTGGCATAAGGCTGGACACTTGGGACAGAGAGGATTGGTGAGATTGGGTGAGCAAATGCAGACCCTTTCAAGCAATAATGCATGGCCCCCATTCCATGGGTCCCAACTCTCCAGGTTCAAGGGAATATTACTACAGCTATAACATGTACAGGAAACCTAGAGAATGTACACACTGTGAATACGAAAGGTTTCTACAACTCAACGAATAGTCCCTCTCCTGGTGCTCCAGTTTGACTTTCCAACTCCCTTACTATCAATCTCCCAACTTGGAGAGACAGGCCCTTTAACCTCCTGGTTTGCACAGGTTCCCAATTTGGCAGAGGATGGAAGGGACGAGGGAGAACCCATGAGAGAGTAGCTGTTAGGAATTTGGATGGGCACATGTCACTCTAATTTCCCGGCAGGAAGAAGAATGAACCAAAGTCTCAGCCACCCACCGGGAACCAGTATAGGACATGATCCAAAATTTTGGACTTGCGTTCAGCTCACAAAAAACGAGTTGAGAAATGGAGCTCAGGGGCACAGCAATTCACAAACTGGCAGAGTGATAAAGGACAACTATCGTCCAAAAATCTGTTGAGGGAAGTCATCGAGGCGGACTTGAAAGCGAGGCAAAATAGCAGGAAACAGATTTCAAGAGGTACCTTGGAATCGCCTGTAAAGCACAGGAAGAGGGGCACAACTTGGACAATGGTGCACTTGGCCAAAAAGGGCATATGCGTTTTCTCCTGAATATATTCAGGAGAAAACGCATACGCCCTTTTTGGCCAAGCAAGCAAGCGGACAATGCAAATCTGCACTACAAAGAAGTATCACTTCCCACCGGTCAAAAGGGACATCCACAAAATGTGTAAAAACCTGAAAGGCAAGACAGGCCCTGGAGAACAGGGAGCCTTGTTATGCTGATGGGCGGGATGTAAATTGCCAACTGCCTCACTGGAGGAGTGCATTGTGTTCCCTAAAACAAGTAAACAACAGAGCTACAGAGCCAAGGCCACTTCCAGTCTAGGGAATATACCTTGGGAAAACTGAAAATCAATAAGAAAGAGCCAACTCCAAATTTAGGGCTGCACTGACTACGAGAATCTCAACTTGGGTACACCTTAAATATCCCAGGAAATATAAAAATGGTTCAAAACATTGTGGTACTTACGTACGATGGAATATCCCTCAGCGATGAAATCAATGTCATAAGACCAGTAGCAGCAAAGTGAGTGGATTCAGGTACGATGATTCTAAGTGAAATAAGTCACACAGAAAAAGAAACTTATCATAAGATATCACTTATGAAGATCCTGTAAACATGGCTACACGTGAACTGAGTTAGGAAAGAGAACAGAGTCTCACATTTAGAAAACACTCTTATGCCTGCATAAAGGGGAAGGAGAGGTGGGGTGATGCATAAAACCAGAGTTTGACATAAGCACAGGGACCGTTCCAAAAACCAACTTTGGAATAGACAAGACCTACACCTTCCTCAGTGAAAGAGACTCAAAACCCCATATTTCCCGCAGAGGAATATATCTGACTAGTAAGAATCTTAAAACCTATGTATTGATATGACTCCATAAGGGAATCAAGTGTGTCTAGAGTGGCATAAACATGGCAGCGAGAATCAGCTCAAACCCACTATAAAAAGGAATTTCAAAAGCAAAACCAAAAAAACAGGGAAATTCTTTTCAATTCCTTCAGGGTGTCTGAGAAAACCTGGAAAGACCCTATCTACAATGACAGCTGGATGTGGCATTAGGCTGGACCCATGGGACTGAGAGGATTGGTGAGATTGGGTGAGCAAATGCAGACCCTTTCAAGCAATAATGCATGGCCCCCATTCCATGGGTCCCAACTCTCCAGGTTGAAGGGAATATTACTACAGCTATAACATGTACAGGAAACCTAGAGAATGTACACACTGTGAATACCAAAGGTTTCTAAAACTCAACGAATAGTCCCTCTCCTGGTGCTCCAGTTTGACTTTCCAACTGCCTTACTATCAATCTCCCAACTTGGAGAGACACGCCCTTTAACCTCCTGGTTTGCACAGGTTCCCAATTTGGCAGAGGATGGAAGGGACGAGGGAGAACCCATGAGAGAGTAGCTGTTAGGCATTTGGACGGGCACATGTCACTCTAATTTCCCGGCAGGAAGAAGAATTAACCAAAGTCTCAGCCACCCACCGGGAACCAGTATAGGACATGATCCAAAATTTTGGACTTGCGTTCAGCTCACAAAAAACGAGTTGAGAAATGAAGCTCAGGTGCACAGCAATTCACAAACTGGCAGAGTGATAAAGGACAACTATCGTCCAAAAATCTGTTGAGGGAAGTCAACGAGGCGGACTTGAAAGCGAGGCAAAATAGCAGGAAACAGATTTCAAGAGGTACCTTGGAATCGCCTGTAAAGCACAGGAAGAGGGGCACAACTTGGACAATGATGCACTTGGCCAAAAAGGGCGTATGCGTTTTCTCCTGAATATATTCAGGAGAAAACGCATACGCCCTTTTTGGCCAAGCAAGCAAGCAGGCAATGCAAATCTGCACTACAAAGAAATATCACTTCCCACCGGTCAAAAGGGACATCCACAAAATGTGTAAAAACCAGAAAGGCAAGACAGGCCCTGGAGAACAGGGAGCCTTGTTATGCTGATGGGCGGGATGTAAATTGCCAACTGCTTCAATGGAGGAGTGCATTGTGTTCCCTAAAACAAGTAAACAACAGAGCTACAGAGCCAAGGCCACTTCCAGTCTAGGGAATATACTTTGGGAAAACTGAAAATCAATAAGAAAGAGCTACCTCCAAATTTAGGGCTGCACTGACTACAAGAAACTCAACTTGGGTACACCTTAAATATCCCAGGAAATATAAAAATGGTTCAAAACATTGTGGTACTTACGTACGAAGGAATATCCCTGAGCCATGAAATCAATGTCATAAGACCAGTAGCAGCAAAGTGAGTGGATTCAGGTACGATGATTCTAAGTGAAATAAGTCACACAGAAAAAGAAACTTATCATAAGATATCACTTATGATGATCCTGTAAACATGGCTACACGTGAACTGAGTTAGGAAAGAGAACAGAGTCTCACATTTAGAAAACACTCTTATGCCTGCCTAAAGGGGATGGAGAGGTGGGGTGATGCATAAAACCAGAGTTTGATATAAGCACAGGGACCGTTCCAAAAACCAACTTTGGAATAGACAAGACCTACACCTTCCTCAGTGAAAGAGACTCAAAACCCCATATTTCCCACAGAGGAATATATGTGACTAGTAAGAATCTTAAAACCTATGTATTGATATGTCTCCATAAGGGAATCAAGTGTGTCTAGAGTGCATTAACATGGCAGCGAGAATCAGCTCAAAC
The DNA here is from genome assembly GCF_025265405.1 of Mesoplodon densirostris. NCBI lineage: Eukaryota > Metazoa > Chordata > Mammalia > Artiodactyla > Ziphiidae > Mesoplodon > Mesoplodon densirostris. The sequence goes on from NW_026778198.1 coordinate 1,068,621, forward strand.
CCACTATAAAAAGGAATTTCAAAAGCAAAACCAAAAAACAGGGAAATTCTTTAAAATTCCTTCAGGGTGTCTGAGGAAACCTGGAAAGACCCTATCTACAATGACAGCTGGATGTGGCATAAGGCTGGACACTTGGGACAGAGAGGATTGGTGAGATTGGGTGAGCAAATGCAGACCCTTTCAAGCAATAATGCATGGCCCCCATTCCATGGGTCCCAACTCTCCAGGTTGAAGGGAATATTACTACAGCTATAACATGTACAGGAAACCTAGAGAATGTAAACATTGTGAATACGAAAGGTTTCTACAACTCAACGAATAGTCCCTCTCCTGGTGCTCCAGTTTAACTTTCCAACTCCCTTACTATCAATCTCCCAACTTGGAGAGACAGGCCCTTTAACCTCCTGGTTTGCACAGGTTCCCAATTTGGCAGAGGATGGAAGGGACGAGGGAGAACCCATGAGAGAGTAGCTGTTAGGCATTTGGATGGGCACATGTCACTCTAATTTCCCGGCAGGAAGAAGAATTAACCAAAGTCTCAGCCACCCACCGGGAACCAGTATAGGACATGATCCAAAATTTTGGACTTGCGTTCAGCTCACAAAAAACGAGTTGAGAAATGTAGCTCAGGGGCACAGCAATTCACAAACTGGCAGAGTGATAAAGGACAACTATCGTCCAAAAATCTGTTGAGGGAAGTCATCGAGGCGGACTTGAAAGCGAGGCAAAATAGCAGGAAACAGATTTCAAGAGGTACCTTGGAATCGCCTGTAAAGCACAGGAAGAGGGGCACAACTTGGACAATGGTGCACTTGGCCAAAAAGGGCATATGCATTTTCTCCTGAATATATTCAGGAGAAAACGCATACGCCCTTATTGGCCAAGCAAGCAATCGGGCAATGCAAATCTGCACTACAAAGAAGTATCACTTCCCACCGGTCAAAAGGGACATCCACAAAATGTGTAAAAACCTGAAAGGCAAGACAGGCCCTGGAGAACAGGGAGCCTTTTTATGCTGATGGGCGGGATGTAAATTGCCAACTGCCTCACTGGAGGAGTGCATTGTGTTCCCTAAAACAAGTAAACAACAGAGCTACAGAGCCAAGGCCACTTCCAGTCTAGGGAATATACCTTGGGAAAACTGAAAATCAATAAGAAAGAGCCACCTCCAAATTTAGGGCTGCACTGACTATAAGAACCTCAACTTGGGTACACCTTAAATATCCCAGGAAATATAAAAATGGTTCAAAACACTGTGGTACTTACGTACGATGGAATATCCCTCAGCCATGAAATCAATGTCATAAGACCAGTAGCAGCAAAGTGAGTGGATTCAGGTACGATGATTCTACGTGAAATAAGTCACACAGAAAAAGAAACTTATCATAAGATATCACTTATGAAGATCCTGTAAACATGGCTACACGTGAACTGAGTTAGGAAAGAGAACAGAGTCTCACATTTAGAAAACACTCTTATGCCTGCATAAAGGGGAAGGAGAGGTGGGGTTATGCAAAAAACCAGAGTTTGATATAATTACAGGGACCGTTTCAAAAACCAACTTTGGAATAGACAAGACCTACACCTTCCTCAGTGAAAGAGACTCAAAACCCCATATTTCCCACAGAGGAATATATCTGACTAGTAAGAATCTTAAAACCTATGTATTGATATGTCTCCATAAGGGAATCAAGTGTGTCTAGAGTGGCATAAACATGGCAGCGAGAATCAGCTCAAACCCAGTATAAAAAGGAATTTCAAAAGCAAAACCAAAAAACAGGGAAATCCTTTACAATTCCTTCAGGGTGTCTGAGGAAACCTGGAAAGACCCTATCTACAATGACAGCTGGATGTGGCATAAGGCTGGACACTTGGGACTGAGAGGATTGGTGAGATTGGGTGAGCAAATCCATACCCTTTCAAGCAATAATGCATGGCCCCCATTCCATTGGTCCCAACTCTCCAGGTTCAAGGGAATACTACTACAGCTATAACATGTACAGGAAACCTAGAGAATGTACACACTGTGAATACGAATGTTTTTAATACTCAACGAATAGTCCCTTTCCTGGTGCTCCAGTTTAACCTTCCAACTGCCTTACTATCAATCACTCAACTTGGAGAGACAGGCCCTTTAACCTCCTGGTTTGCACAGGTTCCCAAATTGGCAGAGGATGGAAGGGACTAGGGAGAACCCATGAGAGAGTAGCTGTTAGGCATTTGGATGGGCACATGTTACTCTAATTTCCCGGCAGGAAGAAGAATTAACCAAAGTCTCAGCCACTCAACGGGAACCAGTATAGGACATGATCCAAAATTTTGGACTTGCATTCAGCTCACAAAAAACGAGTTGAGAAATGGAGCTCAGGGGCACAGCAATTCACAAACTGGCAGAGTGATAAAGGACAACTATCGTCCAAAAATCTGTTGAGGGAAGTCATCGAGGCGGACTTGAAAGCGAGGCAAAATAGCAGGAAACAGATTTCAAGAGGTACCTTGGAATCGCCTGTAAAGCACAGGAAGAGGGGCACAACTTGGACAATGGTGCACTTGGCCAAAAAGGGCATATGCGTTTTCTCCTGAATATATTCAGGAGAAAACGCATACGCCCTTTTTGGCCAAGCAAGCAAGCGGGCAATGCAAATCTGCACTACAAGAAGTATCACTTCCCACCGGTCAAAAGGGACATCCACAAAATGTGTAAAAACCTGAAAGGCAAGACAGGCCCTGGAGAACAGGGAGCCTTGTTATGCTGATGGGCGGGATGTAAATTGCCAACTGCCTCATTGGAGGAGTGCATTGTGTTCCCTAAAACAAGTAAACAACAGAGCTACAGAGCCAAGGCCACTTCCAGTCTAGGGAATATACTTTGGGAAAACTGAAAATCAATAAGAAAGAGCTACCTCCAAATTTAGGGCTGCACTGACTACAAGAAACTCAACTTGGGTACACCTTAAATATCCCAGGAAATATAAAAATGGTTCAAAACATTGTGGTACTTACGTACGAAGGAATATCCCTGAGCCATGAAATCAATGTCATAAGACCAGTAGCAGCAAAGTGAGTGGATTCAGGTACGATGATTCTAAGTGAAATAAGTCACACAGAAAAAGAAACTTATCATAAGATATCACTTATGATGATCCTGTAAACATGGCTACACGTGAACTGAGTTAGGAAAGAGAACAGAGTCTCACATTTAGAAAACACTCTTATGCCTGCCTAAAGGGGATGGAGAGGTGGGGTGATGCATAAAACCAGAGTTTGATATAAGCACAGGGACCGTTCCAAAAACCAACTTTGGAATAGACAAGACCTACACCTTCCTCAGTGAAAGAGACTCAAAACCCCATATTTCCCACAGAGGAATATATGTGACTAGTAAGAATCTTAAAACCTATGTATTGATATGTCTCCATAAGGGAATCAAGTGTGTCTAGAGTGCATTAACATGGCAGCGAGAATCAGCTCAAACCCACTATAAAAAGGAATTTCAAAAGCAAAACCAAAAAACAGGGAAATTCTTTACAATTCCTTCAGGGTGTCTGAGGAAACCTGGAAAGACCCTATCTACAATGACAGCTGGATGTGGCATAAGGCTGGACACTTGGGACAGAGAGGATTGGTGAGATTGGGTGAGCAAATGCAGACCCTTTCAAGCAATAATGCATGGCCCCCATTCCATGGGTCCCAACTCTCCAGGTTGAAGGGAATATTACTACAGCTATAACATGTACAGGAAACCTAGAGAATGTAAACATTGTGAATACGAAAGGTTTCTACAACTCAACGAATAGTCCCTCTCCTGGTGCTCCAGTTTAACTTTCCAACTCCCTTACTATCAATCTCCCAACTTGGAGAGACAGGCCCTTTAACCTCCTGGTTTGCACAGGTTCCCAATTTGGCAGAGGATGGAAGGGACGAGGGAGAACCCATGAGAGAGTAGCTGTTAGGCATTTGGATGGGCACATGTCACTCTAATTTCCCGGCAGGAAGAAGAATGAACCAAAGTCTCAGCCACCCACCGGGAACCAGTATAGGACATGATCCAAAATTTTGGACTTGCGTTCAGCTCACAAAAAACGAGTTGAGAAATGTAGCTCAGGGGCACAGCAATTCACAAACTGGCAGAGTGATAAAGGACAACAATCGTCCAAAAATCTGTTGAGGGAAGTCATCGAGGCGGACTTGAAAGCGAGGCAAAATAGCAGGAAACAGATTTCAAGAGGTACCTTGGAATCGCCTGTAAAGCACAGGAAGAGGGGCACAACTTGGACAATGGTGCACTTGGCCAAAAAGGGCGTATGCATTTTCTCCTGAATATATTCAGGAGAAAACGCATACGCCCTTATTGGCCAAGCAAGCAAGCGGGCAATGCAAATCTGCACTACAAAGAAGTATCACTTCCCACCGGTCAAAAGGGACATCCACAAAATGTGTAAAAACCTGAAAGGCAAGACAGGCCCTGGAGAACAGGGAGCCTTGTTATGCTGATGGGCGGGATGTAAATTGCCAACTGCCTCACTGGAGGAGTGCATTGTGTTCCCTAAAACAAGTAAACAACAGAGCTACAGAGCCAAGGCCACTTCCAGTCTAGGGAATATACCTTGGGAAAACTGAAAATCAATAAGAAAGAGCCACCTCCAAATTTAGGGCTGCACTGACTATAAGAACCTCAACTTGGGTACACCTTAAATATCCCAGGAAATATAAAAATGGTTCAAAACACTGTGGTACTTACGTACGATGGAATATCCCTCAGCCATGAAATCAATGTCATAAGACCAGTAGCAGCAAAGTGAGTGGATTCAGGTACGATGATTCTACGTGAAATAAGTCACACAGAAAAAGAAACTTATCATAAGATATCACTTATGAAGATCCTGTAAACATGGCTACACGTGAACTGAGTTAGGAAAGAGAACAGAGTCTCACATTTAGAAAACACTCTTATGCCTGCATAAAGGGGAAGGAGAGGTGGGGTTATGCAAAAAACCAGAGTTTGATATAATTACAGGGACCGTTTCAAAAACCAACTTTGGAATAGACAAGACCTACACCTTCCTCAGTGAAAGAGACTCAAAACCCCATATTTCCCACAGAGGAATATATCTGACTAGTAAGAATCTTAAAACCTATGTATTGATATGTCTCCATAAGGGAATCAAGTGTGTCTAGAGTGGCATAAACATGGCAGCGAGAATCAGCTCAAACCCAGTATAAAAAGGAATTTCAAAAGCAAAACCAAAAAACAGGGAAATCCTTTACAATTCCTTCAGGGTGTCTGAGGAAACCTGGAAAGACCCTATCTACAATGACAGCTGGATGTGGCATAAGGCTGGACACTTGGGACTGAGAGGATTGGTGAGATTGGGTGAGCAAATCCATACCCTTTCAAGCAATAATGCATGGCCCCCATTCCATTGGTCCCAACTCTCCAGGTTCAAGGGAATACTACTACAGCTATAACATGTACAGGAAACCTAGAGAATGTACACACTGTGAATACGAATGTTTTTAAAACTCAACGAATAGTCCCTTTCCTGGTGCTCCAGTTTAACCTTCCAACTGCCTTACTATCAATCACTCAACTTGGAGAGACAGGCCCTTTAACCTCCTGGTTTGCACAGGTTCCCAAATTGGCAGAGGATGGAAGGGACTAGGGAGAACCCATGAGAGAGTAGCTGTTAGGCATTTGGATGGGCACATGTTACTCTAATTTCCCGGCAGGAAGAAGAATTAACCAAAGTCTCAGCCACTCACCGGGAACCAGTATAGGACATGATCCAAAATTTTGGACTTGCATTCAGCTCACAAAAAACGAGTTGAGAAATGGAGCTCAGGGGCACAGCAATTCACAAACTGGCAGAGTGATAAAGGACAACTATCGTCCAAAAATCTGTTGAGGGAAGTCATCGAGGCGGACTTGAAAGCGAGGCAAAATAGCAGGAAACAGATTTCAAGAGGTACCTTGGAATCGCCTGTAAAGCACAGGAAGAGGGGCACAACTTGGACAATGGTGCACTTGGCCAAAAAGGGCATATGCGTTTTCTCCTGAATATATTCAGGAGAAAACGCATACGCCCTTTTTGGCCAAGCAAGCAAGCAGGCAATGCAAATCTGCACTACAAAGAAGTATCACTTCCCACCGGTCAAAAGGGACATCCACAAAATGTGTAAAAACCTGAAAGGCAAGACAGGCCCTGGAGAACAGGGAGCCTTGTTATGCTGATGGGCGGGATGTAAATTGCCAACTGCCTCATTGGAGGAGTGCATTGTGTTCCCTAAAACAAGTAAACAACAGAGCTACAGAGCCAAGGCCACTTCCAGTCTAGGGAATATACCTTGGGAAAATTGAAAATCAATAAGAAAGAGCCACCTCCAAATTTAGGGCTGCACTGACTACGAGAATCTCAACTTGGGTACACCTTAAATATCCCAGGAAATATAAAAATGGTTCAAAACATTGTGGTACTTACGTACGATGGAATATCCCTCAGCGATGAAATCAATGTCATAAGACCAGTAGCTGCAAAGTGAGTGGATTCAGGTACGATGATTCTAAGTGAAATAAGTCACACAGAAAAAGAAACTTATCATAAGATATCACTTATGAAGATCCTGTAAACATGGCTACACGTGAACTGAGTTAGGAAAGAGAACAGAGTCTCACATTTAGAAAACACTCTTATGCCTGCATAAAGGGGAAGGAGAGGTGGGGTGATGCATAAAACCAGAGTTTGATATAAGCACAGGGACCGTTCCAAAAACCAACTTTGGAATAGACAAGACCTACACCTTCCTCAGTGAAAGAGACTCAAAACCCCATATTTCCCGCAGAGGAATATATCTGACTAGTAAGAATCTTAAAACCGATGTATAGATATGACTGCATAAGGGAATCAAGTGTGTCTAGAGTGGCATAAACATGGCAGCGAGAATCAGCTCAAACCCACTCTAAAAAGGAATTTCAAAAGCAAAACCAAAAAACAGGGAAATTCTTTACAATTCCTTCAGGGTGTCTGAGGAAACCTGGAAAGACCCTATCTACAATGACAGCTGGATGTGGCATAAGGCTGGACACTTGGGACTGAGAGGATTGGTGAGATCGGGTGAGCAAATGCAGACCCTTTCAAGCAATAATGCATGGCCCCCATTCCATGGGTCCCAACTCTCCAGGTTGAAGGGAATATTACTACAGCTATAACATGTACAGGAATCCTAGAGAATGTACACACTGTGAATACGAAAGGTTTCTAAACCTCAACGAATAGTCCCTCTCCTGGTGCTCCAGTTTGACTTTCCAACTGCATTATTATCAATCTCCCAACTTGGACAGACAGGCCCTTTAACCTCCTGGTTTGCACAGGTTCCCAATTTGGCAGAGGATGGAAGGGTCGAGGGAGAACCCATGAGAGAGTAGCTGTTAGGCATTTGGACGGGCACATGTCACTCTAATTTCCCGGCAGGAAGAAGAATTAACCAAAGTCTCAGCCACCCACCGGGAACCAGTATAGGACATGATCCAAAATTTTGGACTTGCGTTCAGCTCACAAAAAACGAGTTGAGAAATGGAGCTCAGGGGCACAGCAATTCACAAACTGGCAGAGTGATAAAGGACAACTATCGTCCAAAAATCTGTTGAGGGAAGTCAAGGAGGCGGACTTGAAAGCGAGGCAAAAGAGCAGGAAACAGATTTCAAGAGGTACCTTGGAATCGCCTGTAAAGCACAGGAAGAGGAGCGCAACTTGGACAATGGTGCACTTGGCCAAAAAGGGCGTATGCGTTTTCTCCTGAATATATTCAGGAGAAAACGCATACGCCCTTTTTGGCCAAGCAAGCAAGCGGGCAATGCAAATCTGCACTACAAAGAAGTATCAGTTCCCACTGCTCAAAAGGGACATCCACAAAATGTGTAAAAACCAGAAAGGCAAGACAGGCCCTGGAGAACAGGGAGCCTTGTTATGCTGATGGGCGGGATGTAAATTGCCAACTGCCTCACTGGAGGAGTGCATTGTGTTCCCTAAAACAAGTAAACAACAGAGCTACAGAGCCAAGGCCACTTCCAGTCTAGGGAATATACCTTGGGAAAACTGAAAATCAATATGAAAGAGCCACCTCCAAATTTCGGGCTGCACTGACTACAAGAACCTCAACTTGGGTACACCTTAAATATCCCAGGAAATATAAAAATGGTTCAAAACATTGTGGTACTTACGTACGATGGAATATCCCTCAGCCATGAAATCACTGTCATAAGACCAGTAGCAGCAAAGTAAGGGGATTCAGGTACGATGATTCTAAGTGAAATAAGGCACACAGAAAAAGAAACTTATCATAAGATATCACTTATGAAGATCCTGTAAACATGGCTACACGTGAACTGAGTTAGGAAAGAGAACAGAGTCTCCCATTTAGAAAACACTCTTATGCCTGCATAAAGGGTCAGGAGAGGTGGGGTGATGCATAAAACCAGAGTTTGATATAAGCACAGGGACCGTTCCAAAAACCAACTTTGGAATAGACAAGACTTACACCTTCCTCAGTGAAAGAGACTCAAAACCCCATATTTCCCGCAGAGGAATATATCTGACTAGTAAGAATCTTAAAACCGATGTATAGATATGACTGCATAAGGGAATCAAGTGTGTCTAGCGTGGCATAAACATGGCAGCGAGAATCAGCTCAAACCCACTCTAAAAAGGAATTTCAAAAGCAAAACCAAAAAACAGGGAAATTCTTTACAATTCCTTCAGGGTGTCTGAGGAAACCTGGAAATACCCTATCTACAATGACAGCTGGATGTGGCATAAGCCTGTACACTTGGGACTGAGAGGATTGGTGAGATTGGGTGAGCAAATGCAGACCCTTTCAAGCAATAATGCATGGCCCCCATTCCATGGGTCCCAACTCTCCAGGTTGAAGGGAATATTACTACAGCTATAACATGTACAGGAAACCTAGAGAATGTACACACTGTGAATACAAAAGGTTTCTAAAACTCAACGAATAGTCCCTCTCCTGGTGCTCCAGTTTGACTTTCCAACTGCCTTACTATAAATCTCCCAACTTGGAGAGACAGGCCCTTTAACCTCCTGGTTTGCACAGGTTCCCAATTTGGCAGAGGATGGAAGGGACGAGGGAGAACCCATGAGAGAGTAGCTGTTAGGCATTTGGACGGGCACATGTCACTCTAATTTCCCGGCAGGAAGAAGAATTAACCAAAGTCTCAGGCACCCACCGGGAACCAGTATAGGACATGATCCAAAATTTTGGACTTGCGTTCAGCTCACAAAAAACGAGTTGAGAAATGGAGCTCAGGGGCACAGCAATTCACAAACTGGCAGAGTGATAAAGGACAACTATCGTCCAAAAATCTGTTGAGGGAAGTCAAGGAGGCGGACTTGAAAGCGAGGCAAAATAGCAGGAAACAGATTTCAAGAGGTACCTTGGAATCGCCTGTAAAGCACAGGAAGAGGAGCACAACTTGGACAATGGTGCACTTGGCCAAAAAGGGCGTATGCGTTTTCTCCTGAATATATTCAGGAGAAAACGCATACGCCCTTTTTGGCCAAGCAAGCAAGCGGGCAATGCAAATCTGCACTACAAAGAAGTATCAGTTCCCACTGCTCAAAAGGGACATCCACAAAATGTGTAAAAAACAGAAAGGCAATACAGGCCCTGGAGAACAGGGAGCCTTGTTATGCTGATGGGCGGGATGTAAATTGCCAACTGCCTCACTGGAGGAGTGCATTGTGTTCCCTAAAACAAGTAAACAACAGAGCTACAGAGCCAAGGCCACTTCCAGTCTAGGGAATATACCTTGGGAAAACTGAAAATCAATAAGAAAGAGCCACCTCCAAATTTAGGGCTGCACTGACTACAAGAACCTCAACTTGGGTACACCTTAAATATCACAGGAAATATAAAAATGGTTCAAAACATTGTGGTACTTACGTACGATGGAATATCCCTCAGCCATGAAATCAATGTCATAAGACCAGTAGCAGCAAATTGAGGGGATTCAGGTACGATGATTCTAAGTGAAATAAGTCACACAGAAAAAGAAACTTATCATAAGATATCACTTATGAAGATCCTGTAAACCTGGCTACACGTGAACTGAGTTAGGAAAGAGAACAGAGTCTCACATTTAGAAAACACTCTTATGCCTGCATAAAGGGGAAGGAGAGGTGGGGTGATGCATAAAACCAGAGTTTGATATAAGCACAGGGACCGTTCCAAAAACCAACTTTGGAATAGACAAGACCTACACCTTCCTCAGTGAAAGAGACTCAAAACCCCATATTTCCCGCAGAGGAATATATCTGACTAGTAAGAATCTTAAAACCGATGTATAGATATGACTGCATAAGGGAATCAAGTGTGTCTAGAGTGGCATAAACATGGCAGCGAGAATCAGCTCAAACCCACTCTAAAAAGGAATTTCAAAAGCAAAACCAAAAAACAGGGAAATTCTTTACAATTCCTTCAGGGTGTCTGAGGAAACCTGGAAAGACCCTATCTACAATGACAGCTGGATGTGGCATAAGGCTGGACACTTGGGACTGAGAGGATTGGTGAGATCGGGTGAGCAAATGCAGACCCTTTCAAGCAATAATGCATGGCCCCCATTCCATGGGTCCCAACTCTCCAGGTTGAAGGGAATATTACTACAGCTATAACATGTACAGGAATCCTAGAGAATGTACACACTGTGAATACGAAAGGTTTCTAAACCTCAACGAATAGTCCCTCTCCTGGTGCTCCAGTTTGACTTTCCAACTGCATTATTATCAATCTCCCAACTTGGACAGACAGGCCCTTTAACCTCCTGGTTTGCACAGGTTCCCAATTTGGCAGAGGATGGAAGGGTCGAGGGAGAACCCATGAGAGAGTAGCTGTTAGGCATTTGGACGGGCACATGTCACTCTAATTTCCCGGCAGGAAGAAGAATTAACCAAAGTCTCAGCCACCCACCGGGAACCAGTATAGGACATGATCCAAAATTTTGGACTTGCGTTCAGCTCACAAAAAACGAGTTGAGAAATGGAGCTCAGGGGCACAGCAATTCACAAACTGGCAGAGTGATAAAGGACAACTATCGTCCAAAAATCTGTTGAGGGAAGTCAAGGAGGCGGACTTGAAAGCCAGGCAAAAGAGCAGGAAACAGATTTCAAGAGGTACCTTGGAATCGCCTGTAAAGCACAGGAAGAGGAGCACAACTTGGACAATGGTGCACTTGGCCAAAAAGGGCGTATGCGTTTTCTCCTGAATATATTCAGGAGAAAACGCATACGCCCTTTTTGGCCAAGCAAGCAAGCGGGCAATGCAAATCTGCACTACAAAGAAGTATCAGTTCCCACTGCTCAAAAGGGACATCCACAAAATGTGTAAAAACCAGAAAGGCAATACAGGCCCTGGAGAACAGGGAGCCTTGTTATGCTGATGGGCGGGATGTAAATTGCCAACTGCCTCACTGGAGGAGTGCATTGTGTTCCCTAAAACAAGTAAACAACAGAGCTACAGAGCCAAGGCCACTTCCAGTCTAGGGAATATACCTTGGGAAAACTGAAAATCAATATGAAAGAGCCACCTCCAAATTTCGGGCTGCACTGACTACAAGAATCTCAACTTGGGTACACCTTAAATATCCCAGGAAATATAAAAATGGTTCAAAACATTGTGGTACTTACGTACGATGGAATATCCCTCAGCCATGAAATCAATGTCATAAGACCAGTAGCAGCAAAGTAAGGGGATTCAGGTACGATGATTCTAAGTGAAATAAGGCACACAGAAAAAGAAACTTATCATAAGATATCACTTATGAAGATCCTGTAAACATGGCTACACGTGAACTGAGTTAGGAAAGAGAACAGAGTCTCCCATTTAGAAAACACTCTTATGCCTGCATAAAGGGTCAGGAGAGGTGGGGTGATGCATAAAACCAGAGTTTGATATAAGCACAGGGACCGTTCCAAAAACCAACTTTGGAATAGACAAGACCTACACCTTCCTCAGTGAAAGAGACTCAAAACCCCATATTTCCCGCAGAGGAATATATCTGACTAGTAAGAATCTTAAAACCGATGTATAGATATGACTGCATAAGGGAATCAAGTGTGTCTAGCGTGGCATAAACATGGCAGCGAGAATCAGCTCAAACCCACTCTAAAAAGGAATTTCAAAAGCAAAACCAAAAAACAGGGAAATTCTTTACAATTCCTTCAGGGTGTCTGAGGAAACCTGGAAATACCCTATCTACAATGACAGCTGGATGTGGCATAAGCCTGTACACTTGGGACTGAGAGGATTGGTGAGATTGGGTGAGCAAATGCAGACCCTTTCAAGCAATAATGCATGGCCCCCATTCCATGGGTCCCAACTCTCCAGGTTGAAGGGAATATTACTACAGCTATAACATGTACAGGAAACCTAGAGAATGTACACACTGTGACTACAAAAGGTTTCTAAAACTCAACGAATAGTCCCTCTCCTGGTGCTCCAGTTTGACTTTCCAACTGCCTTACTATAAATCTCCCAACTTGGAGAGACAGGCCCTTTAACCTCCTGGTTTGCACAGGTTCCCAATTTGGCAGAGGATGGAAGGGACGAGGGAGAACCCATGAGAGAGTAGCTGTTAGGCATTTGGACGGGCACATGTCACTCTAATTTCCCGGCAGGAAGAAGAATTAACCAAAGTCTCAGGCACCCACCGGGAACCAGTATAGGACATGATCCAAAATTTTGGACTTGCGTTCAGCTCACAAAAAACGAGTTGAGAAATGGAGCTCAGGGGCACAGCAATTCACAAACTGGCAGAGTGATAAAGGACAACTATCGTCCAAAAATCTGTTGAGGGAAGTCAAGGAGGCGGACTTGAAAGCGAGGCAAAATAGCAGGAAACAGATTTCAAGAGGTACCTTGGAATCGCCTGTAAAGCACAGGAAGAGGAGCACAACTTGGACAATGGTGCACTTGGCCAAAAAGGGCGTATGCGTTTTCTCCTGAATATATTCAGGAGAAAACGCATACGCCCTTTTTGGCCAAGCAAGCAAGCGGGCAATGCAAATCTGCACTACAAAGAAGTATCAGTTCCCACTGCTCAAAAGGGACATCCACAAAATGTGTAAAAAACAGAAAGGCAATACAGGCCCTGGAGAACAGGGAGCCTTGTTATGCTGATGGGCGGGATGTAAATTGCCAACTGCCTCACTGGAGGAGTGCATTGTGTTCCCTAAAACAAGTAAACAACAGAGCTACAGAGCCAAGGCCACTTCCAGTCTAGGGAATATACCTTGGGAAAACTGAAAATCAATATGAAAGAGCCACCTCCAAATTTCGGGCTGCACTGACTACAAGAACCTCAACTTGGGTACACCTTAAATATCCCAGGAAATATAAAAATGGTTCAAAACATTGTGGTACTTATGTACGATGGAATATCCCTCAGCCATGAAATTAATGTCATAAGACCAGTCGCAGCAAAGTGAGTGGATTCAGGTACAATGATTCTAAGTGAAATATGTCACACAGAAAAAGAAACTTATCATAAGATATCACTTATGAAGATCCTGTAAACATGGCTACACGTGAACTGAGTTAGGAAAGAGAACAGAGTCTCACATTTAGAAAACACTCTTATGCCTGCATAAAGGGGAAGGAGAGGTGGGGTGATGCATAAAACCAGAGTTTGATATAAGCACAGGGACCGTTCCAAAAACCAACTTTGGAATAGACAAGACCTACACCTTCCTCAGTGAAAGAGACTCAAAACCCCATATTTCCCGCAGAGGAATATATCTGACTAGTAAGAATCTTAAAACCTATGTATTGATATGACTCCATAAGGGAATCAAGTGTGTCTAGAGTGGCATAAACATGGCAGCGAGAATCAGCTCAAACCCACTCTAAAAAGGAATTTCAAAAGCAAAACCAAAAAACAGGGAAATTCTTTACAATTCCTTCAGGGTGTCTGAGGAAACCTGGAAAGACCCTATCTACAATGACAGCTGGATGTGGCATAAGGCTGGACACTTGGCACTGAGAGGATTGGTGAGATCGGGTGAGCAAATGCAGACCCTTTCAAGCAATAATGCATGGCCCCCATTCCATGGGTCCCAACTCTCCAGGTTGAAGGGAATATTACTACAGCTATAACATGTACAGGAATCCTAGAGAATGTACACACTGTGAATACGAAAGGTTTCTAAAACTCAACGAATAGTCCCTCTCCTGGTGCTCCAGTTTGACTTTCCAACTGCCTTACTATCAATCTCCCAACTTGGACAGACAGGCCCTTTAACCTCCTGGTTTGCACAGGTTCCCAATTTGGCAGAGGATGGAAGGGACGAGGGAGAACCCATGAGAGAGTAGCTGTTAGGCATTTGGACGGGCACATGTCACTCTAATTTCCCGGCAGGAAGAAGAATTAACCAAAGTCTCAGGCACCCACCGGGAACCAGTATAGGACATGATCCAAAATTTTGGACTTGCGTTCAGCTCACAAAAAACGAGTTGAGAAATGGAGCTCAGGGGCACAGCAATTCACAAACTGGCAGAGTGATAAAGGACAACTATCATCCAAAAATCTGTTGAGGGAAGTCAAGGAGGCGGACTTGAAAGCGAGGCAAAAGAGCAGGAAACAGATTTCAAGAGGTACCTTGGAATCGCCTGTAAAGCACAGGAAGAGGAGCACAACTTGGACAATGGTGCACTTGGCCAAAAAGGGCGTATGCGTTTTCTCCTGAATATATTCAGGAGAAAACGCATACGCCCTTTTTGGCCAAGCAAGCAAGCGGGCAATGCAAATCTGCACTACAAAGAAGTATCACTTCCCACCGGTCAAAAGGGACATCCACAAAATGTGCAAAAACCAGAAAGGCAAGACAGGCCCTGGAGAACAGGGAGCCTTGTTATGCTGATGGGCGGGATGTAAATTGCCAACTGCCTCACTGGAGGAGTGCATTGTGTTCCCTAAAACAAGTAAACAACAGAGCTACAGAGCCAAGGCCACTTCCAGTCTAGGGAATATACCTTGGGAAAACTGAAAATCAATAAGAAAGAGCCACCTCCAAATTTAGGGCTGCACTGACTACAAGAACCTCAACTTGGGTACACCTTAAATATCCCAGGAAATATAAAAATGGTTCAAAACATTGTGGTACTTACGTACGATGGAATATCCCTCAGCCATGAAATCAATGTCATAAGACCAGTAGCAGCAAAGTAAGGGGATTCAGGTACGATGATTCTAATTGAAATAAGGCACACAGAAAAAGAAACTTATCATAAGATATCACTTATGAAGATCCTGTAAACATGGCTACACGTGAACTGAGTTAGGAAAGAGAACAGAGTCTCCCATTTAGAAAACACTCTTATGCCTGCATAAAGGGTCAGGAGAGGTGGGGTGATGCATAAAACCAGATTCTGATATAAGCACAGGGACCGTTCCAAAAACCAACTTTGGAATAGACAAGACCTACACCTTCCTCAGTGAAAGAGACTCAAAACCCCATATTTCCCGCAGAGGAATATATCTGACTAGTAAGAATCTTAAAACCGATGTATAGATATGACTGCATAAGGGAATCAAGTGTGTCTAGAGTGGCATAAACATGGCAGCGAGAATCAGCTCAAACCCACTCTAAAAAGGAATTTCAAAAGCAAAACCAAAAAACAGGGAAATTCTTTACAATTCCTTCAGGGTGTCTGAGGAAACCTGGAAAGACCCTATCTACAATGACAGCTGGATGTGGCATAAGTGTGGACACTTGGGCCTGAGAGGATTGGTGAGATTGGGTGAGCAAATGCAGACCCTTTCAAGCAATAATGCATGGCCCCCATTCCATGGGTCCCAACTCTCCAGGTTGAAGGGAATATTACTACAGCTATAACATGTACAGGAAACCTAGAGAATGTACACACTGTGAATACGAAAGGTTTCTAAAACTCAACGAATAGTCCCTCTCCTGGTGCTCCAGTTTGACTTTCCAACTGCCTTACTATCAATCTCCCAACTTGGAGAGACAGGCCCTTTAACCTCCTGGTTTGCACAGGTTCCCAATTTGGCAGAGGATGGAAGGGACGAGGGAGAACCCATGAGAGAGTAGCTGTTAGGCATTTGGACGGGCACATGTCACTCTAATTTCCCGGCAGGAAGAAGAATTAACCAAAGTCTCAGGCACCCACCGGGAACCAGTATAGGACATGATCCAAAATTTTGGACTTGCGTTCAGCTCACAAAAAACGAGTTGAGAAATGGAGCTCAGGGGCACAGCAATTCACAAACTGGCAGAGTGATAAAGGACAACTATCATCCAAAAATCTGTTGAGGGAAGTCAAGGAGGCGGACTTGAAAGCGAGGCAAAAGAGCAGGAAACAGATTTCAAGAGGTACCTTGGAATCGCCTGTAAAGCACAGGAAGAGGAGCACAACTTGGACAATGGTGCACTTGGCCAAAAAGGGCGTATGCGTTTTCTCCTGAATATATTCAGGAGAAAACGCATACGCCCTTTTTGGCCAAGCAAGCAAGCGGGCAATGCAAATCTGCACTACAAAGAAGTATCACTTCCCACCGGTCAAAAGGGACATCCACAAAATGTGCAAAAACCAGAAAGGCAAGACAGGCCCTGGAGAACAGGGAGCCTTGTTATGCTGATGGGCGGGATGTAAATTGCCAACTGCCTCACTGGAGGAGTGCATTGTGTTCCCTAAAACAAGTAAACAACAGAGCTACAGAGCCAAGGCCACTTCCAGTCTAGGGAATATACCTTGGGAAAACTGAAAATCAATAAGAAAGAGACACCTCCAAATTTAGGGCTGCACTGACTACAAGAACCTCAACTTGGGTACACCTTAAATATCCCAGGAAATATAAAAATGGTTCAAAACATTGTGGTACTTACGTACGATGGAATATCCCTCAGCCATGAAATCAATGTCATAAGACCAGTAGCAGCAAAGTAAGGGGATTCAGGTACGATGATTCTAATTGAAATAAGGCACACAGAAAAAGAAACTTATCATAAGATATCACTTATGAAGATCCTGTAAACATGGCTACACGTGAACTGAGTTAGGAAAGAGAACAGAGTCTCCCATTTAGAAAACACTCTTATGCCTGCATAAAGGGTCAGGAGAGGTGGGGTGATGCATAAAACCAGATTCTGATATAAGCACAGGGACCGTTCCAAAAACCAACTTTGGAATAGACAAGACCTACACCTTCCTCAGTGAAAGAGACTCAAAACCCCATATTTCCCGCAGAGGAATATATCTGACTAGTAAGAATCTTAAAACCGATGTATAGATATGACTGCATAAGGGAATCAAGTGTGTCTAGAGTGGCATAAACATGGCAGCGAGAATCAGCTCAAACCCACTCTAAAAAGGAATTTCAAAAGCAAAACCAAAAAACAGGGAAATTCTTTACAATTCCTTCAGGGTGTCTGAGGAAACCTGGAAAGACCCTATCTACAATGACAGCTGGATGTGGCATAAGTGTGGACACTTGGGCCTGAGAGGATTGGTGAGATTGGGTGAGCAAATGCAGACCCTTTCAAGCAATAATGCATGGCCCCCATTCCATGGGTCCCAACTCTCCAGGTTGAAGGGAATATTACTACAGCTATAACATGTACAGGAAACCTAGAGAATGTACACACTGTGAATACGAAAGGTTTCTAAAACTCAACGAATAGTCCCTCTCCTGGTGCTCCAGTTTGACTTTCCAACTGCCTTACTATCAATCTCCCAACTTGGAGAGACAGGCCCTTTAACCTCCTGGTTTGCACAGGTTCCCAATTTGGCAGAGGATGGAAGGGACGAGGGAGGACCCATGAGAGAGTAGCTGTTAGGCATTTGGACGGGCACATGTCACTCTAATTTCCCGGCAGGAAGAAGAATTAACAAAAGTCTCAGCCACCCACCGGGAACCAGTAAAGGACATGATCCAAAATTTTGGACTTGCGTTCAGCTCACAAAAAAAGAGTTGAGAAATGGAGCTCACGGGCACAGCAATTCACAAAGTGGCAGAGTGATAAAGGACAACTATCGTCCAAAAATCTGTTGAGGGAAGTCAACGAGGCGGACTTGAAAGCGAGGCAAAAGAGCAGGAAACAGATTTCAAGAGGTACCTTGGAATCGCCTGTAAAGCACAGGAAGAGGGGCACAACTTGGACAATGGTGCACTTGGCCAAAAAGGGCGTATGCGTTTTCTCCTGAATATATTCAGGAGAAAACGCATACGCCCTTTTTGGCCAAGCAAGCAAGCGGGCAATGCAAATCTGCACTACAAAGAAGTATCATTTCCCACCGGTAAAAAGGAACATCCACAAAATGTGTAAAAACCAGAAAAGCAAGACAGGCCCTGGAGAACAGGGAGCCTTGTTATGCTGATGGGCGGGATGTAAATTGACAACTGCCTCACTGGAGGAGTGCATTGTGTTCCCTAAAACAAGTAAACAACAGAGCTACAGAGACAAGGCCACTTCCACTCTAGGGAATATACCTTGGGAAAACTGAAAATCAATAAGAAAGGGCAACCTCCAAATTTAGGGCTGCACTGACTACAAGAACCTTAACTTGGGTACACCTTAAATATCCCAGGAAATATAAAAATGGTTCAAAACATTGTGGTACTTACGTACGATGGAATATCCCTCAGCCATGAAATCAATGTCATAAGACCAGTAGCAGCAAAGTGAGTGGATTCAGGTA
Source organism: Mesoplodon densirostris (assembly GCF_025265405.1). Classification (NCBI taxonomy): domain Eukaryota; kingdom Metazoa; phylum Chordata; class Mammalia; order Artiodactyla; family Ziphiidae; genus Mesoplodon; species Mesoplodon densirostris. Next base: position 1,087,347 of record NW_026778198.1, read on the forward strand.
CGATGATTCTAAGTGAAATAAGTCACACAGAAAAAGAAACTTATCATAAGATATCACTTATGAAGATCCTGAAAACATGGCTACACGTGAACTGAGTTAGGAAAGAGAACAGAGTCTCCCATTTAGAAAACACTCTTATGCCTGCATAAAGGGGATGGAGAGGTGGGGTGATGCATAAAACCAGAGTTTGATATAAGCACAGGGACCGTTCCAAAAACCAACTTTGGAATAGACAAGACCTACAGCTTCCTCAGTGAAAGAGACTCAAAACCCCATATTTCCCGCAGAGGAATATATCTGACTAGTAAGAATCTTAAAACCTATGTATTGATATGACTCCATAAGGGAATCAAGTGTGTCTAGAGTAGCATAAACATGGCAGCGAGAATCAGCTCAAACCCACTATGAAAAGGAATTTCAAAAGCAATACCAAAAAACAGGGAAATTCTTTCCAATTCCTTCAGGGTGTCTGAGGAAACCTGGAAAGACCCTATCTACAATGACAGCTGGATGTGACATAAGGCTGGACACTTGGGACTTAGAGGATTGGTGAGATTGGGTGAGCAAATGCAGACCCTTTCAAGCAATAATGCATGGCCCCCATTCCATGGGTCCCAACTCTCCAGGTTCAAGGGAATATTACTACAGGCTATAACATGTACAGGAAACCTAGAGAATGTACACACTGTGAATACCAAAGGTTTCTAAAACTCAACGAATAGTCCCTCTCCTGGTGCTCCAGTTTGACTTTCCAACTGCCTTACTATCAATCTCCCAACTTGGAGAGACAGGCCCTTTAACTTCCTGGTTTGCACAGGTTCCCAATTTGGCAGAGGATGGAAGGGACGATTGAGGACCCATAAGAGAGTAGCTGTTAGGCATTTGGACGGGCACATGTCACTCTAATTTCCCGGCAGGAAGAAGAATTGACAAAAGTCTCAGCCACCCACCGGGAACCAGTAAAGGACATGATCCAAAATTTTGGACTTGCGTTCAGCTCACAAAAAAAACAGTTGAGAAATGGAGCTCACGGGCACAGCAATTCACAAAGTGGCAGAGTGATAAAGGACAACTATCGTCCAAAAATCTGTTGAGGGAAGTCAACGAGGCGGACTTGAAAGCGAGGCAAAAGAGCAGGAAACAGATTTCAAGAGGTACCTTGGAATCGCCTGTAAAGCACAGGAAGAGGGGCACAACTTGGACAATGGTGCACTTGGCCAAAAAGGGCGTATGCGTTTTCTCCTGAATATATTCAGGAGAAAACGCATACGCCCTTTTTGGCCAAGCAAGCAAGCGGGCAATGCAAATCTGCACTACAAAGAAGTATCATTTCCCACCGGTCAAAAGGAACATCCACAAAATGTGTAAAAACCAGAAAGGCAAGACAGGCCCTGGAGAACAGGGAGCCTTGTTATGCTGATGGGCGGGATGTAAATTGCCAACTGCCTCACTGGAGGAGTGCATTGTGTTCCCTAAAACAAGTAAACAACAGAGCTACAGAGACAAGGCCACTTCGAGTCTAGGGAATATACCTTGGGAAAACTGAAAATCAATAAGAAAGGGCCACCTCCAAATTTAGGGCTGCACTGACTACAAGAACCTTAACTTGGGTACACCTTAAATATCCCAGTAAATATAAAAATGGTTCAAAACATTGTGGTACTTACGTACGATGGAATATCCCTCAGCCATGAAATCAATGTCATAAGACCAGTAGCAGCAAAGTGAGTGGATTCAGGTACAATGATTCTAAGTGAAATAAGTCACACAGAAAAAGAAACTTATCATAAGATATCACTTATGAAGATCCTGTAAACATGGCTACACGTGAACTGAGTTAGGAAAGAGAACAGAGTCTCACATTTAGAAAACACTCTTATGCCTGCATAAAGGGGAAGGAGAGGTGGGGTGATGCATAAAACCAGAGTTTGATATAAGCACAGGGACCGTTCCAAAAACCAAGTTTGGAATAGACAAGACCTACACCTTCCTCAGTGAAAGAGACTAAAAACCCCATATTTCTCACAGAGGAATATATCTGACTAGTAAGAATCTTAAAACCGATGTATAGATATGACTGCATAAGGGAATCAAGTGTGTCTAGAGTGGCATAAACATGGCAGCGAGAATCAGCTCAAACCCACTATAAAAAGGAATTTCAAAAGTAAAACCAAAAAACATGGAAATTCTTTACAATTCCTTCAGGGTGTCTGAGGAAACCTGGAAAGACCCTATCTACTATGACAGCTGGATGTGGCATAAGGCTGGACTCTTGGGACGGAGAGGATTGGTGAGATTGGGTGAGCAAATGCAGACCATTTCAAGCAATAATGCATGGCCCCCATTCCATGGGTCCCAACTCTCCAGGTTGAAGGGAATATTACTACAGCTATAACATGTACAGGAAACCTAGAGAAAGTACATACTGTGAATACGAAAGGTTTCTAAAACTCAACGAATAGTCCCTCTCCTCGTGCTCCAGTTTGACTTTCCAACTGCCTTACTATCAATCTCCCAACTTGGAGAGACAGGACCTTTAACCTCCTGGTTTGCACAGGTTCCCAATTTGGCAGAGGATGGAAGGGACGAGGGAGAACCCATGAGAGAGTAGCTGTTAGGCATTTGGACGGGCACATGTCACTCTAATTTCCAGGCAGGAAGAAGAATTAACCAAAGTCTCAGCCACACAACGGGAACCAGTATAGGACATGATCGAAAATTTTGGACTTGCGTTCAGCTCACAAAAAACGAGTTGAGAAATGGAGCTCAGGGGCACAGCAATGCACAAACTGGCAGAGTGATAAAGGACAACTATCGTCCAAAAATCTGTTGAGGGAAGTCAACGAGGCTGACTTGAAAGCGAGTCAAAATAGCAGGAAACAGTTTTCAAGAGGTTCCTTGGAATCGCCTGTAAAGCACAGAAAGAGGGGAACAACTTGGACAATGGTGCACTTGACAAAAAGGGCGTATGTGTTTTCTCCTGAATATATTCAGGAGAAAACGCATACGCCCTTTTTGGCCAAGCAAGCAAGCGGGCAATGCAAATCTGCACAACAAAGAAGTATCACTTCCCACCGGTCAAAAGGGACATCCACAAAATGTGTAAAAACCAGAAAGGCAAGACAGGCCCTGGAGAACAGGGAGCCTTGTTATGCTGATGGGCGGGATGTAAATTGCCAACTGCCTCACTGGAGGAGTGCATTGTGTTCCCTAAAACAAGTAAACAACAGAGTTACAGAGCCAAGGCCTCTTCCAGACTAGGGAATATACCTTGGGAAAACTGAAAATCAGTAAGAAAGAGCCACCTCCAAATTTAGGGCTGCACTGACTACAAGAACCTCAACTTGGGTACACCTTAAATATCCCAGGAAATATAAAAATGGTTCAAAACATTGTGGTACTTACGTAGGATGGAATATACCTCAGCCATGAAATCAATGTCATAAGACCAGTAGCAGCAAAGTGAGTGGATTCAGGTACGATGATTCTAAGTGAAATAAGTCACACAGAAAAAGAAACTTATCATAAGATATCACTTATGATGTTCCTGTAAACATGGCTATATGTGAACTGAGTTAGGAAAGAGAACAGAGTCTCACATTTAGAAAACACTCTTATGCCTGCATAAAGGGGAAAGAGAGGTGGGGTGATGCATAAAACCAGAGTTTGATATAAGCACAGGGACCGTTCCAAAAACCAACTTTGGAATAGACAAGACCTACACCTTCCTCAGTGAAAGAGACTCAAAACCCCATATTTCCCGCAGAGGAATATATCTGACTATTAAGAATCTTAAAACCGATGTATAGATATGACTGCATAAGGGAATCAAGTGTGTCTAGAGTGGCATAAACATGGCAGCGAGAATCAGCTCAAACCCACTATAAAAAGGAATTTCAAAAGCAAAACCAAAAAACAGGGAAATTATTTACAATTCCTTCAGGGTGTCTGAGGAAACCTGGAAAGACCCTATCTACAATGACAGCTGGATGGGACATAAGGCTGGACACTTGGGACTGAGAGGATTGGTGAGATTGGGTGAGCAAATGCAGACCCTTTCAAGCAATAATGCATGGCCCCCATTCCATGGGTCCCAACTCTCCAGGTTGAAGGGAATATTACTACAGCTATAACATGTACAGGAATCCTAGAGAATGTACACACTGTGAATACGAAAGGTTTCTAAAATTCAACGAATAGTCCCTCTCCTGGTGCTCCAGTTTGACTTTCCAACTGCCTTACTATCAATCTCCCAACTTGGAGAGACAGGCCCTTTAACCTCCTGGTTTGCACAGGTTCCCAATTTGGCAGAGGATGGAAGGGACGAGGGAGAACCCATGAGAGAGTAGCTGTTAGGCATTTGGACGGGCACATGTCACTCTAATTTCCCGGCAGGAGGAAGAATTAACCAAAGTCTCAGCCACCCACCGGGAACCAGTATAGGACATGATCCAAAATTTTGGACTTGCGTTCAGCTCACAAAAAACGAGTTGAGAAATGGAGCTCAGGGGCACAGCAATTCACAAACTGGCAGAGTGATAAAGGACAACTATCGTCCAAAAATCTGTTGAGGGAAGTCAACGAGGCGGACTTGAAAGCGAGGCAAAATAGCAGGAAACAGATTTCAAGAGGTACCTTGGAATCGCCTGTAAAGCACAGGAAGAGGGGCACAACTTGGACAATGGTGCACTTGGCCAAAAAGGGCGTATGCATTTTCTCCTGAATATATTCAGGAGAAAACGCATACGCCCTTTTTGGCCAAGCAAACAAGCGGGCAATGCAAATCTGCACGACAAAGAAGTATCATTTCCCACCGGTAAAAAGGAACATCCACAAAATGTGTAAAAACCAGAAAGGCAAGACAGGCCCTGGAGAACAGGGAGCCTTGTTATGCTGATGGGCGGGATGTAAATTGCCAACTGCCTCACTGGAGGAGTGCATTGTGTTCCCTAAAACAAGTAAACAACAGAGCTACAGAGACAAGGCCACTTCCACTCTAGGGAATATACCTTGGGAAAACTGAAAATCAATAAGAAAGGGCAACCTCCAAATTTAGGGCTGCACTGACTACAAGAACCTTAACTTGGGTACACCTTAAATATCCCAGGAAATATAAAAATGGTTCAAAACATTGTGGTACTTACGTACGATGGAATATCCCTCAGCCATGAAATCAATGTCATAAGACCAGTAGCAGCAAAGTGAGTGGATTCAGGTACGATGATTCTAAGTGAAATAAGTCACACCGAAAAAGAAACTTATCATAAGATATCACTTATGAAGATCCTGAAAACATGGCTACACGTGAACTGAGTTAGGAAAGAGAACAGAGTCTCCCATTTAGAAAACACTCTTATGCCTGCATAAAGGGGATGGAGAGGTGGGGTGATGCATAAAACCAGAGTTTGATATAAGCACAGGGACCGTTCCAAAAACCAACTTTGGAATAGACAAGACCTACAGCTTCCTCAGTGAAAGAGACTCAAAACCCCATATTTCCCGCAGAGGAATATATCTGACTAGTAAGAATCTTAAAACCTATGTATTGATATGACTCCATAAGGGAATCAAGTGTGTCTAGAGTAGCATAAACATGGCAGCGAGAATCAGCTCAAACCCACTATGAAAAGGAATTTCAAAAGCAATACCAAAAAACAGGGAAATTCTTTCCAATTCCTTCAGGGTGTCTGAGGAAACCTGGAAAGACCCTATCTACAATGACAGCTGGATGTGACATAAGGCTGGACACTTGGGACTTAGAGGATTGGTGAGATTGGGTGAGCAAATGCAGACCCTTTCAAGCAATAATGCATGGCCCCCATTCCATGGGTCCCAACTCTCCAGGTTCAAGGGAATATTACTACAGGCTATAACATGTACAGGAAACCTAGAGAATGTACACACTGTGAATACCAAAGGTTTCTAAAACTCAACGAATAGTCCCTCTCCTGGTGCTCCAGTTTGACTTTCCAACTGCCTTACTATCAATCTCCCAACTTGGAGAGACAGGCCCTTTAACTTCCTGGTTTGCACAGGTTCCCAATTTGGCAGAGGATGGAAGGGACGAGGGAGGACCCATGAGAGAGTAGCTGTTAGGCATTTGGACGGGCACATGTCACTCTAATTTCCCGGCAGGAAGAAGAATTGACAAAAGTCTCAGCCACCCACCGGGAACCAGTAAAGGACATGATCCAAAATTTTGGACTTGCGTTCAGCTCACAAAAAAACAGTTGAGAAATGGAGCTCACGGGCACAGCAATTCACAAAGTGGCAGAGTGATAAAGGACAACTATCGTCCAAAAATCTGTTGAGGGAAGTCAACGAGGCGGACTTGAAAGCGAGGCAAAATAGCAGGAAACAGATTTCAAGAGGTACCTTGGAATCGCCTGTAAAGCACAGGAAGAGGGGCACAACTTGGACAATGGTGCACTTGGCCAAAAAGGGCGTATGCGTTTTCTCCTGAATATATTCAGGAGAAAACGCATACGCCCTTTTTGGCCAAGCAAGCAAGCGGGCAATGCAAATCTGCACTACAAAGAAGTATCATTTCCCACCGGTCAAAAGGAACATCCACAAAATGTGTAAAAACCAGAAAGGCAAGACAGGCCCTGGAGAACAGGGAGCCTTGTTATGCTGATGGGCGGGATGTAAATTGCCAACTGCCTCACTGGAGGAGTGCATTGTGTTCCCTAAAACAAGTAAACAACAGAGCTACAGAGACAAGGCCACTTCGAGTCTAGGGAATATACCTTGGGAAAACTGAAAATCAATAAGAAAGGGCCACCTCCAAATTTAGGGCTGCACTGACTACAAGAACCTTAACTTGGGTACACCGTAAATATCCCAGTAAATATAAAAATGGTTCAAAACATTGTGGTACTTACGTACGATGGAATATCCCTCAGCCATGAAATCAATGTCATAAGACCAGTAGCAGCAAAGTGAGTGGATTCAGGTACAATGATTCTAAGTGAAATAAGTCACACAGAAAAAGAAACTTATCATAAGATATCACTTATGAAGATCCTGTAAACATGGCTACACGTGAACTGAGTTAGGAAAGAGAACAGAGTCTCACATTTAGAAAACACTCTTATGCCTGCATAAAGGGGAAGGAGAGGTGGGGTGATGCATAAAACCAGAGTTTGATATAAGCACAGGGACCGTTCCAAAAACCAACTTTGGAATAGACAAGACCTACACCTTCCTCAGTGAAAGAGACTAAAAACCCCATATTTCTCACAGAGGAATATATCTGACTAGTAAGAATCTTAAAACCGATGTATAGATATGACTGCATAAGGGAATCAAGTGTGTCTAGAGTGGCATAAACATGGCAGCGAGAATCAGCTCAAACCCACTATAAAAAGGAATTTCAAAAGTAAAACCAAAAAACATGGAAATTCTTTACAATTCCTTCAGGGTGTCTGAGGAAACCTGGAAAGACCCTATCTACTATGACAGCTGGATGTGGCATAAGGCTGGACTCTTGGGACGGAGAGGATTGGTGAGATTGGGTGAGCAAATGCAGACCATTTCAAGCAATAATGCATGGCCCCCATTCCATGGGTCCCAACTCTCCAGGTTGAAGGGAATATTACTACAGCTATAACATGTACAGGAAACCTAGAGAAAGTACATACTGTGAATACGAAAGGTTTCTAAAACTCAACGAATAGTCCCTCTCCTGGTGCTCCAGTTTGACTTTCCAACTGCCTTACTATCAATCTCCCAACTTGGAGAGACAGGACCTTTAACCTCCTGGTTTGCACAGGTTCCCAATTTGGCAGAGGATGGAAGGGACGAGGGAGAACCCATGAGAGAGTAGCTGTTAGGCATTTGGACGGGCACATGTCACTCTAATTTCCCGGCAGGAAGAAGAATTAACCGAAGTCTCAGGAACCCACCGGGAACCAGTATAGGACATGATCCAAAATTTTGGACTTGCGTTCAGCTCACAAAAAACGAGTTGAGAAATGGAGCTCAGGGGCACAGCAATTCACAAACTGGCAGAGTGATAAAGGACAACTATCGTCCAAAAATCTGTTGAGTGAAGTCAAGGAGGCGGACTTGAAAGCGAGGCAAAATAGCAGGAAACAGATTTCAAGAGGTACCTTGGAATCGCCTGTAAAGCACAGGAAGAGGAGCACAACTTGGACAATGGTGCACTTGGCCAAAAAGGGCGTATGCGTTTTCTCCTGAATATATTCAGGAGAAAACGCATACGCCCTTTTTGGCCAAGCAAGCAAGCGGGCAATGCAAATCTGCACTACAAAGAAGTATCAGTTCCCACTGCTCAAAAGGGACATCCACAAAATGTGTAAAAACCAGAAAGGCAAGACAGGCCCTGGAGAACAGGGAGCCTTGTTATGCTGATGGGCGGGATGTAAATTGCCAACTGCCTCACTGGAGGAGTGCATTGTGTTCCCTAAAACAAGTAAACAACAGAGCTACAGAGCCAAGGCCACTTCCAGTCTAGGGAATATACCTTGGGAAAACTGAAAATCAATAAGAAAGAGCCACCTCCAAATTTAGGGCTGCACTGACTACAAGAACCTCAACTTGGGTACACCTTAAATATCCCAGGAAATATAAAAATGGTTCAAAACATTGTGGTACTTACGTACGATGGAATATCCCTCAGCCATGAAATCAATGTCATAAGACCAGTAGCAGCAAATTGAGGGGATTCAGGTACGATGATTCTAAGTGAAATAAGTCACACAGAAAAAGAAACTTATCATAAGATATCACTTATGAAGATCCTGTAAACCTGGCTACACGTGAACTGAGTTAGGAAAGAGAACAGAGTCTCACATTTAGAAAACACTCTTATGCCTGCATAAAGGGGAAGGAGAGGTGGGGTGATGCATAAAACCAGAGTTTGATATAAGCACAGGGACCGTTCCAAAAACCAACTTTGGAATAGACAAGACCTACACCTTCCTCAGTGAAAGAGACTCAAAACCCCATATTTCCCGCAGAGGAATATATCTGACTAGTAAGAATCTTAAAACCGATGTATAGATATGACTGCATAAGGGAATCAAGTGTGTCTAGAGTGGCATAAACATGGCAGCGAGAATCAGCTCAAACCCACTCTAAAAAGGAATTTCAAAAGCAAAACCAAAAAACAGGGAAATTCTTTACAATTCCTTCAGGGTGTCTGAGGAAACCTGGAAAGACCCTATCTACAATGACAGCTGGATGTGGCATAAGGCTGGACACTTGGGACTGAGAGGATTGGTGAGATCGGGTGAGCAAATGCAGACCCTTTCAAGCAATAATGCATGGCCCCCATTCCATGGGTCCCAACTCTCCAGGTTGAAGGGAATATTACTACAGCTATAACATGTACAGGAATCCTAGAGAATGTACACACTGTGAATACGAAAGGTTTCTAAACCTCAATGAATAGTCCCTCTCCTGGTGCTCCAGTTTGACTTTCCAACTGCATTATTATCAATCTCCCAACTTGGACAGACAGGCCCTTTAACCTCCTGGTTTGCACAGGTTCCCAATTTGGCAGAGGATGGAAGGGACGAGGGAGAACCCATGAGAGAGTAGCTGTTAGGCATTTGGACGGGCACATGTCACTCTAATTTCCCGGCAGGAAGAAGAATTAACCAAAGTCTCAGCCACCCACCGGGAACCAGTATAGGACATGATCCAAAATTTTGGACTTGCGTTCAGCTCACAAAAAACGAGTTGAGAAATGGAGCTCAGGGGCACAGCAATTCACAAACTGGCAGAGTGATAAAGGACAACTATCGTCCAAAAATCTGTTGAGGGAAGTCAAGGAGGCGGACTTGAAAGCGAGGCAAAAGAGCAGGAAACAGATTTCAAGAGGTACCTTGGAATCGCCTGTAAAGCACAGGAAGAGGAGCACAACTTGGACAATGGTGCACTTGGCCAAAAAGGGCGTATGCGTTTTCTCCTGAATATATTCAGGAGAAAACGCATACGCCCTTTTTGGCCAAGCAAGCAAGCGGGCAATGCAAATCTGCACTACAAAGAAGTATCAGTTCCCACTGCTCAAAAGGGACATCCACAAAATGTGTAAAAACCAGAAAGGCAATACAGGCCCTGGAGAACAGGGAGCCTTGTTATGCTGATGGGCGGGATGTAAATTGCCAACTGCCTCACTGGAGGAGTGCATTGTGTTCCCTAAAACAAGTAAACAACAGAGCTACAGAGCCAAGGCCACTTCCAGTCTAGGGAATATACCTTGGGAAAACTGAAAATCAATATGAAAGAGCCACCTCCAAATTTCGGGCTGCACTGACTACAAGAACCTCAACTTGGGTACACCTTAAATATCCCAGGAAATATAAAAATGGTTCAAAACATTGTGGTACTTACGTACGATGGAATATCCCTCAGCCATGAAATCACTGTCATAAGACCAGTAGCAGCAAAGTAAGGGGATTCAGGTACGATGATTCTAAGTGAAATAAGGCACACAGAAAAAGAAACTTATCATAAGATATCACTTATGAAGATCCTGTAAACATGGCTACACGTGAACTGAGTTAGGAAAGAGAACAGAGTCTCCCATTTAGAAAACACTCTTATGCCTGCATAAAGGGTCAGGAGAGGTGGGGTGATGCATAAAACCAGAGTTTGATATAAGCACAGGGACCGTTCCAAAAACCAACTTTGGAATAGACAAGACCTACACCTTCCTCAGTGAAAGAGACTCAAAACCCCATATTTCCCGCAGAGGAATATATCTGACTAGTAAGAATCTTAAAACCGATGTATAGATATGACTGCATAAGGGAATCAAGTGTGTCTAGCGTGGCATAAACATGGCAGCGAGAATCAGCTCAAACCCACTCTAAAAAGGAATTTCAAAAGCAAAACCAAAAAACAGGGAAATTCTTTACAATTCCTTCAGGGTGTCTGAGGAAACCTGGAAATACCCTATCTACAATGACAGCTGGATGTGGCATAAGCCTGTACACTTGGGACTGAGAGGATTGGTGAGATTGGGTGAGCAAATGCAGACCCTTTCAAGCAATAATGCATGGCCCCCATTCCATGGGTCCCAACTCTCCATGTTGAAGGGAATATTACTACAGCTATAACATGTACAGGAAACCTAGAGAATGTACACACTGTGAATACAAAAGGTTTCTAAAACTCAACGAATAGTCCCTCTCCTGGTGCTCCAGTTTGACTTTCCAACTGCCTTACTATAAATCTCCCAACTTGGAGAGACAGGCCCTTTAACCTCCTGGTTTGCACAGGTTCCCAATTTGGCAGAGGATGGAAGGGACGAGGGAGAACCCATGAGAGAGTAGCTGTTAGGCATTTGGACGGGCACATGTCACTCTAATTTCCCGGCAGGAAGAAGAATTAACCAAAGTCTCAGGCACCCACCGGGAACCAGTATAGGACATGATCCAAAATTTTGGACTTGCGTTCAGCTCACAAAAAACGAGTTGAGAAATGGAGCTCAGGGGCACAGCAATTCACAAACTGGCAGAGTGATAAAGGACAACTATCGTCCAAAAATCTGTTGAGGGAAGTCAAGGAGGCGGACTTGAAAGCGAGGCAAAATAGCAGGAAACAGATTTCAAGAGGTACCTTGGAATCGCCTGTAAAGCACAGGAAGAGGAGCACAACTTGGACAATGGTGCACTTGGCCAAAAAGGGCGTATGCGTTTTCTCCTGAATATATTCAGGAGAAAACGCATACGCCCTTTTTGGCCATGCAAGCAAGCGGGCAATGCAAATCTGCACTACAAAGAAGTATCAGTTCCCACTGCTCAAAAGGGACATCCACAAAATGTGTAAAAAACAGAAAGGCAATACAGGCCCTGGAGAACAGGGAGCCTTGTTATGCTGATGGGCGGGATGTAAATTGCCAACTGCCTCACTGGAGGAGTGCATTGTGTTCCCTAAAACAAGTAAACAACAGAGCTACAGAGCCAAGGCCACTTCCAGTCTAGGGAATATACCTTGGGAAAACTGAAAATCAATATGAAAGAGCCACCTCCAAATTTCGGGCTGCACTGACTACAAGAACCTCAACTTGGGTACACCTTAAATATCCCAGGAAATATAAAAATGGTTCAAAACATTGTGGTACTTACGTACGATGGAATATCCCTCAGCCATGAAATTAATGTCATAAGACCAGTCGCAGCAAAGTGAGTGGATTCAGGTGCAATGATTCTAAGTGAAATATGTCACACAGAAAAAGAAACTTATCATAAGATATCACTTATGAAGATCCTGTAAACATGGCTACACGTGAACTGAGTTAGGAAAGAGAACAGAGTCTCACATTTAGAAAACACTCTTATGCCTGCATAAAGGGGAAGGAGAGGTGGGGTGATGCATAAAACCAGAGTTTGATATAAGCACAGGGACCGTTCCAAAAACCAACTTTGGAATAGACAAGACCTACACCTTCCTCAGTGAAAGAGACTCAAAACCCCATATTTCCCGCAGAGGAATATATCTGACTAGTAAGAATCTTAAAACCTATGTATTGATATGACTCCATAAGGGAATCAAGTGTGTCTAGAGTGGCATAAACATGGCAGCGAGAATCAGCTCAAACCCACTATAAAAAGGAATTTCAAAAGCAAAACCAAAAAACAGGGAAATTCTTTACAATTCCTTCAGGGTGTCTGAGGAAACCTGGAAAGACCCTATCTACAATGACAGCTGGATGTGGCATAAGGCTGGACACTTGGCACTGAGAGGATTGGTGAGATCGGGTGAGCAAATGCAGACCCTTTCAAGCAATAATGCATGGCCCCCATTCCATGGGTCCCAACTCTCCAGGTTGAAGGGAATATTACTCCAGCTATAACATGTACAGGAATCCTAGAGAATGTACACACTGTGAATACGAAAGGTTTCTAAAACTCAACGAATAGTCCCTCTCCTGGTGCTCCAGTTTGACTTTCCAACTGCCTTACTATCAATCTCCCAACTTGGACAGACAGGCCCTTTAACCTCCTGGTTTGCACAGGTTCCCAATTTGGCAGAGGATGGAAGGGACGAGGGAGAACCCATGAGAGAGTAGCTGTTAGGCATTTGGACGGGCACATGTCACTCTAATTTCCCGGCAGGAAGAAGAATTAACCAAAGTCTCAGCCACCCACCGGGAACCAGTATAGGACATGATCCAAAATTTTGGACTTGCGTTCAGCTCACAAAAAACGAGTTGAGAAATGGAGCTCAGGGGCACAGCAATTCACAAACTGGCAGAGTGATAAAGGACAACTATCATCCAAAAATCTGTTGAGGGAAGTCAAGGAGGCGGACTTGAAAGCCAGGCAAAAGAGCAGGAAACAGATTTCAAGAGGTACCTTGGAATCGCCTGTAAAGCACAGGAAGAGGAGCACAACTTGGACAATGGTGCACTTGGCCAAAAAGGGCGTATGCGTTTTCTCCTGAATATATTCAGGAGAAAACGCATACGCCCTTTTTGGCCAAGCAAGCAAGCGGGCAATGCAAATCTGCACTACAAAGAAGTATCATTTCCCACTGGTAAAAAGGAACATCCACAAAATGTGTAAAAACCAGAAAGGCAAGACAGGCCCTGGAGAACAGGGAGCCTTGTTATGCTGATGGGCGGGATGTAAATTGCCAACTGCCTCACTGGAGGAGTGCATTGTGTTCCCTAAAACAAGTAAACAACAGAGCTACAGAGACAAGGCCACTTCCACTCTAGGGAATATACCTTGGGAAAACTGAAAATCAATAAGAAAGGGCAACCTCCAAATTTAGGGCTGCACTGACTACAAGAACCTTAACTTGGGTACACCTTAAATATCCCAGGAAATATAAAAATGGTTCAAAACATTGTGGTACTTACGTACGATGGAATATCCCTCAGCCATGAAATCAATGTCATAAGACCAGTAGCAGCAAAGTGAGTGGATTCAGGTACGATGATTCTAAGTGAAATAAGTCACACCGAAAAAGAAACTTATCATAAGATATCACTTATGAAGATCCTGAAAACATGGCTACACGTGAACTGAGTTAGGAAAGAGAACAGAGTCTCCCATTTAGAAAACACTCTTATGCCTGCATAAAGGGGATGGAGAGGTGGGGTGATGCATAAAACCAGAGTTTGATATAAGCACAGGGACCGTTCCAAAAACCAACTTTGGAATAGACAAGACCTACAGCTTCCTCAGTGAAAGAGACTCAAAACCCCATATTTCCCGCAGAGGAATATATCTGACTAGTAAGAATCTTAAAACCTATGTATTGATATGACTCCATAAGGGAATCAAGTGTGTCTAGAGTAGCATAAACATGGCAGCGAGAATCAGCTCAAACCCACTATGAAAAGGAATTTCAAAAGCAATACCAAAAAACAGGGAAATTCTTTCCAATTCCTTCAGGGTGTCTGAGGAAACCTGGAAAGACCCTATCTACAATGACAGCTGGATGTGACATAAGGCTGGACACTTGGGACTTAGAGGATTGGTGAGATTGGGTGAGCAAATGCAGACCCTTTCAAGCAATAATGCATGGCCCCCATTCCATGGGTCCCAACTCTCCAGGTTCAAGGGAATATTACTACAGGCTATAACATGTACAGGAAACCTAGAGAATGTACACACTGTGAATACCAAAGGTTTCTAAAACTCAACGAATAGTCCCTCTCCTGGTGCTCCAGTTTGACTTTCCAACTGCCTTACTATCAATCTCCCAACTTGGAGAGACAGGCCCTTTAACTTCCTGGTTTGCACAGGTTCCCAATTTGGCAGAGGATGGAAGGGACGAGGGAGGACCCATGAGAGAGTAGCTGTTAGGCATTTGGACGGGCACATGTCACTCTAATTTCCCGGCAGGAAGAAGAATTGACAAAAGTCTCAGCCACCCACCGGGAACCAGTAAAGGACATGATCCAAAATTTTGGACTTGCGTTCAGCTCACAAAAAAACAGTTGAGAAATGGAGCTCACGGGCACAGCAATTCACAAAGTGGCAGAGTGATAAAGGACAACTATCGTCCAAAAATCTGTTGAGGGAAGTCAACGAGGCGGACTTGAAAGCGAGGCAAAATAGCAGGAAACAGATTTCAAGAGGTACCTTGGAATCGCCTGTAAAGCACAGGAAGAGGGGCACAACTTGGACAATGGTGCACTTGGCCAAAAAGGGCGTATGCGTTTTCTCCTGAATATATTCAGGAGAAAACGCATACGCCCTTTTTGGCCAAGCAAGCAAGCGGGCAATGCAAATCTGCACTACAAAGAAGTATCATTTCCCACCGGTCAAAAGGAACATCCACAAAATGTGTAAAAACCAGAAAGGCAAGACAGGCCCTGGAGAACAGGGAGCCTTGTTATGCTGATGGGCGGGATGTAAATTGCCAACTGCCTCACTGGAGGAGTGCATTGTGTTCCCTAAAACAAGTAAACAACAGAGCTACAGAGACAAGGCCACTTCGAGTCTAGGGAATATACCTTGGGAAAACTGAAAATCAATAAGAAAGGGCCACCTCCAAATTTAGGGCTGCACTGACTACAAGAACCTTAACTTGGGTACACCGTAAATATCCCAGTAAATATAAAAATGGTTCAAAACATTGTGGTACTTACGTACGATGGAATATCCCTCAGCCATGAAATCAATGTCATAAGACCAGTAGCAGCAAAGTGAGTGGATTCAGGTACAATGATTCTAAGTGAAATAAGTCACACAGAAAAAGAAACTTATCATAAGATATCACTTATGAAGATCCTGTAAACATGGCTACACGTGAACTGAGTTAGGAAAGAGAACAGAGTCTCACATTTAGAAAACACTCTTATGCCTGCATAAAGGGGAAGGAGAGGTGGGGTGATGCATAAAACCAGAGTTTGATATAAGCACAGGGACCGTTCCAAAAACCAACTTTGGAATAGACAAGACCTACACCTTCCTCAGTGAAAGAGACTAAAAACCCCATATTTCTCACAGAGGAATATATCTGACTAGTAAGAATCTTAAAACCGATGTATAGATATGACTGCATAAGGGAATCAAGTGTGTCTAGAGTGGCATAAACATGGCAGCGAGAATCAGCTCAAACCCACTATAAAAAGGAATTTCAAAAGTAAAACCAAAAAACATGGAAATTCTTTACAATTCCTTCAGGGTGTCTGAGGAAACCTGGAAAGACCCTATCTACTATGACAGCTGGATGTGGCATAAGGCTGGACTCTTGGGACGGAGAGGATTGGTGAGATTGGGTGAGCAAATGCAGACCATTTCAAGCAATAATGCATGGCCCCCATTCCATGGGTCCCAACTCTCCAGGTTGAAGGGAATATTACTACAGCTATAACATGTACAGGAAACCTAGAGAAAGTACATACTGTGAATACGAAAGGTTTCTAAAACTCAACGAATAGTCCCTCTCCTGGTGCTCCAGTTTGACTTTCCAACTGCCTTACTATCAATCTCCCAACTTGGAGAGACAGGACCTTTAACCTCCTGGTTTGCACAGGTTCCCAATTTGGCAGAGGATGGAAGGGACGAGGGAGAACCCATGAGAGAGTAGCTGTTAGGCATTTGGACGGGCACATGTCACTCTAATTTCCCGGCAGGAAGAAGAATTAACCGAAGTCTCAGGAACCCACCGGGAACCAGTATAGGACATGATCCAAAATTTTGGACTTGCGTTCAGCTCACAAAAAACGAGTTGAGAAATGGAGCTCAGGGGCACAGCAATTCACAAACTGGCAGAGTGATAAAGGACAACTATCGTCCAAAAATCTGTTGAGTGAAGTCAAGGAGGCGGACTTGAAAGCGAGGCAAAATAGCAGGAAACAGATTTCAAGAGGTACCTTGGAATCGCCTGTAAAGCACAGGAAGAGGAGCACATCTTGGACAATGGTGCACTTGGCCAAAAAGGGCGTATGCGTTTTCTCCTGAATATATTCAGGAGAAAACGCATACGCCCTTTTTGGCCAAGCAAGCAAGCGGGCAATGCAAATCTGCACTACAAAGAAGTATCAGTTCCCACTGCTCAAAAGGGACATCCACAAAATGTGTAAAAACCAGAAAGGCAAGACAGGCCCTGGAGAACAGGGAGCCTTGTTATGCTGATGGGCGGGATGTAAATTGCCAACTGCCTCACTGGAGGAGTGCATTGTGTTCCCTAAAACAAGTAAACAACAGAGCTACAGAGCCAAGGCCACTTCCAGTCTAGGGAATATACCTTGGGAAAACTGAAAATCAATAAGAAAGAGCCACCTCCAAATTTAGGGCTGCACTGACTACAAGAACCTCAACTTGGGTACACCTTAAATATCCCAGGAAATATAAAAATGGTTCAAAACATTGTGGTACTTACGTACGATGGAATATCCCTCAGCCATGAAATCAATGTCATAAGACCAGTAGCAGCAAATTGAGGGGATTCAGGTACGATGATTCTAAGTGAAATAAGTCACACAGAAAAAGAAACTTATCATAAGATATCACTTATGAAGATCCTGTAAACCTGGCTACACGTGAACTGAGTTAGGAAAGAGAACAGAGTCTCACATTTAGAAAACACTCTTATGCCTGCATAAAGGGGAAGGAGAGGTGGGGTGATGCATAAAACCAGAGTTTGATATAAGCACAGGGACCGTTCCAAAAACCAACTTTGGAATAGACAAGACCTACACCTTCCTCAGTGAAAGAGACTCAAAACCCCATATTTCCCGCAGAGGAATATATCTGACTAGTAAGAATCTTAAAACCGATGTATAGATATGACTGCATAAGGGAATCAAGTGTGTCTAGAGTGGCATAAACATGGCAGCGAGAATCAGCTCAAACCCACTCTAAAAAGGAATTTCAAAAGCAAAACCAAAAAACAGGGAAATTCTTTACAATTCCTTCAGGGTGTCTGAGGAAACCTGGAAAGACCCTATCTACAATGACAGCTGGATGTGGCATAAGGCTGGACACTTGGGACTGAGAGGATTGGTGAGATCGGGTGAGCAAATGCAGACCCTTTCAAGCAATAATGCATGGCCCCCATTCCATGGGTCCCAACTCTCCAGGTTGAAGGGAATATTACTACAGCTATAACATGTACAGGAATCCTAGAGAATGTACACACTGTGAATACGAAAGGTTTCTAAACCTCAATGAATAGTCCCTCTCCTGGTGCTCCAGTTTGACTTTCCAACTGCATTATTATCAATCTCCCAACTTGGACAGACAGGCCCTTTAACCTCCTGGTTTGCACAGGTTCCCAATTTGGCAGAGGATGGAAGGGACGAGGGAGAACCCATGAGAGAGTAGCTGTTAGGCATTTGGACGGGCACATGTCACTCTAATTTCCCGGCAGGAAGAAGAATTAACCAAAGTCTCAGCCACCCACCGGGAACCAGTATAGGACATGATCCAAAATTTTGGACTTGCGTTCAGCTCACAAAAAACGAGTTGAGAAATGGAGCTCAGGGGCACAGCAATTCACAAACTGGCAGAGTGATAAAGGACAACTATCGTCCAAAAATCTGTTGAGGGAAGTCAAGGAGGCGGACTTGAAAGCGAGGCAAAAGAGCAGGAAACAGATTTCAAGAGGTACCTTGGAATCGCCTGTAAAGCACAGGAAGAGGAGCACAACTTGGACAATGGTGCACTTGGCCAAAAAGGGCGTATGTGTTTTCTCCTGAATATATTCAGGAGAAAACGCATACGCCCTTTTTGGCCAAGCAAGCAAGCGGGCAATGCAAATCTGCACTACAAAGAAGTATCAGTTCCCACTGCTCAAAAGGGACATCCACAAAATGTGTAAAAACCAGAAAGGCAATACAGGCCCTGGAGAACAGGGAGCCTTGTTATGCTGATGGGCGGGATGTAAATTGCCAACTGCCTCACTGGAGGAGTGCATTGTGTTCCCTAAAACAAGTAAACAACAGAGCTACAGAGCCAAGGCCACTTCCAGTCTAGGGAATATACCTTGGGAAAACTGAAAATCAATATGAAAGAGCCACCTCCAAATTTCGGGCTGCACTGACTACAAGAACCTCAACTTGGGTACACCTTAAATATCCCAGGAAATATAAAAATGGTTCAAAACATTGTGGTACTTACGTACGATGGAATATCCCTCAGCCATGAAATCACTGTCATAAGACCAGTAGCAGCAAAGTAAGGGGATTCAGGTACGATGATTCTAAGTGAAATAAGGCACACAGAAAAAGAAACTTATCATAAGATATCACTTATGAAGATCCTGTAAACATGGCTACACGTGAACTGAGTTAGGAAAGAGAACAGAGTCTCCCATTTAGAAAACACTCTTATGCCTGCATAAAGGGTCAGGAGAGGTGGGGTGATGCATAAAACCAGAGTTTGATATAAGCACAGGGACCGTTCCAAAAACCAACTTTGGAATAGACAAGACCTACACCTTCCTCAGTGAAAGAGACTCAAAACCCCATATTTCCCGCAGAGGAATATATCTGACTAGTAAGAATCTTAAAACCGATGTATAGATATGACTGCATAAGGGAATCAAGTGTGTCTAGCGTGGCATAAACATGGCAGCGAGAATCAGCTCAAACCCACTCTAAAAAGGAATTTCAAAAGCAAAACCAAAAAACAGGGAAATTCTTTACAATTCCTTCAGGGTGTCTGAGGAAACCTGGAAATACCCTATCTACAATGACAGCTGGATGTGGCATAAGCCTGTACACTTGGGACTGAGAGGATTGGTGAGATTGGGTGAGCAAATGCAGACCCTTTCAAGCAATAATGCATGGCCCCCATTCCATGGGTCCCAACTCTCCATGTTGAAGGGAATATTACTACAGCTATAACATGTACAGGAAACCTAGAGAATGTACACACTGTGAATACAAAAGGTTTCTAAAACTCAACGAATAGTCCCTCTCCTGGTGCTCCAGTTTGACTTTCCAACTGCCTTACTATAAATCTCCCAACTTG
This sequence comes from Mesoplodon densirostris, assembly GCF_025265405.1. Taxonomy (NCBI): domain Eukaryota; kingdom Metazoa; phylum Chordata; class Mammalia; order Artiodactyla; family Ziphiidae; genus Mesoplodon; species Mesoplodon densirostris. The sequence continues at coordinate 1,107,260 of NW_026778198.1, forward strand.
GAGAGACAGGCCCTTTAACCTCCTGGTTTGCACAGGTTCCCAATTTGGCAGAGGATGGAAGGGACGAGGGAGAACCCATGAGAGAGTAGCTGTTAGGCATTTGGACGGGCACATGTCACTCTAATTTCCCGGCAGGAAGAAGAATTAACCAAAGTCTCAGGCACCCACCGGGAACCAGTATAGGACATGATCCAAAATTTTGGACTTGCGTTCAGCTCACAAAAAACGAGTTGAGAAATGGAGCTCAGGGGCACAGCAATTCACAAACTGGCAGAGTGATAAAGGACAACTATCGTCCAAAAATCTGTTGAGGGAAGTCAAGGAGGCGGACTTGAAAGCGAGGCAAAATAGCAGGAAACAGATTTCAAGAGGTACCTTGGAATCGCCTGTAAAGCACAGGAAGAGGAGCACAACTTGGACAATGGTGCACTTGGCCAAAAAGGGCGTATGCGTTTTCTCCTGAATATATTCAGGAGAAAACGCATACGCCCTTTTTGGCCATGCAAGCAAGCGGGCAATGCAAATCTGCACTACAAAGAAGTATCAGTTCCCACTGCTCAAAAGGGACATCCACAAAATGTGTAAAAAACAGAAAGGCAATACAGGCCCTGGAGAACAGGGAGCCTTGTTATGCTGATGGGCGGGATGTAAATTGCCAACTGCCTCACTGGAGGAGTGCATTGTGTTCCCTAAAACAAGTAAACAACAGAGCTACAGAGCCAAGGCCACTTCCAGTCTAGGGAATATACCTTGGGAAAACTGAAAATCAATATGAAAGAGCCACCTCCAAATTTCGGGCTGCACTGACTACAAGAACCTCAACTTGGGTACACCTTAAATATCCCAGGAAATATAAAAATGGTTCAAAACATTGTGGTACTTACGTACGATGGAATATCCCTCAGCCATGAAATTAATGTCATAAGACCAGTCGCAGCAAAGTGAGTGGATTCAGGTACAATGATTCTAAGTGAAATATGTCACACAGAAAAAGAAACTTATCATAAGATATCACTTATGAAGATCCTGTAAACATGGCTACACGTGAACTGAGTTAGGAAAGAGAACAGAGTCTCACATTTAGAAAACACTCTTATGCCTGCATAAAGGGGAAGGAGAGGTGGGGTGATGCATAAAACCAGAGTTTGATATAAGCACAGGGACCGTTCCAAAAACCAACTTTGGAATAGACAAGACCTACACCTTCCTCAGTGAAAGAGACTCAAAACCCCATATTTCCCGCAGAGGAATATATCTGACTAGTAAGAATCTTAAAACCTATGTATTGATATGACTCCATAAGGGAATCAAGTGTGTCTAGAGTGGCATAAACATGGCAGCGAGAATCAGCTCAAACCCACTATAAAAAGGAATTTCAAAAGCAAAACCAAAAAACAGGGAAATTCTTTACAATTCCTTCAGGGTGTCTGAGGAAACCTGGAAAGACCCTATCTACAATGACAGCTGGATGTGGCATAAGGCTGGACACTTGGCACTGAGAGGATTGGTGAGATCGGGTGAGCAAATGCAGACCCTTTCAAGCAATAATGCATGGCCCCCATTCCATGGGTCCCAACTCTCCAGGTTGAAGGGAATATTACTACAGCTATAACATGTACAGGAATCCTAGAGAATGTACACACTGTGAATACGAAAGGTTTCTAAAACTCAACGAATAGTCCCTCTCCTGGTGCTCCAGTTTGACTTTCCAACTGCCTTACTATCAATCTCCCAACTTGGACAGACAGGCCCTTTAACCTCCTGGTTTGCACAGGTTCCCAATTTGGCAGAGGACGGAAGGGACGAGGGAGAACCCATGAGAGAGTAGCTGTTAGGCATTTGGACGGGCACATGTCACTCTAATTTCCCGGCAGGAAGAAGAATTAACCAAAGTCTCAGCCACCCACCGGGAACCAGTATAGGACATGATCCAAAATTTTGGACTTGCGTTCAGCTCACAAAAAACGAGTTGAGAAATGGAGCTCAGGGGCACAGCAATTCACAAACTGGCAGAGTGATAAAGGACAACTATCATCCAAAAATCTGTTGAGGGAAGTCAAGGAGGCGGACTTGAAAGCCAGGCAAAAGAGCAGGAAACAGATTTCAAGAGGTACCTTGGAATCGCCTGTAAAGCACAGGAAGAGGAGCACAACTTGGACAATGGTGCACTTGGCCAAAAAGGGCGTATGCGTTTTCTCCTGAATATATTCAGGAGAAAACGCATACGCCCTTTTTGGCCAAGCAAGCAAGCGGGCAATGCAAATCTGCACTACAAAGAAGTATCACTTCCCACCGGTCAAAAGGGACATCCACAAAATGTGCAAAAACCAGAAAGGCAAGACAGGCCCTGGAGAACAGGGAGCCTTGTTATGCTGATGGGCGGGATGTAAATTGCCAACTGCCTCACTGGAGGAGTGCATTGTGTTCCCTAAAACAAGTAAACAACAGAGCTACAGAGCCAAGGCCACTTCCAGTCTAGGGAATATACCTTGGGAAAACTGAAAATCAATAAGAAAGAGACACCTCCAAATTTAGGGCTGCACTGACTACAAGAACCTCAACTTGGGTACACCTTAAATATCCCAGGAAATATAAAAATGGTTCAAAACATTGTGGTACTTACGTACGATGGAATATCCCTCAGCCATGAAATCAATGTCATAAGACCAGTAGCAGCAAAGTAAGGGGATTCAGGTACGATGATTCTAAGTGAAATAAGGCACACAGAAAAAGAAACTTATCATAAGATATCACTTATGAAGATCCTGTAAACATGGCTACACGTGAACTGAGTTAGGAAAGAGAACAGAGTCTCCCATTTAGAAAACACTCTTATGCCTGCATAAAGGGTCAGGAGAGGTGGGGTGATGCATAAAACCAGAGTCTGATATAAGCACAGGGACCGTTCCAAAAACCAACTTTGGAATAGACAAGACCTACACCTTCCTCAGTGAAAGAGACTCAAAACCCCATATTTCCCGCAGAGGAATATATCTGACTAGTAAGAATCTTAAAACCGATGTATAGATATGACTGCATAAGGGAATCAAGTGTGTCTAGAGTGGCATAAACATGGCAGCGAGAATCAGCTCAAACCCACTCTAAAAAGGAATTTCAAAAGCAAAACCAAAAAACAGGGAAATTCTTTACAATTCCTTCAGGGTGTCTGAGGAAACCTGGAAAGACCCTATCTACAATGACAGCTGGATGTGGCATAAGTGTGGACACTTGGGCCTGAGAGGATTGGTGAGATTGGGTGAGCAAATGCAGACCCTTTCAAGCAATAATGCATGGCCCCCATTCCATGGGTCCCAACTCTCCAGGTTGAAGGGAATATTACTACAGCTATAACATGTACAGGAAACCTAGAGAATGTACACACTGTGAATACGAAAGGTTTCTAAAACTCAACGAATAGTCCCTCTCCTGGTGCTCCAGTTTGACTTTCCAACTGCCTTACTATCAATCTCCCAACTTGGAGAGACAGGCCCTTTAACCTCCTGGTTTGCACAGGTTCCCAATTTGGCAGAGGATGGAAGGGACGAGGGAGGACCCATGAGAGAGTAGCTGTTAGGCATTTGGACGGGCACATGTCACTCTAATTTCCCGGCAGGAAGAAGAATTAACAAAAGTCTCAGCCACCCACCGGGAAACAGTAAAGGACATGATCCAAAATTTTGGACTTGCGTTCAGCTCACAAAAAAAGAGTTGATAAATGGAGCTCACGGGCACAGCAATTCACAAAGTGGCAGAGTGATAAAGGACAACTATCGTCCAAAAATCTGTTGAGGGAAGTCAACGAGGCGGACTTGAAAGCGAGGCAAATGAGCAGGAAACAGATTTCAAGAGGTACCTTGGAATCGCCTGTAAAGCACAGGAAGAGGGGCACAACTTGGACAATGGTGCACTTGGCCAAAAAGGGCGTATGCGTTTTCTCCTGAATATATTCAGGAGAAAACGCATACGCCCTTTTTGGCCAAGCAAGCAAGCGGGCAATGCAAATCTGCACTACAAAGAAGTATCATTTCCCACCGGTAAAAAGGAACATCCACAAAATGTGTAAAAACCAGAAAAGCAAGACAGGCCCTGGAGAACAGGGAGCCTTGTTATGCTGATGGGCGGGATGTAAATTGCCAACTGCCTCACTGGAGGAGTGCATTGTGTTCCCTAAAACAAGTAAACAACAGAGCTACAGAGACAAGGCCACTTCCACTCTAGGGAATATACCTTGGGAAAACTGAAAATCAATAAGAAAGGGCAACCTCCAAATTTAGGGCTGCACTGACTACAAGAACCTTAACTTGGGTACACCTTAAATATCCCAGGAAATATAAAAATGGTTCAAAACATTGTGGTACTTACGTACGATGGAATATCCCTCAGCCATGAAATCAATGTCATAAGACCAGTAGCAGCAAAGTGAGTGGATTCAGGTACGATGATTCTAAGTGAAATAAGTCACACAGAAAAAGAAACTTATCATAAGATATCACTTATGAAGATCCTGAAAACATGGCTACACGTGAACTGAGTTAGGAAAGAGAACAGAGTCTCCCATTTAGAAAACACTCTTATGCCTGCATAAAGGGGATGGAGAGGTGGGGTGATGCATAAAACCAGAGTTTGATATAAGCACAGGGACCGTTCCAAAAACCAACTTTGGAATAGACAAGACCTACAGCTTCCTCAGTGAAAGAGACTCAAAACCCCATATTTCCCGCAGAGGAATATATCTGACTAGTAAGAATCTTAAAACCTATGTATTGATATGACTCCATAAGGGAATCAAGTGTGTCTAGAGTAGCATAAACATGGCAGCGAGAATCAGCTCAAACCCACTATGAAAAGGAATTTCAAAAGCAATACCAAAAAACAGGGAAATTCTTTCCAATTCCTTCAGGGTGTCTGAGGAAACCTGGAAAGACCCTATCTACAATGACAGCTGGATGTGACATAAGGCTGGACACTTGGGACTTAGAGGATTGGTGAGATTGGGTGAGCAAATGCAGACCCTTTCAAGCAATAATGCATGGCCCCCATTCCATGGGTCCCAACTCTCCAGGTTCAAGGGAATATTACTACAGGCTATAACATGTACAGGAAACCTAGAGAATGTACACACTGTGAATACCAAAGGTTTCTAAAACTCAACGAATAGTCCCTCTCCTGGTGCTCCAGTTTGACTTTCCAACTGCCTTACTATCAATCTCCCAACTTGGAGAGACAGGCCCTTTAACTTCCTGGTTTGCACAGGTTCCCAATTTGGCAGAGGATGGAAGGGACGAGGGAGAACCCATGAGAGAGTAGCTGTTAGGCATTTGGACGGGCACATGTCACTCTAATTTCCCGGCAGGAGGAAGAATTAACCAAAGTCTCAGCCACCCACCGGGAACCAGTATAGGACATGATCCAAAATTTTGGACTTGCGTTCAGCTCACAAAAAACGAGTTGAGAAATGGAGCTCAGGGGCACAGCAATTCACAAACTGGCAGAGTGATAAAGGACAACTATCGTCCAAAAATCTGTTGAGGGAAGTCAAGGAGGCGGACTTGAAAGCGAGGCAAAAGAGCAGGAAACAGATTTCAAGAGGTACCTTGGAATCGCCTGTAAAGCACAGGAAGAGGAGCACAACTTGGACAATGGTGCACTTGGCCAAAAAGGGCGTATGCGTTTTCTCCTGAATATATTCAGGAGAAAACGCATACGCCCTTTTTGGCCAAGCAAGCAAGCGGGCAATGCAAATCTGCACTACAAAGAAGTATCAGTTCCCACTGCTCAAAAGGGACATCCACAAAATGTGTAAAAACCAGAAAGGCAATACAGGCCCTGGAGAACAGGGAGCCTTGTTATGCTGATGGGCGGGATGTAAATTGCCAACTGCCTCACTGGAGGAGTGCATTGTGTTCCCTAAAACAAGTAAACAACAGAGCTACAGAGCCAAGGCCACTTCCAGTCTAGGGAATATACCTTGGGAAAACTGAAAATCAATATGAAAGAGCCACCTCCAAATTTCGGGCTGCACTGACTACAAGAACCTCAACTTGGGTACACCTTAAATATCCCAGGAAATATAAAAATGGTTCAAAACATTGTGGTACTTACGTACGATGGAATATCCCTCAGCCATGAAATCACTGTCATAAGACCAGTAGCAGCAAAGTAAGGGGATTCAGGTACGATGATTCTAAGTGAAATAAGGCACACAGAAAAAGAAACTTATCATAAGATATCACTTATGAAGATCCTGTAAACATGGCTACACGTGAACTGAGTTAGGAAAGAGAACAGAGTCTCCCATTTAGAAAACACTCTTATGCCTGCATAAAGGGTCAGGAGAGGTGGGGTGATGCATAAAACCAGAGTTTGATATAAGCACAGGGACCGTTCCAAAAACCAACTTTGGAATAGACAAGACCTACACCTTCCTCAGTGAAAGAGACTCAAAACCCCATATTTCCCGCAGAGGAATATATCTGACTAGTAAGAATCTTAAAACCGATGTATAGATATGACTGCATAAGGGAATCAAGTGTGTCTAGCGTGGCATAAACATGGCAGCGAGAATCAGCTCAAACCCACTCTAAAAAGGAATTTCAAAAGCAAAACCAAAAAACAGGGAAATTCTTTACAATTCCTTCAGGGTGTCTGAGGAAACCTGGAAATACCCTATCTACAATGACAGCTGGATGTGGCATAAGCCTGTACACTTGGGACTGAGAGGATTGGTGAGATTGGGTGAGCAAATGCAGACCCTTTCAAGCAATAATGCATGGCCCCCATTCCATGGGTCCCAACTCTCCATGTTGAAGGGAATATTACTACAGCTATAACATGTACAGGAAACCTAGAGAATGTACACACTGTGAATACAAAAGGTTTCTAAAACTCAACGAATAGTCCCTCTCCTGGTGCTCCAGTTTGACTTTCCAACTGCCTTACTATAAATCTCCCAACTTGGAGAGACAGGCCCTTTAACCTCCTGGTTTGCACAGGTTCCCAATTTGGCAGAGGATGGAAGGGACGAGGGAGAACCCATGAGAGAGTAGCTGTTAGGCATTTGGACGGGCACATGTCACTCTAATTTCCCGGCAGGAAGAAGAATTAACCAAAGTCTCAGGCACCCACCGGGAACCAGTATAGGACATGATCCAAAATTTTGGACTTGCGTTCAGCTCACAAAAAACGAGTTGAGAAATGGAGCTCAGGGGCACAGCAATTCACAAACTGGCAGAGTGATAAAGGACAACTATCGTCCAAAAATCTGTTGAGGGAAGTCAAGGAGGCGGACTTGAAAGCGAGGCAAAATAGCAGGAAACAGATTTCAAGAGGTACCTTGGAATCGCCTGTAAAGCACAGGAAGAGGAGCACAACTTGGACAATGGTGCACTTGGCCAAAAAGGGCGTATGCGTTTTCTCCTGAATATATTCAGGAGAAAACGCATACGCCCTTTTTGGCCATGCAAGCAAGCGGGCAATGCAAATCTGCACTACAAAGAAGTATCAGTTCCCACTGCTCAAAAGGGACATCCACAAAATGTGTAAAAAACAGAAAGGCAATACAGGCCCTGGAGAACAGGGAGCCTTGTTATGCTGATGGGCGGGATGTAAATTGCCAACTGCCTCACTGGAGGAGTGCATTGTGTTCCCTAAAACAAGTAAACAACAGAGCTACAGAGCCAAGGCCACTTCCAGTCTAGGGAATATACCTTGGGAAAACTGAAAATCAATATGAAAGAGCCACCTCCAAATTTCGGGCTGCACTGACTACAAGAACCTCAACTTGGGTACACCTTAAATATCCCAGGAAATATAAAAATGGTTCAAAACATTGTGGTACTTACGTACGATGGAATATCCCTCAGCCATGAAATTAATGTCATAAGACCAGTCGCAGCAAAGTGAGTGGATTCAGGTACAATGATTCTAAGTGAAATATGTCACACAGAAAAAGAAACTTATCATAAGATATCACTTATGAAGATCCTGTAAACATGGCTACACGTGAACTGAGTTAGGAAAGAGAACAGAGTCTCACATTTAGAAAACACTCTTATGCCTGCATAAAGGGGAAGGAGAGGTGGGGTGATGCATAAAACCAGAGTTTGATATAAGCACAGGGACCGTTCCAAAAACCAACTTTGGAATAGACAAGACCTACACCTTCCTCAGTGAAAGAGACTCAAAACCCCATATTTCCCGCAGAGGAATATATCTGACTAGTAAGAATCTTAAAACCTATGTATTGATATGACTCCATAAGGGAATCAAGTGTGTCTAGAGTGGCATAAACATGGCAGCGAGAATCAGCTCAAACCCACTCTAAAAAGGAATTTCAAAAGCAAAACCAAAAAACAGGGAAATTCTTTACAATTCCTTCAGGGTGTCTGAGGAAACCTGGAAAGACCCTATCTACAATGACAGCTGGATGTGGCATAAGGCTGGACACTTGGCACTGAGAGGATTGGTGAGATCGGGTGAGCAAATGCAGACCCTTTCAAGCAATAATGCATGGCCCCCATTCCATGGGTCCCAACTCTCCAGGTTGAAGGGAATATTACTACAGCTATAACATGTACAGGAATCCTAGAGAATGTACACACTGTGAATACGAAAGGTTTCTAAAACTCAACGAATAGTCCCTCTCCTGGTGCTCCAGTTTGACTTTCCAACTGCCTTACTATCAATCTCCCAACTTGGACAGACAGGCCCTTTAACCTCCTGGTTTGCACAGGTTCCCAATTTGGCAGAGGATGGAAGGGACGAGGGAGAACCCATGAGAGAGTAGCTGTTAGGCATTTGGACGGGCACATGTCACTCTAATTTCCCGGCAGGAAGAAGAATTAACCAAAGTCTCAGCCACCCACCGGGAACCAGTATAGGACATGATCCAAAATTTTGGACTTGCGTTCAGCTCACAAAAAACGAGTTGAGAAATGGAGCTCAGGGGCACAGCAATTCACAAACTGGCAGAGTGATAAAGGACAACTATCATCCAAAAATCTGTTGAGGGAAGTCAAGGAGGCGGACTTGAAAGCCAGGCAAAAGAGCAGGAAACAGATTTCAAGAGGTACCTTGGAATCGCCTGTAAAGCACAGGAAGAGGAGCACAACTTGGACAATGGTGCACTTGGCCAAAAAGGGCGTATGCGTTTTCTCCTGAATATATTCAGGAGAAAACGCATACGCCCTTTTTGGCCAAGCAAGCAAGCGGGCAATGCAAATCTGCACTACAAAGAAGTATCACTTCCCACCGGTCAAAAGGGACATCCACAAAATGTGCAAAAACCAGAAAGGCAAGACAGGCCCTGGAGAACAGGGAGCCTTGTTATGCTGATGGGCGGGATGTAAATTGCCAACTGCCTCACTGGAGGAGTGCATTGTGTTCCCTAAAACAAGTAAACAACAGAGCTACAGAGCCAAGGCCACTTCCAGTCTAGGGAATATACCTTGGGAAAACTGAAAATCAATAAGAAAGAGACACCTCCAAATTTAGGGCTGCACTGACTACAAGAACCTCAACTTGGGTACACCTTAAATATCCCAGGAAATATAAAAATGGTTCAAAACATTGTGGTACTTACGTACGATGGAATATCCCTCAGCCATGAAATCAATGTCATAAGACCAGTAGCAGCAAAGTAAGGGGATTCAGGTACGATGATTCTAAGTGAAATAAGGCACACAGAAAAAGAAACTTATCATAAGATATCACTTATGAAGATCCTGTAAACATGGCTACACGTGAACTGAGTTAGGAAAGAGAACAGAGTCTCCCATTTAGAAAACACTCTTATGCCTGCATAAAGGGTCAGGAGAGGTGGGGTGATGCATAAAACCAGAGTCTGATATAAGCACAGGGACCGTTCCAAAAACCAACTTTGGAATAGACAAGACCTACACCTTCCTCAGTGAAAGAGACTCAAAACCCCATATTTCCCGCAGAGGAATATATCTGACTAGTAAGAATCTTAAAACCGATGTATAGATATGACTGCATAAGGGAATCAAGTGTGTCTAGAGTGGCATAAACATGGCAGCGAGAATCAGCTCAAACCCACTCTAAAAAGGAATTTCAAAAGCAAAACCAAAAAACAGGGAAATTCTTTACAATTCCTTCAGGGTGTCTGAGGAAACCTGGAAAGACCCTATCTACAATGACAGCTGGATGTGGCATAAGTCTGGACACTTGGGCCTGAGAGGATTGGTGAGATTGGGTGAGCAAATGCAGACCCTTTCAAGCAATAATGCATGGCCCCCATTCCATGGGTCCCAACTCTCCAGGTTGAAGGGAATATTACTACAGCTATAACATGTACAGGAAACCTAGAGAATGTACACACTGTGAATACGAAAGGTTTCTAAAACTCAACGAATAGTCCCTCTCCTGGTGCTCCAGTTTGACTTTCCAACTGCCTTACTATCAATCTCCCAACTTGGAGAGACAGGCCCTTTAACCTCCTGGTTTGCACAGGTTCCCAATTTGGCAGAGGATGGAAGGGACGAGGGAGGACCCATGAGAGAGTAGCTGTTAGGCATTTGGACGGGCACATGTCACTCTAATTTCCCGGCAGGAAGAAGAATTAACAAAAGTCTCAGCCACCCACCGGGAACCAGTAAAGGACATGATCCAAAATTTTGGACTTGCGTTCAGCTCACAAAAAAAGAGTTGATAAATGGAGCTCACGGGCACAGCAATTCACAAAGTGGCAGAGTGATAAAGGACAACTATCGTCCAAAAATCTGTTGAGGGAAGTCAACGAGGCGGACTTGAAAGCGAGGCAAAAGAGCAGGAAACAGATTTCAAGAGGTACCTTGGAATCGCCTGTAAAGCACAGGAAGAGGGGCACAACTTGGACAATGGTGCACTTGGCCAAAAAGGGCGTATGCGTTTTCTCCTGAATATATTCAGGAGAAAACGCATACGCCCTTTTTGGCCAAGCAAGCAAGCGGGCAATGCAAATCTGCACTACAAAGAAGTATCATTTCCCACCGGTAAAAAGGAACATCCACAAAATGTGTAAAAACCAGAAAAGCAAGACAGGCCCTGGAGAACAGGGAGCCTTGTTATGCTGATGGGCGGGATGTAAATTGCCAACTGCCTCACTGGAGGAGTGCATTGTGTTCCCTAAAACAAGTAAACAACAGAGCTACAGAGACAAGGCCACTTCCACTCTAGGGAATATACCTTGGGAAAACTGAAAATCAATAAGAAAGGGCAACCTCCAAATTTAGGGCTGCACTGACTACAAGAACCTTAACTTGGGTACACCTTAAATATCCCAGGAAATATAAAAATGGTTCAAAACATTGTGGTACTTACGTACGATGGAATATCCCTCAGCCATGAAATCAATGTCATAAGACCAGTAGCAGCAAAGTGAGTGGATTCAGGTACGATGATTCTAAGTGAAATAAGTCACACAGAAAAAGAAACTTATCATAAGATATCACTTATGAAGATCCTGAAAACATGGCTACACGTGAACTGAGTTAGGAAAGAGAACAGAGTCTCCCATTTAGAAAACACTCTTATGCCTGCATAAAGGGGATGGAGAGGTGTGGTGATGCATAAAACCAGAGTTTGATATAAGCACAGGGACCGTTCCAAAAACCAACTTTGGAATAGACAAGACCTACAGCTTCCTCAGTGAAAGAGACTCAAAACCCCATATTTCCCGCAGAGGAATATATCTGACTAGTAAGAATCTTAAAACCTATGTATTGATATGACTCCATAAGGGAATCAAGTGTGTCTAGAGTAGCATAAACATGGCAGCGAGAATCAGCTCAAACCCACTATGAAAAGGAATTTCAAAAGCAATACCAAAAAACAGGGAAATTCTTTCCAATTCCTTCAGGGTGTCTGAGGAAACCTGGAAAGACCCTATCTACAATGACAGCTGGATGTGACATAAGGCTGGACACTTGGGACTTAGAGGATTGGTGAGATTGGGTGAGCAAATGCAGACCCTTTCAAGCAATAATGCATGGCCCCCATTCCATGGGTCCCAACTCTCCAGGTTCAAGGGAATATTACTACAGGCTATAACATGTACAGGAAACCTAGAGAATGTACACACTGTGAATACCAAAGGTTTCTAAAACTCAACGAATAGTCCCTCTCCTGGTGCTCCAGTTTGACTTTCCAACTGCCTTACTATCAATCTCCCAACTTGGAGAGACAGGCCCTTTAACTTCCTGGTTTGCACAGGTTCCCAATTTGGCAGAGGATGGAAGGGACGAGGGAGGACCCATAAGAGAGTAGCTGTTAGGCATTTGGACGGGCACATGTCACTCTAATTTCCCGGCAGGAAGAAGAATTGACAAAAGTCTCAGCCACCCACCGGGAACCAGTAAAGGACATGATCCAAAATTTTGGACTTGCGTTCAGCTCACAAAAAAACAGTTGAGAAATGGAGCTCACGGGCACAGCAATTCACAAAGTGGCAGAGTGATAAAGGACAACTATCGTCCAAAAATCTGTTGAGGGAAGTCAACGAGGCGGACTTGAAAGCGAGGCAAAAGAGCAGGAAACAGATTTCAAGAGGTACCTTGGAATCGCCTGTAAAGCACAGGAAGAGGGGCACAACTTGGACAATGGTGCACTTGGCCAAAAAGGGCGTATGCGTTTTCTCCTGAATATATTCAGGAGAAAACGCATACGCCCTTTTTGGCCAAGCAAGCAAGCGGGCAATGCAAATCTGCACTACAAAGAAGTATCATTTCCCACCGGTCAAAAGGAACATCCACAAAATGTGTAAAAACCAGAAAGGCAAGACAGGCCCTGGAGAACAGGGAGCCTTGTTATGCTGATGGGCGGGATGTAAATTGCCAACTGCCTCACTGGAGGAGTGCATTGTGTTCCCTAAAACAAGTAAACAACAGAGCTACAGAGACAAGGCCACTTCGAGTCTAGGGAATATACCTTGGGAAAACTGAAAATCAATAAGAAAGGGCCACCTCCAAATTTAGGGCTGCACTGACTACAAGAACCTTAACTTGGGTACACCTTAAATATCCCAGTAAATATAAAAATGGTTCAAAACATTGTGGTACTTACGTACGATGGAATATCCCTCAGCCATGAAATCAATGTCATAAGACCAGTAGCAGCAAAGTGAGTGGATTCAGGTACAATGATTCTAAGTGAAATAAGTCACACAGAAAAAGAAACTTATCATAAGATATCACTTATGAAGATCCTGTAAACATGGCTACACGTGAACTGAGTTAGGAAAGAGAACAGAGTCTCACATTTAGAAAACACTCTTATGCCTGCATAAAGGGGAAGGAGAGGTGGGGTGATGCATAAAACCAGAGTTTGATATAAGCACAGGGACCGTTCCAAAAACCAAGTTTGGAATAGACAAGACCTACACCTTCCTCAGTGAAAGAGACTAAAAACCCCATATTTCTCACAGAGGAATATATCTGACTAGTAAGAATCTTAAAACCGATGTATAGATATGACTGCATAAGGGAATCAAGTGTGTCTAGAGTGGCATAAACATGGCAGCGAGAATCAGCTCAAACCCACTATAAAAAGGAATTTCAAAAGCAAAACCAAAAAACATGGAAATTCTTTACAATTCCTTCAGGGTGTCTGAGGAAACCTGGAAAGACCCTATCTACTATGACAGCTGGATGTGGCATAAGGCTGGACTCTTGGGACGGAGAGGATTGGTGAGATTGGGTGAGCAAATGCAGACCATTTCAAGCAATAATGCATGGCCCCCATTCCATGGGTCCCAACTCTCCAGGTTGAAGGGAATATTACTACAGCTATAACATGTACAGGAAACCTAGAGAAAGTACATACTGTGAATACGAAAGGTTTCTAAAACTCAACGAATAGTCCCTCTCCTGGTGCTCCAGTTTGACTTTCCAACTGCCTTACTATCAATCTCCCAACTTGGAGAGACAGGACCTTTAACCTCCTGGTTTGCACAGGTTCCCAATTTGGCAGAGGATGGAAGGGACGAGGGAGAACCCATGAGAGAGTAGCTGTTAGGCATTTGGACGGGCACATGTCACTCTAATTTCCAGGCAGGAAGAAGAATTAACCAAAGTCTCAGCCACACACCGGGAACCAGTATAGGACATGATCGAAAATTTTGGACTTGCGTTCAGCTCACAAAAAACGAGTTGAGAAATGGAGCTCAGGGGCACAGCAATGCACAAACTGGCAGAGTGATAAAGGACAACTATCGTCCAAAAATCTGTTGAGGGAAGTCAACGAGGCGGACTTGAAAGCGAGTCAAAATAGCAGGAAACAGATTTCAAGAGGTTCCTTGGAATCGCCTGTAAAGCACAGAAAGAGGGGCACAACTTGGACAATGGTGCACTTGACAAAAAGGGCGTATGTGTTTTCTCCTGAATATATTCAGGAGAAAACGCATACGCCCTTTTTGGCCAAGCAAGCAAGCGGGCAATGCAAATCTGCACAACAAAGAAGTATCACTTCCCACCGGTCAAAAGGGACATCCACAAAATGTGTAAAAACCAGAAAGGCAAGACAGGCCCTGGAGAACAGGGAGCCTTGTTATGCTGATGGGCGGGATGTAAATTGCCAACTGCCTCACTGGAGGAGTGCATTGTGTTCCCTAAAACAAGTAAACAACAGAGTTACAGAGCCAAGGCCTCTTCCAGACTAGGGAATATACCTTGGGAAAACTGAAAATCAATAAGAAAGAGCCACCTCCAAATTTAGGGCTGCACTGACTACAAGAACCTCAACTTGGGTACACCTTAAATATCCCAGGAAATATAAAAATGGTTCAAAACATTGTGGTACTTACGTAGGATGGAATATACCTCAGCCATGAAATCAATGTCATAAGACCAGTAGCAGCAAAGTGAGTGGATTCAGGTACGATGATTCTAAGTGAAATAAGTCACACAGAAAAAGAAACTTATCATAAGATATCACTTATGATGTTCCTGTAAACATGGCTATATGTGAACTGAGTTAGGAAAGAGAACAGAGTCTCACATTTAGAAAACACTCTTATGCCTGCATAAAGGGGAAAGAGAGGTGGGGTGATGCATAAAACCAGAGTTTGATATAAGCACAGGGACCGTTCCAAAAACCAACTTTGGAATAGACAAGACCTACACCTTCCTCAGTGAAAGAGACTCAAAACCCCATATTTCCCGCAGAGGAATATATCTGACTATTAAGAATCTTAAAACCGATGTATAGATATGACTGCATAAGGGAATCAAGTGTGTCTAGAGTGGCATAAACATGGCAGCGAGAATCAGCTCAAACCCACTATAAAAAGGAATTTCAAAAGCAAAACCAAAAAACAGGGAAATTATTTACAATTCCTTCAGGGTGTCTGAGGAAACCTGGAAAGACCCTATCTACAATGACAGCTGGATGGGACATAAGGCTGGACACTTGGGACTGAGAGGATTGGTGAGATTGGGTGAGCAAATGCAGACCCTTTCAAGCAATAATGCATGGCCCCCATTCCATGGGTCCCAACTCTCCAGGTTGAAGGGAATATTACTACAGCTATAACATGTACAGGAATCCTAGAGAATGTACACACTGTGAATACGAAAGGTTTCTAAAATTCAACGAATAGTCCCTCTCCTGGTGCTCCAGTTTGACTTTCCAACTGCCTTACTATCAATCTCCCAACTTGGAGAGACAGGCCCTTTAACCTCCTGGTTTGCACAGGTTCCCAATTTGGCAGAGGATGGAAGGGACGAGGGAGAACCCATGAGAGAGTAGCTGTTAGGCATTTGGACGGGCACATGTCACTCTAATTTCCCGGCAGGAGGAAGAATTAACCAAAGTCTCAGCCACCCACCGGGAACCAGTATAGGACATGATCCAAAATTTTGGACTTGCGTTCAGCTCACAAAAAACGAGTTGAGAAATGGAGCTCAGGGGCACAGCAATTCACAAACTGGCAGAGTGATAAAGGACAACTATCGTCCAAAAATCTGTTGAGGGAAGTCAACGAGGCGGACTTGAAAGCGAGGCAAAATAGCAGGAAACAGATTTCAAGAGGTACCTTGGAATCGCCTGTAAAGCACAGGAAGAGGGGCACAACTTGGACAATGGTGCACTTGGCCAAAAAGGGCGTATGCGTTTTCTCCTGAATATATTCAGGAGAAAACGCATACGCCCTTTTTGGCCAAGCAAACAAGCGGGCAATGCAAATCTGCACTACAAAGAAGTATCATTTCCCACCGGTAAAAAGGAACATCCACAAAATGTGTAAAAACCAGAAAGGCAAGACAGGCCCTGGAGAACAGGGAGCCTTGTTATGCTGATGGGCGGGATGTAAATTGCCAACTGCCTCACTGGAGGAGTGCAATGTGTTCCCTAAAACAAGTAAACAACAGAGCTACAGAGACAAGGCCACTTCCACTCTAGGGAATATACCTTGGGAAAACTGAAAATCAATAAGAAAGGGCAACCTCCAAATTTAGGGCTGCACTGACTACAAGAACCTTAACTTGGGTACACCTTAAATATCCCAGGAAATATAAAAATGGTTCAAAACATTGTGGTACTTACGTACGATGGAATATCCCTCAGCCATGAAATCAATGTCATAAGACCAGTAGCAGCAAAGTGAGTGGATTCAGGTACGATGATTCTAAGTGAAATAAGTCACACCGAAAAAGAAACTTATCATAAGATATCACTTATGAAGATCCTGAAAACATGGCTACACGTGAACTGAGTTAGGAAAGAGAACAGAGTCTCCCATTTAGAAAACACTCTTATGCCTGCATAAAGGGGATGGAGAGGTGGGGTGATGCATAAAACCAGAGTTTGATATAAGCACAGGGACCGTTCCAAAAACCAACTTTGGAATAGACAAGACCTACAGCTTCCTCAGTGAAAGAGACTCAAAACCCCATATTTCCCGCAGAGGAATATATCTGACTAGTAAGAATCTTAAAACCTATGTATTGATATGACTCCATAAGGGAATCAAGTGTGTCTAGAGTAGCATAAACATGGCAGCGAGAATCAGCTCAAACCCACTATGAAAAGGAATTTCAAAAGCAATACCAAAAAACAGGGAAATTCTTTCCAATTCCTTCAGGGTGTCTGAGGAAACCTGGAAAGACCCTATCTACAATGACAGCTGGATGTGACATAAGGCTGGACACTTGGGACTTAGAGGATTGGTGAGATTGGGTGAGCAAATGCAGACCCTTTCAAGCAATAATGCATGGCCCCCATTCCATGGGTCCCAACTCTCCAGGTTCAAGGGAATATTACTACAGGCTATAACATGTACAGGAAACCTAGAGAATGTACACACTGTGAATACCAAAGGTTTCTAAAACTCAACGAATAGTCCCTCTCCTGGTGCTCCAGTTTGACTTTCCAACTGCCTTACTATCAATCTCCCAACTTGGAGAGACAGGCCCTTTAACTTCCTGGTTTGCACAGGTTCCCAATTTGGCAGAGGATGGAAGGGACGAGGGAGGACCCATGAGAGAGTAGCTGTTAGGCATTTGGACGGGCACATGTCACTCTAATTTCCCGGCAGGAAGAAGAATTGACAAAAGTCTCAGCCACCCACCGGGAACCAGTATAGGACATGATCCAAAATTTTGGACTTGCGTTCAGCTCACAAAAAACGAGTTGAGAAATGGAGCTCAGGGGCACAGCAATTCACAAACTGGCAGAGTGATAAAGGACAACTATCGTCCAAAAATCTGTTGAGGGAAGTCAACGAGGCGGACTTGAAAGCGAGGCAAAATAGCAGGAAACAGATTTCAAGAGGTACCTTGGAATCGCCTGTAAAGCACAGGAAGAGGAGCACAACTTGGACAATGGTGCACTTGGCCAAAAAGGGCGTATGCGTTTTCTCCTGAATATATTCAGGAGAAAACGCATACGCCCTTTTTGGCCAAGCAAGCAAGCGGGCAATGCAAATCTGCACTACAAAGAAGTATCAGTTCCCACTGCTCAAAAGGGATAGCCACAAAATGTGTAAAAAACAGAAAGGCAATACAGGCCCTGGAGAACAGGGAGCCTTGTTATGCTGATGGGCGGGATGTAAATTGCCAACTGCCTCACTGGAGGAGTGCATTGTGTTCCCTAAAACAAGTAAACAACAGAGCTACAGAGCCAAGGCCACTTCCAGTCTAGGGAATATACCTTGGGAAAACTGAAAATCAATATGAAAGAGCCACCTCCAAATTTCGGGCTGCACTGACTACAAGAACCTCAACTTGGGTACACCTTAAATATCCCAGGAAATATAAAAATGGTTCAAAACATTGTGGTACTTACGTACGATGGAATATCCCTCAGCCATGAAATTAATGTCATAAGACCAGTCGCAGCAAAGTGAGTGGATTCAGGTACAATGATTCTAAGTGAAATATGTCACACAGAAAAAGAAACTTATCATAAGATATCACTTATGAAGATCCTGTAAACATGGCTACACGTGAACTGAGTTAGGAAAGAGAACAGAGTCTCACATTTAGAAAACACTCTTATGCCTGCATAAAGGGGAAGGAGAGGTGGGGTGATGCATAAAACCAGAGTTTGATATAAGCACAGGGACCGTTCCAAAAACCAACTTTGGAATAGACAAGACCTACACCTTCCTCAGTGAAAGAGACTCAAAACCCCATATTTCCCGCAGAGGAATATATCTGACTAGTAAGAATCTTAAAACCTATGTATTGATATGACTCCATAAGGGAATCAAGTGTGTCTAGAGTGGCATAAACATGGCAGCGAGAATCAGCTCAAACCCACTCTAAAAAGGAATTTCAAAAGCAAAACCAAAAAACAGGGAAATTCTTTACAATTCCTTCAGGGTGTCTGAGGAAACCTGGAAAGACCCTATCTACAATGACAGCTGGATGTGGCATAAGGCTGGACACTTGGCACTGAGAGGATTGGTGAGATCGGGTGAGCAAATGCAGACCCTTTCAAGCAATAATGCATGGCCCCCATTCCATGGGTCCCAACTCTCCAGGTTGAAGGGAATATTACTACAGCTATAACATGTACAGGAATCCTAGAGAATGTACACACTGTGAATACGAAAGGTTTCTAAAACTCAACGAATAGTCCCTCTCCTGGTGCTCCAGTTTGACTTTCCAACTGCCTTACTATCAATCTCCCAACTTGGACAGACAGGCCCTTTAACCTCCTGGTTTGCACAGGTTCCCAATTTGGCAGAGGATGGAAGGGACGAGGGAGAACCCATGAGAGAGTAGCTGTTAGGCATTTGGACGGGCACATGTCACTCTAATTTCCCGGCAGGAAGAAGAATTAACCAAAGTCTCAGCCACCCACCGGGAACCAGTATAGGACATGATCCAAAATTTTGGACTTGCGTTCAGCTCACAAAAAACGAGTTGAGAAATGGAGCTCAGGGGCACAGCAATTCACAAACTGGCAGAGTGATAAAGGACAACTATCATCCAAAAATCTGTTGAGGGAAGTCAAGGAGGCGGACTTGAAAGCGAGGCAAAAGAGCAGGAAACAGATTTCAAGAGGTACCTTGGAATCGCCTGTAAAGCACAGGAAGAGGAGCACAACTTGGACAATGGTGCACTTGGCCAAAAAGGGCGTATGCGTTTTCTCCTGAATATATTCAGGAGAAAAGGCATACGCCCTTTTTGGCCAAGCAAGCAAGCGGGCAATGCAAATCTGCACTACAAAGAAGTATCACTTCCCACCGGTCAAAAGGGACATCCACAAAATGTGCAAAAACCAGAAAGGCAAGACAGGCCCTGGAGAACAGGGAGCCTTGTTATGCTGATGGGCGGGATGTAAATTGCCAACTGCCTCACTGGAGGAGTGCATTGTGTTCCCTAAAACAAGTAAACAACAGAGCTACAGAGCCAAGGCCACTTCCAGTCTAGGGAATATACCTTGGGAAAACTGAAAATCAATAAGAAAGAGACCCCTCCAAATTTAGGGCTGCACTGACTACAAGAACCTCAACTTGGGTACACCTTAAATATCCCAGGAAATATAAAAATGGTTCAAAACATTGTGGTACTTACGTACGATGGAATATCCCTCAGCCATGAAATCAATGTCATAAGACCAGTAGCAGCAAAGTAAGGGGATTCAGGTACGATGATTCTAAGTGAAATAAGGCACACAGAAAAAGAAACTTATCATAAGATATCACTTATGAAGATCCTGTAAACATGGCTACACGTGAACTGAGTTAGGAAAGAGAACAGAGTCTCCCATTTAGAAAACACTCTTATGCCTGCATAAAGGGTCAGGAGAGGTGGGGTGATGCATAAAACCAGAGTCTGATATAAGCACAGGGACCGTTCCAAAAACCAACTTTGGAATAGACAAGACCTACACCTTCCTCAGTGAAAGAGACTCAAAACCCCATATTTCCCGCAGAGGAATATATCTGACTAGTAAGAATCTTAAAACCGATGTATAGATGTGACTGCATAAGGGAATCAAGTGTGTCTAGAGTGGCATAAACATGGCAGCGAGAATCAGCTCAAACCCACTCTAAAAAGGAATTTCAAAAGCAAAACCAAAAAACAGGGAAATTCTTTACAATTCCTTCAGGGTGTCTGAGGAAACCTGGAAAGACCCTATCTACAATGACAGCTGGATGTGGCATAAGTCTGGACACTTGGGCCTGAGAGGATTGGTGAGATTGGGTGAGCAAATGCAGACCCTTTCAAGCAATAATGCATGGCCCCCATTCCATGGGTCCCAACTCTCCAGGTTGAAGGGAATATTACTACAGCTATAACATGTACAGGAAACCTAGAGAATGTACACACTGTGAATACGAAAGGTTTCTAAAACTCAACGAATAGTCCCTCTCCTGGTGCTCCAGTTTGACTTTCCAACTGCCTTACTATCAATCTCCCAACTTGGAGAGACAGGCCCTTTAACCTCCTGGTTTGCACAGGTTCCCAATTTGGCAGAGGATGGAAGGGACGAGGGAGGACCCATGAGAGAGTAGCTGTTAGGCATTTGGACGGGCACATGTCACTCTAATTTCCCGGCAGGAAGAAGAATTAACAAAAGTCTCAGCCACCCACCGGGAACCAGTAAAGGACATGATCCAAAATTCTGGACTTGCGTTCAGCTCACAAAAAAAGAGTTGAGAAATGGAGCTCACGGGCACAGCAATTCACAAAGTGGCAGAGTGATAAAGGACAACTATCGTCCAAAAATCTGTTGAGGGAAGTCAACGAGGCGGACTTGAAAGCGAGGCAAAAGAGCAGGAAACAGATTTCAAGAGGTACCTTGGAATCGCCTGTAAAGCACAGGAAGAGGGGCACAACTTGGACAATGGTGCACTTGGCCAAAAAGGGCGTATGCATTTTCTCCTGAATATATTCAGGAGAAAACGCATACGCCCTTTTTGGCCAAGCAAGCAAGCGGGCAATGCAAATCTGCACTACAAAGAAGTATCATTTCCCACCGGTAAAAAGGAACATCCACAAAATGTGTAAAAACCAGAAAAGCAAGACAGGCCCTGGAGAACAGGGAGCCTTGTTATGCTGATGGGCGGGTTGTAAATTGCCAACTGCCTCACTGGAGGAGTGCATTGTGTTCCCTAAAACAAGTAAACAACAGAGCTACAGAGACAAGGCCACTTCCACTCTAGGGAATATACCTTGGGAAAATTGAAAATCAATAAGAAAGGGCAACCTCCAAATTTAGGGCTGCACTGACTACAAGAACCTTAACTTGGGTACACCTTAAATATCCCAGGAAATATAAAAATGGTTCAAAACATTGTGGTACTTACGTACGATGGAATATCCCTCAGCCATGAAATCAATGTCATAAGACCAGTAGCAGCAAAGTGAGTGGATTCAGGTACGATGATTCTAAGTGAAATAAGTCACACAGAAAAAGAAACTTATCATAAGATATCACTTATGAAGATCCTGAAAACATGGCTACACGTGAACTGAGTTAGGAAAGAGAACAGAGTCTCCCATTTAGAAAACACTCTTATGCCTGCATAAAGGGGATGGAGAGGTGGGGTGATGCATAAAACCAGAGTTTGATATAAGCACAGGGACCGTTCCAAAAACCAACTTTGGAATAGACAAGACCTACAGCTTCCTCAGTGAAAGAGACTCAAAACCCCATATTTCCCGCAGAGGAATATATCTGACTAGTAAGAATCTTAAAACCTATGTATTGATATGACTCCATAAGGGAATCAAGTGTGTCTAGAGTAGCATAAACATGGCAGCGAGAATCAGCTCAAACCCACTATGAAAAGGAATTTCAAAAGCAATACCAAAAAACAGGGAAATTCTTTCCAATTCCTTCAGGGTGTCTGAGGAAACCTGGAAAGACCCTATCTACAATGACAGCTGGATGTGACATAAGGCTGGACACTTGGGACTTAGAGGATTGGTGAGATTGGGTGAGCAAATGAAGACCCTTTCAAGCAATAATGCATGGCCCCCATTCCATGGGTCCCAACTCTCCAGGTTCAAGGGAATATTACTACAGGCTATAACATGTACAGGAAACCTAGAGAATGTACACACTGTGAATACCAAAGGTTTCTAAAACTCAACGAATAGTCCCTCTCCTGGTGCTCCAGTTTGACTTTCCAACTGCCTTACTATCAATCTCCCAACTTGGAGAGACAGGCCCTTTAACTTCCTGGTTTGCACAGGTTCCCAATTTGGCAGAGGATGGAAGGGACGAGGGAGGACCCATAAGAGAGTAGCTGTTAGGCATTTGGAGGGGACATGTCACTCTAATTTCCCGGCAGGAAGAAGAATTGACAAAAGTCTCAGCCACCCACCGGGAACCAGTAAAGGACATGATCCAAAATTTTGGACTTGCGTTCAGCTCACAAAAAAACAGTTGAGAAATGGAGCTCACGGGCACAGCAATTCACAAAGTGGCAGAGTGATAAAGGACAACTATCGTCCAAAAATCTGTTGAGGGAAGTCAACGAGGCGGACTTGAAAGCGAGGCAAAAGAGCAGGAAACAGATTTCAAGAGGTACCTTGGAATCGCCTGTAAAGCACAGGAAGAGGGGCACAACTTGGACAATGGTGCACTTGGCCAAAAAGGGCGTATGCGTTTTCTCCTGAATATATTCAGGAGAAAACGCATACGCCCTTTTTGGCCAAGCAAGCAAGCGGGCAATGCA
Source organism: Mesoplodon densirostris (assembly GCF_025265405.1). NCBI lineage: Eukaryota > Metazoa > Chordata > Mammalia > Artiodactyla > Ziphiidae > Mesoplodon > Mesoplodon densirostris. Next base: position 1,130,391 of record NW_026778198.1, read on the forward strand.
AATCTGCACTACAAAGAAGTATCATTTCCCACCGGTCAAAAGGAACATCCACAAAATGTGTAAAAACCAGAAAGGCAAGACAGGCCCTGGAGAACAGGGAGCCTTGTTATGCTGATGGGCGGGATGTAAATTGCCAACTGCCTCACTGGAGGAGTGCATTGTGTTCCCTAAAACAAGTAAACAACAGAGCTACAGAGACAAGGCCACTTCGAGTCTAGGGAATATACCTTGGGAAAACTGAAAATCAATAAGAAAGGGCCACCTCCAAATTTAGGGCTGCACTGACTACAAGAACCTTAACTTGGGTACACCTTAAATATCCCAGTAAATATAAAAATGGTTCAAAACATTGTGGTACTTACGTACGATGGAATATCCCTCAGCCATGAAATCAATGTCATAAGACCAGTAGCAGCAAAGTGAGTGGATTCAGGTACAATGATTCTAAGTGAAATAAGTCACACAGAAAAAGAAACTTATCATAAGATATCACTTATGAAGATCCTGTAAACATGGCTACACGTGAACTGAGTTAGGAAAGAGAACAGAGTCTCACATTTAGAAAACACTCTTATGCCTGCATAAAGGGGAAGGAGAGGTGGGGTGATGCATAAAACCAGAGTTTGATATAAGCACAGGGACCGTTCCAAAAACCAAGTTTGGAATAGACAAGACCTACACCTTCCTCAGTGAAAGAGACTAAAAACCCCATATTTCTCACAGAGGAATATATCTGACTAGTAAGAATCTTAAAACCGATGTATAGATATGACTGCATAAGGGAATCAAGTGTGTCTAGAGTGGCATAAACATGGCAGCGAGAATCAGCTCAAACCGACTATAAAAAGGAATTTCAAAAGTAAAACCAAAAAACATGGAAATTCTTTACAATTCCTTCAGGGTGTCTGAGGAAACCTGGAAAGACCCTATCTACTATGACAGCTGGATGTGGCATAAGGCTGGACTCTTGGGACGGAGAGGATTGGTGAGATTGGGTGAGCAAATGCAGACCATTTCAAGCAATAATGCATGGCCCCCATTCCATGGGTCCCAACTCTCCAGGTTGAAGGGAATATTACTACAGCTATAACATGTACAGGAAACCTAGAGAAAGTACATACTGTGAATACGAAAGGTTTCTAAAACTCAACGAATAGTCCCTCTCCTGGTGCTCCAGTTTGACTTTCCAACTGCCTTACTATCAATCTCCCAACTTGGAGAGACAGGACCTTTAACCTCCTGGTTTGCACAGGTTCCCAATTTGGCAGAGGATGGAAGGGACGAGGGAGAACGCATGAGAGAGTAGCTGTTAGGCATTTGGACGGGCACATGTCACTCTAATTTCCAGGCAGGAAGAAGAATTAACCAAAGTCTCAGCCACACACCGGGAACCAGTATAGGACATGATCGAAAATTTTGGACTTGCGTTCAGCTCACAAAAAACGAGTTGAGAAATGGAGCTCAGGGGCACAGCAATGCACAAACTGGCAGAGTGATAAAGGACAACTATCGTCCAAAAATCTGTTGAGGGAAGTCAACGAGGCGGACTTGAAAGCGAGTCAAAATAGCAGGAAACAGATTTCAAGAGGTTCCTTGGAATCGCCTGTAAAGCACAGAAAGAGGGGCACAACTTGGACAATGGTGCACTTGACAAAAAGGGCGTATGTGTTTTCTCCTGAATATATTTAGGAGAAAACGCATACGCCCTTTTTGGCCAAGCAAGCAAGCGGGCAATGCAAATCTGCACAACAAAGAAGTATCACTTCCCACCGGTCAAAAGGGACATCCACAAAATGTGTAAAAACCAGAAAGGCAAGACAGGCCCTGGAGAACAGGGAGCCTTGTTATGCTGATGGGCGGGATGTAAATTGCCAACTGCCTCACTGGAGGAGTGCATTGTGTTCCCTAAAACAAGTAAACAACAGAGTTACAGAGCCAAGGCCTCTTCCAGACTAGGGAATATACCTTGGGAAAACTGAAAATCAATAAGAAAGAGCCACCTCCAAATTTAGGGCTGCACTGACTACAAGAACCTCAACTTGGGTACACCTTAAATATCCCAGGAAATATAAAAATGGTTCAAAACATTGTGGTACTTACGTAGGATGGAATATCCCTCAGCCATGAAATCAATGTCATAAGACCAGTAGCAGCAAAGTGAGTGGATTCAGGTACGATGATTCTAAGTGAAATAAGTCACACAGAAAAAGAAACTTATCATAAGATATCACTTATGATGTTCCTGTAAACATGGCTATATGTGAACTGAGTTAGGAAAGAGAACAGAGTCTCACATTTAGAAAACACTCTTATGCCTGCATAAAGGGGAAAGAGAGGTGGGGTGATGCATAAAACCAGAGTTTGATATAAGCACAGGGACCGTTCCAAAAACCAACTTTGGAATAGACAAGACCTACACCTTCCTCAGTGAAAGAGACTCAAAACCCCATATTTCCCGCAGAGGAATATATCTGACTATTAAGAATCTTAAAACCGATGTATAGATATGACTGCATAAGGGAATCAAGTGTGTCTAGAGTGGCATAAACATGGCAGCGAGAATCAGCTCAAACCCACTATAAAAAGGAATTTCAAAAGCAAAACCAAAAAACAGGGAAATTATTTACAATTCCTTCAGGGTGTCTGAGGAAACCTGGAAAGACCCTATCTACAATGACAGCTGGATGGGACATAAGGCTGGACACTTGGGACTGAGAGGATTGGTGAGATTGGGTGAGCAAATGCAGACCCTTTCAAGCAATAATGCATGGCCCCCATTCCATGGGTCCCAACTCTCCAGGTTGAAGGGAATATTACTACAGCTATAACATGTACAGGAATCCTAGAGAATGTACACACTGTGAATACGAAAGGTTTCTAAAATTCAACGAATAGTCCCTCTCCTGGTGCTCCAGTTTGACTTTCCAACTGCCTTACTATCAATCTCCCAACTTGGAGAGACAGGCCCTTTAACCTCCTGGTTTGCACAGGTTCCCAATTTGGCAGAGGATGGAAGGGACGAGGGAGAACCCATGAGAGAGTAGCTGTTAGGCATTTGGACGGGCACATGTCACTCTAATTTCCCGGCAGGAGGAAGAATTAACCAAAGTCTCAGCCACCCACCGGGAACCAGTATAGGACATGATCCAAAATTTTGGACTTGCGTTCAGCTCACAAAAAACGAGTTGAGAAATGGAGCTCAGGGGCACAGCAATTCACAAACTGGCAGAGTGATAAAGGACAACTATCGTCCAAAAATCTGTTGAGGGAAGTCAACGAGGCGGACTTGAAAGCGAGGCAAAATAGCAGGAAACAGATTTCAAGAGGTACCTTGGAATCGCCTGTAAAGCACAGGAAGAGGGGCACAACTTGGACAATGGTGCACTTGGCCAAAAAGGGCGTATGCGTTTTCTCCTGAATATATTCAGGAGAAAACGCATACGCCCTTTTTGGCCAAGCAAGCAAGCGGGCAATGCAAATCTGCACTACAAAGAAGTATCATTTCCCACCGGTAAAAAGGAACATCCACAAAATGTGTAAAAACCAGAAAGGCAAGACAGGCCCTGGAGAACAGGGAGCCTTGTTATGCTGATGGGCGGGATGTAAATTGCCAACTGCCTCACTGGAGGAGTGCATTGTGTTCCCTAAAACAAGTAAACAACAGAGCTACAGAGACAAGGCCACTTCCACTCTAGGGAATATACCTTGGGAAAACTGAAAATCAATAAGAAAGGGCAACCTCCAAATTTAGGGCTGCACTGACTACAAGAACCTTAACTTGGGTACACCTTAAATATCCCAGGAAATATAAAAATGGTTCAAAACATTGTGGTACTTACGTACGATGGAATATCCCTCAGCCATGAAATCAATGTCATAAGACCAGTAGCAGCAAAGTGAGTGGATTCAGGTACGATGATTCTAAGTGAAATAAGTCACACCGAAAAAGAAACTTATCATAAGATATCACTTATGAAGATCCTGAAAACATGGCTACACGTGAACTGCGTTAGGAAAGAGAACAGAGTCTCCCATTTAGAAAACACTCTTATGCCTGCATAAAGGGGATGGAGAGGTGGGGTGATGCATAAAACCAGAGTTTGATATAAGCACAGGGACCGTTCCAAAAACCAACTTTGGAATAGACAAGACCTACAGCTTCCTCAGTGAAAGAGACTCAAAACCCCATATTTCCCGCAGAGGAATATATCTGACTAGTAAGAATCTTAAAACCTATGTATTGATATGACTCCATAAGGGAATCAAGTGTGTCTAGAGTAGCATAAACATGGCAGCGAGAATCAGCTCAAACCCACTATGAAAAGGAATTTCAAAAGCAATACCAAAAAACAGGGAAATTCTTTCCAATTCCTTCAGGGTGTCTGAGGAAACCTGGAAAGACCCTATCTACAATGACAGCTGGATGTGACATAAGGCTGGACACTTGGGACTTAGAGGATTGGTGAGATTGGGTGAGCAAATGCAGACCCTTTCAAGCAATAATGCATGGCCCCCATTCCATGGGTCCCAACTCTCCAGGTTCAAGGGAATATTACTACAGGCTATAACATGTACAGGAAACCTAGAGAATGTACACACTGTGAATACCAAAGGTTTCTAAAACTCAACGAATAGTCCCTCTCCTGGTGCTCCAGTTTGACTTTCCAACTGCCTTACTATCAATCTCCCAACTTGGAGAGACAGGCCCTTTAACTTCCTGGTTTGCACAGGTTCCCAATTTGGCAGAGGATGGAAGGGACGAGGGAGGACCCATGAGAGAGTAGCTGTTAGGCATTTGGACGGGCACATGTCACTCTAATTTCCCGGCAGGAAGAAGAATTGACAAAAGTCTCAGCCACCCACCGGGAACCAGTAAAGGACATGATCCAAAATTTTGGACTTGCGTTCAGCTCACAAAAAAACAGTTGAGAAATGGAGCTCACGGGCACAGCAATTCACAAAGTGGCAGAGTGATAAAGGACAACTATCGTCCAAAAATCTGTTGAGGGAAGTCAACGAGGCGGACTTGAAAGCGAGGCAAAAGAGCAGGAAACAGATTTCAAGAGGTACCTTGGAATCGCCTGTAAAGCACAGGAAGAGGGGCACAACTTGGACAATGGTGCACTTGGCCAAAAAGGGCGTATGCGTTTTCTCCTGAATATATTCAGGAGAAAACGCATACGCCCTTTTTGGCCAAGCAAGCAAGCGGGCAATGCAAATCTGCACTACAAAGAAGTATCATTTCCCACCGGTCAAAAGGAACATCCACAAAATGTGTAAAAACCAGAAAGGCAAGACAGGCCCTGGAGAACAGGGAGCCTTGTTATGCTGATGGGCGGGATGTAAATTGCCAACTGCCTCACTGGAGGAGTGCATTGTGTTCCCTAAAACAAGTAAACAACAGAGCTACAGAGACAAGGCCACTTCGAGTCTAGGGAATATACCTTGGGAAAACTGAAAATCAATAAGAAAGGGCCACCTCCAAATTTAGGGCTGCACTGACTACAAGAACCTTAACTTGGGTACACCTTAAATATCCCAGTAAATATAAAAATGGTTCAAAACATTGTGGTACTTACGTACGATGGAATATCCCTCAGCCATGAAATCAATGTCATAAGACCAGTAGCAGCAAAGTGAGTGGATTCAGGTACAATGATTCTAAGTGAAATAAGTCACACAGAAAAAGAAACTTATCATAAGATATCACTTATGAAGATCCTGTAAACATGGCTACACGTGAACTGAGTTAGGAAAGAGAACAGAGTCTCACATTTAGAAAACACTCTTATGCCTGCATAAAGGGGAAGGAGAGGTGGGGTGATGCATAAAACCAGAGTTTGATATAAGCACAGGGACCGTTCCAAAAACCAACTTTGGAATAGACAAGACCTACACCTTCCTCAGTGAAAGAGACTAAAAACCCCATATTTCTCACAGAGGAATATATCTGACTAGTAAGAATCTTAAAACCGATGTATAGATATGACTGCATAAGGGAATCAAGTGTGTCTAGAGTGGCATAAACATGGCAGCGAGAATCAGCTCAAACCCACTATAAAAAGGAATTTCAAAAGTAAAACCAAAAAACATGGAAATTCTTTACAATTCCTTCAGGGTGTCTGAGGAAACCTGGAAAGACCCTATCTACTATGACAGCTGGATGTGGCATAAGGCTGGACTCTTGGGACGGAGAGGATTGGTGAGATTGGGTGAGCAAATGCAGACCATTTCAAGCAATAATGCATGGCCCCCATTCCATGGGTCCCAACTCTCCAGGTTGAAGGGAATATTACTACAGCTATAACATGTACAGGAAACCTAGAGAAAGTACATACTGTGAATACGAAAGGTTTCTAAAACTCAACGAATAGTCCCTCTCCTGGTGCTCCAGTTTGACTTTCCAACTGCCTTACTATCAATCTCCCAACTTGGAGAGACAGGACCTTTAACCTCCTGGTTTGCACAGGTTCCCAATTTGGCAGAGGATGGAAGGGACGAGGGAGAACCCATGAGAGAGTAGCTGTTAGGCATTTGGACGGGCACATGTCACTCTAATTTCCAGGCAGGAAGAAGAATTAACCAAAGTCTCAGCCACCCACCGGGAACCAGTATAGGACATGATCGAAAATTTTGGACTTGCGTTCAGCTCACAAAGAACGAGTTGAGAAATGGAGCTCAGGGGCACAGCAATGCACAAACTGGCAGAGTGATAAAGGACAACTATCGTCCAAAAATCTGTTGAGGGAAGTCAACGAGGCGGACTTGAAAGCGAGTCAAAATAGCAGGAAACAGATTTCAAGAGGTTCCTTGGAATCGCCTGTAAAGCACAGAAAGAGGGGCACAACTTGGACAATGGTGCACTTGACAAAAAGGGCGTATGTGTTTTCTCCTGAATATATTCAGGAGAAAACGCATACGCCCTTTTTGGCCAAGCAAGCAAGCGGGCAATGCAAATCTGCACAACAAAGAAGTATCACTTCCCACCGGTCAAAAGGGACATCCACAAAATGTGTAAAAACCAGAAAGGCAAGACAGGCCCTGGAGAACAGGGAGCCTTGTTATGCTGATGGGCGGGATGTAAATTGCCAACTGCCTCACTGGAGGAGTGCATTGTGTTCCCTAAAACAAGTAAACAACAGAGTTACAGAGCCAAGGCCTCTTCCAGACTAGGGAATATACCTTGGGAAAACTGAAAATCAATAAGAAAGAGCCACCTCCAAATTTAGGGCTGCACTGACTACAAGAACCTCAACTTGGGTACACCTTAAATATCCCAGGAAATATAAAAATGGTTCAAAACATTGTGGTACTTACGTACGATGGAATATCCCTCAGCCATGAAATCAATGTCATAAGACCAGTAGCAGCAAAGTGAGTGGATTCAGGTACGATGATTCTAAGTGAAATAAGTCACACAGAAAAAGAAACTTATCATAAGATATCACTTATGATGATCCTGTAAACATGGCTATATGTGAACTGAGTTAGGAAAGAGAACAGAGTCTCACATTTAGAAAACACTCTTATGCCTGCATAAAGGGGAAGGAGAGGTGGGGTGATGCATAAAACCAGAGTTTGATATAAGCACAGGGACCGTTCCAAAAACCAACTTTGGAATAGACAAGACCTACACCTTCCTCAGTGAAAGAGACTCAAAACCCCATATTTCCCGCAGAGGAATATATCTGACTAGTAAGAATCTTAAAACCGATGTATAGATATGACTGCATAAGGGAATCAAGTGTGTCTAGAGTGGCATAAACATGGCAGCGAGAATCAGCTCAAACCCACTATAAAAAGGAATTTCAAAAGCAAAACCAAAAAACAGGGAAATTATTTACAATTCCTTCAGGGTGTCTGAGGAAACCTGGAAAGACCCTATCTACAATGACAGCTGGATGTGACATAAGGCTGGACACTTGGGACTGAGAGGATTGGTGAGATTGGGTGAGCAAATGCAGACCCTTTCAAGCAATAATGCATGGCCCCCATTCCATGGGTCCCAACTCTCCAGGTTGAAGGGAATATTACTACAGCTATAACATGTACAGGAATCCTAGAGAATGTACACACTGTGAATACGAAAGGTTTCTAAAATTCAACGAATAGTCCCTCTCCTGGTGCTCCAGTTTGACTTTCCAACTGCCTTACTATCAATCTCCCAACTTGGAGAGACAGGCCCTTTAACCTCCTGGTTTGCACAGGTTCCCAATTTGGCAGAGGATGGAAGGGACGAGGGAGAACCCATGAGAGAGTAGCTGTTAGGCATTTGGACGGGCACATGTCACTCTAATTTCCCGGCAGGAGGAAGAATTAACCAAAGTCTCAGCCACCCACCGGGAACCAGTATAGGACATGATCCAAAATTTTGGACTTGCGTTCAGCTCACAAAAAACGAGTTGAGAAATGGAGCTCAGGGGCACAGCAATTCACAAACTGGCAGAGTGATAAAGGACAACTATCGTCCAAAAATCTGTTGAGGGAAGTCAACGAGGCGGACTTGAAAGCGAGGCAAAAGAGCAGGAAACAGATTTCAAGAGGTACCTTGGAATCGCCTGTAAAGCACAGGAAGAGGGGCACAACTTGGACAATGGTGCACTTGGCCAAAAAGGGCGTATGCGTTTTCTCCTGAATATATTCAGGAGAAAACGCATACGCCCTTTTTGGCCAAGCAAACAAGCGGGCAATGCAAATCTGCACTACAAAGAAGTATCATTTCCCACCGGTCAAAAGGAACATCCACAAAATGTGTAAAAACCAGAAAGGCAAGACAGGCCCTGGAGAACAGGGAGCCTTGTTATGCTGATGGGCGGGATGTAAATTGCCAACTGCCTCACTGGAGGAGTGCATTGTGTTCCCTAAAACAAGTAAACAACAGAGCTACAGAGCCAAGGCCACTTCGAGTCCAGGGAATATACCTTGGGAAAACTGAAATTCAATAAGAAAGGGCCACCTCCAAATTTAGGGCTGCACTGACTACAAGAACCTTAACTTGGGTACACCTTAAATATCCCAGGAAATATAAAAATGGTTCAAAACATTGTGGTACTTACGTACGATGGAATATCCCTCAGCCATGAAATCAATGTCATAAGACCAGTAGCAGCAAAGTGAGTGGATTCAGGTACGATGATTCTAAGTGAAATAAGTCACACAGAAAAAGAAACTTATCATAAGATATCACTTATGAAGATCCTGTAAACATGGCTACACGTGAACTGAGTTAGGAAAGAGAACAGAGTCTCACATTTAGAAAACACCCTTATGCCTGCATAAAGGGGAAGGAGAGGTGGGTTGATGCATAAAACCAGAGTTTGATATAAGCACAGGGACCGTTCCAAAAACCAACTTTGGAATAGACAAGACCTACACCTTCCTCAGTGAAAGAGACTAAAAACCGCATATTTCTCACAGAGGAATATATCTGACTAGTAAGAATCTTAAAACCGATGTATAGATATGACTGCATAAGGGAATCAATTGTGTCTAGAGTGGCATAAACATGGCAGCGAGAATCAGCTCAAACCCACTATAAAAAGGAATTTCAAAAGCAAATCCAAAAAACATGGAAATTCTTTACAATTCCTTCAGGGTGTCTGAGGAAACCTGGAAAGACCCTATCTACTATGACAGCTGGATGTGGCATAAGGCTGGACACTTGGGACTGAGAGGATTGGTGAGATTGGGTGAGCAAATGCAGACCCTTTCAAGCAATAATGCATGGCCCCCATTCCATGGGTCCCAACTCTCCAGGTTGAAGGGAATATTACTACAGCTATAACATGTACAGGAAACCTAGAGAAAGTACATACTGTGAATACGAAAGGTTTCTAAAACTCAACGAATAGTCCCTCTCCCGGTGCTCCAGTTTGACTTTCCAACTGCCTTACTATCAATCTCCCAACTTGGAGAGACAGGACCTTTAACCTCCTTGTTTGCACAGGTTCACAATTTGGCAGAGGATGGAAGGGACGAGGGAGAACCCATGAGAGAGTAGCTGTTAGGCATTTGTACGGGCACATGTCACTCTAATTTTCCGGCAGGAAAAAGAATTAACCAAAGTCTCACCACCCACCGCGAACCAGTATACGTCCTGAACCAAAATTTTGGACTTGCGTTCAGCTCACAAAAAAACGAGTTGAAAAATGGAGCTCAGGGGCACAGCAATTCACAAAATGGCAGAGTAATAAAGGACAACTATCGTCCAAAAATCTGTTGAGGGAAGGCAACGAGGCCGACTTGAAAGCGAGGCAGAATAGCAGGAAACAGATTTCAAGAGGTACGTAGGAATCTCCTGTAAAGCACAGGAAGAGGGGCACAACTTCGACAATGATGCACTTGCCCAAACAGGGCTTATGCCTTTTCTCCTGAATATATTCAGGTGAAAATGCATACGCCCTATTTGGCCAAACAAGCAAGTGGTAAATGCAAATCTGCACTACAAAGAAGTATCACTTCCCACAGGTCAAAGGGGACATCCACAAAATGGGTTAAAACCAGAAAGACAAGAGAGGCCCTGGAGAACAGGGAACATTGTTATGCTGATGGGCGGGATTTAAATTGCCTACTGCCTCACTGGAGGAGTGGATTGTGTTCCCTAAAACAAGTAAACAACAGAGCTACAGAGCCAAGGTCACTACCAGTCTATGGAATATACCTTGGGAAAACTGAAAATCAATAAGACCGAGACACCACCAAATTTAGGGCTGCACTGCTTACAAGAACCTCAACTTGGGTACACCTTAAATATCCCAGGAAATATAAAAATGGTTCAAAAAATTGTGGTACTTAGGTATGATGGAATACCCCTCAGCCATGAAATCAATGTCATAAGATCAGTAGCAGCAAAGTGAGTGTATTCAGGTATGATGATTCTAAGTGAAATAAGTCACACAGAAAAAGAAATTTATCGTAAGATATCACTTATGAAGATCCTGTAAACATGGCTACACATGAACTGATTTAGGAAAGAGAACAGTGTCTCACATTTAGAAAACACTCTTATGCCTGCTTAAGGGGGAAGGAGAGGTGGGGTGATGCAGAAAACCAGAGTTTGATATAAGCACAGGTACCGTTCCAAAAACCATCTATGGAATAGACAAGACCTACACCTTCCTCAGTGAAAGGGACTCAACACCCCATATTTCCCGCAGAGGAATACATCAGACTAGTAAGAATCTTACACCCTATGTATTAATATGTCTCCATAAGTGAATCAAGTGTGTCTAGACTGGCATATACATGGCAGCGAGAATCAGCTCAAACACAGTGTAAAAATGAATTTCAAAAACAAAACAAAAAAACAGGGAAATTCTTTACAATTCCTTCAGGGTCTTTGATGAAACCTGGAATGACCCTATCTACAATGACAGTTAGGTGTGGCATAAGGCTGGACACTTGGGACTGAGAGGATTGGTGAGATTGGGTGAGCAAATGCAGACCCTTTAAAGCAATAATGCATGACCGCCATTCCATGGGTCCCAACTCTCCAGGTTGAAGGTAATATTACTACAGCTATAACATGTAGGGGAACCCTAGAGAATGGACACACTGTGAATATGAAAGGTTTCTAAAACTCAACCAATAGTCCCTCTCGTAGTGATCTGGCTTGATTTCCAACTGCTTTACTATCAATCTCCCAACATGGAGAGTGAGCCCCTTTAACCTGCTGGTTCGCACAGGTTGCCAATTTGGCAGAGGATGGAAGGGAAAAGGGAGAACCAATGAGAGAGTAGCTGTTAGGCATTTGGACAGGCACATGTCACGCTAATTTCCCGGCAGGAAGAAGAATTAACAAAAGTCTCAGCCACCCACCGGGAACCAGTATACGTCCTAAACCAAAATTTTGGACTTGCGTTCAGCTCACAAAAAAAAGAGTTGAAAAATGGAGCTCAGGGGCACAGCAATTTACAAACTGGCAGAGTAATAAAGGACAACTATCGTCCAAAAATATGTTGAGGGAAGGCAACGAGGCCGACTTGAAAGCTAGGCAGAAGAGCAGAAACAGATTTCAAGAGGTATGTAGGAATCGCCTGTAAACACAGGAATAGGGGCACAACTTTGACAATGATGCACTGGGCCAAAAAGTGCGTATGCGTTTTCTCCTGAATATATTCAGGAGAAAACACATACGCCCTTCTTGGCCAAGCAAGCAAGCGGGCAATGCAAATCTGCACTACAGAGAAGTATCACTTCCCACCGGTCCAAAGGGATATCCACAAAATGTGTAAAAACCAGAAAGGCAAGACAGGCCCTGGAGAACAGGTAGCCTTGTTATGATGGGCGTGATGTAAATTGCCAACTGCCTCACTGGAGGAGTGCATTGTGTTCCCTAAAACAAGTAAACAACAGAGCTACAGAGCCAAGGGCACTTCCAGTCTAGGGAATATACCTTGGGAAAACTGAAAATCAATAAGACAGAGCCACCCACAAATTTAAGGCTGCACTGCTTAAAAGAACCTCAACTTGGGTACACCTTAAATATCCCAGGAAATATAAAAATGGTTCAAAAACTTGTGGTACTTATGTACGATGGAATATCCCTCAGCCATGAAATCAATGTCATAAGACCAGTAGCAGCAAAGTGAGTGTATTCAGGTATGATGATTCTAGGTGTAATAAGTCACACAGAAAAAGAAACTTATCATAAGATATCACTTATGAAGATCCTGTAAACATGGCTACACATGAACTGAGTTAGGAAAGAGAACAGAGTCTCACATTTAGAAAACACTCTTATGCCTGCTTAAGTGGGAAGGAGAGGTGGGGTGATGCATAAAACCAGAGTTTGATATAAGCACAGGTACCGTTCCAAAAACCAACTATGGATTAGACAAGACCTACACCTTCCTCAGTGAAAGGGACTCAACACCCCATATTTCCCGCAGAGGAATAGATCCGACTAGTAAGAAATTACAACCTATGTATTCATATGTCTCCGTAAGGGAATCATGTGTGTCTAGACTGGCATAAACATGGCAGCGAGAATCAGCTCAAACCCACTATAAAAATGAATTTCAAAAACAAAACAAAAAAACAGGGAAATTCTTTACAATTCCTTCAGGGTCTCTGATGAAACCTGGAATGACCCTATCTACAATGACAGCTGGGTGTGGCATAAGTCTGGACTCTTGGGACTTAGAAGATTGGTGAGATTTGGTGAGAAATTGCATACCCTTTAAAGCAATAATGCATGGTCCCCATTCCTTGTGTCCCAACTCTCCAGGTTGAAGGGAATATTACTGCAGCTAAAACATGTACGGGAAACATGCAGAATGGACACACTGTGAAAACGAAACGTTTCTAAAACTCAACCAATAGTCCCTCTCGTTGTGATCCGGCTTGATTTCCAACTGCTTTACTACCAATCTCCCAACATGGAGAGACAGCCCATTTAACCTCCTGGTTCGCACAGGTTGCCAATTTGGCAGAGGATGGAAGGGAAGAGGGAGAACCAATGAGAGAGTAGCTGTTAGGCATTTGGACAGGCACATGTCACGCTAATTTCCCGGCAGGAAGAAGAATTAACCAAAGTCTCAGCCACGCACCGGGAACCAGTATACGTCCTGAACCAAAATTTTGGACTTGCGTTCAGCTCACAAAAAGAAGAGTTGAAAAATGGAGCTCAGGGGCACAGCAATTTACAAACTGGCAGAGTAATAAAGGACAACTATCGTCCAAAAATCTGTTAGGGAAGGCAACGAGGCCGACATGAAAGCTAGGCAGAATAGCAGGAAACAGATTTCAAGAGGTATGTAGGAATCGCCTGTAAAGCACAGGAAGAGGGGCATAACTTCAACAATGATGCACTTGGCCAAACAGGGCGTATGCTTTTTCTCGTGAATATATTCAGGAGAAAACGCATACACCCTTTTTGGCCAAGCAAGCAAGCGGGCACTGCAAATCTGCACTACAAAGAAGTATCACTTCCCACTGGTCCAAAGGGACATCCACAAAATATGTAAAAACCAGAAAGGCAAGACAGGACTTGGAGAACAGGGAGCCTTGTTATGCTGATGGGCGGGATATAAATTGCCAACTGCCTCACTGGTGGAGTGCATTGTGTTCCCTAAAACAAGTAAACAACAGAGCTACAGAGCCAAGGGCCCTTCCAGTCTAGGGAATATACCTTGGGAAAACTGAAAATCAATAAGACAGAGCCACCCCCAAATTTAGGGCTGCACTGCTTACAAGAACCTCAACTTGGGTACACCTTAAATATCCCAGGAAATATAAAAATCGTTCAAAAAACTGTGGTAATTATGTACGATGGAATATAACTCAGCCATGAAATCAATGTCATAAGACCAGTAGCAGCAAAGTGAGTGGATTCAGGTACGATGATTCTAAGTGAAATAAGTCACACAGAAAAAGAAACTTATCATAAGATATCACTTAAGAAGATCCTGTAAACATGGCTACACATGAACTAAGTTAGGAAAGAGAACAGAGTCTCACATTTAGAAAACACTCTTATGCCTGCTTAAGGGAGAAGGAGAGGTGGGCTGATGCATAAAACCAGATTTTGATATAAGCACAGGTACCGTTCCAAAAACCAACTATGGAATAGACAAGACCTACACCTTCCTCAGTGAAAGGGACTCAAAACCCCATATTTCCTGCAGAGGAACAGATCTGAGTAGTAAGAATCTTAAAACCTATGTATTGATATGTCTCCGTAAGGGAATCATGTGTGTCTAGACTGGCATAAACATGGCAGCGAGAATCAGCTCAAACCCACTATAAAAAGGAATTTCAAAAACAAAACAAAAAAACAGGAAAATTCTTTACAATTCCTTCAGGGTCTCTGATGAAACCTGGAATGACCCTATCTACAATGACAGTTGGGTGTGGCATAAGGCTGGACACTTGGGACTGAGAGGATTGGTGAGATAGGGTGAGCAAATGCAGACCCTTTAAAGCAATAATGCATGGCCGCCATTCCATGGGTCCCAACTCTCCAGGTTGAAGGGAATATTACTATAGCTATAACATGTACGGGAACCTTAGAGAATGGACACATTGTGAATATGAAAAGTTTCTAAAACTCAATGAATAGTCCCTCTCGTGGTGCTCCGGTTTGATTTTCCGACTGCTTTACTATCAATCTCCCAACTTGGAGAGACAGTCCCTTTAACCTCCTGGTTTGCACAGGTTGCCAATTTGGCAGAGGATGGAAGGGAAGAGGGAGAACCAATGAGAGAGTAGCTGTTAGACATTTGGACGGGCACATATCACTCTAATTTCACAGCAGGAAGAATAATTAACCAAAGTTTCAGCCACCCACCGGGAACCTGTATACGTCCTGAACCAAAATTTTGGACTTGCCTTCAGCTCACAAATATATGAGTTGAAAACTGGAGCTCAGGGGCACAGCAATTCACAAAACTACAGAGTTATAAAGGACTACTCTCTTCCAAAAATCTGTTGAGGGAAGGCAACGAAGCTGACTTGAAAATGCGGCAGAATTGCACAAAACATATTTCAAGAGGTAAATTGGAATTGCCTTTAAAACACAGGAAAATAATCACAACTTTGACAATGATGCACTTGGCCAAAAAGGGCGTATGCCTTTTCTCCTGAATATATTCAGGAGAAAACGCATACGACCTTTTTGGCAAATCTAGCAAGCGTGCAATGCAAATCCACACTACAAAGAATTGTCACTTCCCACGGGTCAAAAGGGACATCTGAAAATCTGTAAAAACCAGAAAGGCAAGAGGGAGATGACAAGGGCATGAAACAATGTGATCCCAAGTGTCATGAAGGATTGTGATGACAAGCGCATGGAGCATTTTGAAGACAAGATTATGTAGCATATTGCTGACAAAGGCATGGAGCATTTTGATGACAAGGTTCATGGAGCACTGTGATGACAAGTGTCATGGAGCATTGTGATTACAGGTGTCATGGAGCATTGGGATGACAAGGGCATGGATCATTTTGATGACAAGAGTCCCAGATCATTTTGCTGTCAGGGTTCATAGATCGTTGTGATGACAGGGGTCATGGAGCATTGAGATGACAGGGGTCATGGAGCCTTGTGATGAGAAGGTCAAGGGGCATTGGGCTGAAAATATTCATGGAGTATTGTGATGACAGGGATCCTGGAGGATTGTGATGACAAGGTAGTGGAGCATTGTGATGGGAAGACCATGGAAATTTGTGATGACAAGTCTCATGGAATATTCTGATGAAAAGGAGCATGGAGCATTGTGATTACAGGAGTCGTGGAGCATTGTGATGACAAGGGCATCGAGCATTGGGATGAGATGGCCATGGAGCGTTCTGATGACCTGCATCATGGAGCTTTATGATGACAAGGGCATGGAACATTGTGATGAAAAAGGCATGGAACCTTGTCATGACAGGGTTCAAGAAGCATACTGATGACAAGTGTCAAGGAGCATTTTGATGACAAGTGTATTGAGCATTGTGATGACAAAGGTCATGGAGCATTGTGATGAGAAGACCATGGATAATTGTGATGACGAGCGTCATGGGGTTTTGTGATGATAAGTGTTATAGAACATAGTGATCACAAGGGTTTGGAGCATTATGATGACAGAGGTCAGGGAGAATTCTGATTTCATTGTGATGACAACAGCATGAAGCATTATGATGATGGGCATGGTGCATTGTGATGACAGGGTTCATGGATCATTGAAATGAATAGGGGCATGGAGCATTGTGATTACAGGGGTCTTGGAGCATTGTGATGAGAATGGTCATCGAGCCTTGTGATGACAAGGCCATGGAACATCGTGATGGCAGGGGTCATGGAGCATTGTTATGACAGGGCTAATGGAGCATTGTGATGGCAAGGGCATGGAACACTGTGATGAGAAGGCCATGGAGCATTCTGATGACATGGGTCATGGAGCTTTGTGATGACAAGGTCATGGAGCAATGTGATGAGAGCGTTCATGGAGAATTGTGATGACCATGACATGGAGCATTGTGATGAAAACTTCATGGAGCACTGTGGTGACAAATTTCACAGAGCCTGGTGATGATGAGGGCATTGAACATTGTGATGACACAGGTCATGAAGCCTTGTGATGACGGGACACACGGAGCATTTTGATGACTGGGGTCATGTAGCATTGTGATGACAGGGGCATGGAGCATAGGTATGACAAGTTTCATGGATAATTGTGTTTAGAGTGGGCATGGCACATTGTGATGACAAGGGCATGGAGCATTGTGATGACAAGGTCATGGAGTATTGTGAAGACAGGTGTCAGGGAGCATTGTGATAGCATATTTCATGTTCCATTGTGATGACAATTGCATGGAGCATTGTGATGCCAAGTGTTATGGACGATTGTGATGACAAAGGTAATGGAGCATTGTGATGATAAGGGATTGGAGAATTGTGATGACAAGGGTCATGGAGCATTGTGATGACAAGGGCATGGAGCATTGTGATGACAACGGCCATTGAGAATTTTGATGAAAAGGTCATGAAGCTTTGTGATGACAAATGCATGGATATTGCTATGACAGTTGTCATGGGTCATTGCGATGACAAGTGCATTGAGAATTGTGATGACAATAGCATGTAACATTGTGAGGAGAAATGTCATGGAGCATTGTGATGAAAAGGACGTGGAGAATTGTGATGACAAGGGACATGGAGCATTGTGATGACCAGGGCATGGAGCATTGTGATGGCAAGACCGTGGAGCACTGTGATGAGAAGACCATGGATAATTCTGGGGACGAGCATCATGGAGCACTGTAATGACAAGGGGCATGGAGCATTGTGATGATACGTCTCATGGAGCATTGTGATGACAGGGGTCATGGATCATTGTGATGACAAGGGTCATGGAGTATGATGATGACAAGCTTGTGGAGTATTGTGATGACAAAGCATTTAACACTGTGATGGGAAGTGTCATGGAACATAGTGATGCCAAGAACGTGGAGAATTGTGATGATAGGGAACATGGAGCACTGTGATGACCAGGGCATGGAGCATTGTGATGGCAAGAACGTGGAGCATTGTGATGAGAAGACCATGGATAATTGTGATGACGAGCGTCATGGAGCGCTATAATGACAAGGGGTATGGAGAATTGTGATGACAGTGGCCATGGAGCACTGAGATGACAAGGGTCATGGAGCATTTTGATGACAAGGGCGTGGAGCATTGTGATGAGAAGACCATGGATAATTGTGAATGACGAGCGTCATGGAGCACTGTAATGACAAGGGGTATGGAGCATTGTGATGACAGTGCACATGGAGCATTGTGATGACAAGTGTCATGGAGCATTCTGATGAAAAGCTTATGGATTATTGTGATGACAATGGCATGGAGCATTGTGATGAAAAGGGCATGGAGCATTGTGATGACAGGGGTCATGGAGCATTGAGATGTCAGGGGACATGGAACATTTGGTTGAATAGGGTCATGGAGCATTTTGATGACAGGGGTTATGGAACAATGTGATGTCAGGGGTCATCGAACATTGTGATGATAAGTGCATGTAGCATTGGGATGACAGGATTCATGGAACATTGTGATGACAGGGCTGAGGGAGTATTGTGATGAATAGTGATGAAACATTGTGATATCAGTTGTGAGAGAGCATTTTGATGAGAAGTGCATGGAGCATTGTGATGACAAGGTTTATGGAGCATTGTGATGACAAGATTGTGGAGCACTATGATGACAAGCGCATGGCAAATTGTGATGACATGTGTCATGGAGCATTGTGCTGACAAGCACATGGAGCATTGTCATGACAACGTTCATGGAGCATTGTGCTGAGAAAGGCATAGAGTATTGTGATGGCAAGTGTCAAAGAGCATTGTGATGAAAAGTTCATGGAGCATTGTAGTTAAAACGGTCACAGAGACTGTTGATGACGAGGGCATGGACCATTGGGATGACAAAGTTCATGAAGCATTGTGATGACTGGAGTCACGGAGCACTGTGATGACAGGGGTCATGGAGCATTGTGATAACAAGGGCATGGAGCATTGTGATGACAAGGGCATGGATCATTGGTCTAATAAGTTTCATGGATTATTGCAATGACAGTTGGAATGGCGCATTGTGATGACAAGGGGATGGAGCATTGTGAAGACCAGGTCATACAGTATTGTGAAGACAGGTGTCAGGGAGCATTGTGATCACATATGTAATGGCCCATTGTGATGACAATGGCATGAAGCATTGTGTTGCAAGTGTCATGGAGGATTCTGATGACAAATGTAATGGAACATTGTGATGACAATTGCTTGAAGCATTGTGATGACAAGGGTCAGGGAGCATAGTGCTGGTAAGTGTATGGAGAATTGTGATGACAAGGGTCATGGAGCATTCTGATGACAAGCTTGGTGGAGTATTTTGATGACAATGGCATGGAGCATTTGATTAAAACTGCATGTGGCATTGTGATGAAAAAGGCATGGAGCCTTTTTGTGACAGGGTTCATGGAGCATTCTGACGACAAGTGTCAGGGAGCTTTGTCATGACAAGTGTATTGAGAATTGTGGTGACAAAGGTCATGGAGCATTGTGATGAAAAGGGCATGGAGTATTGTGATGACAGGAATCATGGAGCGTTGTGATGACAAGTGTTATGGAAAATGGTGATCACAAGTGTTTGGAGCATTGTGATGAAACAGGTCATGGATCATTTTGATTTCAAGGGTCATGGAGCATTGTGATGACAAGGGCATGAAACAATGTGATTCCAAGGTTCATGGAGTATTTTGAAGTCAATGGTAATGGAGTATTGTGATGACAAGTGCATAGAACATTGTAATGACAAGGTCATGTAGCATTTTGCTGAGAAATGCATGGAGCATTGTGATGACAGGTGTCATGGAGCACTGTGATGACATGTGTCACAGAGCATTGTGAATACAGGGGTCATGGAGCATTGGGATGACAAGGGCATGGATCATTTTGATGACAAGTGTCATGGAACAATGGGCTGAAAATGTTCATGGAATATTGTGATGACAGGGGTCATGGAGCATTGTGATGACAAGAGTCCCGGATCATTGTGTTGTAAGGGGTAATGGAGTGTTATGATGACAGTGGTCATGGAGCATTGTGATGAGAATTTCACGGTGCATTAGGCTGAAAATGATCATGGAGTACTGTGATGACAAAGGTCATGGAACATTGTGATGACAAGGAAATGGAGCATGGTGATGACAAAGTCCTGGAGCATTGTGATGAGAAGACCATGGAGACTTGTGATGACAAGTCTCATGGAGTATTCTGATGAAAAGGGGCATGGAGCACTGTGATTACAGTGGTCTTGGAGCATTGTTATGACAAGGGCATGAAGCATTGTGAAGAGCAAGACATGGAGCATTCTGATGAATGTGTCAAGGAGCACTGTGATGAAAAGTGTATGGAACAATGTGATTACATGTGTCTTGGAGCATTGTGATGAAAATGGCATGGATCATTGTGATGAAAAAGGCATGGAGCCTTGTCCTGACAGTGTTCAAGGAGCATACTGACGACAAGTGTCAGGGAGCATTGTGATGACAAGTGTATTGAGCATTCTGATGACAAAGGTTATGGAGCATAGTGATGAGAAGACCATGGATAATTGTGATTATGAGCATCATGGGGTGTTTTGATGATAAGTGTTTTGGAATATTGTGATCCCAGCGGTTTGGAGAATTGTGATGACAGATGTTATGGAGCATTTTGATTTCATTGTGATGACAATAGCCTGAAGCATTATGATGATGGGCATGATGCATTGTGATGACAGGGTTCATGGAGCATTGAGATGAAAACGGGCATGGAGCATTGTGATTACAGCGGTCATTGAGCAATTTGATAACAAGGGCATGGAGCATTTTGATGAGAAGGCCATGGAACATTCTGATGACATGTGTCATGGAGGTTTGTGATGACAAGGGCATGGAGCATTTTGATTACAGGGGTCTTGGAGCATTGTGATGACAAGTGTCATGGAACATTGTGATGTCAAGGCCGTGGAACATTGTGATGGCAGGGGTCATGGAGCATTGTTATGACAGGGGTAATGCAGCATTGTGATGATAAGGACATGGAGCATTGTGATTACAAGGTTTATGGAGCATTGCCATGACAAATTTGTGGACCGCTGTTATGAAAAGCGCGTGGCACATTGTGATGACAAGGGTCATGGAGCATTTTTCTGACAAAGACATGGAGCATTATGATGACAAGAGTCATGGAGCATTGTGATGGAAAGTTCATGGAGCATTGTGGTTACAAAGGTCACAGAGCCTTGTGATGACGCATGCATGGACCACTGTGATGACAAATATAATGAAGCATTGTGATGACTGGAGTCACGGAGCATTGTGATGACAGGGGTCAGGGAGCATAATGATGACAAGGGCATGGAGCATTGTGATATCAGGGGCATGGAACATTGGTCTGACAAGTTTCATAGATTATTGTCATGAGAGTGGACATGGTGCATTGTGATGACAAGGGCATGGATCACTGTGATGAGATGGTCATGGAGTATTGTGAAGACAGTTGTCAGGGAGCATTGTGATGACATATGTCAGGGTCCATTGCGATGACAATGGCAGGGAGCATTGTGATGCCAAATGAAATGGAGGATTGTGATGACAAATTTAAAGGAGCATTGTGATGACTAGGGCTTGGAGCATTATGATGACACGGGCCATTGAGAATTTTCATGACAAGTCGTGAAGCATTGTGATGACAAGGTCCTGGAGCATTGTGATGAGAAACCATGGAGCCTTGTGAAGACAAATCACATCGAGCATACTGATGAAAAGGGGCATGGACCATTGTCATTAGAGTGGTCTTTGCACATTGTGATGACAAGGGCATGGAGCATTGTGAGGAGAAAGCCAAGGAGCATTCTGATGACATGTGTCATGGAGCTTTGTGATGACAAGGGCATGGAGCACTGTGATTACAGGGGTCTTGGAGCACTGTGATGACAAGGGTATTGAGCATTTTGATGAGAAGGCCATGGAACATTCTGATGACATGTGTCATGGAGCTTTGTGATGACAAGGACATGGAGCATTGTGATTACAGGGGTCTTGGAGCACTGTGATGACAAGGGCATGGAGAATTTTGATTAGAAGGCCATGGAACATTCTGATGGCATGTGTAATTGAGCTTTGTGATGACAAGGGCATGGAGCATTGTGATTACAGGGGTCTTGGAGCATTGTGATGACAAGTGTCATGGAGCATTGTGATGACAAGGCCGTGGAACAATTTGATGGCAGGGGTCATGGAGCATTGTTATGACAGGGGTAATGGAGCAGTGTGATGAGAAGGGCAAGGAGCATTGTGATTACAAAGTTTATGGAGCATTGCGATGTCAAATTTGAGGACCATTGGGATGAAAGGTGCGTGGCACATTGTGATGACAAGGGTCATGGAGCATTTTTATGACAAAGGCATGGAGCATTGTGATGAAAAGTTCATGGAGCATTGTGGTTAAAAAGGACATAGAGCCTTGTGATGACGTGGGCATGGACCATTGTGATGAGAAATATTATGAAGCATTGTGATGACTGGAGTCACGGAGCACTGTGATGACAGGGGTCATGGAGCATTGTGATGACAAGGGCATGGTGCATTGTGATGACAGGGGCATGGAGCATTGTGATAAGTAGTTCATGGAGTATTTTGAAGAAAGGTGTCATGGAGCATTTTGATGACATATGTCACAATCCATTTCGATGACAATGGCAGGGAGCATTGTGATGCCAAATGTAATGGAGGATTGTGATGACAAATATAATGGAGCATTGTGATGACTAGGGATTGGAGCATTATGATGACAAGGGCCATTGAGAATTTTCATGAAAAGGTCGTGAAGCATTGTGATGACAATGTCCTGGAGCATTGTGATAAGAAAACACTGGAGCCTTGTGATGACAAATCTCATGGAGCATACTGATAAAAAGGGGCATGGACCACTGTGATTACAGGGGTCTTGGAACATTGTGCTGACAAGGGAATGGAGCATTGTGAGAAGAAGGCCAAGGAGCATTCTAATGACATGAGTCATTTAGATTTGTGATGGAAAGGGCATGGAACATTGTGATTACAGCGGTCTGGAGCATTGTGATGAAAAGGGCATGGATCATTGTGATGAAAAAGCCATGGAGCCTTGTCATGACAGGATTCAAGGAGCATAGAGATAACAAGTGTCAGGGAGCATTTTGATGAGGAGGGTATTGAGCATTGTGATGACAAAGTTCATGGAGCATTGTGATGAGAAGTCCATGGATAATTGTGATGACGAGGGTCATGGGGCATTGTGATGACAAGTGTTATGGAATATTGTGATCACAATGGTTTGGAGCATTCTTATGACAGAGTTCATGGAGCATTTTGATTACATTGTGATGACAATAGCATGAAGCATTATGATGATGGGCATGGTGCACTGTGATGACAGGGTTCATGGATCATTGAGATGAAAAGGGGCATAGAGCATTGTGATTACAGGGGTCTTGGAGCATTGTGATGAGAAGGGTCATGGAGCTTTGTGATAAGAAGGCCATGGAACATCGTGATGGCAGGGGTAATGGAGCATTGTTATGACAGGGGTAATGGAGCATTGTGATGGCAAGGGCATGGAGCATTATGATGAGAAGGTCATAGAGCATTCTGATGACATGTGTCATGGAGCTTTGTGATGACAAGGGCATGGAGCAATGTGATGAGAGCGTTCATGGATCATTGTGATGACAATGACACGGAGCATTGTGATGCCAAGGGTCATGGATCTTTGTGATGACAAAGATCATGGAGCATTTTGATGACAAGGGCGTTGTGCATTGTGATGAGAAGGGCCGGGAGCAGTGTGCTGACAGGGTCATGGAGCAATTTGATGAAAAGTGTCATGGAACATTTTGATGACACGTGTTATGGAACATTGTGATGTCAGGAGTCATAGAGCATTTTGATGAAAAGGGTCATGGAGCATTTTGATGACAGGGGTTATGGAACATTGTGATGTCAGGAGTCTTCGAACATTGTGATAATAAGTGCATGTAGCATTGTGATGACAGGAGTCATAGAACATTGTGATGACAGGGGTGAGGGAGTATATTGATGAATAGTGATGTAACTTTGTGATATCAGTGGTGAGAGATCATTTTGATGAGAAGTGCATGGAGCATTGTGATGACAACGTTTATGGAGAATTATGATGACAAGATTGTGGAGCACTGTGATGACAAGCGCATGGTGCATTGTGATGACATGTGTCATGGAGCATTGTCCTGACAAGCACATGGAGCTTTGTGATGACAAGAGTCAGGGAGCATTGTGCTGACAAGTGCATGGAGAATTGTGATGACAAGGGTCATGGAGCATTCTGATGACAAGCTTGTGGAATATTTTGATGACATAGGCATGGAGCATTGGGATGAAAACGGCATGAGGCTTTGGGATGAAAAAGGCTTGGAGCCTTTTCGTGACAGGGTTTAAGGAGCATTCTGACGACAAGTGTCAGGGAGCATTGTGATGACAAGTGTATTGAGAATTGTGATGACAAATATCATGGAGCATTGTCATGAAAAGGGCATGGAGTATTGTGATGACAGGCATCATGGAGCGTTGTGAGGACAAGTATTATGGAGCATTGTGATCACAAGGGTTTGGAGCATTGTGATGACAGAGGTCATGGATCATTTTGATTTCAAGGAGCATGGAGCATTGTGATGACCAGGGCATGAAGCAATGTGATCCCAAGGTTCATGGAGGATTGTGATGACAATGGTAATGGAGTATTGTGATGACAAGGGCATGGAGCATTGTGATGACAAGGGCATGGAGTATTGTGAAGACAGGTGTCAGGGGGCATTGTGATGAGATATGTCATGGTCCATTGGGATGACAATGGCATGGAGCATTGTGATGCCAAATATAAGGGAGGATTGTGATGACAAATATAATGGAGCATTGTGATGACTAGGGCTTGGAGCATTATGATGACAAGGGCCATTGAGAATTTTCATGACAATGTCGTGAAGCATAGTGATGACAAGGTCCTGGAGCATTGTGATGAGAAAATCATGGAGCCTTGTGATGACAAGTCTCATGGAGCATACTGATGAAAAGGGGCATCGAGCATTCTGATTACATGGGTGTTGGAACATTGTGATAAAAAGGGCATGGAGAATTGTGATGACAAGGGCATGGAGCATTGGTCTAATAAGTTTCATGGATTATTGTGATGACTGTTGGAATGGCACATTGTGATGACAAGGGCATGGAGCATTGTGATGACAAGGGTCATGGAGCATTGGGCTGAAAATGTTCACGGAGTATTGTAATGACATGGGTCATGGAGCATTGTGATTACAGGGGTCTTGGAGCTTTGTGATGACAAGAGTCCCGGATCATTGTGTTGTCAGGTGTCATGGAGTGTTGTGATGACAGTGGTCATGGAGCATTGTGATGATATTGGTCATGGAGCATTGTGATGAGAAGGTCATGGAGCATTGGGCTGAAAATGTTCATGGAGTATTGTGACGACAGGGGTCATGGAGCATTGTGATGAAAAGGGAATGGAGCGTGGTGATGACAAGGTCTTGGAGAATTGTGATGAGATGACCATGGAGACTTGTGATGTCAAGTCTAATGGAGCACTCTGATGAAAAGGGGCATGGAGCATTGTGATTACGGGGCCTTGGAGCATTGTGATGACAAGGTCCTGGAGCATTGTGATGAGAAGAACATGGAGACTTGTGATGAAAATTCTCATGGAGCATTCTGATAAAATGGGGCATGGAGCATTGTGATTACAGGGGTCTTGGAGCATTGTGATGAAATGGGCATGGATTATTGTGATGAAAAAGGCATGGAGCCTTGTCATGACAGGGTTCAAGGAGCATACTGACGACAAGTGTCAGGGAGAATTGTGATGACAAGTGTATTGAGCATCGTGATGACAAAGATCTTGGAGCATTAAGATGAGAAGACCATGGATAATTGTGATGATGAGCGTCATGGGGTGCTGTTATGATTAGTTTAATGGAACATTGTGATCACAAGGGTTTGGAGCATTATGATGTCAGAGGTCAGGGAGAATATTTATTTCATTGTGATGACAATAGACTGAAGTATTATGATGATGGGCATCGTGCACTGTGATGACAGGGTTCATGGAGCATTGAGGTGATAAACGGCATGGAGCATTGTGTTTACAAGGGTCTTGGAGCATTGTGATGACAAGGGCATGGAGCATTGTGATGAGAAGGCCATGGAACATTCTGATGACATGCGTCATGGAGCTTTGTGATGAGAAGGGCATGGAGCATTGTGATTACATTGGTCTTCAGCATTATGATGACAAGTGTCATGGAACCTTGTGAAAACTAGGCCGTGGAACATTGTGATGGCAGGGGTCATGGTGCATTGTTATGACAGAGGTAATGGAGCATTGTGATGAGAACGGCATGGAATATTGGTCTGAAATGTTTCATGGATTTTTGTGATGAGAGTGGGCATGGAGCATTTTGATGACAAGGGTACGGAACACTATGATACATTCGTCATGCAGGATTGTAATGACAAGTGCATGGAGCATTGTGATGAGAAGGGCATCGAGCATTGTGATGACAAGTGAAATGGAGCTTTGTGATGACAAGGGCATTGAGCAATGTTATGAGAGGGTTCATGGAGCACTGTGATGACGATGACATTTAGCATTGTGATTCCAGGGGTCATGGAGCTTTGTGCTGACCAGTCATGGAGCAATTTGATGACAAGGACATGGTGCACTGTGATGAGAAGGGCAGGGAACGTTTTGATGACCGGGTCATGCAGCAATTTGATGAAAAGTGTAATAGAACATTTTTATGGCAGGGGTTATAGAACATTGTGATGTCAGGGGTCTTGGAGCTTTGGGATGAAAATGGTAATGGAGCATTTTGATGACAGGGCTTATGGAACATTGTGATGTCAGGGGTCATGGAACATTGTGAAGATAAGGGGATGTAGCAGTGTGATGAAAGGGTCATGGAACTTTGTGATGATAAGCGTATGTAGCATTGGGATTACAGGGTCATGGAACATTGTGATTCCAGGGGTGAGGGAGTATTCTGATGACTAGTGATGGAACATTGTGATATCTCATGTGAGAGACTATTGTGATGAGAAGTGCATGGACCATTGTGATTACAAGGTTTATGGAGCATTGCAGTGACAAGCTTGTGGACCGTTGTGATGAAATGCATGTGGCACCTTGTGATGACAATGGTCATGGAGCATTGTTCTGACAAAGACATGGAGCATTGTGATGACAAGGGTCACAGAGAATTGTGATGAAAAGCTCATGGAGCATTGTGGTTACAAAGGTCACAGAGCCTTTGAGGTTGCGGGCATAGACCATTGTGATGACAAACTTTATTAAGCATTGTGATGAGTGGAGTCACGGAGCATTGTGATGACAGGGGTCATGGAGCATTGTGATGACAAGGGCATGGAGCATTGTGATGACAGGGGCATGGAGCATTGGTGTGACAAGTTTTATAGATTACTGCGATGAGATTGGGCATGGTGCATTGTTATGACAAGGGAATGCAGCATTGTGATTACATGGGTCTTGGAGCATTGTGATGAAAAGGGAATGGATCATTGTGATGAAAAAGGCATGGAGCCTTGTCATGACATGGTAGAAGGAGCATACAGACAACCAGTGTCAGGGAGCATTTTGATGACGAGGGTATTGAGCATTGTGATGACGAAGGTCATGGAGCATTGTGATGAGAAGACCATGGATAATTGTGATGACGAGCGTCATGGGGCATTGTGATGACAAGTGTTATGGAATATTGTGATCACAAGGGTTTGGAGCATTGTTATGACAGAGGTCATGGAATATTTTGATTTCGTTGTTATGACAATAGCATGAAGCATTATGATGATGGGCATAGTGCATTGTGATGACAGGGTTCATGGATCATTGAGATGAAAAGGGGCATAGAGCATTGTGATTACAGTGTTCTTGGAGCATTGTGATGAGAAGGGTCATGGAGCCTTGTGATGACAAGGCCATGGAACATCGTGATGGCAGGGCTCATGGAGCATTGTTATGACAGGGTTAATGGAGCATTGTGATGGCAAGGGCTTGGAGCATTGTGATGAGAAGTCCATGGAACATTCTGATGACATGCGTCATGGAGCTTTGTGATGACAAGGGCATGGAGCATTGTGATTTCAGGTGTCTTGAGCATTGTGATGAGAAGTGTCATGGAACATTGTGATGACTAGGCTGTGGAACATTGTGATGGCAAGGGTCATGGTGCATTGTTATGAAAGGGGTAATGGAGCATTGTGATGAGAAGGGTATGGAGCATTGTGATGACAGGGGCATGGAGCATTGCTCTGACTTGTTTCATAGATTATTGTGATGAGAGTAGGCATGGTGCATTGTGATGATAAGGTCATTGAGTATTGTGAAGACAGGTGTCAGGGAGCATTGGGATGACATATGTCATGGTCCATTGTGATGACAATGGCATGGAGCATTGTGATGCCAAATATAATGGAGGATTGTGATGACAAATATAATGGAGCATTGTGATGATTAGGGCTTGGAGCATTATGATGACAAGGGCCATTGAAAATTTTCATGACAAGGTCGTGAAGCATTGTGATGACAAGGTCCTGGAGCTTTGTGATGACAAAACCATGGATCCTTTGATGACAAGTCTCATGGAGCATACTGATGAAAAGGGGCATAGAGCATTGTGATTACAGGGGTCTTGGAACATTGTGATGACAAGGGCATGGAACATTGTGAGGAGAAGACCAAGGAGCATTCTGATGGCATGCGTCATTGAGCTTTGTGATGACAAGGGCATGGAGCCTTGTGATTACATGGGTCTTTGAGCATTGTGATGAAAAGGGCATGGATCATTGTGATGAAAAAGGCATGGAGCCTTGTCATGACAGGGTTCAAGGAGCATACAGAAAACAAGTGTCAAGGAGCATTTTGATGACAAGTGTATTGAGCATTGTGATGACGAAGGTCATGGAGCATTGTGATGAGAAGACAATGAATAATTGTGATGACGAGCGTCATGGGGAATTGTGATGACAACTGTTATGGAATATTGTGATCACAAGTGTGTGGAGCATTGTTATGACAGAGGTCATGGAATATTTTGATTTCGTTGTGATGACAATAGCATGAAGCATTATGATGATGGGCATGGTGCATTGTGATGACAGGGTTCATGGATCCTTGAGATGAAAAGGGGCATAGAGCATTGTGATTACAGTGTTCTTGGAGTATTGTGATGCGAAGGGTCATGGAGCCTTGTGATGACAAGACCATGGAACATCGTGATGGCAGGGATCATGGAGCATTGTTATGACAGGGGTAATGGAGCATTGTGATGGCAAGGGCATGGAGCATTGTGATGAGAAGGCCATGGAGCATTCTGATGACATGTGTCATGGAGCTATGTGAAGACAAGGGCATGGAGCAATGTGATGAGAGCATTCATGGAGCATTGTTATGACAATGACATGGAGCATTGTGATGCCAAGGGTCATGGATATTTGTGATGACAAAGTCATGGAGCATTTTGATGGCAAGGGCATTGTGCATTGTGATGATAAGGGCAGGGAGCATTCTGATAACAGGGTCATATAGCAATTTGTGCATTGTGATGAGAAGGGCAGGGAGCATTCTGATGACAGCGTCATGGAGCAATTTGATGAAAAGTGTCATGGAACATTTTGATGAAACGTGTTATGGAACATTGTGATTTCAGGGGTCATCGAACATTGTGATGATAAGTGCATGTAGCATTGTGATGACAGGAGTCAGGGAACATTGTGATGACAGGGGTGAGGGCGTATTGTGACAAATAGTGATGTAGCATTGTGATATCAGTGGTCAGAGAGAATTTTGATGAGAAGTGCATGGAGCATTGTGATGACAAATTTTATGGAGCATTGTGATGACAATGTTGTGGAGCACTGTGATGACAAGCGCATGGTGCATTGTGATGACATGTGTCATGGAGCATTGTGCTGACAAGCGCATGCAGCATTGTGATGACAAGGGTCATGGAGCATTGTGCTGAGTAAGGCATAGAGCATTGTGATGACAAGGGTCAAAGAGCATTGTGATGAAAAGTTCATGGAGCATTGTGGTTAAAAATGTCAAAGATACTGTTGATGACGAGGGCATGGACCATTTTGATGACAAATGTCATGAAGCATTGTGATGACTGGAGTCACGGAGCATTGAGATGACAGGGGTCATGGAGCATTGTGAAAACAAGGGCATGGAGCATAGTGATGACAAGGGCATGGAACATTGGTCTAATAACTTTCATGGAGTATTGCCATGAGAGTTTGAATGGCACACTCTGATGACAAGGGCATGGAGCATTGTGATGACCAGGTCATGCCGTATTGTGAAGACAGGTGTCAGGGAGCATTGTGATCACATGTGTAATGGCCCATTGTGATGAGGATGGCATGGAGCATTGTGATGCAAAGTGTCAGGGAGGATTCTGATGACAAAGGTAATGGAGCATTGTGATGACAATGGCTTGGAGCATTGTGATGACAAGGGTCAGGGAGCATTGTGCTGACAAGTGCATGGAGAATTGTGATGACAAGGGTCATGGAGCATTCTGATTACAAGCTTGTGGAGTATTTTGATGACAATGGCATGGAGCATTGTGATGAAAATGGCATGGGGCATTGTGATGAAAAAGGCATGGAGCCTTTTCGTGACAGGGTTCAAGGAGCATTCTGATGACAAGTGTCAGGGAGCATTGTGATGACAAGTGTATTGAAAATTGTGATGACAAAGGTCATGGAGCATTGTGATGAAAAGGGCATGGAGTATTGTGATGACAGGCATCATGGAGCGTTGTGATGACAAGTGTTATGAAACATTGTGATCACAAGGGTTTGGAGCATTGTGATGACAGAGGTCATGGATCATTTTGATTTCAAGGAGCATGGAGCATTGTGATAAGGTCATGAAGCAATGTGAACCCAAAGTTCATGGAGGATTGTGATGACAATGGAAATGGTGTATTGTGATGACAAGTGCATAGAGCATTGTAATGACAAGGTCATGTAGCATTTTGCTAACAAAGGCATGGAGCATTGTGATGACATCTGTCATGGAGCACTGTGATGACAAGCGTCAAGGAGCCTTGTGAATACATGGGTCATGGAGCATTGGGATGACAAGGGCATGCATCATTGTGATGACAACGGTCATGGAGCATTTTGCTGACAAAAGCATGGAGCATTGTGATGACAGGTGTCATGGAGCACTGTGATGACAAGCATCACGGAGCATTGTTGATAGAGGGGTCATGGAACATTGGGATGACAAGGGCATGGATCATTGTGATGACAAGGGTCATGGAGCATTGTGCTGAAAATGTTCATGGAGTATTGTGATGACAGGGGTCATGAAGCATTTTGATTACAGGGGTATTGGAGCATTGTGATTGCTAGAGTCCCGGATCATTGTGTTTTCAGGTGTCATGGAGTGTTGGGATGACAGTGGTCATGGAGCATTGTGATGATATTGATCATGGAGCATTGTGATGAGAAGGTCATGGAGCATTGGGCTGAAAATGTTCATGGAGTATTGTGATGACAGGTGTCATGGAGCATTGTGATTACAAGGGAATGGAGCATGGTGATGACAATGTCCTGGAGCATTGTGATGAGATGTCCATGGAGACTTGTGATGAGAATTCTAATGGATCCTTCTGAAGAAAAGGGGCATGGAGCATTGTGATTACGGGGGTCTTGGAGCATTGTGATGACAAGGGCATGGAGCATAGTGAGGAGAAGGCCATGGAACATTTTGATGACATACGTCATGGAGCTTTGTGATGACAGGGGCATGGTGCATTGTGATTACATGGGTCTTGGAGCATTGTGATGACAAGGGTCATGGAGCCTTGTGATGACATGGCCGTGGAACATTGTGATGGCAGGGGTCATGGAGCATTGTTATGACAGTGGTAATGGAGCATTGTGATGAGAAGGGCATTGAGCATTGGTCTGAAATGTTTCATGGATTATTGTGATGAGAGTGGGAATGGCGCATTGTGATGACAAGGGCACGGTACACTGTGATACATGGGTCATGGAGGATTGTAATGACAAGGGCGTGGAGCATTGTGATGAGAAGGGCATCGATCATTGTGATGACAAGTGTGATGGAGCTTTGTGATGACAAGGGCATGGAGCAATATGATGAGAGGGTTCATGGAGCATTGTGGTGACAATGACATGGCGCATTTTGATGCAAATGATCATGGAGCTTAGTGATGACAATGGTTATGGAGAATTTTGATGACAAGGGTGTGGTGCATTGTGTTGAGTAGGGCAGGGAGCATTTTGATGACAGGGTCATGCAGCAATTTGATGAAAATTGTAATGGAACATTTTGATGACAGGGGTTATAGAATATTGTGATGCCAGGGGTCATGGAACTTTGGGATGAAAAGGGTCATGGAGCATTTTGATGACAGGGGTTATGGAATATTGTGATGTCAGGGGTCATGGAACATTGAGATAACAGGGGTGAGGGAGGATTGTGATGACTATTGATGGAACATTGTGATATCTCATATGAGAGAGCATTTGGATGAGAAGTGCATGGAACATTGTTATTCCAAGGTTTATGGAGCATAGTGATGACAAGGTTGTGGATCATTGTGATGAAAAGCGCATGGCACATTGTGAGGACAAGGGTCATGGAGCATTGTTCTGACAAAGGCATGGAGCATTGTGATGACAAGGGTCACAGAGCATTGTGATGAAAAGTTCATGGAGCATTGTGGTTACAATGGTCACAGAGCCTTGTGATGATGTGGGCATGGACCGTTGTGATGAGAATCGTTATGAAGCATTGTGATGACTGGAGTCACGGAGTATTGTGATGACAGGGGTCATGGAGCATTGTGTTGGGAAGACCATGGACAATTGTGATGACGAGAGTCATGGGGCATTGTGATGACAAGTGTCATGGAGGATTCTGATGACAAAGGCAATGGAGCATTGTGATGACAATGGCTTGGAGCATGGTGATGACAAGGGTCAGGGAGCATTGTGCTGACAAGTGCATGGAAATTGTGATGACAAGGGTCATGGAGCAATCTGATGACAAGCTGTGGAGTATTTTGATGAAAATGACATGGAGCATTGTGATGAAAACGGCATGGGGCATTGTGATGACAGGCATCATGGAGCGTTGTGATGACAAGGGTTGTGGAACGTGGTGATCACAAGGGTTTGGAGCATTGTGATGACAGAGGTCTTGGATCATTTTGATTTCAAGGATCGTGGAGCATTGTGATGACTAGGGCATGAAACAATGTGAACCCAAAGTTCATGGAGGATTGTGATGACAATGGAAATGGAGTATTGTGATGACAATGAAAATGGAGTATTGTGATGACAAGCGCATAGAGGATTATAATGACAAGGTCATGGAGCATTTTGATGACAAAGGCATGGAGAATTGTGAAGACGTGTCATGG
This sequence comes from Mesoplodon densirostris, assembly GCF_025265405.1. NCBI lineage: Eukaryota > Metazoa > Chordata > Mammalia > Artiodactyla > Ziphiidae > Mesoplodon > Mesoplodon densirostris. The sequence goes on from NW_026778198.1 coordinate 1,163,923, forward strand.
AGCACTGTGATGACAAGCGTTACGGAGCATTGTGAATAGAGTTGTCATGGGGCATTGGGATGACAATGGCATGGATCATTGTGATGACAAGGGTCACGGAGCACCGGGCTGAACATGTTCATTGAGTGTTGTGATGACAGGGATCATGGAGCATTGTGATGACTAGGGAATGGAGCATTGTGATGACAATAGTCCCGGATCATTGTGTTGTCAGGTGTCCTGGAGTGTTGTGATGAGAGTGGTCATGGAGCATTGTGAGGACAAGGGCATGGAGCATTGTGATGAAAAGGGGCATGGAGCATTGTGATTACAGGGTGCTTGTAGCATTGTGATGACTAGGGCATGGGACATAGTGATGAGAAGCCCATGGACCATTCTGATGACATGCGTCATGGAGTTTTGTGATGACAAAGGCATGGAGCATTGTGATTACAGGGATCGTGGAGCATTGTGATGAAAAGGGCATGGACCATTTTTATGAAAATGGCATGGAGCCTTGTCATGACAGGGTTCAAGGAGCATACTGACGACAATATCAGGGAGCACTGTGATGACAAGTGTATTGAGCATTGTGATGACAAAGATCATGGAGCAATGTGATGAGAAGACCATGGATAATTGTGATGATGAGCGTCATGGGGTGTTGTGAAGATAAGTGTTATGTGACATTGTGATAACAAGGGATTGGAGCATTATGATGACAGAGGTCATGGAGAATATTGATTTCATTGTGATGACAATAGCCTGAAGCATTATGATGATGGGCATGGTGCATTGTGATGACAGGGTTCATGGAGCACTGAGATGAAATGGGCCATGGAGCATTGTGATTACAAGGGTCTTGGAGCATTGTTATGACGAGGGCATGGAGCATTGTGATGAGAAGGCCGTGGAACATTCTGATGACATGCGTCATGGAGCTCTGTCATGACAAGGGCATGTAGAATTGTGAATTCAGGGGTCTTGAGCATTTTGATGACAAGTGTCATGGAACATTGTGATGACTTGGCCGTGGAACATTGTGATGGCAGGGGTCATGAAGCATTGTTATGACAGGGGTAATGGAGCATTTTGATGAGAAGGGCATGGAATATTGGTCTGAAATATTTCATGGATTATTGATGAGAGTGGGCATGGAGCATTATGATCACTAGGGCACGGAACACTGTGATACATGGGTCATGCAGGATTGTAATGACAAGGGCATGGAGCATTGTGATGAGAAGGGCATCGAGCATTGTGATGACAAGTGTCATGGAGCTTTGTGATAACAAGGGCATGGAGCAATATGATGAGAGGGTTCATGGAGCATTGTGATGACAATGACATGGAGCATTGTGATGCCAAGGGTCATGGAGCTTTGTGATGACAAGTCATGGAGCATTTTGATGACAAGTGCATGGTGCATTGTGATGAGAAGGCAGGGAGCATTGTGATGACCGGTCATGCAGCAATTTGATGAAAAGTGTAATGCAACATTTTGAGGGCAAGGGTTATAGAACATTGTGATGTCATGGGTCTTGGAGCTTTGGGATGAAAAGGGTCATGGAGCATTTTGATGACAGGAGTTATGGAATATTGTGATGTCAGGGGTCATGGAACATTGTGATGATAAGGGGATGTAGCATTGTGATGACAGGGTCATGGAATATTGTGATTACAGGGGTGAGGGAGAATTGGGATGACTAGTGATTGAACATTGTGATATCTCTGGTGAGAGAGCATTTTGATGAGAAGTGCTTGGACCATTGTGATTACAAGATTTATGGAGCATTGCAATGACAAGGTTGTGGACAATTGTGATGAAATGCGTGGGGCACATTGTGATGACAATGGTCATGGATCATTGTTCTGACAAAGACATGGAGCATTGTGATGACAAGGGTCACAGAGAATTGTGATGAAAAGTTCATGGAGCATTGTGGTTACAAAGGTCACAGAGCCTTGTGATGACACGGGCATGGACCATTGTGATGACAAACGTTATGAAGCATTGTGATGACTGGAGTCATGGAACATTGTGATGACAGGTGTCATGGAGCATTGTGATGACAAGAGCATGGAGCATTGTGATGACAGGGGCATGGAGCATTGTTCTGATAAGTTTCATAGATTATTGTGATGAGAGTGGGCATGGTGCATTGTGATGACAAGGGCATTGAGCATTGTGATGATAAGGTCATGGAGTACTGTGAAGACAGGTGTCAGGGAGCATTGTGATGACATATGTCATGGTCCATTGCAATGACAATGGCATGGAACATTGTGATGACAAATATAATGGAGCATTGTGATGATTAGGGCTTGGAGCATTATGATGACAAGGGCCATTGAAAATTTTCATGACAAGGTCGAGAAGCATTGTGATGACATGTCCTGGAGCATTGTGATGACAAAACCATGGAGCCTTGTGATGACAAGTCTCATGGAGCATACTGATGAAAAGGGGCATGGAGCATTGTAAGGACAGAGGTCATGGAGCATTTTGATTACACTGTGATGACAATAGCTTGAAGCATTATGACGATGGGCATCGTGCATTGTGATGACAGGGTTCATGGAGCATTGAGATGAAAAGGGGCATGGAGCATTGTGATTACAGGGGTCTTGGAGCATTGTGATGACAAGGGCATGGAGCATTGTGATGAGAAGGCAATGGAATATTCTGATGCCATGCGTCATGGAGCTTTGTGAGACAATAGCATGGTGCATTGTGATTACATGCGCTTGTAGCATTGTGATGAAAAGGGCATGGATCATTGTGATGAAAAATGCATGGAGCCTTGTCATGAAAGGGTTCAAGGAGCATACCGACAACAAGTGTCAGGGAGCATTTTGATGACAAGTGTATTGAGCATTGTGATGACAAAGGTCATGGAGCATTGTGATGGGAAGACCATGGATAATTGTGATGACGAGAGTCATTGGGCTTTGTGATGACAAGTGTCATGGAGGATTCTGATGACAAAGGTAATGGAGCATTGTGATGACAATGGCTTGGAGCATTGTGATGACAAGGGTCAGGGAGCATTGTGCTGACAAGTGCATAGAAAATTGTAATGACAAGGGTCATGGAGCATTCTGATGACAAGCTGTGGAGTATTTTGATGACAATGACATAGAGCATTGTGATGAAAACGGCAAGGGGCATTGTGATGACAGGCATCATGGAGCGTTGTGATGACAAGGGTTGTGGAACGTGGTGATCACCAGGTATGGAGCATTGTGATGACAGAGGTTTTGGATCATTTTGATTTCAAGGAGCATGGAGCATTGTGATGACAAGGGCATGAAACAATGTGATCCCAAAGTTCATGGAGGATTGTGATGACAATTGAAATGGAGTATTTTGATGACAAGCGCGTAGAGGATTATAATGACAAGGTCATGGAGCAATTTTATGACAAATGCATGGAGCATTGTGATGACGTGTCATGGAGCACTTTGATGACAAGCATCACGGAGCATTGTGAATACAGTTGTCATGGATCATTGTGATATCAGGGGACTTGAGCATTGTGATGAGAATTATCAAGGAACCTTGTGATGACTAGGCCGTGGATCATTGTGATGGCAGGTGTCATGGTGCATTGTTATGACAGGGGTAATGGAGCATTTTGATGAGAACGGCATGGATCATTGGTCTGAAATATTTCTTGGATTATTGTGATGATAGTGGGCATGGAGCATTATTATGACTTGGGCACGGAACACTGTGATCCATGGGTCATGCAGGATTGTAATGACAAGGGCATGGAGCATTGTGATGAGAAGGGCATTGAGCATTGTGATGACAAGTGTCATGGAGCTTTGTGATAACAAAGGCATGGAGCATTGTGATGACAAGGGCATGGAACATTGGTCTAATAAGTTTCATGGATTATAGCGATGACAGTTGGAATGGCGCATTGTGATGACAAGGGCATGGAGCATCCCGATGACAAGGTCATGCAGTATTGTGAAGACAGGTGTCAGGGAGCATTGTGATGACATATATAATGGCCCATTTTGATGACGATGGCATGGAGCATTGTGATGCCAAGTTTCATGGAGGATTCTGATGACAAAAGTAATGGAGCATTGTGCTGACAAGTGCATGGAGCATTGTGATGACAAGGGTCATGGAGCATTCTGATGACAAGCTTTTGGAATATTTTGATGACAGTGGCATGGAGCATTGTGAAGAAAATGGCATGGGGTATTGTGATGAAAAAGGCATGGAGCCTTTTCGTGACAGTGTTCAAGGAGCATTCTGATGACAAGAGTCAGGGAGCATTGTGATGACAAGTGTATTGAGAATTGTGGTGACAAAGGTCATGGAGCATTGTGATGACAAGTGTATTGAGAATTGTGGTGACAAACGTCATGGAGCTTTGTAATGAAAAGGGCATGGAGTATTGTGATGACAGGCATCATGGAGTGTTGTGATGACAAGTGTTATGGTACATTGTGATCACAAGGTTTTGGAGCATTGTGAAGACAGAGGTCATGGATCATTTTGATTTCAATGAGCATGGAGCATTGTGATGACAAGGGCATGAAGCAATGTGATCCCAAGTTTCATGGAGGATTGTGATGACAATGGAAATGGAGTATTGTGATGACAAGCGCATAGAGCATTGTCATGACAGGGTCATGTAGCATTTTGATGACAAAGGCATGGAGCATTCTGATGACATGTGTCATGGCCACAGTGATGACAATCGTTACCGTCCATTGTGAATACAGTGGTCAGGGATCATTGGGATGACAAGGGCATGGATCTTTGTGATGACAAGGGTCATGGAGCACTGGGCTGAAAATGTTCTTGGAGTGTTGTGATGACAGGAGTCATGGAGCATTGTGATGACTAGGGAATGGAGCATTGTGATGAAAAGAGTCCCGGATCATTGTGTTGTCAGGTGTCATGGAGTGCTGTGATGACAGTGGTCATGGAGCATTGTGATGATATTGGCCATGGAGCATTGTGATGAGAATATCGTGGAGCATTGTGCTGAAAATGTTCATGGATTATTGTGATGACAGGGGTCATGGAGCATTGTGATGACAAGGGAATGGAGCATGGTGGTGACAAGGTCCTGGAGCATTGTGTAAAGAAGACCATGGAGAGCTGTGATGAGAAGTCCATGGAACATTCTGAAGAAAAGGGGCTTGGAGCATTGTGTTTACAGGGGTCTTAGTGCATTGTGATGACAAGGGCATGGAGAATTGTGAGGAGAAAGCCATGGAGCTTTGTAATGAAAAGGGCATGGAGCATTGTGATGACAGGCATCATGGAGTGTTGTCATCAGAAGAGTTATGGTACACTGTGATCACAAGGGTTTGGAGCATTGTGATGACAGAGGTCATGGATCATTTTGATTTCAAGGAGCATGGAGCATTGTGAAGACAAGGGAATGGAGCATGGTGATGTCAAGGTCCTGGAGCATTGTGATGAGAAGACCATGGAGAGTTGTGATGACAAGCCTCATGGAGCATTCTGAAGAAAAGGGGCCTGGAGCATTGTGTTTACAGTGGTCTTGGTGCATTGTGATGACTAGGGCATGGAGCATTGTGATGACAAATCCATGGAGCATTCTGTTGACATGCGTCATGGAGTTTTGTGATGACAAGGGCATGGAGCATTGTGATTACAGGGATCTTGGAGTATTGTGATGAAAAAGTCATGGATCATTGTGATGAAAAAGGTATGGAGCCTTGTCATGACAGGGTTCAAGGAGCATACTGACGACAAGTGTCAGGGAGCATTGTGATGACAAGTGTATTGAGCATTGGGATGACAAAAATCATGGAGCATTGTTATGAGAAGACCATGGAAAATTGTGATGATGAGCATCATGGTGTGTTGTGATGATAAGTGTTATGCAACATTGTGATCACAAGGGTTTGGAGCATTATGATGACAGAGGTCATGGAAAATATTGATTTCATTGTGATGACAATAGCCTGAAGCATTATGATGATGTGCATGGTGCATTGTAATGACAGGGTTCATGGATCATTGAGATGAAAAGGGGCATGGAGCATTGTAATTACAAGGGTTTTGGAGCATTGTGATGACAACGAAATGGAGCATTGTGATGAGAAGGCCATGGAACATTCTGATTACATGCGTCATGGAGCTTTGTGATGACAAGGGCATGGAGGATTGTGATATCAGGTGTCTTGAGCATTGTGATGAGAAGTGTCATGGAACCTTGTGATGACTAGGCCGTGGAACATTGTGATGGCAGCGGTCATGGTGCATTGTTAAGACAGGGGTAATGGAGCACTGTGATGAGAAGGCTATGGAACTTTGCTCTGACATGTTTCATGGATTATTGTGATGAGAGTGGGCATGGAGCATTGTGATGACAAGGGCACGGAACACTGTGATACATGGGTCATGCAGGACTGTAATGACAAGGGCATGGAGCATTGTGATGAGAAGGGCTTCGAGCATTGTGATGACAGGTGTCATGGAGCTTTGTGTTGACAAGGGCACTGAGCAATGTTATGAGATTGTTCATGGATCATTGTGATGACAATGACATTGAGCAATGTGATGCCAAGGGTCATGGAGCTTTGTGATGACAAGTCATGGAGCATTTTAATGACAAGGGCATGGTGCATTGTGATGAGAAGGGCAGGGAGCATTTTGATGACCGGGTCATTCAGCAATTTGATACAAAGTGTAATGGAATATTTTGATGGCAGTGATTATAGAACATTGTGATGTCAGGGGTCTTGGAGCTTTGGGATGGAAAGGTTCATTTAGCATTTTGATGACAGGGGTTATGGAACATTGTGATGGCAGGGGTCATGGAACATTTTGATGATAAGGGGATGTAGCATTTTGATTACAGGGTCATGGAACATTGTGATTCCAAGGGTTAGGGTGTATTTTGACGACTAGTGATGGAACATTGTGATATCTCTGGTGAGAGAGCATTTTGATGAGAAGTGCATGGACCATTGTGATTACAAGGTTTATGGAGCATTGCAATGAAAAAGTTGTGGACCGTTGTGATGAAATGCGCGTGGCACACTCTGATGACAATGGTCATGGAGCATTGTTCTGACAAAGATATGGAGCATTGTGATGACAAGGGTCACAGAGAATTGTGATGAAAATTTCATGGAGCATTGTGGTTACAAAGGTCACAAGCCTTTTGATGATGCGGGCATGGATCATTGTGATGACAAACGTTATGAAGCATTGTGATGACTGGAGTCACGGAGCATTGTGCTGACAGGTGTCAAGGAGCATTGTGATGACAAGGGCATGGAGTATTGTGATGAAAAAGGCATGGAGCCTTCTCATGACAGGGTTCAAGGGGCATACTGACGACAAGTGTCAGGGAGCATTGTGATGACAAGTGTATTGAGCATTGTGATGACAAAGATCATGGAGCATTGTGATGAGAAGTCCATGGATAACTGTGATGATGAGCGTCATGGGATGTTGTGATGATAAGTGTTATGGAACATTGTGATCACAAGGGTTTGGAGCATTATGATGAAAGAGGTCATGGAGAATATTGATTTCATTGTGATGACAATAGCCTGAAGCATTATGATGATGGGCCTGGTGCATTGTGATGACAGGTTTCATGGAGCATTGAGATGAAAAGTGGCATGGAGCATTATGTTTACAGTGGTCTTGGAGCATTGTGATGACAATGGCATGGAGAATTGTGATGAGAAGGCCATGGAACTTTCTGATGACATGCGTCATGGAGCTTTATGATAACAAGGGCATGGAGCATTGTGATTTCAGTGGTCTTCAGCATTGCGATGACAAGTTTCATGGAACAGTTTGATGACTAGGCCGTGGAACATTGTGATGGCAGGGGTCATGGTGCATTGTTATGACAGAGGTAATGGAGCATTGTGATGAGAATGGCGTGGAACATTGGTCTGTAATTTTTCATGGATTTATGTGATGAGAGTGGGCATGGAACCTTGTGATGACAAGTGTCATGGAGCTTTGTGATGACAAGGGCATTGAGCAATGTTATGAGAGGGTTCATGGAGCATTGTGATGACAATGACATGGAACATTGTGATGCCAAGGGTCATGGAGCTTTGTGATGACAAGTCTTGGAGCATTTTGATTATAAGGGCATGGTGCATTGTGATGAGAAGGGCAGGGAGCATTTTGATGACCGGGTAATGCAGCAATTTGATGAAAAGTGTAATGGAATATTTTGATGGAAGGGGTTATAAAACATTGTGATGTCAGGGGTCTTGGATCTTTGGGATGAAAAGGGTCATGGAGCATTTTCATGACAGGGTTTATGGAACATTGTGATGTCAGTGGTCATGGATCTTTGTGATGACATGTGTCAAGGAACATTGTGCTGACAAGTGCATGGAACATTGTGATGACAGGGGTGAGGGAGTATTGAGACAAATAGTGATATAGCATTGTGATATCAGTGGTGAGAGAGCATTTTGATGAGAAGTGCATGGAGCATTGTGATGACAAATTTTATGGAGCATTGTGATGACAAGATTGTGGAGCAATGTGATGACAAGCACATGGTGCATTGTGCTGACATGTGTCATGGAGCATTGTGGTGACAAACGCATGGAGCCTTGTGATGACAATGGTCATGGAGCATTGTGCTGAGAAAGGCATAGAGCATTGTGATGACAAGGGTCAAAGAGCATTGAGATGAAAAGTTCATGGAGCATTGTGGTTAAAAAGGTCACAGAGACTGTTGATGATGAGGGCATGAATCATTGTGATGACAAAGGTCATGAAGCTTTGTGATGACTGGAGTCTCGGAGCATTGTGATGATAGAGGTCATGGATCATTGTGATAACAAAGGCATGGAGCATTGTGATGACAAGGGCATGGAACATTGGTCTAATAAGTTTCATAGATTATTGCGATGACAGTTGGAATGGCGCATTGTGATGACAAAGGCATGGAGCATCCTGATGACCAGGTCAGGCAGTATTGTGAAGACAGGTGTCAGGGAGCATTGTGATGACATATGTAATGGCCCACTGTGATGACGATGGCATGGAGCATTGTGATGCCAAGTGTCATGGAGGATTCTGATGACAAAAGTAATGGAGCATTGTGATGACCATGGCTTGGAGCATTGTGAGGACAAGGGTCAGGGAGCATTGTGCTGACAAGTGCATGGAGAATTGTGATGACAAGGGTCATGGAGCATTCTGATGACAAGCTTTTGGAGTATTTTGATGACAATGGCATGGAGCATTGTGATGAAAACGGCATGGGGCATTGTGATGAAAAAGGCATGGAGGCTTTTCTTGACAGGGTTCAAGGAGCATTGTGATGACAAGTGTCAGGGAGCATTTTGATGACAAGTGTATTGAGAATTGTGATGAGAAAGGTCATGGAGCTTTGTAATGAAAAGGGCATGGAGCATTGTGATGACAGGCATCATGGAGTGTTGTCATCAGAATAGTTATGGTACATTGTGATCACAAGGGTTTGGAGCATTGTGATGACAGAGGTCATGGATCATTTTGATTTCAAGGAGCATGGAGCATTGTGAAGACAAGGGAATGGAGCATGGTGATGTCAAGGTCCTGGAGCATTGTGATGAGAAGACCATGGAGAGTTGTGATGACAAGCCTCATGGAGCATTCTGAAGAAAAGGGGCCTGGAGCATTGTGTTTACAGTGGTCTTGGTGCATTGTGATGACTAGGGCATGGAGCATTGTGATGACAAATCCATGGAGCATTCTGTTGACATGCGTCATGGAGTTTTGTGATGACAAGGGCATGGAGCATTGTGATTACAGCGATCTTGGAGTATTGTGATGAAAAAGTCATGGATCATTGTGATGAAAAAGGCATGGAGCCTTGTCATGACAGGGTTCAAGGAGCATACTGACGACAAGTGTCAGGGAGCATTGTGATGACAAGTGTATTGAGCATTGGGATGACAAAAATCATGGAGCATTGTTATGAGAAGACCATGGAAAATTGTGATGATGAGCATCATGGTGTGTTGTGATGATAAGTGTTATGCAACATTGTGATCACAAGGGTTTGGAGCATTATGATGACAGAGGTCATGGAAAATATTGATTTCATTGTGATGACAATAGCCTGAAGCATTATGATGATGTGCATGGTGCATTGTAATGACAGGGTTCATGGATCATTGAGATGAAAAGGGGCATGGAGCATTGTAATTACAAGGGTTTTGGAGCATTGTGATGACAACGAAATGGAGCATTGTGATGAGAAGGCCATGGAACATTCTGATTACATGCGTCATGGCCTTTGTGATGACAAGGGCATGGAGGATTGTGATATCAGGAGTCCTGAGCATTGTGATGAGAAGTGTCATGGAACCTTGTGATGACTAGGCCGTGGAACATTGTGATGGCAGCGGTCATGGTGCATTGTTAAGACAGGGGTAATGGAGCATTGTGATGAGAAGGCTATGGAACTTTGCTCTGACATGTTTCATGGATTATTGTGATGAGAGTGGGCATGGAGCATTGTGATGACAAGGGCACGGAACACTGTGATACATGGGTCATGCAGGACTGTAATGACAAGGGCATGGAGCATTGTGATGAGAAGGGCTTCGAGCATTGTGATGACAGGTGTCATGGAGCTTTGTGATGACAAGGGCACTGAGCAATGTTATGAGATTGTTCATGGAGCATTGTGATGACAATGACATTGAGCAATGTGATGCCAAGGGTCATGGAGCTTTGTGATGACAAGTCATGGAGCATTTTAATGACAAGGGCATGGTGCATTGTGATGAGAAGGGCAGGGAGCATTTTGATGACCGGGTCATTCAGCAATTTGATACAAAGTGTAATGGAATATTTTGATGGCAGGGGTTATAGAACATTGTGATGTCAGGGGTCTTGGAGCTTTGGGATGGAAAGGTTCATTTAGCATTTTGATGACAGGGGTTATGGAACATTGTGATGGCAGGGGTCATGGAACATTTTGATGATAAGGGGATGTAGCATTTTGATTACAGGGTCATGGAACATTGTGATTCCAGGGGTTAGGGAGTATTTTGACGACTAGTGATGGAACATTGTGATATCTCTGGTGAGAGAGCATTTTGATGAGAAGTGCATAGACCATTGTGATTACAAGGTTTATGGAGCATTGCAATGAAAATGTTGTGGAACGTTGTGATGAAATGCGCGTGGCACACTGTGATGACAATGGTCATGGAGCATTGTTCTGACAAAGATATGGAGCATTGTGATGACAAGGGTCACAGAGAATTGTGATGAAAATTTCATGGAGCATTGTGGTTACAAAGGTCACAAGCCTTGTGATGATGCGGGCATGGATCATTGTGATGACAAACGTTATGAAGCATTGTGATGACTGGAGTCACGGAGCATTGTGCTGACAGGTGTCAAGGAGCATTGTGATGACAAGGGCATGGAGTGTTGTGATGAAAAAGGCATGGAGCCTTCTCATGACAGGGTTCAAGGGGCATACTGACGACAAGTGTCAGGGAGCATTGTGATGACAAGTGTATTGAGCATTGTGATGACAAAGATCATGGAGCATTGTGATTTCAGTGGTCTTCAGCATTGCGATGACAAGTTTCATGGAACATTTTGATGACTAGGCCGTGGAACATTGTGATGGCAGGGGTCATGGTGCATTGTTATGACAGAGGTAATGGAGCATTTTGATGAGAATGGCGTGGAACATTGGTCTGTAATTTTTCATGGATTTATGAGATGAGAGTGGGCATGGAACCTTGTGATAACAAGTGTCATGGAGCTTTGTGATGACAAGGGCATTGAGCAATGTTATGAGAGGGTTCATGGAGCATTGTGATGACAATGACATGGAACATTGTGATGCCAAGGGTCATGGAGCTTTGTGATGACAAGTCTTGGAGCATTTTGATTATAAGGGCATGGTGCATTGTGATGAGAAGGGCAGGGAGCATTTTGATGACCGGGTAATGCAGCAATTTGATGAAAAGTGTAATGGAATATTTTGATGGAAGGGGTTATAAAACATTGTGATGTCAGGGGTCTTGGATCTTTGGGATGAAAAGGGTCATGGAGCATTTTCATGACAGGGTTTATGGAACATTGTGATGTCAATGGTCATGGATCTTTGTGATGACATGTGTCAAGGAACATTGTGCTGACAAGTGCATGGAACATTGTGATGACAAGGGTCATGGGGCATTGTGCGGAGAAAAGCATAGAGCATTGTGATGACAAGGGTCAAAGAGCATTGTGATGAAAAGTTCATGGAGAATTGTGAAGACAGGTGTCAGGGAGCATTTTGATGACATATGTCATGGTCCATTGCGATGACAATGGCATGGAGCATTGTGATGCCAAATGTAATGGAGGACTTTGATGACAAATATAATGCAGTATTGTGATGATTAGGGCTTGGAGCACTATGATGAAAAGGGCCATTGAAAATTTCTTGAAAAAGTCATGAAGCATTGTGAGGACAAGGTCCTGGAGCATTGTGATTACAAAACCATGGAGCCTTGTGATGACAAGTCTTATGGAGCATACTGATGAAAAGGGGTATGGAGCATTGTGATTACAGGGGTCTTGGAACAATGTGTTGACAAGGGCATGGAGCATAGTGAGGAGAAGCCGAAGGAGCATTCTGATGGCATGCGTCATTGAGCTTTGTGATGACAAGGGCATGGAGCATTGTGATTACATGGGTTTTGGAGCACTGTGATGAAAAGGGCATGGAGCATTGTGATGAAAAGGGCATGGATCATTGTGATGAAAAAGGCATGGAGCCTTGTCATGACAGGGTTCAAGGAGCATACAGACAACAAGTGTCAGGGAGCATTTTGATGACAAGTGTATTGAGCATTTTGATGAGGAAGGTCATGGAGCATTGTGATGAGAAGACCATGGATAATTGTGAGGACGAGCGTCCTGGGGCACTGTGATGACATGTGTTAGGAATATTGTGATCAATAGGGTTTGGAGCATTGTTATGACAGAGGTCATGGAACTTTTTGATTTCATTGTGATGACAATAGCATGAAGCATTATGATAATGGGCATGGTGCATTGTGATGACAGGGTTCATGGATCATTGAGATGAATAGGGGCATAGAGCATTGTGATTACAGTGTTCTTGGAGCATTGTGATGAGAAGGGTCATGGAGCCTTGTAATGACAAGGCCATGGAACTTCGTGATGACAGGGGTCATGGAGCATTGTAATGACAGTGGTAATGGAGCATTGTGATGGCAAGGGCATGGAGCATTGTGATGAGAAGGCCATGGAGCATTCTGTTGACATGTGTCATGGAGCTATGTGAAGACAAGGGCATGGAGCAATGTGATGAGAGTGTTCATGGAGCATTGTGATGACAATGACATGGAGCACTGTGATGCCAATGGTCATGGATCTTTGTGATGAGAAAGGTCATGGAGCATTTTGATGGCAAGAGCGTTGTTCATTGTGATGAGAAGGGCATGGAGCATTGTGATGACAGGGTTATGGAGCAAGTTGATGAAAAGTGTCATGGAACATTTTGATGACAGGTGTTATGGAACATTGTGATGTCAGGGCTCATCGAACATTGTGATGATAAGTGCATGTAGCATTGTGATGAAAGGGGTGAGGGTGTATTGTGACAAATAGTAATGTAGCATTGTGATATCAGTTGTGAGAGAGCACTTTGATAAGAAGTGCATGGAGCATTGAGATGACAAATTTTACGGGGAATTGTGATGACAAGATTGTGGAGCACTGTGATGACAAGCGCATGGTGCATTGTGATGAAATGTGTCATGGAGCATTGTACTGACAAGCGCATGGAGCATTGTGATGACAAGGGTCATGGAGCATTGTGCTGAGAAAGGCATAGAGCATTGTGATGACAAGGGTCAAAGAGCATTGTGATGAAAAGTTCAAGGAGCATTGTGGTTAAAAAGGTCACAGAGACTGTTGATGACGAGGGCATGGACCATTGTGATGACAAAGGTCATGAAGCATTGTGATGACTGGAGTCACGGAGCATTGTGATGACAGGGGTCATGGAGCATTGTGATAACAAGGGTATGGAGCATTGTGATGACAAGGGCATGGAACATTGGTCTAATATGTTTCATGGATTATTGCGATGACAGTTGGAATTGCGCATTGTGATGACAAGGGCATGGAGCATCCTGATGACCAGGTCATGCAGTATTGTGAAGCCAGGTGTCAGGGAGCATTGTGATGACATATGTAATGGCCCATTGTGATGACAACGGCACGGAGCATTGTGATGCCAAGTGTCATGGAGGATTCTGATGAGAAAGGTAATGGAGCATTGTGATGACAATGGCTTGGAGCATTGTGATGACAAGGGTCAGGGAGCATTGTGCTGACAAGTGCATGGAGAATTGTGATGACAAGGGTCATGGAGCATTCTGATGACAAGCTTGTGGAGTATTTTGATGACAATGGCATGGAGTATTGTGATGAAAATGGAATGGGGCATTGTGATGAAGAACGTATGAAGCCTTTTCGTGACAGGGTTCAAGGAGCATTCTGATGACAAGTGTCAGGGAGCATTGTGATGACAAGTGTATTGAGAATTGTGATGACAAATATCATGGAGCTTTGTAATGAAAAGGGCATGGATTATTGTGATGACAGGCATCATGGAGCGTTGTGATGACAAGTGTTATGGAACATTGTGATCACAAGTGTTTGGAGCATTGTGATGACAGAGGTTTGGATCATTTTGACTTCAAGGAGCATGGAGCATTGTGATGACAAGGGCATGAAGCAATGTGATCCCAAGGTTCATGGAGGATTGTGATGACAATGGAAATGGAGTATTGTGATGACAAGCGCATAGAGGACTGTAATGAAAAAGTCTTGTAGCATTTTGCTGACAAAGGCATGGAGCATTGTGATGATATGTGTCATGGATCACAGTGATTACAAGCTTCACGGAGCATTGTGAATACAGGGGTCATGGAGCATTGGGATGACAAGGGCATGGATCATTGTGATGACAAGGGTCATGGAGCACTGGGCTGAAAATATTCATGGAGTGTTTTGATGACAAGGTTCATGGAGCATTGTGAGGACTAGGGAATGGAACATTGTGATGACAAGTGTCCCGGATCATTGTGTTGTCAGCTGTCATGGATTGTTGTGATGACAGTGGTCATGGAGCATTGTGATGATATTGGCCATGGAGCATTGTGATGAGAATGTCGTGTAGCATTGGGCTGAAAATGTTCATGGATTATTGTGATGACAGGGGTCATGGAGCATTGTGATGACAAGGGAGTGGAGCATGGTGATGACAAGGTCCTGGACCTTTGTGATGAGAAGACCATGGAGACTTGTGATGACAAGTCTCATGGAGCATTCTAATGCAAAGGGGCATGGAGCATTGTGATTACAGGGGTCTTGGAGCATTGTGATGACAAGGGCATGGAGCATTGTGATGAGAAGGCCATGGAGCATTCTGATGACATGTGTCATGGAGTTTTGTGATGACAAGGGCATGGAGCATTGTGATTACAGGGATCTTGGAGGATTGTGATGAAAAGATCATGGATCATTGTGATGAAAAAGGCATGGAGCCTTGTCATGACAGGGTGCAAGGAGCATACTGACGACAAGTGTCAGGGAGCATTGTGATGATAAGTGTATTAAGCATTGTGTTGACAAAGATAATGGAGCATTGTGATGAGAAGACCATGGATAATTGTGATGATTAGCGTCATGGGGTGTTGTGATGATAAGTGTTATCAAACATTGTGATCAGAAGGGTTTGGAGCATTATGATGACAGAGGTCATGGAGAATATTGATTTAATTGTGAGGACAATAGCCTGAAGCATTATGATGATGGGCATGGTTCATTGTGATGACAGGGTTCATGAAGAATTGAGATGAAAAGCGGCATGGAGCATTGCGATACAGGGGTCTTGGAGCATTGTGATGACAAGGGTATGGAGCATTGTGATGAGAAGGCCATGGAACATTCTGATGACATGCGTCATGGAGCTTTGTGATGACAAGGGAATGTAACATTGTGATTTCAGGGGTCTTGAGCATTGTGATTAGAAGTGTCATAGAACCTTGTAATGACTAGGCCGTGGAACATTGTGATAGCAGTGGTCATGGTGCATTGTTATGACAGGGGTAATGGAAAATTGTGATGAGAAGGGTATGGAAGTTTGGTCTGAAATGTTTCATGGAATATTGTGATGAGAGTGGGCATGGAGCATTGTGATGACAAGGGCACGGAACACTGTGATACATGGGTCATGCAGGACTGTAATGAAAAGGGCATGTAGCATTGTGATTACATGGGTCTTGGAGCACTGTGATGAAAAGGGCATGGATCAGTGTGATGAAAAAGGCATGGAGCCTTGTCATCACAGGGTTCAAGGAGCATACAGACAACAAGTGTCAGGGAGCATTTTGATGACAAGTGTATTGAGCATTGTGATGACGAAGGTCTTGGAGCACTGTGATGAGAAGACCATGGATAACTGTGATGACGAGCGTCATGGGGCATTGTGATGACAAGTGTTATGGAATATTGTGATCACAAGGGTTTGGAGCATTGTTAAGACTGAGTCATGGAGCATTTTGATTTCATTGTGATGACAATAGCATGAAGCATTATGATGATGGTCATGGTGCATTGTGATGACAGGGTTCATGGATCATTGAGATGAAAAGGGGCATAGAGCATTGTGATTACAGCGTTCTTGGAGCATTGTGATGAGAAGGGTCATGGATCCTTGTGATGACAAGGCCATGGAACATCGTGATGGCCGGGGTCATGGAGCATTGTGATGACAAGTGAATGGAGCATGGTGATGACAAGGTCCTGGAGCATTGTGATGAGAAGACCACGAAGAATTGTGATGTCAAGTCTCATGGAGCATTCTGATTAAAAGGGGCATGGAGCATTGTGATTACAAGGGTCTTGGAGCATTGTGATTACAATGGCATGGAGCATTCTGATGAGAAGGCCATGGAGCATTCTGATGACATGCGTCATGGATTTTTGTGATGACAAGGGCATGGAGCATTGTGATTACAGGGATCTTGGAGCATTGTGAAGAAAAGGTCATGGATCATTGTGATGAAAAAGGCATGGAGCCTTGTCATGACAGGGTTCAATGAGCATACTGACGACAAGTGTCAGGGAGCATTGTGATGACAAGTGTATTGAGCATTGTGATGACAAGTGCATGGAGCATTGTGATGACAAGGGTCATGGAGCATTGTGCTGAGAAAGGCATATAGCATTGTGATGACAAGGGTCAAAGAGCATTGTGATGAGAAGTTCACGGAGCATTGTGGTTAAAAAGGTCACAGAGACTGTTGATGAGGAGGGCATGGACCATTGTGATGACAAAGGTCATGAAGCATTGTGATGACTGGAGTCATGGAGCATTGTGATGTCATGGCTCATGGAGCATTGTGATAACAAGGGCATGGAGCATTGTGATGACAAGGGCATGGAACATTGGTCTAATAAGTTTCATGGATTATTGCGATGACATTTGGAAAGGCGCACTGTGATGACAAGGGCATGGAGCATTGTGATGACCAGGTCATGCAGTATTGTGAAGACAGGTGTCAGGGAGCATTGTGATGACATATGTAATGGCCCATTGTGATGCCAATGGCATGGAACATTGTGATGCCAAGTGTCATGCAGGATTCTGATGACAAAGGTAATGGAGCATAGTGATTACAATGGCTTGGATCATTGTGATGAGAAGGGTCAGGGAGCATTGTGCTGACAAGTGCATGGAGAATTGTGATGACAAGGGTCATGGAGCATTCTGATGACAAGCTTGTGGATTATTTTGATGACAATAGCATGGAGCATTGTGAGGAAAATGGCATGGGGCTTTGTGATTAAAAATGCATGGAGCCTTTTCGTGACAGGATTCAAGGAGCATTCTGATGACAAGTGCCAGGGAGAATTGTGATGACAAGTGTATTGAGAATTGTGATGACAAAGGTCATGGAGCATTGTGATGAAAAGGGCATGGAGTATTGTGATGACAGGCATCATGGAGCTTTGTGATGACAAGTGTTATGGAACATTGTGATCACAAGGGTTTGGAGCATTGTGATGACAGAGGTCATGGATCATTTTGATTTCAAGGAGCATGGAGCATTGTGATGACAAGGGCATGAAGCACTTTGCTGACAAAGGCATGGAGCATTGTGATGACATGTGTCATGGAGCACTGTGATGACAAGCGTCACGGAGCATTGTGAATACAGGGGTCATGGAGCATTGGGATGACAAGGGCATGGATCATTGTGATGACAAGGGTCATGGAGCACTAGGCTGAAAATGTTCACGGAGTGTTGTGATGACAGGGGTCATGGAGCATGGTGATTACTAGGGAATGGAACATTGTGATGACAAGAGTACCGGATCATTGTGTTGTCAGGTGTCATGGAGTGTTGTGATGACTGTGGTCATGGAGCATTGTGATGATATTGGCCATGGAGCATTGTGATGAGAACGTCGTGGAGCATTGGGCTGAAAATGTTCATGGATTATTGTGATGACAGTGGTCATGGAGCATTGTGATGACAAGGGAATGGAGCTTGGTGATGACAAGGTCCTGGAGCATTGTGATGAGAAGACCATGGAGACTTGTGATGAGAAGACCATGGCGACTTTTGATGACAAGTCTCATGGAGCATTCTGATGAAAAGGGGCATGGAGCATTGTGATTACAGGGGTCTTGGAGCATTGTGATGACAAGGGCATGGAGCATTGTGATGAGAAGGCCATGGAGCATTCTGATGACATGCATCATGGAGTCTAGTCATGACAAGGGCATGGGGCACTGTGATTACAGGGATCTTGGAGCATTGTGATGAAAGGGTCATGGATCATTGTGATGAAAAAGGCATGGAGCCTTGTCATGACAGGGTTCAAGGAGCATACTGACGACAAGTGTCAGGGAGCATTGTGATGACAAGTGTATTGAGCATTGTGATGACAAAGATCATGGAGCATTGTGATAAGAAGACCATGGATAATTGTGATGATGAGCGTCATGGGGTTTTGTGATGAAAAGTGTTATGCAACGTTGTGATCACAAGGGTTTGGAGCATTATGATGACAGAGGTCATGGAGAATATTGATTTCATTGTGATGACAATAGACTGAAGCATTATGATGATGGGCATGGTGCATTGTTATGATAGGGTTCATGGAGCATTGAGATGAATAGGGGCATGGAGCATTGTGATTACAGTGTTTTTGGAGCATTGTGATGAGAAGGGTCCTGGAGCCTTGTGATGACAAGGCCATGGAACATCGTGATGGCAGGGGTCATGGAGCATTGTTATGACAGGTTTAATGGAGCATTGTGATGGCAAGGGCATGGAGCATTGTGATGAGAAGTCCATGGAGCATTCTGATGACATGTGTCATGGAGCTGTGTGAAGACAAGGGCATGGAGCAATGTGATGAAAGCGTTCATGGAACATTGTGATGACAATGACGTGGAGCATTGTGATGCCAAGGGTCATGGATCTTTGTGATGACAAAGGTCATGGAGCATTTTGATGGCAAGGGCGTTGTGCATTGTGATGAGAAGGGCAGGGAGCATTCTGATGACAGGGTCATGGAGCAATTTGATGAAAAGTGTCATGGAACATTTTGATGACAGGTGTTATGGAACATTGTGATGTCAGGGGTCATCGAACATTGTGAAGGTAAGTGCATGTAGCATTGTGATGACAGGAGTCACGGAACATTGTGATGACAGGGGTGAGGGAGTATTGTGACAAATAATGATGTAGCATTGTGATATCTGTGGTGAGAGAGCATTTTGATGAGAAGTGCATGGTGCATTGTGATGACAAATTTTATACAGCATTGTGATGACAATGTTGTGGAGCACTGTGATGACAAGCGCATGGTGCATTGTGATGACATATGTCATGGAGCATTGTGCTGACAAGCGCATGGAGCTTTGTGATGACAAGTGTCATGAAGCATTGTGCTGAGAAAGGCATAGAGCATTGTGATGACAAGGGTCAAAGAGTATTGTGATGAAAAGTTCATGGAGCATTGTGGTTAAAAAGGTCACAGAGACTGTTGATGATGAGGGCATGGCCCATTGTGATGACAAAGGTAATGAATCACTGAGATGACTGGAGTCTCGGAGCATTGTGATGACAGGGGTCATGGACCATTGTGATAACAAGGACATGGAGCATTGTGATGACAAGGGCATGGAACATTGGTCTAATAAGTTTCCTGTTTTATTGTGATGAGAGTGGGAATGGCGCATTGTGATGACAAGGGCATGGAGCATTGTGATGAACAGGTCATGCAGTATTGTGAAGACAGTTGTCAGGGAGCATTGTGATCACATATGTAATGGCCCATTGTGATGAGGATGGCATGGAGCATTGTGATGCAAAGTGTCATGGAGGATTCTGATGACAAAGGTAATAGAGCATTGTGATGACAATGGCTTGGAGCATTGTGATGACAAGGGTCAGGAAGCATTTTGCTGACAAGTGCGTGGAGAATTGTGATGACAAGTGTCATGGAGCATTCTGATGACAAGCTTGTGGAGTATTTTGATGACAATGGCATGGAGCACTGTGATGAAAATGGCATGGGGTATTGTGATGAAACAGTCATGGAGCCTTTTCATGAGAGGGTTCAAGGAGCATTCTGATGACAAGTGTCAGGGAGCATCCTGATGACAAGTATATTGAGAATTGTGATGACCAAGGTCATGGAGCATTGTGATGAAAAGGGCATGGAGTATTTTGATGATAGACATCATGGAGCTTTGTGATGACAAGTGTTATGGAACATTGTGATCACAAGGGTTTGGAGGATTGTGATGACAGTGGTCATGGATCATTTTGATTTCAAGGAACATGGAGCATTGTGATGACAAGGGCATGAAGCAATGTGATCCCAAGGTTCATGGAGGATTGTGATGACAATGGTAATGGAGTATTGTGATAACAAGTGCATAGAGGATTGTAATGACAAAGTCATGTAGCATTTTGCTGACAAAGGCATGGACCATTGTGATGACATGTGTTATGGAGCACTGTGATGACAAGCGTCACGGAGCATTGTGAATACAGGGGTCATGGAGCGTTGGGATGACAAGGGCATGGGTCATTTTTATGACAAGGGTCATGGAGCACTGGGCTGAAAATGTTCATGTAGTGTTGTGAGGACAAGGGTCATGGAGCATTGTGATGACTAGGGAATGGAGCATTGTTATGACAAGAGTCCAGGATCATTGTGTTATCAGGTGTCATGGAGTGTTCTGATGATAGTGGTCATGGAGCATTGTCATGGTATTGGCCTTGGAGCATTCTGATGAGTAAGTCGTGGAGCATTGGGCTGAAAATGTTCACTGATAATTGTGATGACAGTGGTCATGGAGCATTGTGATGACAAAGGAATGGAGCATGGTGATGACAATGTCCTGGAGCATTGTGATGAGAAGGCGTTGAGGAATTCTGATGACATGCGTAATGGAGCTTTTTGATGACAAGGGCATGGAGCAATGTGATGAGAGGGTTCATCGAGCATTGTGATGAAAATGACAGGGAGCATTGTGATGAAAATGACAGGGAGCATTGTGATGCCAAGGGTCATGGAGCTTTGTGATGACAAAGGTCATGGAGCATTTTGATGACAAGGGTGTGGTGCATTGTGATGAAAAATGCAGGGAGCATTTTGATGACACGTCATGCAGCAATTTGTTGAAAAGGGTAATGGAACATTTTGATGACCGGGGTTATAGTACATTGTGATGCCAGGGGTCGTGGAGCTTTGCGATGAAAAGGGAATGGAGCATGGTGATGACATGATCTTGGAGCATTGTGATGAGATGACCATGGAGACTTGTGATGACAAGTCTAATGGAGCATTCTGATGAAAAGGGGCATGGATCATTGTGATTATGGGGGTCTTGGAGCATTGTGATGACAACGGCATGGAGCATTGTGAGAAGAAGGCCATGGAATATTCTGATGACATGCTTCATGGAGCTTTGTGATGACAAGGACATGGAACATTGGGATTAAATGGGTCTTGGAGCATTGTGATGAGAAGGGTGATGGAGCGTTGTGATGACAAGTCCGTGGAACATTGTGATGGCAGGGGTCATGGAGCATTGTTATGACAGAGGTAATGGAGCATTGTGATGAGAAGGGCATTGAGCATTGTTCTGAAAAGTTTCATGGATTATTGTGATGAGAGTGGGCATGGAGCATTGTGATGACAAGGGCACGGTACACTGTGATACATGGGTCATGGAGGATTTTAATGACAAGGGCATGGAGCATTGTGATGAGAAGGGCATTGAGCATTGTGATGACAAGTGTCATGGAGTTTTGTGATAACAAGGGCATGGAGCAATGTGATGATAGGTTTCATGGAGCATTGTGATGACAATGATATGGAGCATTGTGATGCCAAGTGTCATGGAGCTTTGTGATGACAAAGGTCATGGAGAATTTTGATGATAAGGGTGTGGTGCATTGTTATGGGAAGGGCAGGGAGCATTTTGATAACAGAGTCATTCAGCAATTTGATGAAAATTGTAATGGAATATTTTGATGACATGGGTTATAGATCATTGTGATGCCAAGGGTCATGGAGCTTTGGGATGAAAAGGGTCATGGAGCATTTTGATGACAGGACTTATGGAACATTTTGATGTCAGGTGTCATGGAACATGGTGCTGATAACGGGATGTAGCATTGTGATGACAGGGGTCATAGAACATTGTGATAACAGGGGTGAGGGAGGATTGTGATGACTAGTGATGGAACATTGTGATATCTCATGTGAGAGAGCATTTGGATGAGAAGTGCATGGAGCATTGTGATTACAAGGTTTATGGAGCATAGCGATGACAAGGTTGTGGATCATTGTGATGAAAAGCGCATGGCACATTGTGATGACAAGTGTCATGGAGCATTGTTCTGACAAAGGCATGTAGCATTGTGATGACAAGGGTCACGGAGCATTGTGATGAAAAGTTCATGGAGCATTGTGGTTACAAAGGTCACAGAGCCTTGTGATGAGGCGGACATGGACCGTTGTGATGACAAACGTTATGAAGCATTGTGATGACTGGAGTCACGGAGCATTGTGATGACAGGGGTCATGGAGCATTGTGATGACAAGGGCATGGAGCACTGTGATGACGGGGCATGGAGCACTGGTCTGAGAAGTTTCATAGATTATTGTGATGACAGTGGACATAGTGCATTGTGATGACAAGGGCATGGAGCATTGTGATGACAAGGGCATTGATTATTGTGAAGACAGGTGTCAGGGAGCATTTGTGATGACATATGTCATGGTCCATTGCGATGACAATGGCATGGAGCATTGTGTTGCCAAATGTAATTGAGGATTGTGTTGACAAATATAAAGCAGCATTGTGGTGACTAGCGCATGGATCATTATGATGACAAGGGCTATTGAGAATTTTCATGACAAGGTCGTGAAGCGTTGAGATGACAAGGACCAGGAGCATTGTGATGAGAAATCCATGGAGCCCTGTGATGACAAGTCTCATGGAGCATACTGTTGAAAAGGGGCATGGAACATTCTGATTACAGGGGTTTTGGAACATTGTGATAACAAGGGCATGGAGCAATGTGATGACAAGGGCATGGAGCATTGGTCTAATAAGGTTCATGGATTATTGTGATGACAGTTGGAATGGCACATTGTGATGACAAGGGCATGGAGCATTGTGATGACCAGGTCATGCAGTATTGTCAAGAGAGGTGTCAGGGAGCATTGTGATGACATATGTAATGGCCCACTGTGATGACGATGGCATGGAGCATTGTGATGCCAAGTGTCATGGAGGATTCTGATGACAAAAGTAATGGAGCATTGTGATGACCATGGCTTGGAGCATTGTGAGGACAAGGGTCAGGGAGCATTGTGCTGACAAGTGCATGGAGAATTGTGATGACAAGGGTCAAGGAGCATTCTGATGACAAGCTTGTGGAGTATTTTGATGACAATGGCATGGAGCATTAGGAGGAAAACGGCATGGGGTATTGTGATGAAAAAAGCATGGAGCTTTTTCGTGACAGGGTTCAAGGAGCATTCTGATGACAAGTGTCAGGGAGCATTGTGATGACAAGTGTATTGAGAATTGTGATGACAAATTTCATGGAGCACTGTGATGAAAAGGGCATGGAGTATTGTGATGACAGACATCATGGATCATAGTGATGACAAGTGTTATGGAACATTGTGATCACAAGGGTTTGGAGCATTGTGATGACAGAGGTCATGGTTCATTTTCATTTCAAGGAGCATGGAGCATTGTGATGACAAGGGCATGAAGCAATGTGATCCAAATGTTCATGGAGGATTGTGATGACAATGGTAATGGAGTATTGTGATGATAAGCACATAGAGCATTGTAATGACAAGGTCATGTAGCATTTTGCTGACAAAGGCATGGAGCATTGTGATGACAGGTGTCATGGAGCATTGTGATGACAAGCGTCATAGAGCATTGTGAATACAGTGGTCATGGAGCATTGGGATGAGAAGGGAATAGATCATTGTGATGACAAGTGTCATGGACCATTGGGCTGAAAATGTTCATGAAGTGTTGTGATGACAGGGGTCATGGAGCATTGTGATTACAGCGATCTTGGAGCATTGTGATGACAAGAGTCCTGGATCATTGTGTTGTCTGGTGTGATGGAGTGTTGTGATGACAGTGGTCTTGGAGCATTGTGATGATATTGGTCATGGAGCATTGTGTTGAGAATTTCATGGAGCATTGTGCTGAAAATTTTCATGGAGTATTGTGATGACAGGGGTCATGGAGCATTGTGATGACAAGGGATTGGAGCATGGTGATGACAATGTCCTGGAACATTGTTATGAGGTGACCATGGAGACTTGTGATGACAAGTCTCATGGAGCATTCTGATGAAAAGGGGCATGGAGCATTGTGATTACTGGGGTCTTCGAGCATTGTGATGGCATGGGCATGGAGCATTTTGAGGAGAAGGCCATGGAACTTTCTGATGACATGCGTCATCGAGGTTTGTTATGACTAGGGCATGGAGCATTGTGATTACAAGGGTCTTGGGCTATTTTGATGACAAGGGTCATGGAGCCGTGTGATGACAAGGCCGTGGAACATTGTGATGGCAGGGGTCATGGAGCATTGTTATGACAGAGGTAATGGAGCATTGTGATGAGAAGGGCATAGAGCATTGGTCTGAAATGTTTCATGGATTATTGTGATGATATGGGGCATGGAGCATTGTGATAAAAAGGGCACGGAACACTGTGATACATGGGTCATGGAGGATTCTAATGACAGGGGCATGGCGCATTGTGATGAGAAGTGCATCGAGCAGTGTGATGACAAGTGTCAAGGAGCTTTGTGATGACAAGGGCATGGAGCAATGTGATGACTGGGTTCATGGAGCATTGTGATGAAAATGACATGGAGCATTGTGATGCCAAGTGTCATGGAGCTTTGGGATGACAAATGTCATGGAGCATTTTGATGACAAGGGTGTGGTGCATTGTGATTAGAAGGGCAGGGAGCATTTTGATGACAGGTTCATGCAGCAATTTGATGAAAATTGTAATGGAATATTTTGATAACAGGTGTTATTGAACATTGTGAGGCCAGGGGTCATGGAGCTTTGGGATGAAAATGGTCATGGAACATTTTGATAACAGTGGTTATGGAACATTGTGATGTCAGGTGTCATGGAATATTGTGTTGATAAGGGGATGTAGCATTGTGATGACAGGGGTCATCATACATTGTGATAACTGGGGTGAGGGAGGATTGTGATGACTAGTGATGGAACATTGTGATATCTCATGTGAGAGAGCATTTGGAGGAAAAGTGCATGGAGAATTGTGATTAGAAGGTTTATGGAGCATAGTGATGACAAGGTTGTGGATCATTGTGATGAAAAGCACATGGCACATTGTGATGACAAGGGTCATCGAGAATTGTTCTGACAAAGGCATGGAGCATTGTGATGACAAGGGTCATGGAGCATTGTGATGAAAACTTCATGGAGCATTGTGGTTACAAAGGTAACAGAGCCTTGTGATGAAGTGGGAATGGCCCGCTGTGATGACAAACTTTATGAAGCATTGTGATGACTGGAGTCACCGAGCATTGTGAGGACAGGGGACATGGAGCATTGTGATGACAAGGGCATGGAGAATTGTGATGACAGGGTCATGGAGATTTGGTCTGAGAATTTTCATAGATTATTGTGATGACAGTGGACATGGTGCATTGTGATGACAAGGGCATGGAGCATTGTGATGATAAGGGCATGGAGTATTGTGAAGAGAGGTGTCAGGGCATTGTGATGACATATATCATGGTCCATTGCGATGACAATGGAATGGAGCATTGTGATGCCAAAAGTAAGGGAGGATTGTGATGACAAATATCATGGAGCATTGTGATGACTAGGGGTTGGAGCATTATGATGACAAGGGCCATTGAGAATTTTCATGACAATGTTTTGAAGCATTGTGATGACAAGGTCCTGGAGCATTGTGATGAGAAAACCATGGAGCCTTGTGATGACAAATCTCATGGAGCATACTGATGAAAAGGGGCATGGAGCATTCTGATTACAGTGGTCTTGGAACATTGTGATAACAAGGGCATGGAGCATTGTGATGACAAGGGCATGGAGCATTGGTCTAATAATTTTCATGGATTATTGTGATGACAGTTGGAATGGCGCATTGTGATGACAAGGGCATGCAGTATTGTGAAGAGAGGTGTCAGGTAGCATTGTGATGACATATGTAATGGCCCATTGTGATGACAATGGCTTGGAGCATTGTGTTGCTAAGTGTCATGGAGGATTCTGATGACAAAGGTAATGGAGCATTGTGATGACAATGGCTTGGAGCATTGTGATGACAAGAGTCAGGGAGCATTGTGCTGACAAGTGCATGGAGAATTGTGATGACAAGTGTCATGGAGCATTCTGATGACAAGCTTGTAGAGTATTTTGATGACAATGGCATGGAGCATTGGGATGAAAACGGCATGGGTCTTTGTGATTAAAAAGCATGGAGCCTTTTCGTGACATGGTTCAAGGAGCATTCTGACGACAAGAGTCAGGGAGCATTGTGATGAAAAGTGTATTGAGAATTGTGATGATAAAGGTCATGGAGCATTGTGATGAAAAGGGCATGGAGTATTGTGATGGCAGGCATCATGGAGCATTGTGATGACAAGTGTTATGGAACATTGTGATCACAAGGGTTTGGAGATTTGTGAAGACAAACGTCATGGATCATTTTGATTTCAAGGAGCATGGAGCATTGTGATGACAAGGGCATGGAGTATTGTGAAGACGGGCATCAGGGGGCATTGTGATGCCATATGTCATGGTCCATTGCGATGACAATGGCATGGAGCATTGTGATGCCAAATGTAAGGGAGGATTGTGATGACAGATATCATGGAACTTTGTGATGACTAGCGCTTGGAGCATTATAATGACAAGGGCCATTGAGAATTTTCATGACAATGTTGTGAAGCATTGTGATGACAAGTTCCTGGAGCATTATGATGAGAAAACCTTGGAGCCTTGTGATGAAAAGTCTCATGGAGCATACTGATGAAAAGGGGCATGGAGCATTCTGATTACAGGGGTCTTGGAACATTGTGATAACAAGGTCATGGAGCATTGTGATGACAAGGGCATGGAGCTTTGGTCTAATAAGTTTCATGGATTATTGTGATGACAGTTGAAATGGCGCATTGTTATGACAAGGGCATGAAGTATGGTGAAGAGAGGTGTCATGGAGCATTGTGATGACATATGTAATGGCCCATTGTGATGACAATGGCATGGAGCACTGAGATGCCAAGTGTCATGGAGGATTCTGATGACAAAGGTAATGGAGCATGGTGATGACAATGGCTTGGAGTATTGTAATGACAAGTGTCAGTGAGCATTCTGATGACAAGCTTGTGGAGTATTTTGATGACAATGGCTTGGAGCATTGTGATGACAAGTGTCAGGGTGCATTGTGCCGACAAGTGCATGGAGAATTGTGATGACAAGGGTCAAGGAGCATTCTGATGACAAGCTTGTTGAGTATTTTGATGACAATGGCATGGAGCATTGGGATGAAAAGGGCATGGGGCTTTGTGATGAAAAAGGCATGGAGCCTTTTCGTGACACGGTTCAAGGAGCATTCTGACGACAAGTGTCAGGGAGCATTGTGATGACAAGTGTATTGAGAATTGTGATCACAATGGTCATGGAGCATTGTGATGAAAAGGGCATGGATTATTGTGATGACAGGCATCATGGAGCGTTGTGAGGACAACTGTTATGGAACATTGTGATCACAAGTGTTTGGAGCATTGTGATGACAGACGTTATGGATCATGTTGATTTCAAGGAGCATGGAGCATTGTGATGACAAGGGCATGAAGCAATGTGATCCCAAGGTTCATGGCGGATTGTGATGACAATGGTAATGGAGTATTGTGATGACAAGCGCATAGAGCATTGTAATGACACGGTCATGTAGCATTTTGCTCACAAAGGCATGGGGCATTGTGATGACAGGTGTCATGGAGCTCTGTGATGACAAGCGTCACGGAGCATTGTGAATACAGTGGTTATGGAACTTTGGGATGACAAGGGCATGGATCATTGTGATGCCAAGGGTCATGGAGCATTCGGATGAAAATGTTCATGGAGCATTGTGATGACAGGGGTCTTGGAGCATTGTGATGACAGGAGTCCCTGATCATTGTGTTGTCATGTGTCATGGAGTGTTGTGATGACAGTGGCCATGGAGCATTGTGATGATATTTGTCATGGAGCATTGTGATGAGAAGGTCATGGAGCATTGGGCTGAAAATTTTCATGGAGTATTGTGATGACAGGAGTCATGGAGCATTGTGATGACAAGGGAATGGAGAATGGAGATGACAAGGTCCTGGAGCATTGTGATGAGAAAACCATGGAGAATTGTGATGACAAGTCTAATGGAGCATTCTGATGAAAAGGGGCATGGAAACTTGTGATTACGAAGGTCTTGGAACATTGTGATGACAAGGGCATGGGGCATTGACATGGCAGGTGTCATGGAGCATTGTTATGACAGAGGTAATGGAGCATTGTGATGAGAAGGGCATTGAGCATTGGTCTGAAATGTTTCATGGATTATTGTGATGAGAGTGGGCATGGAGCATTGTGATGACAAGGGCACGGTACACTGTGATACATGGGACATGGAGCATTGTAATGACAAGGGCAAGGAGCATTGTGATGAAAAGGGCATCGAGCATTGTGATGACAAGTGTCATGGAGCTTTGTGATGACAAGGGCATGGAGCAATGTGATGAGAGGGTTCATGGAGCATTGTGATGACAATGAAATGGAGCATTGTGATGCCAAGGGTCATGGAGCTTAGTGATGACAATGGTCATGGACCATTTTGATGACAAAGGTGTGGTGCATTGTGATGAGAAGGACAGGGAGCATTTTGATGACAGGGTCATGCAGCAATTTGATGAAAAGTGTAATGGAATATTTTGATGACAGGTGTTATAGAACATTGTGATGCCAGGAGTCATGGAGCTTTGGGATGAAAAGTGTCATGGAGCATTTTGATGACAGGGGTTATGGAACTTTGTGATGTCAGGGGTCATGGAACATTGTGCTGATAAGGGGATGTAGCATTGTGATGACAGTGGTCATGGAACATTGTGATAACAGGGTTGAGGGAGGATTGTGATGACTAGTGATGGAACATTGTGATATCACATGTGAGAGAGCATTTGGATGTGAACTGCATGGAGCATTGTGATTACAAGGTTTATGGAGCATAGTGATGACAAGGTTGTGGATTATTGTGATGAAAAGCGCATGGCACATTGTGATGACAATGGTAATGGAGCATTGTTCTGACAAAGGCTTGGAGCATTGTGATGACAAGGGTCACGGAGCATTGTGATGAAAAGTTCATGGAGCATTGTGGTTACAAAGGTCACAGAGCCTTTTGAAGACGTGGGAATGGACTGCTGTGATGACAAAGTTTATGAAGCATTGTGATGACTGGAGTCACCGAGCATTGTGATGACAGGGGACATGGAGCATTGTGATGACAAGGGCATGGAGAATTGTGATGACAGGGTCATGGAGCTTTGGTCTGACAATTTTCATAGATTATTGTGATGACAGTGGACATGGTGCATTGTGATGACAAGGGCATGGAGCATTGTGATGACAATGGCATGGAGCATTGGTCTAATAATTTTCATGTATTATTGTGATGACAGTTGGAATGGCGCATTGTGATGACAAGGGCATGCAGTATTGTGAAGAGAGGTGTCAGATAGCATTGTGATGACATATGTAATGGCCCATTTTGAGGACAATGGCTTGGAGCATTGTGGTGCCAAGTGTCATGGAGGATTCTGATGACAAAGGTAATGGAGCATTGTGATGACAATGGCTTGGATCATTGTGATGACAAGAGTCAGGGAGCATTGTGCTGACAAGTGCATGGAGAATTGTGATGACAAGTGTCATGGAGCATTCTGATGACAAGCTTGTAGAGTATTTTGATGACAATGGCATGGAGCATTGGGATGAAAACGGCATGGGATTCTGTGATTAAAAAGCATGGAGCCTTTTCGTGACACGGTTCAAGGAGCATTCTGATGACAAGTGCCAGGGAGAATTGTGATGACAAGTGTATTGAGAATTGTGATGACAAAGGTCGTGGAGCACTGTGATGAAAAGGGCATGGAGTATTGTGATGACAGGCATCATGGAGCGTTGTGAGGACAACTGTTATGGAACATTGTGATCACAAGTGTTTGGAGCATTGTGATGACAGAGGTTATGGATCATGTTGATTTCAAGGAGCATGGAGCATTGTGATGACAATGGCATGAAGCAATGTGATCCCAAGGTTCATGGCGGATTGTGATGACAATGGTAATGGAGTATTGTGATGACAAGCGCATAGAGCATTGTAATGACACGGTCATGTAGCATTTTGCTCACAAAGGCATGGAGCATTGTGATGACAGGTGTCATGGAGCTCTGTGATGACAAGCGTCACGGAGCATTGTGAATACAGTGGTTATGGAACTTTGGGATGACAAGGGCATGGATCATTGTGATGACAAGGGTCATGGAGCATTCGGCTGAAAATGTTCATGGAGCATTGTGATTACAGGGGTCTTGGAGCATTGTGATGACAGGAGTCCCTGATCATTGTGTTGTCATGTGTCATGGAGTGTTGGGATGACAGTGGTCATGGAGCATTGTGATGATATTGGTCATGGAGCATTGTGATGAGAAGGTCATGGAACATTGGGCTGAAAATTTTCATGGAGTATTGTGATGACAGGTGTCATGGAGCATTGTGATGACAAGGGAATGGAGAATGGAGATGACAAGGTCCTGGAGCATTGTGATGAGATGACTATGGAGAATTGTGATGACAAGTCTAATGGAGCATTCTGATGAAAAGGGGCATGGAAACTTGTGATTACGAAGGTCTTGGAGCATTGTGATGACAAGGGCATGGAGCATTGATATGGCAGGGGTCATCGAGCATTGTTATGACAGAGGTAATGGAGCATTGTGATGACAAGAGCATGGAGCATTGTGATCACAGGTGTCATGGAGCACTGTGATGACAAGGGTCATGGAGCATTGGGCTGAAAATGTTCATGGAGTATTGTGATGACAGTGATCATGGAGCATTGTGATGACAAGGGAATGGAGCATGGTGATGACAAGGTCCTGGAGCACTATGATGAGATGACCATGGAGACTTGTGATGACAAGTCTAATGGAGCATTCTGATGAAAAGGGGCATGGAGCCTTGTGATTACGGGTGTCTTGGAGCATTGTGATGACAAGGGCATGGAGCATTGTGAGGAGAAGTCCATGGAACATTCTGATGACATGCATCATGGAGCTTTGTGATGACAAGGGCATGGAGCATTGTGATTACATGGGTCTTGGAGCATTGTGATGACAAGGGACATGGAGCCTTGTGATGACAAGGCCGTGGAACATTGTGATGGCAGGTGTCATGGAGCATTGTTATGACAGAGGTAATGGATCATTGTGATGAGAAGGGCATTGAGCATTGGTCTTAAATGTTTCATGGATTATTGTGATGAGAGTGAGCATGGGAGCATTGTGAAGACAAGGGCATGGTACACTGTGATACATGGGTCATGGAGGATTGTAATGACAAGGGCATAGAGCATTGTGATGAGAATGGCATCGAGCATTGTGATGACATGTGTCATGGAACTTTGTGATGACAAGGGCATGGAGCAAAGTGATGAGGGTGATCATGGAGCATTGTGATGACAATGACATGGAGCATTGTGATGCCAAGGGTCATGGATCTTAGTGATGACAATGGTCATGGAGCATTTTGATGACAAGGGTGTGGTGCATTGTGATGAGAAGGGCAGGGAGCATTTTGATGACAGGGTCATGCAGCAATTTGATGAAAAGTGTAATGGAACATTTTGATGACAGGGGTTATGGAACATTGTGATGTCAGGGGTCATGGAACATTGTGCTGATAAGGGGATAAAGCATTTTGATGACAGGGGTCATGGAAAATTGTGATAACAGGGGTGAGGGAGGATTGTGATGACTAGTGATGGAACATTGTGATATCTCATGTGAGAGAGCATTTGGATGAGAACTGCATGGAGCATTGTGATTACAAGGTTTATGGAGCATAGTGTTGACAAAGTAGTGGATCATTGTGATGAAAAGCACATGGCACATTGTGATGAC
Source organism: Mesoplodon densirostris (assembly GCF_025265405.1). NCBI lineage: Eukaryota > Metazoa > Chordata > Mammalia > Artiodactyla > Ziphiidae > Mesoplodon > Mesoplodon densirostris. The sequence continues at coordinate 1,196,743 of NW_026778198.1, forward strand.
CAGGGTCATGGAGCATTGTTCTGACAAACGCATGGATCATTGTGAGGACAAGAGTCACGGAGCATTGTGATTAAAAGTTCATGGAGCATTGTGTTTACAAAGGTCACAGAGCCTTGTGATGACGTGGGCATGGACCGTTGTGATGACAAACTTTATGAAGCATTGTGATGACAGGGGACATGGAGCATTGTGATGACAAGGGCATGAAGCAATGTGATCCCAAGGTTCATGGCGGATTGTGATGACAATGGTAATGGAGTATTGTGATGACAAGCACATAGAGCATTGTAATGACACGGTCATGTAGCATTTTGCTCACAAAGGCATGGAGCATTGTGATGACAGGTATCATGGAGCTCTGTGATGACAAGCGTCACGGAGCATTGTGAATACAGTGGTTATGGAACTTTGGGATGACAAGGGCATGGATCATTGTGATGACAAGGGTCATGGAGCATTCGGCTGAAAATGTTCATGGAGTATTGTGATGACAGGGGTCATGGAGCATTGTGATTACAGGGGTCTTGGAGCATTGTGATGACAGGAGTCCCTGATCATTGTTTTGTCATGTGTCATGGAGTGTTGGGATGACAGTGGTCATGGAGCATTGTGATGATATTGGTCATGGAGCATTGTGATGAGAAGGTCATGGAGCATTGGGCTGAAAATTTTCATGGAGTATTGTGATGACAGGGGTCATGGAGCATTGTGATGACAAGGGAATGGAGAATCGAGATGACAAGGTCCTGGAGCATTGTGATGAGATGACTATGGTGAATTGTGATGACAAGTCTAATGGAGCATTCTGATGAAAAGGGGCATGGAAACTTGTGATTACGAAGGTCTTGGAGCATTGTGATGACAAGGGCATGGAGCATTGACATGGCAGGGGTCATGGAGCATTGTTATGACAGAGGTAATGGAGCATTGTGATGACAAGAGCATGGAGCATTGTGATCACAGGTGTCATGGAGCACTGTGATGACAAGGGTCATGGAGCATTGGGCTGAAAATGTTCATGGAGTATTGTGATGACAGTGGTCATGGAGCATTGTGATGACAAGGGAATGGAGCATGGTGATGACAAGGTCCTGGAGCATTGTGATGAGATGACCATGGAGACTTGTGATGACAAGTCTAATGGAGCATTGTGATGACAAGGGCATGGAGCATTGTGAGGAGAAGGCCATGGAACATTCTGATGACATGCGTCATGGAGCTTTGTGATGACAAGGGCATGGAGCATTGTGATTACATGGGTCTTGGAGCATTGTGATGACAAGGGACATGGAGCCTTGTGATGACAAGGCCGTGGAACATTGTGATGGCAGGGGTCATGGAGCATTGTTATGACAGAGGTAATGGATCATTGTGATGAGAAGGGCATTGAGCATTGGTCTGAAATGTTTCATGGATTATTGTGATGAGAGTGAGCATGGGAGCATTGTGAAGACAAGGGCATGGTACACTGTGATACATGGGTCATGGAGGATTGTACTGACAAGGGCATGGAGCATTGTGATGAGAATGGCATCGAGCATTGTGATGACATGTGTCATGGAACTTTGTGATGACAAGGGCATGGAGCAAAATGATGAGGGTGATCATGGAGCATTGTGATGACAATGACATGGAGCATTGTGATGCCAAGGGTCATGGATCTTAGTGATGACAATGGTCATGGAGCATTTTGATGACAAGGGTGTGGTGCATTGTGATGAGAAGGGCAGGGAGCATTTTGATGACAGGGTCATGCAGCAATTTGATGAAAAGTGTAATGGAACATTTTGATGACAGGGGTTATGGAACATTGTGATGTCAGGGGTCATGGAACATTGTGCTGATAAGGGGATAAAGCATTTTGATGACGGGGTCATGGAACATTGTGATAACAGGGGTGAGGGAGGATTGTGATGACTAGTGATGGAACATTGTGATATCTCATGTGAGAGAGCATTTGGATGAGAAGTGCATGGAGCATTGTGAGGAGAAGGCCATGGAACATTCTGATGGCATGCATCATGGAGCTTTGTGATGACAAGGGCATGGAGCATTGTGATTACATGGGTCTTGGAGCATTGTGATGACAAGGGACATGGAGCCTTGTGATGACAAGGCCGTGGAACATTGTGATGGCAGGGGTCATGGAGCATTGTTATGACAGAGGTAATGGATCATTGTGATGAGAAGGGCATGGAGAATTGTGATGACAGGGTCATGGAACTTTGGTCTGACAATTTTCATAGATTATTGTGATGACAGTGGACATGGTGCATTGTGATGACAAGGGCATGGAGCATTGGGATGAAAACGGCATGGGGCTTTGTGAAGAGAAAGCATCGAGCCTTTTCGTGACAGTGTTCAAGGAGCATTCTGATGACAAGTGTCAGGGAGCATTGTGATGACAAGTGTATTGAGAATTGTGATGACAAAGGTCATGGAGCATTGTGATGAAAAAGGCATGGAGTATTGTGATGGCAGGCATCATGGAGCGTTGTGATGACAAGTGTTATGGAACATTGTTATCACAAGGTTTTGGAGCACTGTGATGACAGAGGTCATGGATCATTTTGATTTCAAGGAGCATGGAGCATTGTGATGACAATTGCATGGAGTATTGTGAAGACAATTGTCAGGGGGCATTGTGATGACATATGTCATGGTCCATTGCGATGACAATGGCATGGAGCACTGTGATGCCAAAAGTAAGGGAGGATTGTGATGACAAATATCATGGAACTTTTGATGACTTGGGCTTGGAGCATTATGATGACAAGGGCCATAGAGAATTTTCATGCAATGATGTGAAGCATTGTGATGACAAGTTCTTTGAGCATTGTGATGAGAAAACCATGGAGGCTTGTGATGACAAGTCTCATGGATCATACTGATGAAAAGGGGCATGGAGCATTCTGATTACAGGGGTCTTGGAACGTTGTGATAACAAGGTCATGGAGCATTGTGACGACAAGGGAATGTAGCATTGTGATGACAAGAGTCCTGGATCATTGTGTTGTCTGGTGTGATGGAGTGTTGTGATGACAGTGGTCATGGAGCATTGTGATGATATTGGTCATGGAGCATTGTGATGAGAAGGTCATGGAGCATTGGGCTGAAAATGTTCATGGAGTATTGTGATGACAGGGGAAATGGAGCATTGTGATGACAAGGGGATGGAGAATGGAGACGACAAGGTCCTGGAGCATTGTGATGAAATGACCATGAAGAATTGTGATGACAAGTCTAATGGAGCATTCTGATGAAAAGGGGAATGGAGCCTTGTGATTACGAGGGTCTTGGAGCATTGTGATGACAAGGGCATGGAGCATTGTGAGGAGAAGCCCATGGAACATTCTGATGACATGCGTCATGGAGCTTTGTGATGACAACGGTCATGTAGCCTTGTGATGACAAGGCCATGGAACATTGTGATGGCAGGGGTCATGGAGCATTGTTATGACAGAGGTAATGGAGCATTGTGATGAGAAGGGCATTGAGCATTGGTCTGAAATATTTCATGGATTATTGTGATGAGAGTGCGCATGGAGCATTGTGATGACAAGGGCAAGGTACACTGTGATACATGGGACATGGAGCATTGTAATGACAAGGGCATGGAGCATTGTGATGAAAAGGGCATCGAGCATTGTGATGACAAGTGTCATGGAGCATTGTGATGACAAGGGCATGGAGCAATTTGATGAGAGGGTTCATGGAGCATTGTGATGACAATGAAATGGAGCATTGTGATGCCAAGGGTCATGGAGCTTAGAGATGACAATGGTCATGGAGCATTTTGATGACAAGCGTGTGGTGCATTGTGATGAGAAGGATAGGGACCATTTTGATGACAGGGTCATGCAGCAATTTGATGAAAAGTGTAATGGAACATTTTGATGACTGGGGTTATAGAACATTGTGATGCCAGATTTCATGGAGCTTTGGGATGAAAAGGGTCATGGAGCATTTTGATGACATGGGTTATGGAACATTGTGATGTCAGGGGTCATGGAACATTGTGCTGATAAGGGGATGTAGCATTGTGATGACAGGGTCATGGAACATTGTGATAACAGGGGTGAGGGAGGATTGTGATGACTAGTGATGGAACATAGTGATATCTCATGTGAGAGAGCATTTGGATGAGAACTGCAAGGAGCATTGTGATTACAAGGTTTATGGAGCATAGCGATGACAAGGTTGTGGATCATTGTGATGAAAAGCGCATGGCACATTGTGATGACAATGTTCATGGAGTATTGTTCTGACAAAGGCATGGAGCATTGTGATGACAAGGGTCACGGAGCATTGTGATGAAAAGTTCATGGAGCATTGTGGTTACAAAGGTCACAGACCCTTGTGATGATGGGGGCATGGACCGTTGTGATGACAAACGTTATGAAGCATTGTGATGACTGGACTCACGGAGCATTGTGATGACTGGGGTCATGGAGCATTGTGATGACAAGGGCATGGAGCATTGTGATCACAGGGGCATGGAGCATTGGTCTGACAAGTTTCATAGATTATTGTCATGACAGTGTATATGGTGCATTGTGATGAAAAGGGCAAGGAGTATTGTGAAGAGAGGTGTCAGGGAGCATTGTGATGACATATGTCATGGTCCATTGCGATGACAATCGCATGGAGCATTGTGAGGCCAATTTTAATGGAGGATTGTGATGACAAATATAATGGAGCATTGTGATGACTAGGGCTTGGAGCATTATGATGACAAGGGTCATTGAGAATTTTCATGACCATGTCGTGAAGCATTGTGTTGAAAGGGTCCTGGATTATTGTGATGAGATATCCATGGAGCCTTTTGATGACAAGTCTCATGGAGCATACTGATGAAAAGGGGCATGGAGCATTCTGACTACAGGGGTCTTGGAACATTGTGATAACAAGGGCATGGAGCATTGTGATGACAAGGGCATGGAGTATTGTGATGAGAAAGGCATCGAGCATTGTCATGACAAGGGTCATGGAGCTTTGTGATGACAAGGGCATGAAGCAATGCGATGAGAAGGTCCATGGAGCAGTGTGATGACAATGACATGGAGCATTGTGATGCCATGGGTCATGGAGCATAGTGATGACAATGGTCATGGAGCATTTTGATGACAAGGTTGTGTTGTATTGTGATGAGAAGGACAGGGAGTATTTTGATGACAGGTTCATGCAGCAATTTGATGAAAAGTTTAATGGAACATTTTGATGACATGGGTTTTAGAACATTGTGATGCTAGGGGTCATGGAGCTTTGGGATGAAAAGGGTCATGGAGCCTTTTGATGACAGGGGTTATGGAACATTGTGATGTCAGAGGTCAGGGAACATTGTGCTGATAAGGGGATGTGGCATTGTGATGACAGTGGTCATGGAACATTGTGATAACAGGGTTGAGGGAGGATTGTGATGACTAGTGATGGCACATTGTGATATCTCATGTGAGAGAGCATGTGGATGAGAAGTTCATGGAGCATTGTGATTACAAGGTTTATGGAGCATAGCGATGACAAGGTTGTGGATCATTGTGATGAAAAGCGCATGGCACATTGTGATGACAATGTTCATGGAGCATTGTTCTGACAAAGGCATGGAGCATTGTGATGACAAGGGTCACGGAGCATTGTGATGAAAAGTTCATGGAGCATTGTGGTTACAAAGGTCACAGAGCCTTGTGATGATGCGGGCATGGACCATTGTGATGACAAACGTTATGAAGCATTGTGATGACTGGAGTCACGGAGCACTGTGATGACAGTGGCCATGGACCATTGTGATGACAAGGGCATGGAGCATTGTGATGACAGGGGCATGGAACATTGATCTGACAAGTTTAATAGATTATTGGGATGACAGTGGACATGGTGCATTGTGATGACAAGGGCATGGAGCATTGTGATGACAAGGGCATGGAGTACTGTGAAGACAGGTGTCAGAGGGCATTCTGATGACATATGTCATGGTCCATTGCGATGACAATGGCATGGAGCATTGTGATGCCAAATGTAAGGGAGGATTGTGATGACAAATATATTGGAGCATTGTGATGACTAGGGCTTGGAGCATTATGATGACAAGGGCCATTGAGAATTTTCATGACAATGTCGAGAAGCATTGTGATGACAAGGTCCTGTAGCATTGTGATGCGAAAACCATGGAGCCTTTTGATGACAAGTCTCATGGAGCATACTGATGAAAAGGGGCATGGAACATTCTGATTACAGGGTCTTGGAACATTGTGATAACAAGGGCATGGAGCATTGTGATGACAAGGGCATGGAGCATTGGTCTAAAAAGTTTCATGGATTATTGTGATGACAGTTGGAATGGCGCATTGTGATGATAAGGGCATGGAGAATTGTGATGACCAGGTCATGCAGTATTGTGAAGAGAGGTGTCAGGGAGCATTGTGATGACATATGTAATGGCCAATTTGGATGACAATGGCATAGAGCATTGTGATGCCAAGTGTCATGGAGGATTCTGATGACAAAGGTAATGGAGCATTGTGGTGACATTGGCTTTGAGCATTGTGATGACAAGTGTCAGGGAGCATTGTGCTGACAAGTGCATGGAGAATTGTGATGACAAGGTTCATGGAGCATTCTGATGACAAGCTTGTGGTGTATTCTGATGACAATGGCATGGAGCATTTGGATGAAAGCGGCATGGGGCACTGTGATGAAAAAGGCATGGAGCCTTTTCGTGACAGGGTTCAGGAGCATTCTGATGACAAGTGTCAGGGAGCATTGTAATGACAAGTGTATTGAGAATTGTTATGACATATTTCATGGAGCACTGTGATGAAAAGGGAATGGAGTACTGTGATGACAGACATCATGGTGCATTGTGATGACAAGTGTTATGGAACATTGTGATCACAAGGGTTTGGAGCATTGTGATGACAAGGGTCATGGAGCACTGGGCTGAAAATGTTCATGGAGAGTTGTGATGACAGGTGTCATGTAGCATTGTGACGACATGGGAATGGAGCATTGTGATGAAAAGAGTCCTGGATCATTGTGTTGTCAGGTGTCATAGAGTGTTGTGATGACAGTGGTCATGGAGCATTGTGATGATATTGGCAATGGAGCATTGTGATGAAAAGGTCGTGGAGCATTGGGCTGAAAATCTTCATGGATTATTGTGATGACAGGGGTCATGGAGCATTGTGATGAAAAGGGAATGGATCATGGTGATGTCAAGGTCCTGGAATATTGTGATGAGAAGACCATGGAGACTTGTGATGGCAAGTCTCATGGAGCATTCTTATGAAAAGGAGCAAGGAGCATTGTGATTACAGGAGTCTTGGAGCATTGTTATGACTAGGGCATAGAGCATTGTGATGAGAAGGCCATGGAGCATTCTGATGACATGCGTCATGGAGTTTTGTGATGACAAGGGCATGGAGCATTGTGATTACAGGGATCTTGGAGCATTGCGATGAAAAGGGCATGGATCATTGTGATGAAAAAGGCATGGAGCCTTGTCATGACAGGGTTCATGGAGCATACAGACAACAAGTGTCAGGGAGCATGTTGATGACAAGTGTATTGAGCATTGTGATGATGAAGGTCATGGAGCATTGTGATGAGAAGACGATGGATAATTGTGATGACAAGCATTCTGATGAAAAGGGACATGGAGCATTGTGATTACAGGGGTCTTGGAGCATTGTTATGACTAGGGCATAGACCACTGTGATGAGAAGGCCATGGAGCATTCTGATGACATGCGTCATGGAGTTTTGTGATGACAAGGGCATGGAGCATTTTGATTACAGGGACCTCGGAGCATTGTGTTGAAATGGTCATGGATCATTGTGATGAAAAATGCATGGAAACTTGTCATGACAGTGTTCAAGGAGCATACTGACGACAAGGGTCAGGGAGCATTGTGATGACAAGTGTATTGAGCATAGTGATGACAAAGATCATGGAGCATTGTGATGAGAAGACCATGGATAATTGTGATGATGAGCGTCATGGGGTGTTGTGATGATACGTGTTATGCAACATTGTGATCACAAGGGTTTGGAGCATTATGATAACAGAGGTCATGGAGAATATTGATTTCATTGTGATGACAATAGCCTGAAGCATTATGATGATGGGCATGGTGCATTGTGATGACAGGGTTCATGGAGCATTGAGATGAAAAGGGGCATGGAGCATTGTGATTACAAGGGTCTTGGAGCATTGTGATGACAGATTTCATGGAGCATTGAGATGAAATGGGGCATGGAGAATTGTGATGACAAGGGTCTTGGAGCATTGTGATGACTAGTGCATGGAGCATTGTGATGAGAAGGCCATCGAACATTCTGATGACATGCGTCATGGAACTTTGTGATGACAAGGGCATGGAGCATTGTGATATCAGGGGTCTTGAGCATTGTGATGAGAATTATCATGGAACCTTGTGATGACTAGGCCGTGGATCATTGTGATGGCAGGTGTCATGGTGCATTGTTATGACAGGGTTAATGGAGCATTGTGATGACAAGGGTATGGAACTTTGGTCTGAAATGTTTCATGGATTATTGTGATGAGAGTGGGCATGGAGCATTGTGATGACAAGGGCACGGAACACTGTGATACATGGGTCATGCAGGACTGTAATGACAAGGGCATGGAGCATTGTGATGAGAAGGGCATCGAGCATTGTGATGACAAGTGTCATGGAGCTGTGTGATGACAAGGGCATGGAGCAATGTGATGAGAGGTTTCATGGAGCATTGTGATGACAATGACATGGAGCATTGTGATGCCAAGGGTCTTGGATCTTTGTGATGACAAGTCATGGAGCATTTTGATGAGAAGGGCAGGGAGCATTTTGATGACCGGTTCATGCAGCAATTTCATAAAAAGTGTAATGTAACATTTTAATGGCAGGGGTTATAGAACATTGTGATGTCAGGGGTCTTGGAGCTTTGGGATGGAAAGGGTCATGGAGCATTTTGATGACAGGGCTTATGGAACATTGTGATGGCAGGGGTTATGGAACATTGTGATGATAAGGGGATGTAGCATTGTGATGACAGTGTCATGGAACATTGTGATTACAAGGATGAGGGTGTATTGTGATGACTAGTGATGGAACATTGTGATATCTCTGGTGAGAGAGCATTTTGATGAGAAGTGCATGGACCATTGTGATTACAAGGTTTATGGAGCATTGCAATGACAAGTTTTGGAACGTTGTGATGAAATGTGCGTGGCACATTGTGAAGACAATGTTCATGGAACATTGTTCTGACAAATACATGGAACATTGGTCTGACAAATTTCATACATTATTCTGATGAGAGTGGGCATGGTGCATTGTGATGACAAGGGCATGGAGCATTGTGATGATAAGGTCATGGAGGATTGTGAAGACAGGTGTCAGGGAGCATTGTGATGACATATGTCATGTTCCATGGCGATGACAATGGCATGGAGCTTTGTGATACCAAATGTAATGGAGGATTGTGATGATTAGGGTTTGGAGCATTATGACGACAAAGGCCATTGAAAATTTTGATGACAAGGTCGTGAAGCATTGTGATGACAAGGTCCTGGAGCATTGTGCTGAGAAAACCATGGAGCCTTGTGATGACAAGTCTCATGGAGCATACTGATTAAAAGGGGAATGGAGCATTGTGATTACAGGGATCTTGGAACATTGTGAAGACAAGGGCATGGAGCATTGTGAGGAGAAGACCAAGGAGCATTCTCATGGCATGCGTCATTGAGCTTTGTGATGACAATGGCATGGACCATTGTGATTACATGGGACTTGGAGCATTGTGATGAAAAGGGCATGGATCATTGTGATGAAAAAGGCATGGAGACTTGTCATGACAGGGTTCAAGGAGCATACAGACAACAAGTGTCAGGGAGCATGTTGATGACAAGTGTATTGAGCATTGTGATGATGAAGGTCATGGAGCATTGTGATGAGAAGACCATGGATAATTGTGATGATGAGCATCCTGGGGCATTGTGATGACAAGTGTTATGGAATATTGTGATCACAAGGGTTTGGAGCATTGTTATGACAGAGGTCATGGAATATTTTGATTTCGTTGTTATGACAATAGCATGAAGCATTATGATGATGGGCATAGTGCATTGTGATGACAGGGTTCATGGATCATTGAGATGAAAAGGGGCATAGAGCATTGTGATTACAGTGTTCTTGGAGCATTGTGATTAGAAGGGTCATGGAGCCTTGTGATGACAAGGCCATGGAGCATCGTGATGGCAGGGGTCATGGAGCATTGTTATGACAGGGGTAATGGAGCATTGTGATGGCAAGGGCTTGGAGCATTGTGATGAGAAGGCCAAGGAGCATTTTGATGACATGTGTCATGGAGCTATGTGAAGAAAAGTGCATGGAGCAATGTGATGAGAGCGTTCATGGAGCATTGTGATGACAATGACATGGACCATTGTGATGCAAAGGGTCATGGATCTTTGTGATGACAAAGGTAATGGAGCATTTTGAGGGCAAGGGCGTTGTGCCTTGTGATGAGAAGGGCAGGGAGCATTCTGATGACAGGGTCATGGAGCAATTTGATGAAAAGTGTCATGGAACATTTTGATGAGTGTTGTTATGGAACATTGTGATTTCAGGGATCATCGAACATTGTGATGATAAGTGCATGTAGCATTGTGATGACAGGAGTCATGGAACATTGTGATGACAGGGGTGAGGGAGTATTGTGACAAATAGTGATTTAGCATTGTGATATCAGTGGTGAGAGAGCATTTTGATGAGAAGTGCATGGAGCATTGTGATGACAAATTTTATGGAGCATTGTGATGACAAGGTTGTGGAGCACTGTGATGACAAGCGCATGGTGCATTGTGATGACATGTGTCATGGAGCATTGTGCTGACAAGCGCATGGAGCATTGTCATGACAAGGGTCATGGAGCATTGTGCTGAGAAAGGCATAGAGCATTGTCATGACAAGGTTCAAAGAGCATTGTGATGAAAAGTTCATGGAGCATTGTGGTTAAAAAGGTCACAGAGACTGTTGATGACGAGGGCATGGACCATTGTGATGACAAAGGTCATGAAGCATTGTGATGACTGGAGTCACGGAGCATTGTGATGACATGGGTCATGGAGCATTGTGATAACAAGGGCATGGAGCATTGTGATGACAAGGGCATGGAACTTTGGTCTAATAACTTTCATGGAGTATTGCGATGAGAGTTGGAATGGCACACTGTGATGACAAGGGCATGGAGCATTGTGATGACCAGGTCATGACGTATTGTGAAGACAGGTGTCAGGGAGCATTGTGATCACATATGTAATGGCCCATTGTGATGAGGATGGCATGGAGCATTGTGATGACAAATGTCAGGGAGGATTCTGATGACAAATGTAATGGAGCATTGTGATGACAATGGCTTGGAGCATTGTGATGACAAGGGTCAGGGAGCATTGTGCTGACAAGTGCATGGAGAATTGTGATGACAAGGGTCATGGAGCATTCTGATGACAAGCTGGTGGAGTATTTTGATGACAATGGCATGGATAATTGAGATGACAAGGGTCATGGAGCATTGTGATGAAAAAGGCATGGAGCCTTTTCGTGACAGGGTTCAAGAAGCATTCTGATGACAAGTGTCAGGGAGCATTGTGATGACAAGTGTATTGAGAACTGTGGTGACAAAGGTCATGGAGCATTGTGATGAAAAGGGCATGGAGTATTGTGATGACAGGCATCATGGAGCGTTGTGATGACAAGTGTTATGGAACATTGTGATCACAAGGGTTTGGAGCATTGTGATGACAGAGGTCATGGATCATTTTGATTTCAAGGAGCATGGACCATTGTGATGACAAGGGCATGAAGCAATGTGATCACAAAGTTCATGGAGGATTGTGATGACAATGGAAATGGAGTATTGTGATGACAAGTGCATAGAGCATTGTAATGACAACGTCATATAGCATTTTGCTGACAAAGGCATGGAGCATTGTGATGACATGTGTCATGGAGCACTGTGATGACAAGCGTCAAGGAGCATTGTGAATACAGGGGTCATGGAGCATAGGGATGACAAGGGCATGGATCATTGTGATGACAAGGGTCATGGAGCACTGGGCTGAAAATGTGCATGGAGAGTTGTGATGACAGGTGTCATGTAGCATTGTGACGACAAGGGAATGGAGCATTGTGATGACAAGAGTCCTGGATCATTGTGTTGTCAGGTGTCATGGAGTGTTGTGATGACAGTGATCATGGAGCATTGTGATGATATTGGCAATGGAGCATTGTGATGAAAAGGTCGTGGAGCATTGGGCTGAAAATGTTCATGGGTTATTGTGATGACAAAGGTCATGGAGCATTGTGATGACAAGGGAATGGATCATGGTGATGTCAAGGTCCTGGAACATTGTGATGAGAAGACCATGGAGACTTGTGATGGCAAGTCTCATGGAGCATTCTGATGAAAAGGGACATGGAGCATTGTGATTACAGGGGTCTTGGAGCATTGTTATGACTAGGGCATAGACCACTGTGATGAGAAGGCCATGGAGCATTCTGATGACATGCGTCATGGAGTTTTGTGATGACAAGGGCATGGAGCATTTTGATTACAGGGACCTTGGAACATTGAGATGAAATGGTCATGGATCATTGTGATGAAAAATGCATGGAAACTTGTCATGACAGTGTTCAAGGAGCATACTGACGACAAGGGTCAGGGAGCATTGTGATGACAAGTGTATTGAGCATTGTGATGACAAGGATCATGGAGCATTGTGATGAGAAGACCATGGATAATTGTGATGATGAGCGTCATGGGGTGTTGTGATGATACGTGTTATGCAACATTGTGATCACAAGGGTTTGGAGCATTATGATGACAGAGGTCATGGAGAATATTGATTTCATTGTGATGACAATAGCCTGAAGCATTATGATGATGGGCATGGTGCATTGTGATGACAGGGTTCATGGAGCATTGAGATGAAAAGGGGCATGGAGCATTGTGATGACAAGGGTCTTGGAGCATTGTGATGACAGATTTCATGGAGCATTGAGATGAAATTTGGCATGGAGCATTGTGATGACAAGGGTCTTGGAGCATTGTGATGACAAGGGCATGGAGCATTGTGATGAGAAGGCCATGGAACATTCTGATGACATGCGTCATGGAGCTTTGTGATGACAAGGACATGGAGCATTGTGATAACAGGTGTCTTGAGCATTGTGATGAGAATTATCATGGAACCTTGTGATGACTTGGCCGTGGATCATTGTGATGGTAGGTGTCATGGTGCATTGTTATGACAGGGGTAATGGAGCATTGTGATGAGAAGGGTATGGAACTTTGGTCTGAAATGTTTCATGGATTATTGTGATGAGAGTAGGCATGGAGCATTGTGATGACAAGGGCACGGAACACTGTGATACATGGGTCATGCAGGACTGTAATGACAAGGGCATGGAGCATTGTGATGAGAAGGGCATCGAGCATTGTGATGACAAGTGTCATGGAGCTGTGTGATGACAAGGGCATGGAGCAATGTGATGAGAGGGTTCATGGAGCATTGTGATGACAATGACATGGAGCATTGTGATGAGAAGGGTCATGGAGCTTTGTGATGACAAGTCATGGAGCATTTTGATGAGAAGGGCAGGGACCATTTTGATGACCGGGTCATGCAGCAATTTGATAAAATGTGTAATGGAACATTTTGATGGCAGGGGTTATAGAACATTGTGATGGCAGGGGTCTTGGAGCTTTGGGATGGAAAGGGTCATGGAGCATTTTGATGACAGGGCTTATGGAACATTGTGATGGCAGGGGTCATGGAACATTGTGATGATAAGGGGATGTAGCATTGTGATGACAGTGTCATGGAACATTGTGATTACAAGGATGAGGGTGTATTGTGATGACTAGTGATGGAACATTGTGATATCTCTGATGAGAGAGCATTTTGATGAGAAGTGCATGGACCATTGTGATTACAAGGTTTATGGAGAATTGCAATGACAAGGTTTGGAACGTTGTGATGAAATGCGCGTGGCACAATGTGATGACAATGTTCATGGAGCACTGTTCTGACAAAGACATGGAGCATTGTGATGACAAGTTTCTCAGAGAATTGTGATGAAAAGTTCATGGAGCATTGTGGTTACAAAGGTCACAGAGCCTTGTGATGACGCGGGCATGGACCATTGTGATGACAAACGTTATGAAGCATTGTGATGACTGGAGTCACGGAGCATTGTGATGACAGGGGTCATGGAGCATTGTGATGACAAGGGCATGGAGAATTGTGATGACAGTGGCATGGAGCATTGGTCTGACAAGTTTCATAGATTATTGTGATGAGAGTGGGCATGGTGCATTGTGATGACAAGGGCATGGAGCATTGTGATGATAAGGTCATGGAGTATTGTGAAGACAGGTTTCAGGGAGCATTGTGATGACATATGTCATGGTCCATGGCGATGACAATGGCATGGAGCTTTGTGATACCAAATGTAATGGAGGATTGTGATGACAAATATAATGGATCATTGTGATGATTAGGGTTTGGAGCATTATGATGACATGTGTCATAGAGCTATGTGAAGACAAGGGCATGGAGCAATGTGATGAGAGCGTTCATGGAGCACTGTGATGAAAATGACATGGGAATTGTGATGCCAAGGGTCATGGATCTTTGTGATGACAAAGGTCATGGAGCATTTTGATGGCAAGGGCGTTGTGCATTGTGATGACGTGTCATGGAGCATTGTACTGTCAAGCGCATGGAGCACTGTGATGACAAGGGTCATGGAGCATTGTACTGTCAAGCGCATGGAGCACTGTGATGACAAGGGTCATGGAGCATTGTGCTGAGAAAGGCATAGAGCATTGTGATGACAAGGGTCAAAGAGCATTGTGATGAAAAGTTCATGGAGCATTGTGGTTAAAAAGGTCACAGAGACTGTTGATGACGAGGGCATGGACCATTGTGATGACAAAGGTCATGAAGCATTGTGATGACTGGAGTCACGGAGCATTGTGATGACAGGGTCATGGAGCATTCTGATAACAAGGGCATGGAGCATTGTGATGGCAAGGGCATGGAACATTGGTCTAATAACTTTCATGGAGTATTGCGATGAGAGTTGGAATGGCACACTGTGATGACAAGGGCATGGAGCATTGTGATGACCAGGTCATGCCGTATTGTGAAGACAGGTGTCAGTGAGCATTGTGATCACATATGTAATGGCCCATTGTGATGAGGATGGTATGGAGCATTGTGATGCCAAGTGTCAGGGAGGATTCTGATGACAAAGGTAATGGAGCATTGTGATGACAATGGCTTGGAGCATTGTGATGACAAGGGTCAGGGAGCATTGTGCTGACAAGTGCATGGAGAATTGTGATGACAAGGGTCATGGAGCATTCTGATGACAAGCTTGTGGAGTATTTTGATGACAATGGCATGGAGCATTGTGAAGAAAATGGCATGGGGCATTGTGATGAAATAGGCATGGAGCCTTTTCGTGACAGTGTTCAAGGAGCATTCTGATGACAAGTGTCAGGGAGCATTGTGATGACAAGTGTATTGAGAATTGTGGTGACAAAGGTCATGGAGCATTGTGATGACAAGTGTATTGAGAATTGTGGTGACAAACGTCATGGAGCATTGTGATGAAAAGGGCATGGAGTATTGTGATGACAGGCATCATGGAGCGTTGTGATGACAAGTGTTATGGAACATTGTGATCACAAGGGTTTGGAGCATTGTGATGACAGAAGTCATGGATCATTTTGATTTCAAGGAGCATGGAGCATTGTGATGACAAGGGCATGAAGCAATGTGATCCCAAAGTTCATGGAGCATTGTGATGACAATGGAAATGGAGTATTGTGATGACAAGCACATAGAGCATTGTAATGACAAGGTCATGTAGCATTTTGCTGACAAAGGCATGGAGCATTGTGATGACAGGTGTCATGGAGCACTGTGATGACAAGCGTCAAGGAGCATTGTGAATACAGGGGTCATGGAGCATTGGGATGACAAGGGCATGGATCATTGTGATGACAAGGGTCATGGAGCACTGGGCTGAAAATGTTCATGGAGAGTTGTGATGACAGGTGTCATGTAGCATTGTGACGACAAGGGAATGGGGCATTGTGATGACAAGAGTCCTGGATCATTGTGTTGTCAGGTGTCATGGAGTGTTGTGATGACAGTGGTCATGGAGAATTGTGATGATATTGGCAATGGAGCATTGTGATGAGAAGGTCGTGGAGCATTGGGCTGAAAATGTTCATGGATTATTGTGATGACAGGGGTCATGGAGCATTGTGATGACAAGGGAATGGATCACTGTGATGTCAAGGTCCTAGAACATTGTGATGAGAAGACCATGGAGACTTGTGATGGCAAGTCTCATGGAGCATTCTGATGAAAAGGGGCATGGAGCATTGTGATTACAGGGGTCTTGGAGCATTGTTATGACTAGGGCATAGACCACTGTGATGAGAAGGCCATGGAGCATTCTGATGACATGCGTCATGGAGTTTTGTGATGACAAGGGCATGGAACATTGTGATTACAGGGACCTTGGAGCATTGTGATGAAATGGTCATGGATCATTGTGATGAAAAATGCATGGAAACTTGTCATGACAGGGTTCAAGGAGCATACTGACGACAAGGGTCCGGGAGCATTGTGATGACAAGTGTATTGAGCATTGTTATGACAAAGATCATGGAGCATTGTGATGAGAAGACCATGGATAATTGTGATGATGAGCGTCATGGGGTGTTGTGATGATACGTGTTATGCAACATTGTGATCACAAGGGTTTAGAGCATTATGATGACAGAGGTCATGCAGAATATTGATTTCATTGTGATGGCAATAGCCTGAAGCATTATGATGATGGGCATGGTGCATTGTGATGACAGGGTTCATGGAGCATTGAGATGAAAAGCGGCATGGATCATTGTGATGACAAGGGTCTTGGAGCATTGTGATGACAAAGGCAAGGAGCATTGTGATGAGAAGGCCATGGAACATTCTGATGATGTGCGTCATGGAGCTTTGTGATGACCAGGGCATGGAGCATTGTGATATCAGCGGTCTTGAGCATTGTGATGAGAATTGTCATGGAAACTTTTGATGACTAGGCCGTGGATCATTGTGATGGCTGGTGTCATGGTGCATTGTTATGACAGGGTTAATGGAGCATTGTGATGAGAAGGGTATGGAACTTTGGTCTGAAAAGTTTCATGGATTATTGTGAGGAGAGTGGGCATGGAGCATTGTGATGACAAGGGCACAGAACACTGTGATACATGGGTCATGCAGGACTGTAATGACAAGGGCATGGACAATTGTGATGAGAAGGGCATCGAGCATTGTGATGACAAGTGTCATGGAGCTTTGTGATGACAAGGGCATGGAGCAATGTGATGAGAGGGTTCATGGAGCATTGTGATGACAATGACATGGAGCATTGTGATGCCAAGGGTCTTGGAGTTTTGTGATGACAATTCATGGAGCATTTTGATGAGAAGGGCAGGGACCATTTTGATGACCGGGTCATGCTGCAATTTGATAAAATGTGTAATGGAACATTTTGATGGCAGGGGTTATAGAACATTGTGATGGCAGTGGTCATGGAACATTGTGATGATAAGGGGATGTAGCATTGTGATGACAGTGTCATGGAACATTGTGATTACAAGGATGAGGGTGTATTGTGATGACTAGTAATGGAACATTGTGATATCTCTGGTGAGAGAGCATTTTGATGAGAAGTGCATGGACCACTGTGATTACAAGGTTTATGGAGCATTGCAATGACAAGGTTTGGAACTTTGTGATGAAATGCGCGTGGCACATTGTGATGACAATGTTCATGGAGCACTGTTCTGACAAAGACATGGAGCATTGTGATAACAAGTTTCTCAGAGAATTGTGATGAAAAGCCCATGGAGCATTGTGGTTACAAAGGTCACAGAGCCTTGTGATGACGCGGGCATGGACCATTGTGATGACAAACGTTATGAAGCATTGTGATGAATGGAGTCACGGAGCATTGTGATGACAGGGGTCATGGAGCATTGTGATGACAAGGGCATGGAGAATTGTGATGACAGTGGCATGGAGCATTGGTCTGACAAGTTTCATAGATTATTGTGATGAGAGTGGGCATGGTGCATTGTGATGACAAGGGCATGGAGCATTGTGATGATAAGGTCATAGAGTATTGTGAAGACAGGTGTCAGGGAGCATTGTGATGACATATGTCATGGTCCATGGCGATGACAATGGCATGGAGCTTTGTGATACCAAATGTAATGGAGGATTGTGATGACAAATATAATGGATCATTGTGATGATTAGGGTTTGGAGCATTATGATTACAAAGGCCATTGAAAATTTTGATGACAAGGTCGTGAAGCATTGTGATGACAAGGTCCTGGAGCATTGTGATGACAAAACCATGGAGCCTTGTGATGACAAGTCTCATGGAGCATACTGATGAAAAGGGGAATGGAGCATTGTGATTACAGGGGTCTTGGAACATTGTGAAGACAAGGGCAGGGAGCATTGTGAAGAATAGACCAAGGAGCATTCTGATGACATGCGTCATTGAGCTTTGTGATGACAATGGCATGGACCATTGTGATTACATGGGACTTGGAGCATTGTGATGAAAAGGGCATGGATCATTGTGATGAAAAAGGCATGGAGCCTTGTCATGACAGGGTTCAAGGAGCATACAGACAACAAGTGTCAGGGAGCATGTTGATGACAAGTGTATTGAGCATTTTGATGACGAAGGTCATGGAGCATTGTGATGAGAAGACCATGGATAATTGTGATGAAGAGCATCCTGGGGCATTGTGATGACAAGTGTTATGGAATATTGTGATCACAAGGGTTTGGAACATTGTTATGACAGAGGTCATGGAACATTCTGATTTCGTTGTTATGACAATAGCATGAAGCATTATGATGATGGGCATAGTGCATTGTGATGAAAGGGTTCATGGATCATTGAGATGAAAAGGGGCATAGAGCATTGTGATTACAGTGTTCTTGGAGCATTGTGATGAGAAGGGTCATGGAGCCTTGTGATGACAAAGCCATGGAACATCGTGATGGCAGGGGTCATGGAGCATTGTTATATCAGGGGTAATGGAGCATTGTGATGGCCAGGGCTTGGGGCATTGTGATGAGAAGGCCATGGAGCATTCTGATGACATGTGTCATGGAGCTATGTGAAGACAAGGGCATGGAGCAATGTGATGAGAGCGTTCATGGACCATTGTGATGACAATGACATGGAGCATTGTGATGCCATGTGTCATGGATCTTTGTGATGACAAAGGTCATGGAGCATTTTGATGGCAAGGGCGTTGTGCATTGTGATGAGAAGGGCAGGGAGCAGTCAGATGACAGTGTCATGGAGCAATTTGATGAAAAGTGTCATGGAACATTTTGATGACAGGTGTTATGGAACATTGTGATTTCAGGGGTCATCGAACATTGTGATGATAAGTGCATGTAGCATTGTGATGACAGGAGTCATGGAACATTGTGATGACAGGGGTGAGGGAGTATTGTGACAAATAGTGATGTAGCATTGTGATATCCGTGGTGAGAGAGCATTTTGATGAGAAGTGCATGGAGCATTGTGATGACAAATTTTATGGAGCATTGTGATGACAATGTTGTGGAGCACTGTGATGACAAGCGCATGGTGCATTGTAATGACAAGGGTCAAAGAGCATTGTGATGAAAAGTTCATGGAGCATTGTGCTTAAAAAGGTCACAGAGACTGTTGATGACGAGGGCATGGACCATTGTGATGACAAAGGTCATGAGGCATTGTGATGACTGGAGTCACGGAGCATTGTGATGACAGGGGTCATGGAGCATTGTGATAACAAGTGTATGGAGCATTGTGATGACAAGGACATGGAACATTGGTCTAACAACTTTCATGGAGTATTGCGATGAGAATTGGAATGGCACACTGTGATGACAAGGGCAGGGAGAATTGTGATGAACAGGTCATGCCGTATTGTGAAAACAGGTGTCAGGGAGCATCGTGATCACATATGTAATGGCCCATTGTGATGAGGATGGCATGGAGCATTGTGATGCCAAGTGTCAGGGAGGATTCTGATGACAAAGGTAATGGAGCATTGTGATGACAATGGCTTGGAGCATTGTGATGACAAGGGTCAGGGAGCATTGTGCTGACAAGTGCATGGAGAATTGTGATGACAAGGGTCATGGAGCATTCTGATGACAAGCTTGTGGAGTATTTTGATGACAATGGCATGGAGCATTGTGATGAAAATGGCATAGGGCATTGTGATGAAAAAGGCATGGAGCCATTTCATGACAGGGTTCAAGGATCATTCTGATGACAAGTGTCAGGGAGCATTGTGATGACAAGTGTATTGAGAATAGTGGTGACAAAGGTCATCGAGCATTGTGATGAAAGGGGCATGGAGTATTGTGATGACAGGCATCATGGAGCATTGTGATGACAAGTGTTATGTAACATTGTGATCACAAGTGTTTGGACCATTGTGATGACAGAGGTCATGGATCATTTTGATTTCAAGGAGCATGGAGCATTGTGATGACAAGGGCATGAAGCAATGTGATCCCAAATTTCCTGGAGGATTGTGATGACTATGGAAATGGAGTATTGTGATGACAAGCGCATAGAGCATTGTAATGACAAGGTCATGTAGCATTTTGCTGACAAAGGCATGGAGCATTGTGATGACATGTGTCATGGAGCACTGTGATGACAAGCGTCAAGGAGCATTGTGAATACAGGGGTCATGGAGCATTGGGATGACAAGGGCATGGATCATTGTGATGACAAGGGTCATGGAGCACTGGGCTGAAAATGTTCATGGAGAGTTGTGCTGACAGGTGTCATGTAGCACTGTGACGACAAGGGAATGGAGCATTGTGATGACAAGAGTCCTGTATCATTGTGTTGTCAGGTGTCATGAAGTGTTGTGGTGACAGTGGTCATGGAGCATTGTGATGATATTGGCAATGGAGCATTGTGATGAGAAGGTCGTGGAGCATTGGGCTGAAAATGTTCATGGATTATTTTGATGACAGGTGTCATGGAGCATTGTGATGACAAGGGAATGGATCATGATGATGTCAAGGTCCTGGAACATTTTGATGAGAAGACCATGGAGACTTGTGATGGCAAGTCTCATGGAGCATTCTGATGAAAAGGGGCATGGAGCATTGTGATTACAGGGGTCTTGGAGCATTGTTATGACTAGGGCATAGAGCATTGTGATGAGAAGGCCATGGAGAATTCTGATGACATGCGTCATGGAGTTTTGTGATGACAAGGGCATGGAGCATTGTGATTACAGGGACCTTGGAGCATTGTGATGAAATGGTCATGGATCATTGTGATGAAAAATGCATGGAAACTTGTCATGACAGGGATCAAGGAGCATACTGACGACAAGGGTCAGGGAGCATTGTGATGACAAGTGTATTGAGCATTGTGATGACAAAGATCATGGAGCATTGTGATGAGAAGACTATGGATAACTGTGATGATGAGCATCATGGGGTGTTGTGATGATACGTGTTATGCAACATTGTGATCACAAGGGTTTGGAGCATTATGATGACAGAGGTCATGCAGAATACTGATTTCATTGTGATGACAATAGCCTGAAGCATTATGATGATGGGCATGGTGCATTGTGATGACAGGGTTCATGGAGCATTGAGATGAAAAGCGGCATGGAGCATTGTGATGACAAGGGTCTTGGAGCATTGTGATGACAAGGGCATGGAGCATTGTGATGAGAAGGCCATGAAACATTCTGATGACATGCGTCATGGAGCTTTGTGATGACAAGGGCATGGAGCATTGTGATATCAGGGGTCTTGAGCATTGTGATGAGAATTATCATGGAACCTTGTGATCACTAGGCCGTGGATTATTGTGATGTCAGGTGTCATGGTGCATTGTTATGACAGGGGTAATGGAGCATTGTGATGAGAAGGGTATGGAACTTTGGTCTGAAATGTTTCATGGATTATTGTGATGAGTGTGGGCATGGAGCATTGTGATGACAAGGGCACGGAACACTGTGATACATGGGTCATGCAGGACTGTAATGACAAAGGCATGGAGCATTGTGATGAGAAGGGCATCGAGCATTGTGATGACAAGTGTCATGGAGCTGTGTGATGACAAGGGCATGGAGCAATGTGATGAGAGGGTTCATGGAGCATTGTGATGACAATGACATGGAGCATTGTGATGCCAAGGGTCTTGGATCTTTGTGATGACAAAGGTCATGGAGCATTTTGATGGCAAGGGCGTTGTGAATTGTGATGAGAAGGGCAGGGAGCATTCTGATGACAGGGTCATGGAGCAATTTGATGAAAAGTGTCATGGAACATTTTAATGACAGGTGTTATGGAACATTGTGATTTCAGGGGTCATCGAACATTGTGATGATAAGTGCATGTAGCATTGTGATGACAGGAGTCATGGAACATTGTGATGACATGGGTGAGGGAGTATTGTGACAAATAGTGATGTAGCATTGTTATATCAGTGGTGAGAGCATTTTGATGAGAAGTGCATGGAGCATTGTGATGACAAATTTTATGGAGCATTGTGCTGACAATGTTGTGGAGCACTGTGATGACAAGCGCATGGTGCATTGTGATGACATGTGTCATGGAGCATTGTGCTGAAAAGCGCATGGAGCAATGTGATGACAAGGGTCATGGAGCATTGTGCTGAGAATGTTCATGGAGCATTGTGGTTAAAAAGGTCACAGAGACGGTTGATGACGAGGGCATGGACCATTGTGATGACAAAAGTCATGAAGCATTGTGATGACTGGAGTCACGGAGCATTGTGATGACAGGGGTCATGGAGCATTGTGATAACATGGGCATGGAGCATTGTGAAGACAAGGGCATGGAGCATTGTGAGGAGAAGACCAAGGAGCATTCTGATGGCATGCGTCATTGAGCTTTGTGATGACAATGGCATGTACCATTGTGATTACATGGGACTTGGAGCATTGTGATGAAAAGGGCATGGATCATTGTGATGAAAAAGGCATGGAGCCTTGTCATGACAGGGTTCAAGGAGCATACAGACAACAAGTGTCAGGGAGCATGTTGATGACAAGTGTATTGAGCATTGTGATGACGAAGGTCATGGAGCATTGTGATGAGAAGACCATGGATAATTGTGATGACGAGCATCCTGGGGCATTGTGATGACAAGTGTTATGGAATATTGTGATCACAAGGGTTTGGAGCATTGTTATGACAGAGGTCATGGAACATTTTGATTTTGTTGTGATGACAATTGCATGAAGCATTATGATGATGGGCATAGTGCATTGTGATGACAGGGTTCATGGATCATTGAGATGAAAAGGGGCATAGAGCATTGTGATTACAGTGTTCTTGGAGCATTGTGATAAGAAGGGTCATGGAGCCTTTTGATGACAAGGCCATGGAACATCGTGATGGCAGGGGTCATGGGTCATGGTTATGACAGTGGTAATGGAGCATTGTGATGGCAAGGGCTTGGAGCATTGTGATGAGAAGGCCATGGAGCATTCTGATGACATGTGTCATGGAGCTATGTGAAGACAAGGGCATGGAGCAATGTGATGAGAGCGTTCATGGAGCACTGTGATGACAATGACATGGAGCACTGTGATGCCAAGGGTCATGGATCTTTGTGATGACAAAGGTCATGGAGCATTTTGATGGCAAGGGCGTTGTGCACTGTGATGAGAAGGGCAGGGAGCATTCTGATGACAGGGTCATGGAGCAATTTGATGAAAAGTGTCAAGGAATATTTTGATGACAGGTGTTATGGAACATTGTGATTTCAGGGGTCATCGAACATTGTGATGATAAGTGCATGTAGCATTTTGATGACAGGAGTCATGGAACATTGTGATGACAGGGGTGAGGGAGTATTGTGACAAATAGTGATGTAGCATTGTGATATCAGTGGTGAGAGAGCATTTTGATGAGAAGTGCATGGAGCATTGTGATGACAAATTTTATGGAGCATTGTGATGACAATGTTGTGGAGCACTGTGATGACAAGCGCATGGTGCATTGTGATGACAAGGGTCATTGAGCATTGTGCTGAGAAAGGCATAGAGCATTGTGATGACAAGGGTCAAAGAGCATTGTGATGAAAAGTTCATGGAGCATTGTGGTTAAAATGGTCACAGAGACTGTTGATGACGAGGGCATGGACCATTGTGATGACAAAGGTCATGAAGCATTGTGATGACTGGAGTCACGGAGCACTGTGATGACAGGGGTCATGGAGCATTGTGGTAACAAGGGCATGGAGCATTGTGATGACAAGGACATGGAACATTGGTCTAATAAATTTCATGGAGTATTGTGATGAGAGTTGGTATGGCACACTGTGATGACAAGGGCATGGAGCATTGTGATGACCAGGTCATGCCGTATTGTGAAGACAGGTGTCAGGGAGCATTGTGATCACATATGTAATGGCCCATTGTGATGAGGATGGCATGGAGCACTGTGAGTCCAAGTGTCAGGGAGGATCCTGATGACAAATGTAATGGAGCCTTGTTATGACAATGGCTTGGAGCATTGTGAAGACAAGGGCCAGGGAGCATTGTCCTGAAAAGTGCATGGAGAATTGTGATGACAAGGGTCATGGAGCATTCTGATGACAAGCTTGTGGAGTATTTTGATGACAATGGCATGGAGCATTCTGATGAAAATGGCATGGGGCATTGTGATGAAAACGGCATGGAGCCTTTTCGTGACAGGGTTCTAGGAGCATTCTGATGACAAGTGTCAGGGAGGATTGTGATGACAAGTGTATTGAGAATTGTGGTGTCAAAGGTCATGGAGCATTGTGATGAAAAGGGCATGGAGTATTGTGATGACAGGCATCATGGAGCGTTGTGATGACAAGTGTTATGGAACATTGTGATCACAAGGGTTTGGAGCATTGTGATGACAGAGGTCATGGATCATTTTGATTTCAAGGAGCATGGAGCATTGTGATGACAATGGCATGAAGCAATGTGATCCCAAAGTTCATGGAGGATTGTGATGACAATGGAAATGGAGTACTGTGATGACAAGCACATAGAGCATTGCAATGACAAGTTCATGTAGCATTTTGCTGACAAAGGCATGGAGCATTGTGATGACATGTGTCATGGAGCACTGTGATGACAAGCGTCAAGGAGCATTGTGAATACAGGGGTCATGGAGCATTGGGATGACAAGGGCATGGATCATTGTGATGACAAGGGTCATGGAGCACTCGGCTGAAAATGTTCATGGAGGGTTGTGATGATAGGTGTCATGTAGCATTGTGACGACAAGGGAATGGGGCATTGTGATGACAAGAGTCCTGGATCATTGTGTTGTCAGGTGTCATGGAGTGTTGTGATGACAGTGGTCATGGAGCATTGTGATGATATTGGCAATGGAGCATTGTGATGAGAAGGTCGTGGAGCATTGGGCTGAAAATATTCATGGATTATTGTGATGACAGGGGTCATGGAGCATTGTGATGACAAGGGCATGGATCCTGGTGATGTCAATGTCCTGGATCATTGTGATGAGAAGACCATGGAGACTTGTGATGGCAAGTGTCATGGAGCATTCTGATGAAAAGGGGCATGGAGCATTGTGATTACAGGGGTCTTGGAGCATTGTTATGACTAGGGCATAGAGCATTGTGATGAGAAGGCCATGGAGAATTCTGATGACATGCGTCATGGAGTTTTGTGATGACAAGGGCATGGAGCATTGTGATTACAGGGACCTTGGAGCATTGTGATGAAATGGTCATGGATCATTGTGATGAAAAATGCATGGAAACTTGTCATGACAGGGTTCAAGGAGCATACTGACGAAAAGGGTCCGGGAGCATTGTGATGACAAGTGGATTGAGCATTGTGATGACAAAGATCATGGAGCATTGTGATGAGAAGACCATGGATAATTGTGATGATGAGCGTCATGGGGTGTTGTGATTATACGTGTTATGCAACACTGTGATCACAAGGATTTGGAGCATTATGATGACAGAGGTCATGCAGAATATTGATTTCATTGTGATGACAATAGCCTGAAGCATTATGATAATGGGCATTGTGCATTGTGATGACAGGGTTCATGGAGCACTGAGATGAAAAGGGGCATGGAGCATTGTGATTACAAGGGTCTTGGAGCATTGTGATGACAGATTTCATGGAGCATTGAGATGAAATGGGGCATGGAGCATTGTGATTACAAGGGTCTTGGAGCATTTTGATGACAAGGACATGGAGCACTGTGATGAGAAGGTCATGGAACATTCTGATGACATGCGTCATGGAGCTTTGTGATGACAAGGGCATGGAGCATTGTGATATCAGGGGTCTTGAGCATTGTGATGAGAATTATCATGGAACCTTGTGATGACTAGGCCGTGGATCATTGTGATGGCAGGTGTCATGGTGCATTGTTATGACAGGGGTAATGGAGCATTGTGATGAGAAGGGTATGGAACTTCGGTCTGAAATGTTTCATGGATTATTGTGATGAGAGTGTGCATGGAGCATTGTGATGACAAGGGCAAGGAACACTGTGATACATGGGTCATGCTGGACTGTAATGACAAGGGCATGGAGCATTGTGATGAGAAGGGCATCGAGCATTGTGATGACAAGTGTCATGGAGCTGTGTGATGACAAGGACATGGAGCAATGTGATGAGATGGTTCATGGAGCATTGTGATGACAGTGACATGGAGCATTGAGATGCCAAGGGTCTTGGAGCTTTGTGATGACAAATCATGGAGCATTTTGATGAGAAAGGCAGGGAGCATTTTGATGACAACGTCATGCAGCAATTTGATAAAAAGTATAATGGAACATTTTGATGGCAGGGGTTATAGAACATTGTGATGACAGGGGTCTTGGAGCTTTGGGATGGAAAGGGTCATGGAGCATTTTGATGACAGGGCTTATGGAATATTGTGATGGCAGGGGTCATGGAACATTGTGATGATAAGGGGATGTAGCATTGTGATGACAGTGTCATGGAACATTGTGATTACAAGGATGAGGGTGTATTGTGATGACTAGTGATGGAACATTGTGATATCTCTGGTGAGAGAGCATTTTGATGAGAAGTGCATGGACCATTGTGATTACAAGGTTTATGGAGTATTGCAATGACAAGGTTTGGAACGTTGTGATGAAATGCACGTGGCACCTTGTGATGACAATTATCATGGAGCATTGTTCTGACAAAGACATGGAGCATTGTGATGACAAGTTTCTCAGAGAATTGTGATGAAAAGTTCATGGAGAATTGTGGTTACAAAGGTCACAGAGCCTTGTGATGACGCGGGCATGGACCATTGTGATGACAAACGTTATGAAGCATTGTGATGACTGGAGTCATGGAGCATTGTGATGACAGGGGTCATGGAGCATTGTGATGACAAGGGCATGGAGCATTGTGATTACAGAGGCATGGAGCATTTGTCTGACAAGTTTCATAGATTATTGTGATGAGAGTGGGCATGGTGCATTGTGATGACAAGGGCATGGAGCATTGTGATGATAAGGTCATGGAGTATTGTGAAGACAGGTGTCAGGGATCATTGTGATGACATATGTCATGGTCCATGGCGATGACAATGGCATGGAGCTTTGTGATACCAAATGTAATGGAGGATTGTGATGACAAAGAAAATGGAGCATTGTGATGATTAGGGTTTGGAGCATTATGATGACAAGGGCCATTGAAAATTTTGATGACAAGGTCATGAAGCACTGTGATGACAAGGTCCTGGAGCATTGTGTTGACAAAACCATGGAGCCTTGTGATGACAAGTCTCATGGAGCATACTGATTAAAAGGGGAATGGAGCATTGTGATTACAGGGGTCCTGGAACATTGTGAAGACAAGGGCATGGAGCATTGTGAGGAGAAGTCCAAGGAGCATCCTGATGGCATGTGTCATTGAGCTTTGTGATGACAATGGCATGGACCATTGTGATTACATGGGACTTGGAGCATTGTGATGAAAAGGGCATGGATCATTGTGATGAAAAAGGCATGGAGCCTTGTCATGACAGGGTTCAAGGAGCATATAGACAACAAGTGTCAGGGAGCATGTTGATGACAAGTGTATTGAGCATTGTGATGACGAAGGTCATGGAGCACTGTGATGAGAAGACCATGGATAATTGTGATGACGAGCATCCTGGGGCATTGTGATGACAAGTGTTATGGAATATTGTGATCACAAGGGTTTGGAACATTGTTATGACAGAGGTCATGGAACATTTTGATTTCGTTGTTATGACAATAGCATGAAGCATTATGATGATGGGCAGGGTGCATTGTGATGACAGGGTTCATGGATCATTGAGATGAAAAGGGCATAGAACATTGTGATTACAGTGTTCTTGGAGCATTGTGATGAGAATGGTCATGGAGCCTTGTGATGACAAGGCCATGGAACATCGTGATGGCAAGGGTCATGGAGCATTGTTATGACAGGGGTAATGGAGCATTGTGATGACAAGGGCATGGAGCATTGTGATGAGAAAGTCGTGGAGCATTGGGCTGAAAATGTTCATGGATTATTGTGATGACAGGGGTAATGGAGCATTGTAATGACAAGTGAATGGATCATGGTGATGTCAAGGTCCTGGAACATTGTGATGAGAAGACCATGGAGACTTGTGATGGCAAGTCTCATGGAGCATTCTGATGAAAAGGGACATGGAGCATTGTGATTACAGCGGTCTTGGAGCATTGTTATGACTAGGGCATAGAGCACTGTGATGAGAAGCCCATGGAGCATTCTGATGGCATGCGTCATGGAGTTTTGTGATGACAAGGGCATGGAGCATTGCGATTACAGGGACCTTGGAGCATTGTGATGAAACGGTCATGAATCATTGTGATGAAAAATGCATGGAAACTTGTCATGACAGGGTTCAAGGAGCATACTGATGACAAGGGTCAGGGAGCATTGTGATGACAAGTGTCATGGAGCACTGTGATGAGAAGCGTCAAGGAGCATTGTGAATACAGGGGTCATGGAGCATTGGGTTGACAAGGGTCATGGAGCACTTGGCTGAAAATGTTCATGGAGTGTTTTGATAACAGGGGTCATCGAGCATTGTGATGACTAGGGTATGGAGCATTGTGATGACAAGAGTCCCGGATCATTGTGTTGTCAGGTGTCATGGAGTGTTGTGATGACAGTGGTCATGGAGCATAGTGATGATATTGGCTATTGAGCATTGTGATGAGAAGGTCGTGGAGCATTGGGCTGAAAATGTTCATGGATTATTGTGATGACAGGGGTCATGGGGCATTGTGATGACAATGGCTTGGAGCATTGTGATGACAAGGGTCAGGGAGACTTGTGCTGACAAGTGCATGGAGAATTGTGATGACAAGAGTCAGGGAGCATTCTGATGAAAACCTTGTGGAGTATTTTGATGAAAATGGCATGGAGCAATGTGATAAAAACGGCAAGGGGCATCGTGATGAAAAAGGCATGGAGCCTTTTCGTGACAGGTTTCAAGGAGCATTCTGATTACATGTGTCAGCGAGCATTGTGATGACAAGTGTAAAGAGAATTGTGGTGACAAAGGTCATGGAGCATTGTGATGAAAAGGGCATGGAGTATTGTGATGACAGGCATCATGGAGTGTTGTGATGACAAGTGTTATGGAACATTGTGATCACAAGGGTTTGGAGCATTGTGATGACACAGGTCATGGATCATTTTGATTTCAAGGAGCATGGAGCATTGTGATGACAAGGGCATGAATCAATGTTATCCCAAGGTTCATGGAGGATTGTGATGACAATGGAAATGGAGTATTGTGATGACAAGCGCATAGAGAATTATAATGACAAGGTCATGTAGCATTTTGCTGACAAAGGCATGGAGCATTGTGATGACATGTGTCATGGAGCACTGTGATGACAAGCGTCAAGGAGCATTGTGAATACAGGGGTCATGGAGCATTGGGATGACAAGGGCATGGATCATTGTGATGACAAGGGACATGGAGCACTGGGCTGAAAATGTTCATGGAGAGTTGTGATGACAGTTGTCATGTAGTATTGTGATGACAAGGGAATGGAGCATTGTGATGACAAGAGTCCTGGATCATTGTGTTGTCAGGTGTCATGGAGTGTTGTGATGACAGTGGTCATGGTGCATTGTGATGATATTGGCAATGGAGCATTGTGATGAGAAGGTCGTGGAGCATTGGGCTGAAAATGTTCATGGATTATTGTGATGACAGGGGTCATGGAGCATTGTGATGACAAGGGAATGGATCATTGTGATGTCAAGGTCCTGGAACATTGTGATGAGAAGACCATGGAGACTTGTGATGGCAAGGCTCATGGAGCATTCTGATGAAAAGGGGCATGGAGCATTGTGATTACAGGGGTCTTGGAGCATTGTTATGACTAGGGCATAGAGCATTGTGATGAGAAGGCCATGGAGCATTCTGATGGCATGCGTCATGGAGTTTTGTGATGACAAGGGCATGGAGCATTGTGATGATATTGGCAATGGAGCATTGTGATGAGAAGGTCGTGGAGCATTGGGCTGAAAATGTTCATGGATTATTGTGATGACAGGGGTCATGGAGCATTGGGATGACAAGGGCATGGATCCTTGTGATGACAAGCTTCAGGAAGCACTGGGCTGAAAATGTTCATGGAGTTTTGTGATGACAGGGGTCATAGAGCATTGTGACGACTAGGGAATGGAGCATTGTGATGACAAGAGTCCCGGATCATTGTGTTGTCAGCTGTCATGGAGTGTTGTGATGACTGTGGTCATGGAGCATTGTGATGATATTGGCCATGGAGCATTGTGAAGAGAAGGTCGTGGAGCATTGGGCTGAAAATATTCATGGATTATTGAGATGACAGGGGTCATTTAGCATTGTGATGATAAGGGAATGGATCATGGTGATGACAAGGTCCTGGAGCATTGTGATGAGAAGACCATTGAGACTTGTGATGAAAGATCTCATGGAGCATTCTGAGGAAAAGGGGCATGGAGCATTGTGATTACAGGGGTCTTGGAGCATTGTGATGAAAAGGGCATGGAACATTGTGATGAGAAGGCCAGGAAACATTCTGATGACATGCCTCATGGAGCTTTTTGATGACAAGGCCATGGAGCATTGTGATTACACGGATCTTGGAGCACTGTGATGGAAAGGACAAGGATTATTGTGATGAAAAAGGCATGGATCCTTGTCATGACAGTTTTCAAGGAGCATACTGACGACAAGTGTCAGGGAGCATTGTGATGACAAGTGTATTGAGCATCGTGATGACAAAGATCATGGAGCATTGTGATGATAAGACCATGGATAATTGTGATGATGAGCGTCATGGGGTGTTGTGATGATAAGTTTTATGGAACACTGTGATCACAAGGGTTTGTAGCATTATGATGTCAGAGGTCATGGAGAATATTAATTTCATTTTGATGACAATAGACTGAAGTATTATGATGATGGGCATCGTGCACTGTGATGACAGGGTTCATGGAACATTGAGATGAAAAGGGGCATGGAGCATTGTGGTTACAAGGGTCTTGGAGCATTGTGATGACAAGGGCATGGAGCATTGTGATGAGAAGGCCATGGAACATTCTGATGACATGCGTCATGGAGCTTAGTGATGAGAAGGGCATGGAGCATTGTGATAACAGTGGTTTTCAGCATTGTGATGACAAGTGTCATGGAACCTTGTGAAGACTAGGCCGTGGAACATTGTGATGGCAGGGGTCAGGGTGCATTGTTATGACAGAGGTAATGGAGCATTGTGATGAGAAGGGCATGGAACATTGGTCTGAAATATTTCATGTATTTTTTTGATGAGAGTGGGCATGGAGCATTGTTATGACAAGGGTACGGAACACTATGATACATTCGTCATACAGGATTGTAATGACAAGGGCATGGAGCATTGTGATGAGAAGGGCATCGAGCATTGTTATGACAAGTGTCATGGAGCTTTGTGATGACAAGGGCATTGAGCAATGTTATGAGAGGGTTCATGGAGCATTGTGATGACAATGACATTTAGCATTGTGATGCCAGGGGTCATGGAGCTTTCTGCTGACCAGTCATGGAGCATTTTGATGACAAGGACATGGTGCATTGTGATGAGAAGTGCAGGGAGAATTTTGATGACCGGGTCATGCAGCAATTTGATGAAAAGTGTAATGGAACATTTTGATGGCAGGGGTTATAGAACATTGTGATGTCAGGTGTCTTGGAGCTTTGGGATGAAATGGGTCATGGAGCATTTTGATGACATGGGTTATGGAACATTGTGATGTCAGGGGTCTTGGAACATTGTGCTGATAAGGGGATGTAGCAGTGTGATGACAGGGTCATGGAATATTGTGAATACAGGGGTGAGGGAGTATTGTGAAGACTAGGGATGGAATACTGTGATATCTCTGGTAACAGTGCATTTTGATGAGAAGTGCATGGAGCATTGTGATTACAAGGTTTATGGAGCACTGCAATGACAAGGTTGTGGACCGTTGTGATGAAATGTGCGTGGCACATTGTGATGACAATGGTCATGGAGCATTGTTCTGACAAAGACATGTAGCATTGTGATGACGAGGGTCACAGAGAATTGTAATGAAAAGTTCATGGAGCATTGTGGTAACAAATATCACAGAGCCTTGTGATGACGCGGGCTTGGAAGATTTTGAGGAAAAACGTTATGGAGCATTGTGATGACTGGAGTCACTGAGCATTGTGATGACAGGGGTCATGGAGCACTGTGATGACATGTGTCATGGAACATTGTGCTGACAAGTGCATGGAGCATTGTGATGACAAGGGTCATGGAGCATTGTGCTGAGAAAGGCATAGAGCATTGTGATGACAAGGGTCAAAGTGCATTGTGATGAAAAGTTCATGGAGCATTGGGTTTAAAATGGTCACAGAGACTGTTGATGACGAGGGAATGGACCATTGTGATGACAAAGTTCATGAAGCATTGTGATGACTGGAGTGACGGAGCATTGTGATGACAGGGTTCATGGAGCATTGAGATGAAAAGGGGCATGGGGCATTGTGATTACAGGGGTCTTCGAGCATTGTGATGACAAGGGCATGGAGCACTGTGTTGACAAGGACATGGAACATCGTGATGGCAGGGGTCATGGAGCATTGTTATGACAGGGGTAATGGAGCATTGTGATGACAATGACATTTAGCATTGTGATGCCAGGGGTCATGGAGCATTGTGATGACAAGGGCATGGAGAATTGTGATGACATTGGCATGGAGCATTGGTCTGACAAGTTTCATAGATTATTGTGATGAGAGTGGGCATGGTGCATTGTGATGACAAGGGCATGGAGCATTGTGATGATAAGGTCATGGAGTATTGTGAAGACAGGTTTCAGGGAGCATTGTGATGACATATGTCATGGTCCATGGCGATGACAATGGCATGGAGCTTTGTGATACCAAATGTAATGGAGGATTGTGATGACAAATATAATGGATCATTGTGATGATTAGGGTTTGGAGCATTATGATTACAAAGGCCATTGAAAATTTTTATGACAACGTCGTGAAACATTGTGATGACAAGGTCCTGGAGCATTTATATGACAAAACCATGGAGCCTTGTGATGACAAGGCTCATGGAGCATACTGATTAAAAGGGGAATGGAGCATTGTGATTACAGGGGTCTTGGAACATTGTGAAGACAAGGGCAGGGAGCATTGTGAAGAATAGACCAAGGAGCATTCTGATGGCATGCGTCATTGAGCTTTGTGATGACAATGGCATGGACCATTGTGATTACATGGGACTTGGAGCATTGTGATGAAAAGGGCATGGATCATTGTGATGAAAAAGGCATGGAGCCTTGTCATGAAAGGGTTCAAGGAGCATACAGACAACAAGTGTCAGGGAGCATGTTGATGACAAGTGTATTGAGCATTTTGATGACGAAGGTCATGGAGCATTGTGATGAGAAGACCATGGATAATTGTGATGACGAGCATCGTGGGGCATTGTGATGACAAGTGTTATGGAATATTGTGATCACAAGGGTTTGGAACATTGTTATGACAGAGGTCATGGAACATTCTGATTTCGTTGTTATGACAATAGCATGAAGCATTATGATGATGGGCATAGTGCATTGTGATGACAGGGTTCATGGATCATTGAGATGAAAAGGGGCATAGAGCATTGTGATTACAGTGTTCTTGGAGCATTGTGATGAGAAGTGTCATGGAGCCTTGTGATGACAAGGCCATGGAACATCGTGATGGCAGGGGTCATGGAGCATTGTTATGACAGGGGTAATGGAGCATTGTGATGGCAAGGGCTTGGAGCATTGTGATGAGAAGGCCATGGAGCATTCTGATGACATGAGTCATGGAGCTATGTGAAGACAAGGGCATGGAGCAATGTGATGAGAGTGTTCATGGAGCACTGTGATGACAATGACATGGAGCATTGTGATGCCAAGGGTCATGGATCTTTGTGATGACAAAGGTCATGGAGCATTTTGATGGCAAGGGCGTTGTGCATTGTGATGACATGTGTCATGGAGCATTGTACTTCCAAGTGCATGGAGCATTGTGATGACAAGGGTCATGGAGCATTGTGCTGAGAAAGGCATAGAGCATTGTGATGACAAGGGTCAAAGAGCATTGTGATGAAAAGTTCATGAAGCATTGTGGTTAAAAAGTTCACAGAGACTGTTGATGACGAGGGCATGGACCATTGTGATGACAAAGGTCATGAAGCATTGTGATGACTGGAGTCACGGAGCATTGTGATGACAGGGTCATGGAGCATTGTGATAACAATGGCATGGAGCATTGTGATGGCAAGGGCATGGAACATTGGTCTAATAACTTTCATGGAGTATTGCGATGAGAGTTGGGATGGCACACTGTGATGACAAGGGCATGGAGCATTGTGATGACCAGGTCATGCCGTATTGTGAAGACAGGTGTCAGGGAGCATTGTGATCACATATGTAATGGCCCATTGTGATGAGGATGGCATGGAGCATTGTGATGCCAAGTTTCAGGGAGGATTCTGATGACAAAGGTAATGGAGCATTGTGATGACAATGGCTTGGAGCATTGTGATGACAAGGGTCAGGGAGCATTGTGCTGACAAGTGCATGGAGAATTGTGATGACAAGGGTCATGGAGCATTCTGATGACAAGCTTGTGGAGTATTTTGATGACAATGGCATGGAGCATTGTGAAGAAAATGGCATGGGGCATTGTGATGAAAAAGCCATGGAGCCTTTTCGTGACAGTGTTCAAGGAGCATTCTGATGACAAGTGTCAGGGAGCATTGTGATGACAAGTGTATTGAGAATTGTGGTGACAAAGGTCATGGAGCATTGTGATGACAAGTGTATTGAGAATTGTGGTGACAAACGTCATGGAGCATTGTGATGAAAAGGGCATGGAGTATTGTGATGACAGGCATCATGGAGCGTTGTGATGACAAGTGTTATGGAACATTGTGATCACAAGTGTTTGGAGCATTGTGATGACAGAGGTCATGGATCATTTTGATTTCAAGGAGCATGGAGCATTGTGATGACAAGGGCATGAAGCAATGTGATCCCAAATTTCATGGAGGATTGTGATGACAATGGAAATGGAGTATTGTGATGACAAGTGCATAGAGCATTGTAATGACAAGGTCATGTAGCATTTTGCTGACAAAATCATGGAGCATTGTGATGACATGTGTCATGGAGCACTGTGATGACAAGCGTCAAGGAGCATTGTGAATACAGGGGTCATGGAGCATTGGGATGACAAGGGCATGGATCATTGTGATGACAAGGGTCATGGAGCACTGGGCTGATAATGTTCATGGAGAGTTGTGTTGACAGGTGTCATGTAGCATTGTGACAACAAGGGAATGGAGCACTGTGATGACAAGAGTCCTGGATCATTGTGTTGTCAGTTGTCATGGAGTGTAGTGATGACAGTGGTCATGGAGCATTGTGATGATATTGGCAATGGAGCATTGTGATGAGAAGGTCGTGGAGCACTGGGCTGAAAATGTTCATGGATTATTGTGATGACAGGGGTCATGGAGCATTGTGATGACAAGGGAATGGATCATTGTGATGTCAAGGTCCTGGAACATTGTGATGAGAAGACCATGGAGACTTGTGATGGCAAGTCTCATGGAGCATTCTGATGAAAAGGGGCATGAGGCATTGTGATTACAGGGGTCTTGGAGCATTGTTATGACTATGGCATAGAGCATTGTGATGAGAAGGCCATGGAGCATTCTGATGACATGCGTCATGGAGTATTGTGATGACAAGGGCATAGAGCATTGTGATTACAGGGACCTTGGAGCATTGTGATGAAATGGTCATGGATCATTGTGATGAAAAATGCATGGAAACTTGTCATGACAGGGTTCAAGGAGCATACTGACGACAAGGGTCAGGGAGCATTGTGATGACAAGTGTATTGAGCATTGTGATGACAAAGATCATGGAGCATTGTGATGAGAAGACTATGGATAATTGTGATGATGAGCATCATGTGGTGTTGTGATGATACGTGTTATTCAACATTGTGATCACAAGGGTTTGGAGCATTATGATGACAGAGGTCATGCAGAATATTG
Organism: Mesoplodon densirostris; assembly: GCF_025265405.1. Taxonomy (NCBI): domain Eukaryota; kingdom Metazoa; phylum Chordata; class Mammalia; order Artiodactyla; family Ziphiidae; genus Mesoplodon; species Mesoplodon densirostris. The sequence goes on from NW_026778198.1 coordinate 1,233,519, forward strand.
ATTTCATTGTGATGACAATAGCCTGAAGCATTATGATGATGGGCATGGTGCATTGTGATGACAGGGTTCATGGAGCATTGAGATGAAAAGCGACATGGAGCATTGTGATGACAAGGGTCTTGGAGCATTGTGATGACAAGGCATGGAGCATTGTGATTAGAAGGCCATGGAACATTCTGATGACATGAGTCATGGAGCTTTGTGATGACAAGGGCATGGAGCATTGTGATATCAGGGGTCTTGAGCATTGTGATGAGAATTATCATGGAACCTTGTGATCACTAGGCCGTGGATTATTGTGATGTCAGGTGTCATGGTGCATTGTTATGACAGGGGTAATGGAGCATTGTGATGAGAAGGGTATGGAACTTTGGTCTGAAATGTTTCATGGATTATTGTGATGAGTGTGGGCATGGAGCATTGTGATGACAAGGGCTCGGAACACTGTGATACATGGGTCATGCAGGACTGTAATGACAAAGGCATGGAGCATTGTGATGAGAAGGGCATCGAGCATTGTGATGACAAGTGTCATGGAGCTGTGTGATGACAAGGGCATGGAGCAATGTGATGAGAGGGTTCATGGAGCATTGTGATGACAATGACATGGAGCATTGTGATGCCAAGGGTCTTGGATCTTTGTGATGACAAAGGTCATGGAGCATTTTGATGGCAAGGGCGTTGTGAATTGTGATGAGAAGGGCAGGGAGCATTCTGATGACAGGGTCATGGAGCAATTTGATGAAAAGTGTCATGGAACATTTTGATGACAGGTGTTATGGAACATTGTGATTTCAGGGGTCATCGAACATTGTGATGATAAGTGCATGTAGCATTGTGATGACAGGAGTCATGGAACATTGTGATGACAGGGGTGAGGGAGTATTGTGACAAATAGTGATGTAGCATTGTTATATCAGTGGTGAGAGCATTTTGATGAGAAGTGCATGGAGCATTGTGATGACAAATTTTATGGAGCATTGTGCTGACAATGTTGTGGAGCACTGTGATGACAAGCGCATGGTGCATTGTGATGACATGTGTCATGGAGCATTGTGCTGAAAAGCGCATGGAGCAATGTGATGACAAGGGTCATGGAGCATTGTGCTGAGAATGTTCATGGAGCATTGTGGTTAAAAAGGTCACAGAGACGGTTGATGACGAGGGCATGGACCATTGTGATGACAAAAGTCATGAAGCATTGTGATGACTGGAGTCACGGAGCATTGTGATGACAGGGGTCATGGAGCATTGTGATAACATGGGCATGGAGCATTGTGAAGACAAGGGCATGGAGCATTGTGAGGAGAAGACCAAGGAGCATTCTGATGGCATGCGTCATTGAGCTTTGTGATGACAATGGCATGTACCATTGTGATTACATGGGACTTGGAGCATTGTGATGAAAAGGGCATGGATCATTGTGATGAAAAAGGCATGGAGCCTTGTCATGACAGGGTTCAAGGAGCATACAGACAACAAGTGTCAGGGAGCATGTTGATGACAAGTGTATTGAGCATTGTGATGACGAAGGTCATGGAGCATTGTGATGAGAAGACCATGGATAATTGTGATGACGAGCATCCTGGGGCATTGTGATGACAAGTGTTATGGAATATTGTGATCACAAGGGTTTGGAGCATTGTTATGACAGAGGTCATGGAACATTTTGATTTTGTTGTGATGACAATTGCATGAAGCATTATGATGATGGGCATAGTGCATTGTGATGACAGGGTTCATGGATCATTGAGATGAAAAGGGGCATAGAGCATTGTGATTACAGTGTTCTTGGAGCATTGTGATAAGAAGGGTCATGGAGCCTTTTGATGACAAGGCCATGGAACATCGTGATGGCAGGGGTCATGGGTCATGGTTATGACAGTGGTAATGGAGCATTGTGATGGCAAGGGCTTGGAGCATTGTGATGAGAAGGCCATGGAGCATTCTGATGACATGTGTCATGGAGCTATGTGAAGACAAGGGCATGGAGCAATGTGATGAGAGCGTTCATGGAGCACTGTGATGACAATGACATGGAGCATTGTGATGCCAAGGGTCATGGATCTTTGTGATGACAAAGGTCATGGAGCATTTTGATGGCAAGGGCGTTGTGCACTGTGATGAGAAGGGCAGGGAGCATTCTGATGACAGGGTCATGGAGCAATTTGATGAAAAGTGTCAAGGAATATTTTGATGACAGGTGTTATGGAACATTGTGATTTCAGGGGTCATCGAACATTGTGATGATAAGTGCATGTAGCATTTTGATGACAGGAGTCATGGAACATTGTGATGACAGGGGTGAGGGAGTATTTTGACAAATAGTGATGTAGCATTGTGATATCAGTGGTGAGAGAGCATTTTGATGAGAAGTGCATGGAGCATTGTGATGACAAATTTTATGGAGCATTGTGATGACAATGTTGTGGAGCACTGTGATGACAAGCGCATGGTGCATTGTGATGACAAGGGTCATTGAGCATTGTGCTGAGAAAGGCATAGAGCATTGTGATGACAAGGGTCAAAGAGCATTGTGATGAAAAGTTCATGGAGCATTGTGGTTAAAATGGTCACAGAGACTGTTGATGACGAGGGCATGGACCATTGTGATGACAAAGGTCATGAAGCATTGTGATGACTGGAGTCACGGAGCACTGTGATGACAGGGGTCATGGAGCATTGTGGTAACAAGGGCATGGAGCATTGTGATGACAAGAACATGGAACATTGGTCTAATAAATTTCATGGAGTATTGTGATGAGAGTTGGTATGGCACACTGTGATGACAAGGGCATGGAGCATTGTGATGACCAGGTCATGCCGTATTGTGAAGACAGGTGTCAGGGAGCATTGTGATCACATATGTAATGGCCCATTGTGATGAGGATGGCATGGAGCACTGTGAGTCCAAGTGTCAGGGAGGATCCTGATGACAAATGTAATGGAGCCTTGTTATGACAATGGCTTGGAGCATTGTGAAGACAAGGGCCAGGGAGCATTGTCCTGAAAAGTGCATGGAGAATTGTGATGACAAGGGTCATGGAGCATTCTGATGACAAGCTTGTGGAGTATTTTGATGACAATGGCATGGAGCATTCTGATGAAAATGGCATGGGGCATTGTGATGAAAACGGCATGGAGCCTTTTCGTGACAGGGTTCAAGGAGCATTCTGATGACAAGTGTCAGGGAGGATTGTGATGACAAGTGTATTGAGAATTGTGGTGACAAAGGTCATGGAGCATTGTGATGAAAAGGGCATGGAGTATTGTGATGACAGGCATCATGGAGCGTAGTGATGACAAGTGTTATGGAACATTGTGGTCACAAGGGTTTGGAGCATTGTGATGACAGAGGTCATGGATCATTTTGATTTCAAGGAGCATGGAGCATTGTGATGACAAGGGCATGAAGCAATGTGATCCCAAAGTTCATGGAGGATTGTGATGACAATGGAAATGGAGTATTGTGATGACAAGCACATAGAGCATTGTAATGACAAGTTCATGTAGCATTTTGCTGACAAAGGCATGGAGAATTGTGATGACATGTGTCATGGAGCACTGTGATGACAAGCGTCAAGGAGCATTGTGAATACAGGGGTCATGGAGCATTGGGATGACAAGGGCATGGATCATTGTGATGACAAGGGTCATGGAGCCCTGGGCTGAAAATGTTCATGGAGAGTTGTGATGATAGGTGTCATGTAGCATTGTGACGACAAGGGAATGGGGCATTGTGATGACAAGAGTCCTGGATCATTGTGTTGTCAGGTGTCATGGAGTGTTGTGATGACAGTGGTCATGGAGCATTGTGATGATATTGGCAATGGAGCATTGTGATGAGAAGGTCGTGGAGCATTGGGCTGAAAATATTCATGGATTATTGTGATGACAGGGGTCATGGAGCATTGTGATGACAAGGGCATGGATCCTGGTGATGTCAATGTCCTGGATCATTGTGATGAGAAGACCATGGAGACTTGTGATGGCAAGTGTCATGGAGCATTCTGATGAAAAGGGGCATGGAGCATTGTGATTACAGGGGTCTTGGAGCATTGTTATGACTAGGGCATAGAGCATTGTGATGAGAAGGCCATGGAGAATTCTGATGACATGCGTCATGGAGTTTTGTGATGACAAGGGCATGGAGCATTGTGATTACAGGGACCTTGGAGCATTGTGATGAAATGGTCATGGATCATTGTGATGAAAAATGCATGGAAACTTGTCATGACAGGGTTCAAGGAGCATACTGACGAAAAGGGTCCGGGAGAATTGTGATGACAAGTGGATTGAGCATTGTGATGACAAAGATCATGGAGCATTGTGATGAGAAGACCATGGATAATTGTGATGATGAGCGTCATGGGGTGTTGTGATGATACGTGTTATGCAACACTGTGATCACAAGGATTTGGAGCATTATGATGACAGAGGTCATGCAGAATATTGATTTCATTGTGATGACAATAGCCTGAAGCATTATGATAATGGGCATTGTGCATTGTGATGACAGGGTTCATGGAGCACTGAGATGAAAAGGGGCATGGAGCATTGTGATTACAAGGGTCTTGGAGCATTGTGATGACAGATTTCATGGAACATTGAGATGAAATGGGGCATGGAGCATTGTGATTACAAGGGTCTTGGAGCATTTTGATGACAAGGACATGGAGCACTCTGATGAGAAGGCCATGGAACATTCTGATGACATGCGTCATGGAGCTTTGTGATGACAAGGGCATGGAGCATTGTGATATCAGGGGTCTTGAGCATTGTGATGAGAATTATCATGGAACCTTGTGATGACTAGGCCGTGGATCATTGTGATGGCAGGTGTCATGGTGCATTGTTATGACAGGGGTAATGGAGCATTGTGATGAGAAGGGTATGGAACTTCGGTCTGAAATGTTTCATGGATTATTGTGATGAGAGTGTGCATGGAGCATTGTGATGACAAGGGCAAGGAACACTGTGATACATGGGTCATGCTGGACTGTAATGACAAGGGCATGGAGCATTGTGATGAGAAGGGCATCGAGCATTGTGATGACAAGTGTCATGGAGCTGTGTGATGACAAGGACATGGAGCAATGTGATGAGATGGTTCATGGAGCATTGTGATGACAGTGACATGGAGCATTGAGATGCCAAGGGTCTTGGAGCTTTGTGATGACAAATCATGGAGCATTTTGATGAGAAGGGCAGGGAGCATTTTGATGACAACGTCATGCAGCAATTTGATAAAAAGTATAATGGAACATTTTGATGGCAGGGGTTATAGAACATTGTGATGACAGGGGTCTTGGAGCTTTGGGATGGAAAGGGTCATGGAGCATTTTGATGACAGGGCTTATGGAATATTGTGATGGCAGGGGTCATGGAACATTGTGATGATAAGGGGATGTAGCATTGTGATGACAGTGTCATGGAACATTGTGATTACAAGGATGAGGGTGTATTGTGATGACTAGTGATGGAACATTGTGATATCTCTGGTGAGAGAGCATTTTGATGAGAAGTGCATGGACCATTGTGATTACAAGGTTTATGGAGTATTGCAATGACAAGGTTTGGAACGTTGTGATGAAATGCACGGGGCACCTTGTGATGACAATTATCATGGAGCATTGTTCTGACAAAGACATGGAGCATTGTGATGACAAGTTTCTCAGAGAATTGTGATGAAAAGTTCATGGAGCATTGTGGTTACAAAGGTCACAGAGCCTTGTGATGACGCGGGCATGGACCATTGTGATGACAAACGTTATGAAGCATTGTGATGACTGGAGTCATGGAGCATTGTGATGACAGGGGTCATGGAGCATTGTGATGACAAGGGCATGGAGCATTGTGATGACAGAGGCATGGAGCATTTGTCTGACAAGTTTCATAGATTATTGTGATGAGAGTGGGCATGGTGCATTGTGATGACAAGGGCATGGAGCATTGTGATGATAAGGTCATGGAGTATTGTGAAGACAGGTGTCAGGGATCATTGTGATGACATATGTCATGGTCCATGGCGATGACAATGGCATGGAGCTTTGTGATACCAAATGTAATGGAGGATTGTGATGACAAAGAAAATGGAGCATTGTGATGATTAGGGTTTGGAGCATTATGATGACAAGGGCCATTGAAAATTTTGATGACAAGGTCATGAAGCACTGTGATGACAAGGTCCTGGAGCATTGTGTTGACAAAACCATGGAGCCTTGTGATGACAAGTCTCATGGAGCATATGATTAAAAGGGGAATGGAGCATTGTGATTACAGGGGTCCTGGAACATTGTGAAGACAAGGGCATGGAGCATTGTGAGGAGAAGTCCAAGGAGCATCCTGATGGCATGTGTCATTGAGCTTTGTGATGACAATGGCATGGACCATTGTGATTACATGGGACTTGGAGCATTGTGATGAAAAGGGCATGGATCATTGTGATGAAAAAGGCATGGAGCCTTGTCATGACAGGGTTCAAGGAGCATATAGACAACAAGTGTCAGGGAGCATGTTGATGACAAGTGTATTGAGCATTGTGATGACGAAGGTCATGGAGCATTGTGATGAGAAGACCATGGATAATTGTGATGACGAGCATCCTGGGGCATTGTGATGACAAGTGTTATGGAATATTGTGATCACAAGGGTTTGGAACATTGTTATGACAGAGGTCATGGAACATTTTGATTTCGTTGTTATGACAATAGCATGAAGCATTATGATGATGGGCAGGGTGCATTGTGATGACAGGGTTCATGGATCATTGAGATGAAAAGGGCATAGAACATTGTGATTACAGTGTTCTTGGAGCATTGTGATGAGAATGGTCATGGAGCCTTGTGATGACAAGGCCATGGAACATCGTGATGGCAAGGGTCATGGAGCATTGTTATGACAGGGGTAATGGAGCATTGTGATGACAAGGGCATGGAGCATTGTGATGAGAAAGTCGTGGAGCATTGGGCTGAAAATGTTCATGGATTATTGTGATGACAGGGGTAATGGAGCATTGTGATGACAAGTGAATGGATCATGGTGATGTCAAGGTCCTGGAACATTGTGATGAGAAGACCATGGAGACTTGTGATGGCAAGTCTCATGGAGCATTCTGATGAAAAGGGACATGGAGCATTGTGATTACAGCGGTCTTGGAGCATTGTTATGACTAGGGCATAGAGCACTGTGATGAGAAGCCCATGGAGCATTCTGATGGCATGCGTCATGGAGTTTTGTGATGACAAGGGCATGGAGCATTGCGATTACAGGGACCTTGGAGCATTGTGATGAAACGGTCATGAATCATTGTGATGAAAAATGCATGGAAACTTGTCATGACAGGGTTCAAGGAGCATACTGATGACAAGGGTCAGGGAGCATTGTGATGACAAGTGTCATGGAGCACTGTGATGAGAAGCGTCAAGGAGCATTGTGAATACAGGGGTCATGGAGCATTGGGTTGACAAGGGTCATGGAGCACTTGGCTGAAAATGTTCATGGAGTGTTTTGATAACAGGGGTCATCGAGCATTGTGATGACTAGGGTATGGAGCATTGTGATGACAAGAGTCCCGGATCATTGTGTTGTCAGGTGTCATGGAGTGTTGTGATGACAGTGGTCATGGAGCATAGTGATGATATTGGCTATTGAGCATTGTGATGAGAAGGTCGTGGAGCATTGGGCTGAAAATGTTCATGGATTATTGTGATGACAGGGGTCATGGGGCATTGTGATGACAATGGCTTGGAGCATTGTGATGACAAGGGTCAGGGAGACTTGTGCTGACAAGTGCATGGAGAATTGTGATGACAAGAGTCAGGGAGCATTCTGATGAAAACCTTGTGGAGTATTTTGATGAAAATGGCATGGAGCAATGTGATAAAAACGGCAAGGGGCATCGTGATGAAAAAGGCATGGAGCCTTTTCGTGACAGGTTTCAAGGAGCATTCTGATTACATGTGTCAGCGAGCATTGTGATGACAAGTGTAAAGAGAATTGTGGTGACAAAGGTCATGGAGCATTGTGATGAAAAGGGCATGGAGTATTGTGATGACAGGCATCATGGAGTGTTGTGATGACAAGTGTTATGGAACATTGTGATCATAAGGGTTTGGAGCATTGTGATGACACAGGTCATGGATCATTTTGATTTCAAGGAGCATGGAGCATTGTGATGACAAGGGCATGAATCAATGTTATCCCAAGGTTCATGGAGGATTGTGATGACAATGGAAATGGAGTATTGTGATGACAAGCGCATAGAGAATTATAATGACAAGGTCATGTAGCATTTTGCTGACAAAGGCATGGAGCATTGTGATGACATGTGTCATGGAGCACTGTGATGACAAGCGTCAAGGAGCATTGTGAATACAGGGGTCATGGAGCATTGGGATGACAAGGGCATGGATCACTGTGATGACAAGGGACATGGAGCACTGGGCTGAAAATGTTCATGGAGAGTTGTGATGACAGTTGTCATGTAGCATTGTGACGACAAGGGAATGGAGCATTGTGATGACAAGAGTCCTGGATCATTGTGTTGTCAGGTGTCATGGAGTGTTGTGATGACAGTGGTCATGGTGCATTGTGATGATATTGGCAATGGAGCATTGTGATGAGAAGGTCGTGGAGCATTGGGCTGAAAATGTTCATGGATTATTGTGATGACAGGGGTCATGGAGCATTGTGATGACAAGGGAATGGATCATTGTGATGTCAAGGTCCTGGAACATTGTGATGAGAAGACCATGGAGACTTGTGATGGCAAGGCTCATGGAGCATTCTGATGAAAAGGGGCATGGAGCATTGTGATTACAGGGGTCTTGGAGCATTGTTATGACTAGGGCATAGAGCATTGTGATGAGAAGGCCATGGAGCATTCTGATGGCATGCGTCATGGAGTTTTGTGATGACAAGGGCATGGAGCATTGTGATGATATTGGCAATGGAGCATTGTGATGAGAAGGTCGTGGAGCATTGGGCTGAAAATGTTCATGGATTATTGTGATGACAGGGGTCATGGAGCATTGGGATGACAAGGGCATGGATCCTTGTGATGACAAGCTTCAGGAAGCACTGGGCTGAAAATGTTCATGGAGTTTTGTGATGACAGGGGTCATAGAGCATTGTGACGACTAGGGAATGGAGCATTGTGATGACAAGAGTCCCGGATCATTGTGTTGTCAGCTGTCATGGAGTGTTGTGATGACTGTGGTCATGGAGCATTGTGATGATATTGGCCATGGAGCATTGTGATGAGAAGGTCGTGGAGCATTGGGCTGAAAATATTCATGGATTATTGAGATGACAGGGGTCATTTAGCATTGTGATGATAAGGGAATGGATCATGGTGATGACAAGGTCCTGGAGCATTGTGATGAGAAGACCATTGAGACTTGTGATGAAAGATCTCATGGAGCATTCTGATGAAAAGGGGCATGGAGCATTGTGATTACAGGGGTCTTGGAGCATTGTGATGAAAAGGGCATGGAACATTGTGATGAGAAGGCCAGGAAACATTCTGATGACATGCCTCATGGAGCTTTTTGATGACAAGGCCATGGAGCATTGTGATTACACGGATCTTGGAGCATTGTGATGGAAAGGACAAGGATTATTGTGATGAAAAAGGCATGGATCCTTGTCATGACAGTTTTCAAGGAGCATACTGACGACAAGTGTCAGGGAGCATTGTGATGACAAGTGTATTGAGCATCGTGATGACAAAGATCATGGAGCATTGTGATGATAAGACCATGGATAATTGTGATGATGAGCGTCATGGGGTGTTGTGATGATAAGTTTTATGGAACACTGTGATCACAAGGGTTTGTAGCATTATGATGTCAGAGGTCATGGAGAATATTAATTTCATTTTGATGACAATAGACTGAAGTATTATGATGATGGGCATCGTGCACTGTGATGACAGGGTTCATGGAACATTGAGATGAAAAGGGGCATGGAGCATTGTGGTTACAAGGGTCTTGGAGCATTGTGATGACAAGGGCATGGAGCATTGTGATGAGAAGGCCATGGAACATTCTGATGACATGCGTCATGGAGCTTAGTGATGAGAAGGGCATGGAGCATTGTGATAACAGTGGTTTTCAGCATTGTGATGACAAGTGTCATGGAACCTTGTGAAGACTAGGCCGTGGAACATTGTGATGGCAGGGGTCAGAGTGCATTGTTATGACAGAGGTAATGGAGCATTGTGATGAGAAGGGCATGGAACATTGGTCTGAAATATTTCATGTATTTTTTTGATGAGAGTGAGCATGGAGCATTGTTATGACAAGGGTACGGAACACTATGATACATTCGTCATACAGGATTGTAATGACAAGGGCATGGAGCATTGTGATGAGAAGGGCATCGAGCATTGTTATGACAAGTGTCATGGAGCTTTGTGATGACAAGGGCATTGAGCAATGTTATGAGAGGGTTCATGGAGCATTGTGATGACAATGACATTTAGCATTGTGATGCCAGGGGTCATGGAGCTTTCTCCTGACCAGTCATGGAGCATTTTGATGACAAGGACATGGTGCATTGTGATGAGAAGTGCAGGGAGAATTTTGATGACCGGGTCATGCAGCAATTTGATGAAAAGTGTAATGGAACATTTTGATGGCAGTGGTTATAGAACATTGTGATGTCAGGTGTCTTGGAGCTTTGGGATGAAATGGGTCATGGAGCATTTTGATGACATGGGTTATGGAACATTGTGATGTCAGGGGTCTTGGAACATTGTGCTGATAAGGGGATGTAGCAGTGTGATGACAGGGTCATGGAATATTGTGATTACAGGGGTGAGGGAGTATTGTGATGACTAGGGATGGAATACTGTGATATCTCTGGTAACAGCGCATTTTGATGAGAAGTGCATGGAGCATTGTGATTACAAGGTTTATGGAGCACTGCAATGACAAGGTTGTGGACCGTTGTGATGAAATGTGCGTGGCACATTGTGATGACAATGGTCATGGAGCATTGTTCTGACAAAGACATGTAGCATTGTGATGACGAGGGTCACAGAGAATTGTAATGAAAAGTTCATGGAGCATTGTGGTAACAAATATCACAGAGCCTTGTGATGACGCGGGCTTGGAAGATTTTGAGGAAAAACGTTATGGAGCATTGTGATGACTGGAGTCACTGAGCATTGTGATGACAGGGGTCATGGAGCACTGTGATTACATGTGTCATGGAACATTGTGCTGACAAGTGCATGGAGCATTGTGATGACAAGGGTCATGGAGCATTGTGCTGAGAAAGGCATAGAGCATTGTGATGACAAGGGTCAAAGAGCATTGTGATGAAAAGTTCATGGAGCATTGGGTTTAAAATGGTCACAGAGACTGTTGATGACGAGGGAATGGACCATTGTGATGACAAAGTTCATGAAGCATTGTGATGACTGGAGTGACGTAGCATTGTGATGACAGGGTTCATGGAGCATTGAGATGAAAAGGGGCATGGGGCATTGTGATTACAGGGGTCTTCGAGCATTGTGATGACAAGGGCATGGAGCACTGTGTTGACAAGGACATGGAACATCGTGATGGCAGGGGTCATGGAGCATTGTTATGACAGGGGTAATGGAGCATTGTGATGACAATGACATTTAGCATTGTGATGCCAGGGGTCATGGAGCATTGTGATGACAAGGGTCAGGGAGCATTGTGCTGACAAGTGCATGGAGAATTGTGATGACAAGGGTCATGGAGCATTCTGATGACAAGCTTGTGGAGTATTTTGATGACAATGGCATGGAGCATTGTGAAGAAAATGGCATGGGGCATTGTGATGAAAAAGGCATGGAGCCTTTTCGTGACAGTGTTCAAGGAGCATTCTGACGACAAGTGTCAGGGAGCATTGTGATGACAAGTGTATTGAGAATTGTGGTGACAAAGGTCATGGAGCATTGTGATGACAAGTGTATTGAGAATTGTGGTGACAAACGTCATGGAGCATTGTGATGAAAAGGGCATGGAGTATTGTGATGACAGGCATCATGGAGCGTTGTGATGACAAGTGTTATGGAACATTGTGATCATAAGTGTTTGGAGCATTGTGATGACAGAGGTCATGGATCATTTTGATTTCAAGGAGCATGGAGCATTGTGATGACAAGGGCATGAAGCAATGTGATCCCAAATTTCATGGAGGATTGTGATGACAATGGAAATGGAGTATTGTGATGACAAGTGCATACAGCATTGTAATGACAAGGTCATGTAGCATTTTGCTGACAAAATCATGGACCATTGTGATGACATGTGTCATGGAGCACTGTGATGACAAGCGTCAAGGAGCATTGTGAATACAGGGGTCATGGAGCATTGGGATGACAAGGGCATGGATCATTGTGATGACAAGGGTCATGGAGCACTGGGCTGATAATGTTCATGGAGAGTTGTGATGACAGGTGTCATGTAGCATTGTGACAACAAGGGAATGGATCACTGTGATGACAAGAGTCCTGGATCATTGTGTTGTCAGTTGTCATGGAGTGTAGTGATGACAGTGGTCATGGAGCATTGTGATGATATTGGCAATGGAGCATTGTGATGAGAAGGTCGTGGAGCATTGGGCTGAAAATGTTCATGGATTATTGTGATGACAGGGGTCATGGAGCATTGTGATGACAAGGGAATGGATCATTTTGATGTCAAGGTCCTGGAACATTGTGATGAGAAGACCATGGAGACTTGTGATGGCAAGTCTCATGGAGCATTCTGATGAAAAGGGGCATGAGGCATTGTGATTACAGGGGTCTTGGAGCATTGTTATGACTATGGCATAGAGCATTGTGATGAGAAGGCCATGGAGCATTCTGATGACATGTGTCATGGAGTTTTGTGATGACAAGGGCATAGAGCATTGTGATTACAGGGACCTTGGAGCATTGTGATTAAATGGTCATGGATCATTGTGATGAAAAATGCATGGAAACTTGTCATGACAGGGTTCAAGGAGCATACTGACGACAAGGGTCAGGGAGCATTGTGATGACAAGTGTATTGAGCATTGTGATGACAAAGATCATGGAGCATTGTGATGAGAAGACCATGGCTAATTGTGATGATGAGCGTCATGGGGTGTTGTGATGATACGTGTTATGCAACATTGTGATCACAAGGGTTTAGAGCATTATGATGACAGAGGTCATGCAGAATATTGATTTCATTGTGATGACAATAGCCTGAAGCATTATGATGATGGGCATGGTGCATTGTGATGACAGGGTTCATGGAGCATTGAGATGAAAAGCGGCATGGAGCATTGTGATGAGAAGGGTCTTGGAGCATAGTTATGACAAGGGCAAAGAGCACTGTGATGACAAGGGCAAGGAGCATTGTGATGAGAAGGCCATGGAACATTCTGATGACGTGCATCATGGAGCTTTGTGATGACCAGGGCATGGAGCATTGTGATATCAGGGTTCTTGAGCATTGTGATGAGAATTATCATGGAACCTTTTGATTACTAGGCCGTGGATCATTGTGATGGCAGCTGTCATGGTGCATTGTTATGACAGGGGTAATGGAGCATTGTGATGAGAAGGGTATGGAACTTTGGTCTGAAATGTTTCATGGATTATTGTGATGAGAGTGGGCATGGAGCATTGTGATGACAAGGGCACGGACCACTGTGATACATGGGTCATGCAGGACTGTAATGACAAGGGCATGGAGCATTGTGATGAGAAGGGCATCAAGCATTGTGATGACAAGTGTCTTGGAACTGTGTGATGACAAGGGCATGGAGCAATGTGATGAGAGGGTTCATGGAGCATTGTGATGACAATGACATGGAGCATTGTGATGCCAAGGTTCTTGGAGCTTTGTGATGACAAGTCATGGAGCATTTTGATGAGAAGGGCAGGGACCTTTTTGATGACCGGGTCATGCAGCAATTTGATAAAATGTGTAATGGAACATTTTGATGGCAGGGGTTATAGAACATTGTGATGGCAGGGGTCTTGGAGCTTTGGGATGGAAAGGGTCATGGAGCATTTTGATGACAGGGCTTATGGAACATTGTGATGGCAGGGGTCATGGAACATTGTGATGATAAGGGGATGTAGCATTGTGATGACAGTGTCATGGAACATTGTGATTACAAGGATGAGGGTGTATTGTGATGACTAGTGATGGAACATTGTGATATCTCTGGTGAGAGAGCATTTTGATGAGAAGTGCATGGACCATTGTGATTACAAGGTTTATGGAGAATTGCAATGACAAGGTTTGGAACGTTGTGATGAAATGCGCGTGGCACATTGTGATGACAATGTTCATGGAGCACTGTTCTGACAAAGACATGGAGCATTGTGATGACAAGTTTCTCAGAGAATTGTGATGAAAAGTTCATGGAGCATTGTGGTTACAAAGGTCACAGAGCCTTGTGATGACGCGGGCATGGACCATTGTGATGACAAACGTTATGAAGCATTGTGATGACTGGAGTCACGGAGCATTGTGATGACAGGGGTCATGGAGCATTGTGATGACAAGGGCATGGAGAATTGTGATGACAGTGGCATGGAGCATTGGTCTGACAAGTTTCATAGATTATTGTGATGAGAGTGGGCATGGTGCATTGTGATGACAAGGGCATGGAGCATTGTGATGATAAGGTCATGGTGTATTGTGAAGACAGGTTTCAGGGAGCACTGTGATGACATACGTCATGCTCCATGGCGATGACAATGGCATGGAGCTTTGTGATACCAAATGTAATGGAGGATTGTGATGACAAATATAATGGATCATTGTGATGATTAGGGTTTGGAGCATTATGATTACAAAGGCCATTGAAAATTTTTATGACAAGGTCGTGAAACATTGTGATGACAAGGTCCTGGAGCATTTATATGACAAAACCATGGAGCCTTGTGATGACAAGTCTCATGGAGCATACTGATTAAAAGGGGAATGGAGCATTGTGATTACAGGGGTCTTTGAACATTGTGAAGACAAGGGCAGGGAGCATTGTGAAGAATAGACCAAGGAGCATTCTGATGGCATGCGTCATTGAGCTTTGTGATGACAATGGCATGGACCATTGTGATTACATGGGACTTGGAGCATTGTGATGAAAAGGGCATGGATCATTGTGATGAAAAAGGCATGGAGCCTTGTCATGACAGGGTTCAAGGAGCATACAGACAACAAGTGTCAGGGAGCATGTTGATGACAAGTGTATTGAGCATTTTGATGACGAAGGTCATGGAGCATTGTGATGAGAAGACCATGGATAATAGTGATGACGAGCATCCTGGGGCATTGTGATGACAAGTGTTATGGAATATTGTGATCACAAGGGTTTGGAACATTGTTATGACAGAGGTCATGGAACATTCTGATTTCGTTGTTATGACAATAGCATGAAGCATTATGATGATGGGCATAGTGCATTGTGATGACAGGGTTCATGGATCATTGAGATGAAAAGGGGCATAGAGCATTGTGATTACAGTGTTCTTGGAGCATTGTGATGAGAAGGGTCATGGAGCCTTGTGATGACAAGGCCATGGAACATCTTGATGGCAGGGGTCATGGAGCATTGTTATGACAGGGGTAATGGAGCATTGTGATGGCAAGGGCTTGGAGCATTGTGATGAGAAGGCCATGGAGCATTCTGATGACATGTGTCATAGAGCTATGTGAAGACAAGGGCATGGAGCAATGTGATGAGAGCGTTCATGGAGCACTGTGATGACAATGACATGGAGCTTTGTGATGCCAAGCGTCATGGATCTTTGTGATGACAAAGGTCATGGAGCATTTTGATGGCAAGGGCGTTGTGCATTGTGATGACATGTGTCATGGAGCATTGTACTGCCAAGCGCATGGAGCACTGTGATGACAAGGGTCATGGAGCATTGTGCTGAGAAAGGCATAGAGCATTGTGATGACAATGGTCAAAGAGCATTGTGATGAAAAGTTCATGGAGCATTGTGGTTAAAAAGGTCACAGAGACTGTTGATGACGAGGGCATGGACCATTGTGATGACAAAGGTCATGAAGCATTGTGATGACTGGAGTCACGGAGCATTGTAATGACAGGGTCATGGAGCATTGTGATAACAAGGGCATGGAGCATTGTGATGGCAAGGGCATGGAACATTGGTCTAATAACTTTCATGGAGTATTGCGATGAGAGTTGGAATGGCACACTGTGATGACAAGGGCATGGAGCATTGTGATGACCAGGTCATGCCGTATTGTGAAGACAGGTGTCAGGGAGCATTGTGATCACATAAGTAATGGCCCATTGTGATGAGGATGGCATGGAGCATTGTGATGCCAAGTGTCAGGGAGGATTCTGATGACAGAGGTAATGGAGCATTGTGATGACAATGGCTAGGATCATTGAGATGACAAGGGTCAGGGAGCATTGTGCTGACAAGTGCATGGAGAATTGTGATGACAAGGGTCATGGAGCATTCTGATGACAAGCTTGTGGAGTATTTATGATGAGAAGGGCATCGAGCATTGTGATGACAAGTGTCACGGAGCTGTGTGATGACAAGGGCATGGAGCATTGTGATGACATGTGTCATGGAGCACTGTGATGAAAAGCGTCAAGGAGCATTGTGAATACAGGGGTCATGGAGCATTGGGATGACAAGGGCATGGATAATTGTGATGACAAGGGTCATGGAGCACTGGGCTGAAAATATTCATGGAGAGTTGTGATGACAGGTGTCATGTAGCATTGTGACGACAAGGGAATGGGGCATTGTGATGACAAGAGTCCTGGATCATTGTGTTGTCAGGTGTCATGGAGTGTTGTGATGACAGTGGTCATGGAGCATTGTGATGATATTGGCAATGGAGCATTGTGATGAGAAGGTCGTGGAGCATTGGGCTGAAAATGTTCATGGATTATTGTGATGACAGGGGTCATGGAGCATTGTGATGACAAGGGAATGGATCATTGTGATGTCAAGGTCCTGGAACATTGTGATGAGAAGACCATGGAGACTTGTGATGGCAAGTCTCATGGAGCATTCTGATGAAAAGGGGCATGGAGCATTGTGATTACAGGGGTCTTGGAGCATTGTTATGACTATGGCATAGAGCATTGTGATGAGAAGGCCATGGAGCATTCTGATGACATGCGTCATGGAGTTTTGTGATGACAAGGGCATGGAGCATTGTGATTACAGGGATCTTGGAGCATTGTGATGAAATGGACATGGATCATTGTGATGAAAAATGATTGGAAACTTGTCATGACAGGGTTCAAGGAGCATACTGACGACAAGGGTCAGGGAGCATTGTGATGACAAGTGTATTGAGCATTGTGATGACAAAGATCATGGAGCATTGTGATGAGAAGACCATGGCTAATTGTGAAGATGAGCGTCATGGGGTGTTGTGATGATACGTGTTATGCAACATTGTGATCACAAGGGTTTAGAGCATTATGATGACAGAGGTCATGCAGAATATTGATTTCATTGTGATGACAATAGCCTGAAGCATTATGATGATGGGCATGGTGCATTGTGATGACAGGGTTCATGGAGCATTGAGATGAAAAGCGGCATGGAGCATTGTGATGACAAGGGTCTTGGAGCATAGTGATGACAAGGGCAAGGAGCATTGTGATGACAAGGGCAAGGAGCATTGTGATGAGAAGGCCATGGAACATTCTGATGACGTGCGTCATGGAGCTTTGTGATGACCAGGGTATGGAGCATTGTGATATCAGGGTTCTTGAGCATTGTGATGAGAATTATCATGGAACCTTTTGATGACTAGGCCGTGGATCATTGTGATGGCAGGTGTCATGGTGCATTGTTATGACAGGGGTAATGGAGCATTGTGATGAGAAGGGTATGGAACTTTGGTCTGAAATGTTTCATGGATTATTGTGATGAGAGTGGGCATGGAGCATTTTGATGACAAGGGCACGGAACACTGTGATACATGGGTCATGCAGGACTGTAATGACAAGGGCATGGAGCATTGTGATGAGAAGGGCATCAAGCATTGTGATGACAAGTGTCATGGAGCTTTGTGATGACAAGGGCATGGAGCAATGTGATGAGAGGGTTCATGGAGCATTGTGATGACAATGACATGGAGCATTGTGATGCCAAGGGTCATGGAGCTTTGTGATGACAAGTCATGGAGCATTTTGATGAGAAGGGCAGGGACCATTTTGATGACCGGGTCATGCAGCAATTTGATAAAATGTGTAATGGAACATTTTGATGGCAGGGGTTATAGAACATTGTGATGGCAGGGGTCTTGGTGCTTTGGGATGGAAAGGGTCATGGAGCATTTTGATGACAGGGCTTATGGAACATTGTGATGGCAGGGGTCATGGAACATTGTGATGATAAGGGGATGTAGCATTGTGATGACAGTGTCATGGAACATTGTGATTACAAGAATGAGGGTGTATTGTGATGACTAGTGATGGAACATTGTGATATCTCTGGTGAGAGAGCATTTTGATGAGAAGTGCATGGACCATTGTGATTACAAGGTTTATGGAGAATTGCAATGACAAGGTTTGGAACGTTGTGATGAAATGCACGTGGCACATTGTGATGACAATGTTCATGGAGCACTGTTCTGACAAAGACATGGAGCATTGTGATGACAAGTTTCTCAGAGAATTGTGATGAAAAGTTCATGGAGCATTGTGGTTACAAAGGTCACAGAGCCTTGTGATGACGCGGGCATGGACCATTGTGATGACAAACGTTATGAAGCATTGTGATGACTGGAGTCACGGAGCATTGTGATGACAGGGGTCATGGAGCATTGTGATGACAAGGGCATGGAGAATTGTGATGACAGTGGCATGGAGCATTGCCTGACAAGTTTCATAGATTATTGTGATGAGAGTGGGCATGGTGCATTGTGATGACAAGGGCATGGAGCATTGTGATGATAAGGTCATGGAGTATTGTGAAGACAGGTTTCAGGGAGCACTGTGATGACATATGTCATGCTCCATGGCGATGACAATGGCATGGAGCTTTGTGATACCAAATGTAATGGAGGATTGTGATGACAAATATAATGGATCATTGTGATGATTAGGGTTTGGAGCATTATGATTACAAAGGCCATTGAAAATTTTTATGACAAGGTCGTG
The DNA here is from genome assembly GCF_025265405.1 of Mesoplodon densirostris. NCBI lineage: Eukaryota > Metazoa > Chordata > Mammalia > Artiodactyla > Ziphiidae > Mesoplodon > Mesoplodon densirostris. Next base: position 1,252,659 of record NW_026778198.1, read on the forward strand.
AAACATTGTGATGACAAGGTCCTGGAGCATTTATATGACAAAACCATGGAGCCTTGTGATGACAAGTCTCATGGAGCATACTGATTAAAAGGGGAATGGAGCATTGTGATTACAGGGGTCTTGGAACATTGTGAAGACAAGGGCAGGGAGCATTGTGAAGAATAGACCAAGGAGCATTCTGATGGCATGCGTCATTGAGCTTTGTGATGACAATGGCATGGACCATTGTGATTACATGGGACTTGGAGCATTGTGATGAAAAGGGCGTGGATCATTGTGATGAAAAAGGCTTGGAGCCTTGTCATGACAGGGTTCAAGGAGCATACAGACAACAAGTGTCAGGGAGCATGTTGATGACAAGTGTATTGAGCATTTTGATGACGAAGGTCATGGAGCATTGTGATGAGAAGACCATGGATAATTGTGTTGACGAGCATCATGGGGCATTGTGATGACAAGTGTTATGGAATATTGTGATCACAAGGGTTTGGAACATTGTTATGACAGAGGTCATGGAACATTCTGATTTCGTTGTTATGACAATAGCATGAAGCATTATGATGATGGGCATAGTGCATTGTGATGACAGGGTTCATGGATCATTGAGATGAAAAGGGGCATAGAGCATTGTGATTACAGTGTTCTTGGAGCATTGTGATGAGAAGGGTCATGGAGCCTTGTGATGACAAGGCCATGCAACATCGTGATGGCAGGGGTCATGGAGCATTGTTATGACAGGAGTAATGGAGCATTGTGATGGCAAGGGCTTGGAGCATTGTGATGAGAAGGCCATGGAGCATTCTGATGACATGTGTCATAGAGCTATGTGAAGACAAGGGCATGGAGCAATGTGATGAGAGCGTTCATGGAGCACTGTGATGACAATGACATGGAGCATTGTGATGCCAAGCGTCATGGATCTTTGTGATGACAAAGGTCATGGAGCATTTTGATGGCAAGGGCGTTGTGCATTGTGATGACATGTGTCATGGAGCATTGTACTGCCAAGCGCATGGAGCACTGTGATGACAAGGGTCATGGAGCATTGTGCTGAGAAAGGCATAGAGCATTGTGATGACAATGGTCAAAGAGCATTGTGATGAAAAGTTCATGGAGCATTGTGGTTAAAAAGGTCACAGAGACTGTTGATGACGAGGGCATGGACCATTGTGATGACAAAGGTCATGAAGCATTGTGATGACTGGAGTCACGGAGCATTGTGATGACAGGGACATGGAGCATTGTGATAACAAGGGCATGGAGCATTGTGATGGCAAGGGCATGGAACATTGGTCTAATAACTTTCATGGAGTATTGCGATGAGAGTTGGAATGGCACACTGTGATGACAAGGGCATGGAGCATTGTGATGACCAGGTCATGCCGTATTGTGAAGACACTTGTCAGGGAGCATTGTGATCACATAAGTAATGGCCCATTGTGATGAGGATGGCATGGAGCATTGTGATGCCAAGTGTCAGGGAGGATTCTGATGACAGAGGTAATGGAGCATTGTGATGACAATGGCTAGGATCATTGAGATGACAAGGGTCAGGGAACATTGTGCTGACAAGTGCATGGAGAATTGTGATGACAAGGGTAATGGAGCATTCTGATGACAAGCTTGTGGAGTATTTATGATGAGAAGGGCATCGAGCATTGTGATGACAAGTGTCACGGAGCTGTGTGATGACAAGGGCATGGAGCATTGTGATGACATGTGTCATGGAGCACTGTGATGAAAAGCGTCAAGGAGCATTGTGAATACAGGGGTCATGGAGCATTGGGATGACAAGGGCATGGATAATTGTAATGACAAGGGTCATGGAGCACTGGGCTGAAAATATTCATGGAGAGTTGTGATGACAGGTGTCATGTAGCATTGTGACGACAAGGGAATGGGGCATTGTGATGACAAGAGTCCTGGATCATTGTGTTGTCAGGTGTCATGGAGTGTTGTGATGACAGTGGTCATGGAGCATTGTGATGATATTGGCAATGGAGCATTGTGATGAGAAGGTCGTGGAGCATTGGGCTGAAAATGTTCATGGATTATTGTGATGACAGGGGTCATGGAGCATTGTGATGACAAGGGAATGGATCATTGTGATGTCAAGGTCCTGGAACATTGTGATGAGAAGACCATGGAGACTTGTGATGGCAAGTCTCATGGAGCATTCTGATGAAAAGGGGCATGGAGCATTGTGATTACAGGGGTCTTGGAGCATTGTTATGACTATGGCATAGAGCATTGTGATGAGAAGGCCATGGAGCATTCTGATGACATGCGTCATGGAGTTTTGTGATGACAAGGGCATGGAGCATTGTGATTACAGGGACCTTGGAGCATTGTGATGAAATGGTCATGGATCATTGTGATGAAAAATGATTGGAAACTTGTCATGACAGGGTTCAAGGAGCATACTGACGACAAGGGTCAGGGAGCATTGTGATGACAAGTGTATTGAGCATTGTGATGACAAAGATCATGGAGCATTGTGATGAGAAGACCATGGCTAATTGTGAAGATGAGCGTCATGGGGTGTTGTGATGATACGTGTTATGCAACATTGTGATCACAAGGGTTTAGAGCATTATGATGACAGAGGTCATGCAGAATATTGATTTCATTGTGATGACAATAGCCTGAAGCATTATGATGATGGGCATGGTGCATTGTGATGACAGGGTTCATGGAGCATTGAGATGAAAAGCGGCATGGAGCATTGTGATGACAAGGGTCTTGGAGCATAGTGATGACAAGGGCAAGGAGCATTGTGATGACAAGGGCAAGGAGCATTGTGATGAGAAGGCCATGGAACATTCTGATGACGTGCGTCATGGAGCTTTGTGATGACCAGGGCATGGAGCATTGTGATATCAGGGTTCTTGAGCATTGTGATGAGAATTATCATGGAACCTTTTGATGACTAGGCCGTGGATCATTGTGATGGCAGGTGTCATGGTGCATTGTTATGACAGGGGTAATGGAGCATTGTGATGAGAAGGGTATGGAACTTTGGTCTGAAATGTTTCATGGATTATTGTGATGAGAGTGGGCATGGAGCATTTTGATGACAAGGGCACGGAACACTGTGATACATGGGTCATGCAGGACTGTAATGACAAGGGCATGGAGCATTGTGATGAGAAGGGCATCGAGCATTGTGATGACAAGTGTCATGGAGCTTTGTGATGACAAGGGCATGGAGCAATGTGATGAGAGGGTTCATGGAGCATTGTGATGACAATGACATGGAGCATTGTGATGCCAAGGGTCATGGAGCTTTGTGATGACAAGTCATGGAGCATTTTGATGAGAAGGGCAGGGACCATTTTGATGACCGGGTCATGCAGCAATTTGATAAAATGTGTAATGGAACATTTTGATGGCAGGCGTTATAGAACATTGTGATGGCAGGGGTCTTGGATCTTTGGGATGGAAAGGGTCATGGAGCATTTTGATGACAGGGCTTATGGAACATTGTGATGGCAGGGGTCATGGAACATTGTGATGATAAGGGGATGTAGCATTGTGATGACAGTGTCATGGAACATTGTGATTACAAGGATGAGGGTGTATTGTGATGACTAGTGATGGAACATTGTGATATCTCTGGTGAGAGAGCATTTTGATGAGAAGTGCATGGACCATTGTGATTCCAAGGTTTATGGAGAATTGCAATGACAAGGTTTGGAACGTTGTGATGAAATGCGCGTGGCACATTGTGATGACAATGGTCATGGAGCATTGTTCTGACAAAGACATGGAGCACTGTGATGACAAGTTTCTCAGAGAATTGTGATGAAAAGTTCATGGAGCATTGTGGTTACAAAGGTCACAGAGCCTTGTGATGATGCGGGCATGGACCATTGTGATGACAAACGTTATGAAGCATTGTGATGACTGGAGTCACGGAGCATTGTGATGACAAGGGCATGGAGAATTGTGATGACAGTGGCATGGAGCATTGGTCTGACAAGTTTCATAGATTATTGTGATGAGAGTGGGCATGGTGCATTGTGATGACAAGGGCATGGAGCATTGTGATGATAAGGTCATGGAGTATTGTGAAGACAGGTGTCAGGGAGCATTGTGATGACATATGTCATGGTCCATGGCGATGACAATGGCATGGAGCTTTGTGATACCAAATGTAATGGAGGATTGTGATGACAAATATAATGGATCATTGTGATGATTAGGGTTTGGAGCATTATGATGACAAGGGCCATTGAAAATGTTGATGACAAGGTCGTGAAGCATTGTGATGACAAGGTCCTGGAGCATTGTGATGACAAAACCATGGAGCCTTGTGATGACAAGTCTCATGGAGCATACTGATGAAAAGGGGAATGGAGCATTGTGATTACAGGGGTCTTGGAACATTGTGAAGACAAGGGCAGGGAGCATTGTGAAGAATAGACCAAGGAGCATTCTGATGGCATGCGTCATTGAGCTTTGTGATGACAATGGCATGGACCATTGTGATTACATGGGACTTGGAGCATTGTGATGAAAAGGGCATGGATCATTGTGATGAAAAAGGCATGGAGCCTTGTCATGACAGGGTTCAAGGAGCATACAGACAACAAGTGTCAGGGAGCATGTTGATGACAAGTGTATTGAGCATTTTGATGATGAAGGTCATGGAGCATTGTGATGAGGAGACCATGGATAATTGTGATGACGAGCATCCTGGGGCATTGTGATGACAAGTGTTATGGAATATTGTGATCACAAGGGTTTGGAACATTGTTATGACAGAGGTCATGGAACATTCTGATTTCGTTGTTATGACAATAGCATGAAGCATTATGATGATGGGCATAGTGCATTGTGATGACAGGGTTCATGGATCATTGAGATGAAAAGGGGCATAGAGCATTGTGATTACAGTGTTCTTGGAGCATTGTGATGAGAAGGGTCATGGAGCCTTGTGATGACAAGGCCATGGAACATCGTGATGGCAGGGGTCATGGAGCATTGTTATGACAGGGGTAATGGAGCATTGTGATGGCAAGGGCTTGGAGCATTGTGATGAGAAGGCCATGGAGCATTCTGATGACATGTGTCATAGAGCTATGTGAAGACAAGGGCATGGAGCAATGTGATGAGAGCGTTCATGGAGCACTGTGATGACAATGACATGGAGCATTGTGATGCCAAGGGTCATGGATCTTTGTGATGACAAAGGTCATGGAGCATTTTGATGGCAAGGGCGTTGTGCATTGTGATGACATGTGTCATGGAGCATTCTACTGCCAAGCGCATGGAGCACTGTGATGACAAGGGTCATGGAGCATTGTGCTGAGAAAGCATAGAGCATTGTGATGACAATGGTCAAAGAGCATTGTGATGAAAAGTTCATGGAGCATTGTGGTTAAAAAGGTCACAGAGACTGTTGATGACGAGGGCATGAACCATTGTGATGACAAAGTTCATGAAGCATTGTGATGACTGGATTCACGGAGCATTGTGATGACAGGGTCATGGAGCATTGTGATAACAAGGGCATGGAGCATTGTGATGGCAAGGGCATGGAACATTTGTCTAATAACTTTCATGGAGTATTGCGATGAGAGTTGGAATGGCACACTGTGATGACAAGGGCATGGAGCTTTGTGATGACCAGGTCATGCCGTATTGTGAAGACAGGTGTCAGGGAGCATTGTGATCACATATGTAATGGCCCATTGTGATGAGGATGGCATGGAGCATTGTGATGCCAAGTGTCAGGGAGGATTCTGATGACAAAGGTAATGGAGCATTGTGATGACAATGGCTTGGAGCATTGTGATGACAAGGGTCAGGGAGCATTGTGCTGACAAGTGCATGGAGAATTGTGATGACAAGGGTCATGGAGCATTCTGATGACAAGCTTGTGGAGTATTTTGATGACAATGGGATGGAGCATTGTGAAGAAAATGGCATGGGGCATTGTGATGAAAAGGCATGGAGCCTTTTCGTGACAGTGTTCAAGGAGCATTGTGATGACAAGTGTCAGGGAGCATTGTGATGACAAGTGTATTGAGAATTGTGGTGACAAAGGTCATGGAGCATTGTGATGACAAGTGTATTGAGAATTGTGGTGACAAACGTCATGGAGCATTGTGATGAAAAGGGCATGGAGTATTGTGATGAAAGGCATCATGGAGCGTTGTGATGACAAGTGTTATGGAACATTGTGATGACAAGGGTTTGGAGCATTGTGATGACAGAGGTCATGGATCATTTTGATTTCAAGGAGCATGGAGCATTGTGATGACAAGGGCATGAAGCAATGTGATCCCAAAGTTCATGGAGGATTGTGATGACAATGGAAATGGAGTATTGTGATGACAAGCGCATAGAGCATTGTAATGACAAGGTCATGTAGCATTTTGCTGACAAAGGCATGGAGCATTGTGATGACAGGTGTCATGGAGCACTGTGATGACAAGCGTCAAGGAGCATTGTGAATACAGGGGTCATGGAGCATTGGGATGACAAGGGCATGGATCATTGTGATGACAAGGGTCATGGAGCACTGGGCTGAAAATGTTCATGGAGAGTTGTGATGACAGGTGTCATGTAGCATTGTGACGACAAGGGAATGGGGCATTGTGATGACAAGAGTCCTGGATCATTGTGTTGTCAGGTGTCATGGAGTGTTGTGATGACAGTGGTCATGGAGCATTGTGATGATATTGGCAATGGAGCATTGTGATGAGAAGGTCGTGGAGCATTGGGCTGAAAATGTTCATGGATTATTGTGATGACAGGGGTCATGGAGCATTGTGATGACAAGGGAATGGATCATTGTGATGTCAAGGTCCTAGAACATTGTGATGAGAAGACCATGGAGACTTGTGATGGCAAGTCTCATGGAGCATTCTGATGAAAATGGGCATGGAGCATTGTGATTACAGGGGGCTTGGAGCATTGTAATGAAAAGGGCATGGAACATTGTGATGAGAAGGCCAGGAAACATTCTGATGACATGCCTCATGGAGCTTTTTGATGACAAGGCCATGGAGCATTGTGATTACACGGATCTTGGAGCATTGTGATGGAAAGGACATGGATTATTGTGATGAAAAAGGCATGGATCCTTGTCATGACAGTTTTCAAGGAGCATACTGACGACAAGTGTCAGGGAGCATTTTGATGACAAGTGTATTGAGCATCGTGATGACAAAGATCATGGAGCATTGTGATGATAAGACCATGGATAATTGTGATGATGAGCGTCATGGGGTGTTGTGATGATAAGTTTTATGGAACATTGTGATCACAAGGGTTTGTAGCATTATGATGTCAGAGGTCATGGAGAATATTAATTTCATTTTGATGACAATAGACTGAAGTATTATGATGATGGGCATCGTGCACTGTGATGACAGGGTTCATGGAGCATTGAGATGAAAAGGGGCATGGAGCATTGTGGTTACAAGGGTCTTGGAGCATTGTGATGACAAGGGCATGGAGCATTGTGATGAGAAGGCCATGGAACATTCTGATGACATGCGTCATGGAGCTTAGTGATGAGAAGGGCATGGAGCATTGTGATAACAGTGGTTTTCAGCATTGTGATGACATGTGTCATGGAACCTTGTGAAGACTAGGCCGTGTAACATTGTGATGGCAGGGGTCAGGGTGCATTGTTATGACAGAGGTAATGGAGCATTGTGATGAGAAGGGCATGGAACATTGGTCTGAAATATTTCATGTATTTTTTTGATGAGAGTGGGTATGGAGCATTGTTATGACAAGGGTACGGAACACTATGATACATTTGTCATGCAGTATTGTAATGACAAGGGCATGGAGCATTGTGATGAGAAGGGCATCTAGCATTGTTATGACAAGTGTCATGGAGCTTTGTGGTGACAAGGGCATTGAGCAATGTTATGAGAGGGTTCATGGAGCATTGTGATGACAATGACATTTATCATTGTGATGCCAGGGGTCATGGAGCTTTCTGCTGACCAGTCATGGACCATTTTGATGACAAGGACATGGTGCATTGTGATGAGAAGTGCAGGGAGAATTTTGATGACCGGGTCATGCAGCAATTTGATGAAAAGTGTAATGGAACATTTTGATGGCAGGGGTTATAGAACATTGTGATGTCAGGTGTCTTGGAGCTTTGGGATGAAATGGGTCATGGAGCATTTTGATGACATGGGTTATGGAACATTGTGATGTCAGGGGTCTTGGAACATTGTGCTGATAAGGGGATGTAGCAGTGTGATGACAGGGTCATGGAATATTGTGATTACAGGGGTGAGGGAGTATTGTGATGACTAGGGATGGAATACTGTGATATCTCTGGTAACAGCGCATTTTGATGAGAAGTGCATGGAGCATTGTGATTACAAGGTTTATGGAGCATTGCAATGACAAGGTTGTGGACCATTGTGATGAAATGTGCGTGGCACATTGTGATGACAATGGTCATGGAGCATTGTTCTGACAAAGACATGTAGCATTGTGATGACGAGGGTCACAGAGAATTGTAATGAAAAGTTCATGGAGCATTGTGGTAACAAATATCACAGAGCCTTGTGATGACGCGGGCTTGGAAGATTTTGAGGAAAAACGTTATGGAGCATTGTGATGACTGGAGTCACTGAGCATTGTGATGACAGGGGTCATGGAGCACTGTGATGACATGTGTCATGGAACATTGTGCTGACAAGTGCATGGAGCATTGTGATGACAAGGGTCATGGAGCATTGTGCTGAGAAAGGCATAGAGCATTGTGATGACAAGGGTCAAAGAGCATTGTGATGAAAAGTTCATGGAGCATTGGGTTTAAAATGGTCACAGAGACTGTTGATGACGAGGGAATGGACCACTGTGATGACAAAGTTCATGAAGCATTGTGATGACTGGAGTAACGGAGCATTGTGATGACAGGGTTCATGGAGCATTGAGATGAAAAGGGGCATGGGGCATTGTGATTACAGGGGTCTTCGAGCATTGTGATGACAAGGGCATGGAGCACTGTGTTGACAAGGCCATGGAACATCGTGATGGCAGGGGTCATGGAGCATTGTTATGACAGGGGTAATGGAGCATTGTGATGACAATGACATTTAGCATTGTGATGCCAGGGGTCATGGAGCATTGTGATGACAAGGGCATGGAGAATTGTGATGACAGTGGCATGGAGCATTGGTCTGACAAGTTTCATAGATTATTGTGATGAGAGTGGGCATGGTGCATTGTGATGACAAGGGCATGGAGCATTGTGATGAAATGGTCATGGATCATTGTGATGAAAAATGATTGGAAACTTGTCATGACAGGGTTCAAGGAGCATACTGACGACAAGGGTCAGGGAGCATTGTGATGACAAGTTTATTGAGCATTGTGATGACAAAGATCATGGAGCATTGTGATGAGAAGACCATGGCTAATTGTGATGATGAGCGTCATGGGGTGTTGTGATGATACGTGTTATGCAACATTGTGATCACAAGGGTTTAGAGCATTATGATGACAGAGGTCATGCAGAATATTGATTTCATTGTGATGACAATAGCCTGAAGCATTATGATGATGGGCATGGTGCATTGTGATGACAGGGTTCATGGAGCATTGAGATGAAAAGCGGCATGGAGCATTGTGATGACAAGGGTCTTGGAGCATAGTGATGACAAGGGCAAGGAGCATTGTGATGACAAGGGCAAGGAGCATTGTGATGAGAAGGCCATGGAACATTCTGATGACGTGCGTCATGGAGCTTTGTGATGACCAGGGCATGGAGCATTGTGATATCAGGGTTCTTGAGCATTGTGATGAGAATTATCATGGAACCTTTTGATGACTAGGCCGTGGATCATTGTGATGGCAGGTGTCATGGTGCATTGTTATGACAGGGGTAAAGGAGCATTGTGATGAGAAGGGTATGGAACTTTGGTCTGAAATGTTTCATGGATTATTGTGATGACAGTGGGCATGGAGCATTTTGATGACAAGGGCACGGAACACTGTGATACATGGGTCATGCAGGACTGTAATGACAAGGGCATGGAGCATTGTGATGAGAAGGGCATCGAGCATTGTGATGACAAGTGTCATGGAGCTTTGTGATGACAAGGGCATGGAGCAATGTGATGAGAGGGTTCATGGAGCATTGTGATGACAATGACATGGAGCATTGTGATGCCAAGGGTCATGGAGCTTTGTGATGACAAGTCATGGAGCATTTTGATGAGAAGGGCAGGGACATTTTTGATGACCGGGTCATGCAGCAATTTGATAAAATGTGTAATGGAACATTTTGATGGCAGGCGTTATAGAACATTGTGATGGCAGGGGTCTTGGATCTTTGGGATGGAAAGGGTCATGGAGCATTTTGATGACAGGGCTTATGGAACATTGTGATGGCAGGGGTCATGGAACATTGTGATGATAAGGGGATGTAGCATTGTGATGACAGTGTCATGGAACATTGTGATTACAAGGATGAGGGTGTATTGTGATGACTAGTGATGGAACATTGTGATATCTCTGGTGAGAGAGCATTTTGATGAGAAGTGCATGGACCATTGTGATTACAAGGTTTATGGAGAATTGCAATGACAAGGTTTGGAACGTTGTGATGAAATGCGCGTGGCACATTGTGATGACAATATTCATGGAGCACTGTTCTGACAAAGACATGGAGCATTGTGATGACAAGTTTCTCAGAGAATTGTGATGAAAAGTTCATGGAGCATTGTGGTTACAAAGGTCACAGAGCCTTGTGATGACGCGGGCATGGACCATTGTGATGACAAACGTTATGAAGCATTGTGATGACTGGAGTCACGGAGCATTGTGATGAGAGGGGTCATGGAGCATTGTGATGACAAGGGCATGGAGAATTGTGATGACAGTGGCATGGAGCATTGGTCTGACAAGTTTCATAGATTATTGTGATGAGAGTGGGCATGGTGCATTGTGATGACAAGGGCATGGAGCATTGTGATGATAAGGTCATGGAGTATTGTGAAGACAGGCGTCAGGGAGCATTGTGATGACATATGTCATGGTCCATGGCGATGACAATGGCATGGAGCTTTGTGATACCAAATGTAATGGAGGATTGTGATGACAAATATAATGGATCATTGTGATGATTAGGGTTTGGAGCATTATGATTACAAAGGCCATTGAAAATTTTTATGACAAGGTCGTGAAGCATTGTGATGACAAGGTCCTGGAGCATTGTGATGACAAAACCATGGAGCCTTGTGATGACAAGTCTCATGGAGCATACTGATGAAAAGGGGAATGGAGCATTGTGATTACAGGGGTCTTGGAACATTGTGAAGACAAGGGCAAGGAGCATTGTGAAGAATAGACCAAGGAGCATTCTGATGGCATGCGTCATTGAGCTTTGTGATGACAATGGCATGGACCATTGTGATTACATGGGACTTGGAGCATTGTGATGAAAAGGGCATGGATCATTGTGATGAAAAAGGCATGGAGCCTTGTCATGACAGGGTTCAAGGAGCATACAGACAACAAGTGTCAGGGAGCATGTTGATGACAAGTGTATTGAGCATTTTGATGATGAAGGTCATGGAGCATTGTGATGAGGAGACCATGGATAATTGTGATGACGAGCATCCTGGGGCATTGTGATGACAAGTGTTATGGAATATTGTGATCACAAGGGTTTGGAACATTGTTATGACAGAGGTCATGGAACATTCTGATTTCGTTGTTATGACAATAGCATGAAGCATTATGATGATGGGCATAGTGCATTGTGATGACAGGGTTCATGGATCATTGAGATGAAAAGGGGCATAGAGCATTGTGATTACAGTGTTCTTGGAGCATTGTGATGAGAAGGGTCATGGAGCCTTGTGATGACAAGGCCATGGAACATCGTGATGGCAGGGGTCATGGAGCATTGTTATGACAGGGGTAATGGAGCATTGTGATGGCAAGGGCTTGGAGCATTGTGATGAGAAGGCCATGGAGCATTCTGATGACATGTGTCATAGAGCTATGTGAAAACAAGGGCATGGAGCAATGTGATGAGAGTGTTCATGGAGCACTGTGATGACAATGACATGGAGCATTGTGATGCCAAGGGTCATGGATCTTTGTGATGACAAAGGTCATGGAGCATTTTGACGGCAAGGGCGTTGTGCATTGTGATGACATGTGTCATGGAGCATTCTACTGCCAAGCGCATGGAGCACTGTGATGACAAGGGTCATGGAGCATTGTGCTGAGAAAGGCATAGAGCATTGTGAAGACAAGCGTCAAAGAGCATTGTGATGAAAAGTTCATGGAGCATTGTGGTTAAAAAGGTCACAGAGACTGTTGATGACGAGGGCATGGACCATTTTGATGACAAAGGTCATGAAGCATTGTGATGACTGGAGTCACGAATCATTGTGATGACAGGGTCATGGAGCATTGTGATAACAAGGGCATGGAGCATTGTGATGGCAAGGGCATGGAATATTGGTCTAATAACTTTCATGGAGTATTGCGATGAGAGTTGGAATGGCACACTGTGATGACAAGGGCATGGAGCATTGTGATGACCAGGTCATGCCGTATTGTGAAGACAGGTGTCAGGGAGCATTGTGATCACATATGTAATGGCCCATTGTGACGAGGATGGCATGGAGCATTGTGATGCCAAGTGTCAGGGAGGATTCTGATGACAAAGGTAATGGAGCATTGTGATGACAATGGCTTGGAGCACTGTGATGACAAGGGTCAGGGAGCATTGTGCTGACAAGTGCATGGAGAATTGTGATGACAAGGGTCATGGAGCATTCTGATGACAAGCTTGTGGAGTATTTTGATGACAGTGGCATGGAGCATTGTGAAGAAAATGGCATGGGGCATTGTGATGAAAAAGGCATGGAGCCTTTTCGTGACAGTGTTCAAGGAGCATTCTGATTACAAGTGTCAGGGAGCATTGTGATGACAAGTGTATTGAGAATTGTGGTGACAAAGGTCATGGAGCATTGTGATGACAAGTGTATTGAGAACTGTGGTGACAAACGTCATGGAGCATTGTGATGAAAAGGGCATGGAGTATTGTGATGACAGGCATCATGGAGCGTTGTGATGACAAGTGTTATGGAACATTGTGATGACAAGGGTTTGGAGCATTGTGATGACAGAGGTCATGGATCATTTTGATTTCAAGGAGCATGGAGCATTGTGATGACAAGGGCATGAAGCAATGTGATCCCAAAGTTCATGGAGGATTGTGATGACAATGGAAATGGAGTATTGTGATGACAAGCGCATAGAGCATTGTAATGACAAGGTCATGTAGCATTTTGCTGACAAAGGCATGGAGCATTGTGATGACAGGTGTCATGGAGCACTGTGATGACAAGCGTCAAGGAGCATTGTGAATACAGGGGTCATGGAGCATTGGGATGACAAGGGCATGGATCATTGTGATGACAAGGGTCATGGAGCACTGGGCTGAAAATGTTCATGGAGAGTTGTGATGACAGGTGTCATGTAGCATTGTGACGACAAGGGAATGGGGCATTGTGATGACAAGAGTCCTGGATCATTGTGTTGTCAGGTGTCATGGAGTGTTGTGATGACAGTTGTCATGGAGCATTGTGATGATATTGGCAATGGAGCATTGTGATGAGAAGGTCGTGGAGCATTGGGCTGAAAATGTTCATGGATTATTGTGATGACAGGGGTCATGGAGCATTGTGATGACAAGGGAATGGATCATTGTGATGTCAAGGTCCTAGAACATTGTGATGAGAAGACCATGGAGACTTGTGATGGAAAGTCTCATGGAGCATTCTGATGAAAATGGGCATGGAGCATTGTGATTACAGGGGTCTTGGAGCATTGTAATGAAAAGGGCATGGAACATTGTGATGAGAAGGCCAGGAAACATTCTGATGACATGCCTCATGGAGCTTTTTGATGACAAGGCCATGGAGCATTGTGATTACACGGATCTTGGAGCATTGTGATGGAAAGGACATGGATTATTGTGATGAAAAAGGCATGGATCCTTGTCATGACAGTTTTCAAGGAGCATACTGACGACAAGTGTCAGGGAGCATTGTGATGACAAGTGTATTGAGCATCGTGATGACAAAGATCATGGAGCATTGTGATGATAAGACCATGGATAATTGTGATGATGAGCGTCATGGGGTGTTGTGATGATAAGTTTTATGGAACATTGTGATCACAAGGGTTTGTAGTATTATGATGTCAGAGGTCATGGAGAATATTAATTTCATTGTGATGACAATAGACTGAAGTATTATGATGATGGGCATCGTGCACTGTGATGACAGGGTTCAGGGAGCATTGAGATGAAAAGGGGCATGGAGCATTGTGGTTACAAGGGTCTTGGAGCATTGTGATGACAAGGGCATGGAGCATTGTGATGAGAAGGCCATGGAACATTCTGATGACATGCGTCATGGAGCTTAGTGATGAGAAGGGCATGGAGCATTGTGATAACAGTGGTTTTCAGCATTGTGATGACAAGTGTCATGGAACCTTGTGAAGACTAGGCCGTGGAACATTGTGATGGCAGGGGTCAGGGTGCATTGTTATGACAGAGGTAATGGAGCATTGTGATGAGAAGGGCATGGAACATTGGTCTGAAATATTTCATGTATTTTTTTGATGAGAGTGGGCATGAAGCATTGTTATGACAAGGGTACGGAACACTATGATACATTTGTCATGCAGGATTGTAATGACAAAGGCATGGAGCATTGTGATGACAATGACATTTAGCATTGTGATGCCAGGGGTCATGGAGCTTTCTGCTGACCAGTCATGGACCATTTTGATGACAAGGACATGGTGCATTGTGATGAGAAGTGCAGGGAGAATTTTGATGACCGGGTCATGCAGCAATTTGATGAAAAGTGTAATGGAACATTTTGATGGCAGGGGTTATAGAACATTGTGATGTCAGGTGTCTTGGAGCTTTGGGATGAAATGGGTCATGGAGCATTTTGATGACATGGGTTATGGAACATTGTGATGTCAGGGGTCTTGGAACATTGTGCTGATAAGGGGATGTAGCAGTGTGATGACAGGGTCATGGAATATTGTGATTACAGGGGTGAGGGAGTATTGTGATGACTAGGGATGGAATACTGTGATATCTCTGGTAACAGCGCATTTTGATGAGAAGTGCATGGAGCATTGTGATTACAAGGTTTATGGAGCATTGCAATGACAAGGTTGTGGACCGTTGTGATGAAATGTGCGTGGCACATTGTGATGACAATGGTCATGGAGCATTGTTCTGACAAAGACATGTAGCATTGTGATGACGAGGGTCACAGAGAATTGTAATGAAAAGTTCATGGAGCATTGTGGTAACAAATATCACAGAGCCTTGTGATGACGCGGGCTTGGAAGATTTTGAGGAAAAACGTTATGGAGCATTGTGATGACTGGAGTCACTGAGCATTGTGATGACAGGGGTCATGGAGCACTGTGATGACATGTGTCATGGAACATTGTGCTGACAAGTGCATGGAGCATTGTGATGACAAGGGTCATGGAGCATTGTGCTGAGAAAGGCATAGAGCATTGTGATGACAAGGGTCAAAGAGCATTGTGATGAAAAGTTCATGGAGCATTGGGTTTAAAATGGTAACAGAGACTGTTGATGACGAGGGAATGGACCATTGTGATGACAAAGTTCATGAAGCATTGTGATGACTGGAGTAACGGAGCATTGTGATGACAGGGTTCATGGAGCATTGAGATGAAAAGGGGCATGGGGCATTGTGATTACAGGGGTCTTCGAGCATTGTGATGACAAGGGCATGGAGCACTGTGTTGACAAGGCCATGGAACATCGTGATGGCAGGGGTCATGTAGCATTGTTATGACAGGGGTAATGGAGCATTGTGATGACAATGACATTTAGCATTGTGATGCCAGGGGTCATGGAGGATTGTGATGACAAGGGCATGGAGAATTGTGATGACAGTGGCATGGAGCATTGGTCTGACAAGTTTCATAGATTATTGTGATGAGAGTGGGCATGGTGCATTGTGATGACAAGGGCATGGAGCATTGTGATGATAAGGTCATGGAGTATTGTGAAGACAGGTTTCAGGGAGCATTGTGATGACATATGTCATGGTCCATGGCGATGACAATGGCATGGAGCTTTGTGATACCAAATGTAATGGAGGATTGTGATGACAAATATAATGGATCATTGTGATGATTAGGGTTTGGAGCATTATGATTACAAAGGCCATTGAAAATTTTTATGACAACGTCGTGAAGCATTGTGATGACAAGGTCCTGGAGCATTGTGATGACAAAACCATGGAGCCTTGTGATGACAAGTCTCATGGAGCATACTGATTAAAAGGGGAATGGAGCATTGTGATTACAGGGGTCTTGGAACATTGTGAAGATAAGGGCAGGGAGCATTGTGAAGAATAGACCAAGGAGCATTCTGATGGCATGCGTCATTGAGCTTTGTGATGACAATGGCATGGACCATTGTGATTACATGGGACTTGGAGCATTGTGATGAAAAGGGCATGGATCATTGTGATGAAAAAGGCATGGAGCCTTGTCATGACAGGGTTCAAGGAGCATACAGACAACAAGTGTCAGGGAGCATGTTGATGACAAATGTATTGAGCATTTTGATGACGAAGGTCATGGAGCATTGTGATGAGAAGACCATGGATAATTGTGATGACGAGCATCCTGGGGCATTGTGATGACAAGTTTTATGGAATATTGTGATCACAAGGGTTTGGAACATTGTTATGACAGAGGTCATGGAACATTCTGATTTCGTTGTTATGACAATAGCATGAAGCATTATGATGATGGGCATAGTGCATTGTGATGACAGGGTTCATGGATCATTGAGATGAAAAGGGGCATAGAGCATTGTGATTACAGTGTTCTTGGAGCATTGTGATGAGAAGGGTCATGGAGCCTTGTGATGACAAGGCCATGGAACATCGTGATGGCAGGGGTCATGGTACATTGTTATGGCCATGGAACATCGTGATGGCAGGGGTCATGGAGCATTGTTATGACAGGGGTAATGGAGCATTGTGATGGCAAGGGCTTGGAGCATTGTGATGAGAAGGCCATGGAACATTCTGATGACATGTGTCATGGAGCTATGTGAAGACAAGGGCATGGAGCAATGTGATGAGAGTGTTCATGGAGCACAGTGATGACAATGACATGGAGCATTGTGATGCCAAAGGTCATGGATCTTTGTGATGACAAAGGTCATGGAGCATTTTGACGGCAAGGGCGTTGTGCATTGTGATGACATGTGTCATGGAGCACTGTACTGCCAAGCGCATGGAGCATTGTGATGACAAGGGTCATGGAGCATTGTGCTGAGAAAGGCATAGAGCATTGTGATGACAAGGGTCAAAGAGCATTGTGATGAAAAGTTCATGGAGCATTGTGGTTAAAAAGGTCACAGAGACTGTTGATGACGAGGGCATGGACCATTGTGATGACAAAGGTCATGAAGCATTGTGATGACTGGAGTCACGGAGCATTGTGATGACAGGGTCATGGAGCATTGTGATAACAATGGCATGGAGCATTGTGATGGCAAGGGCATGGAACATTGGTCTAATAACTTTCATGGAGTATTGCGATGAGAGTTGGAATGGCACACTGTGATGACAAGGGCATGGAGCATTGTGATGACCAGGTCATGCCGTATTGTGAAGACAGGTGTCAGGGAGCATTGTGATCACATATGTAATGGCCCATTGTGATGAGGATGGCATGGAGCATTGTGATGCCAAGTGTCAGGGAGGATTCTGATGACAAAGGTAATGGAGCATTGTGATGACAATGGCTTGGAGCATTGTGATGACAAGGGTCAGGGAGCATTGTGCTGACAAGTGCATGGAGAATTGTGATGACAAGGGTCATGGAGCATTCTGATGACAAGCTTGTGGAGTATTTTGATGACAATGGCATGGAGCATTGTGAAGAAAATGGCATGGGGCATTGTGATGAAAAAGGCATGGAGCCTTTTCGTGACAGTGTTCAAGGAGCATTCTGATGACAAGTGTCAGGGAGCATTGTGATGACAAGTGTATTGAGAATTGTGGTGATAAGGTCATGGAGCATTGTGATGACAAGTGTATTGAGAATTGTGGTGACAAACGTCATGGAGCATTGTGATGAAAAGGGCATGGAGTATTGTGATGACAGGCATCATGGAGCGTTGTGATGACAAGTGTTATGGAACATTGTGATCACAAGTGTTTGGAGCATTGTGATGACAGAGGTCATGGATCATTTTGATATCAAGGAGCATGGAGCATTGTGATGACAAGGGCATGAAGCAATGTGATCCCAAATTTCATGGAGGATTGTGATGACAATGGAAATGGAGTATTGTGATGACAAGTGCATACAGCATTGTAATGACAAGGTCATGTAGCATTTTGCTGACAAAGTCATGGAGCATTGTGATGACATGTGTCATGGAGCACTGTGATGACAAGCGTCAAGGAGCATTGTGAATACAGGGGTCATGGAGCATTGGGATGACAAGGGCATGGATCATTGTGATGACAAGGGTCATGGAGCACTGGGCTGATAATGTTCATGGAGAGTTGTGATGACAGGTGTCATGTAGCATTGTGATGACAAGGGAATGGAGCACTGTGATGACAAGAGTCCTGGATCATTGTGTTGTCAGTTGTCATGGAGTGTAGTGATGACAGTGGTCATGGAGCATTGTGATGATATTGGCAATGGAGCATTGTGATGAGAAGGTCGTGGAGCACTGGGCTGAAAATGTTCATGGATTATTGTGATGACAGGGGTCATGGAGCATTGTGATGACAAGGGAATGGATCATTGTGATGTCAAGGTCCTGGAACATTGTGATGAGAAGACCATGGAGACTTGTGATGGCAAGTCTCATGGAGCATTCTGATGAAAAGGGGCATGAGGCATTGTGATTTCAGGGGTCTTGGAGCATTGTTATGTCTATGGCATAGAGCATTGTACTGAGAAGGCCATGGAGCATTCTGATGACATGCGTCATGGAGCTTTGTGATGACAAGGGCATGGAGCATTGTGATATCAGGGGTCTTGAGCATTGTGATGAGAATTATCATGGAACCTTGTGATGACTAGGCCGTGGATCATTGTGATGGCAGGTGTCATGGTGCATTGTTATGACAGGGGTAATGGAGCATTGTGATGAGAAGGGTATGGAACTTCGGTCTGAAATGTTTCATGGATTATTGTGATGAGAGTGGGCATCGAGCATTGTGATGACAAGGGCACGGAACACTGTGATACATGGGTCATGCAGGACTGTAATGACAAGGGCATGGAGCATTGTGATGAGAAGGGCATCGAGCATTGTGATGACAAGTGTCATGGAGCTGTGTGATGACAAGGGCATGGAGCAATGTGATGAAATGGTTCATGGAGCATTGTGATGACAGTGACATGGAGCATTGTGATGCCAAAAGTCTTGGAGCTTTGTGATGACAAGTCATGGAGCATTTTGATGAGAAGGGCAGGGAGCATTTTGATGACCACGTCATGCAGCAATTTGATAAAAAGTATAATGGAACATTTTGATGGCAGGGGTTATAGAACATTGTGATGATAAGGGGATGTAGCATTGTGATAACAGTGTCATGGAACATTGTGATTACAAGGATGAGGGTGTATTGTGATGACTAGTGATGGAACATTGTGATAAATCTGGTGAGAGAGCATTTTGATGAGAAGTGCATGGACCATTGTGATTACAAGGTTTATGGAGCATTGCAATGACAAGGTTTGGAACGTTGTTATGAAATGCGCGTGGCACATTGTGATGACAATGTTCATGGAGCATTGTTCTGACAAAGACATGGAGCATTGTGATGACAAGTTTCTCAGAGAATTGTGATGAAAAGTTCATGGAGCATTGTGGTTAAAAAGGTCACAGAGCCTTGTGATGACGCGGGAATGGACCACTGTGATGAAAAACGTTATGAAGCATTGTGATGACTGGAGTCACGGAGCATTGTGATGACAGGGGTCATGGAGCATTGTGATGACAAGGGCATGGAGCATTGTGATGACAGTGGCATGGAGCATTGGTCTGACAAGTTTCATAGATTATTGTGATGAGAGTGGGCATGGTGCATTGTGATGACAATGGCATGGACCATTGTGATTACATGGGACTTGGAGCATTGTGATGAAAAGGGCATGGATCATTTTGATGAAAAAGGCATGGAGCCTAGTCATGACAGGGTTCAAGGAGCATACAGACAACAAGTGTCAGGGAGCATGTTGATGACAAGTGTATTGAGCATTGTGATGACGAAGGTCATAGAGCATTGTGATGAGAAAACCATGGATAATTGTGATGACGAGCATCCTGGGGCATTGTGATGACAAGTGTTATGGAATATTGTGATCACAAGGGTTTGGAGCATTGTTATGACAGAGGTCATGGAACATTTTGATTTCGTTGTGATGACAATTGCATGAAGCATTATGATGATGGGCATGGTGCATTGTGATGACAGGGTTCATGGATCATTGAGATGAAAAGGGGCATAGAGCATTGTGATTACAGTGTTCTTGGAGCATTGTGATGAGAAGGGTCATGGAGCCTTGTGATGAAAGGCCATGGAACATCGTGATGGCAGGGGTCAAGGAGCATGGTTATGACAGGGGTAATGGAGCATTGTGATGGCAAGGGCTTGGAGCATTGTGATGAGAAGGCCACGGAGCATTCTGATGACATGTGTCATGGAGCTATGTGAAGACAAGGGCATGGAGCAATGTGATGAGAGCGTTCATGGAGCACTGTCATGACAATGACATGGAGCATTGTGATGCCAAGGGTCATGGATCTTTGTGATGACAAAGGTCATGGAGCATTTTGATGGCAAGGGCGTTGTGCATTGTGATGAGAAGGGCAGTTAGCATTCTGATGACAGGGTCATGGAGCAATTTGATGAAAAGTGTCAAGGAATATTTTGATGACAGGTGTTATGGAACATTGTGATTTCAGGGGTCATCGAACATTGTGATGATAAGTGCATGTAGCATTGTGATGACAGGATCCATGGAACATTGTGATGACAGGGGTGAGGGAGTATTTTGACAAACAGTGATGTAGGATTGTGATATCAGTGGTGAGAGAGCATTTTGATGAGAAGTGCATGGAGCATTGTGATGACAAATTTTATGGAGCATTGTGATGACAATGTTGTGGAGCACTGTGATGACAAGCGCATGGTGCATTGTGATGACAAGTGTCATGGAGCATTGTGCTGAGAAAGGCATAGAGCATTGTCATGACAAGGGTCAAAGAGCATTGTGATGAAAAGTTCATGGAGCATTGTGGATAAAAAGGTCACAGAGACTGTTGATGACGAGGGCATGGACCATTGTGATGACAAAGGTCATGAAGCATTTTGATGACTGGAGTCACGGAGCACTGTGATGACAGGGGTCATGGAGCATTGTGGTAACAAGGGCATGGAGCATTGTGATGACAAGGACATGGAACATTGGTCTAATAATTTCATGGAGTATTGCGATGAGAGTTGGTATGGCACACTGTGATGACAAGGGCATGGAGCATTGTGATGACCAGGTCATGCCGTATTGTGAAGACAGGTGTCAGGGAGCATTGTGATCACATATGTAATGGCCCATTGTGATGAGGTTGGCATGGAGCACTGTGATGCCAGGTGTCAGGGAGGATCCTGATGACAAATGTAATGGAGCCTTGTTATGACAATGGCTTGGAGCATTGTGAAGACAAGGGCCAGGGAGCATTGTTCTGAAATGTGCATGGAGAATTGTGATGACAAGGGTCATGGAGCATTCTGATGACAAGCTTGTGGAGTATTTTGATGACAATGGCATGGAGCATTCTGATGAAAATGGCATGGGGCATTGTGATGAAAAAGACATGGAGCCTTTTTGTGACAGGGTTCAAGGAGCATTCTGATGACAAGTGTCAGGGAGGATTGTGATGACAAGTGTATTGAGAATTGTGGTGACAAAGGTCATCGAACATTGTGATGATATTGGCAATGGAGCATTGTGATGAGAAGGTCATGGAACATTGGGCTGAAAATGTTCCTGGAGTATTGTGATGACAGGGGTCATGGAGCATTGTGATGACAAGAAAATGGAGCATGGTGATGACAAGGTCTTGGAGCATTGTGATGAGTTGACCATGGAGACTTGTGATGACAAATATCATGGAGCCTTCTGAAGAAAAGGGGCATGGAGCATTGTGATTACGAGTGTCTTGGAGCATTGTGATGACAAGGGCATGGAACATTTTGAGGAGAAAGCTATGGAACATTCTGATGACATGCGTCATGGAGCTTTGTGATGACAAGAGCATGGAGCATTGTGATTACATGGGTCTTGGAGCATTGTGATGACAATTGTCATGGTGTCCTGTGATCACAAGGCCGTGGAACATTGTGAAGGCAGGGGTCACGGAGCATTGTTGACAGTGGTAATGGAGCATTGTGATGAGAAGTGCATTGAGCATTGGTCTGAAATGTTTCATGGATTATTGTGATGACAGTGGGCATGGCGCATTGTGATGACAAGGGCACGGTACACTGTGATACATGGGTGATGGAGGATTGTAATGACAAGGACATGGAGCATTGTGATGAGAAGGGCATCGAGCATTGTGATGACAAGTGTCATGGAGCTTTGTGATGACAAGTGAATGGAGCAATTTGATGAGAGGGTTCATGGAGCATTGTGATGTCCATGGCATGGAGCACTGTGATGCCAAGGGTCATGGAGCTTAGTGATGACCATGGTCATGGACCATTTTGATGACAAGGGTGTGGTGCATTGTGATGAGAAGGGCAGGG
This sequence comes from Mesoplodon densirostris, assembly GCF_025265405.1. Classification (NCBI taxonomy): domain Eukaryota; kingdom Metazoa; phylum Chordata; class Mammalia; order Artiodactyla; family Ziphiidae; genus Mesoplodon; species Mesoplodon densirostris. The sequence goes on from NW_026778198.1 coordinate 1,275,530, forward strand.
AGCATTTTGATGACAGGGTCATGCAGCAATTTGATGAAAAGTGTAATGGAACATTTTGATGACTGGGGTTACAGAACATTGTGATGCCAGGGGTCATGGAGCTTTGGGATGAAAAGGGTCATGGAGCATTTTGATGACAGGGCTTATGGAACATTGTGATATCAGGGGTCATGGAACATTGTGCTGATAAGGGGATGTAGCATTGTGATGACAGGGGTCATGGAACATTGTGATAACAGGGGTGAGGGAGGATTGTGATGACTAGTGATGGAACATTGTGATATCTCATGTGAGAGAGCATTTTGATGAGAAGTGCATGGATCATTGTGATTAGAAGGTTTATGGAGCATAGCGATGACAAGGTTGTGGATCATTGTGATGAAAAGCACATGGCACATTGTGATGACAAGGGTCATGGAGCATTGTTCTGAAAAAGGCATGGAGCATTGTGATGACAAGGGTCACGGAGCATTGTGATGAAAATTTCATGGAGCATTGTGGTTACAAATGTCACAGAGCCTTGCGATGACACAGCCATGGACCGTTGTGATGAGAAACATTATGAAGCATTGTGATGACTGGAGTCACGGAGCATTGTGATGACAAGGGCCATGGAGCATTGTGATGACAAGGGCATGGAACATTGTGATGACAGGGGCATGGAGCATTGGTCTGACAAGTTTAATAGATTATTGTGATGACATTGGACATGGTGCATTGTGATGACAAGGGCATGGAGCATTGTGATGACAAGGGCATGGAGTATTGTGAAGACAGGTGTAAGGGGGCATTGTGATAACATATGTCATGGTCAATTTCAAAGACAATGGCATGGAGCATTGTGATGCCAAATGTCATGGTCCCTTGCGATGACAGGGGCATGAAGCATTGTGATTACATGGGTCTTTGAGCATTGTGATGACAAAGGTCATGGAGCATTGTTAAGAGAAATCCATGGAGCCTTCTGATGACATGTCTCATGGAGCATTCTGATGAAAAGGGGCATGGAGCATTCTGATTACATGGGTCATGGAACATTGTGATAACAAGGGCAAGGAGCATTGGTCTAATAAGTTTCATGGATTATTGTGATGAGAGTTGTAATGGCACATTGTGATGACAAGGGCATGGAGCATTGTGATGACCAGGTCATGCAGTATTGTGAAGATAGGTGTCAGGGAGCATTGTGATGACATATGTAATGGCCCATTGTGATGACAATGACATGGAGCATTGTGATGCCAAGTGTCATGGAGGATTCTGATGACAAAGGTAATGGAGCATTGTCATGACAATGGCTTGGAGCATTGTGATGATAAGGGTCAGGGAGCATTGTGCTGACAAGTGCATGGAGAATTGTGATGACAAGGGTCATGGAGCTTTCTGATGACAAGCTTGTGGAGTATTTTGATGACAATGGCATGGAGCATTGTGATGAAAATGGCATGGGGCATTGTGATGAAAAAAGCATGGAGCCTTTTCGTGACAGGTTTCAAGGAGCATTCTGATGACAAGTGTCAGGGAGCATTGTGATCACAAGTGTATTGAGAATTTTGATGACAATGGTCATGGAGCATTGTGATGAAAAGTGCATGGAGTATTGTGATGACAGGCATCATGGAGCATTGTGAGGACAAGTTTTATGGAACACTGTGATCACAAGTGTTTGGAGCATTGTGATGACAGAGGTCACGGATCATTTTGATTTCAAGGAGCATGGAGCATTTTGATGACAAGGGCCTGAAGCAATGTGATCCCAAGGTTCCTGGAGGATTGTGATGACAATTGTAAGGGAGTATTGTGATGACAAGCGCATAGAGCATTGAAATGACCACGTCATATAACATTTTGCTGACAAAGGCATGGAGCATTGTGATGACAGATGTCATGGAGCACTGTGATTACAAGCGTCATGAAACAATGGGATAACAAGGGCATGGATCATTGTGATGACAAGGGTCATGAGCACTGGGCTGAAAATGTTCATGGAGTATTGTGATGACAGGGGTCTTGGAGCATTGTGATGACAAGAGTCCCGGATCATTGTGTTGTCAGGTGTTATGGAGTGTTGTGATGACAGTGGTCATGGAGCATTGTGATGTCAGGGGTCATGGAACATTGTGCTGATAAGGTGATGTAGCATTGTGATGACAGTTGTCATGGAACATTGGGATAACAATGGTGAGGGAGGATTGTGATGACTAGTGATGGAACATTGTGATATCTCATGTGAGAGAGCATTTGGATGAGAAGTGCATGGAGCATTCTGATTACAAGGTTGATGGAGCAGAGTGATGACAAGGTTGTGGATCATTGTGATGAAAATCATATGGCACATTGTGATGACAAGGGTCATGGAGCATTGTTCTGACAAAGGCATGAAGCATTGTGATAACAAGGCTCACGGAGCATTGTGATGAAATGTTCATGGAGCATTGTGGTTAAAAAGGTCACAGAGCCTTGTGATGACGCGGGCATGGACCGTTGTATTGACAAACGTTATGAAGCATTGTGATGACTGGAGTCACGGAGCATTGTGTTGACAGGGTTCATGGAGAATTGTGATGACAAGGGCATGGATCATTGTGATGAGTAGGCCATCGAGCATTGTGATGACAAGTGTCCAGGAGCTGTGTGATGACAAGGGTATGGAGCAATGTGATTAGAGGGTTCATGGAGCATTTGATGACAATGACATGGAGCACTGTGATGTCAACGGTCATGGACATTAGTGATGACAATGGTCATGGAGCATTTTGATGACAAGGGTGTGGTGCATTGTGATGAGAAGGGCAGGGAGCATTGTGATGACAAGGGCATGGAATATTGTGAAGACAGGTGTCAGGGGGCATTGTGATGAAATATGTCATGGTCCATTGCGATGACAATAGCATGGAGCATAGTGATGCCAAATGCAAGGGAGGATTGTGATGACAAATATAATGGAGCACTGTGATGACTAGGGCTTGGAGCATTATGAAGACAAGGGCCATTGAGAATTTTCATGACAATGTCATGAACCATTGTGATGACAAGGTCCTGGAGCATTGTGATGAGAAAACCATGGAGCCTTGCGATGACAAGTCTCATGGAGCATACTAATGAAAAGGGGCATGGGGCATTCTGATTACAGGGGTCTTGGAACATTGTGATAACAAGAGCATGGAGCAATGTGATGACAAGGGCATGGAGCATTGGTCTAATAAGTTTCATGGATTATTGTGATGACAGTTGGAATGGCGCATTGTGAAGACAAGAGCATGGAGCATTGTGATGACCAGGTCATGCAGTATTGTGAAGAGAGTTGTCAGGGAGCATTGTGATTACATATGTAATGGCCCATTGTGATGACAATGGCTTGGAGCATTGTGATGCCAAGTGTCATGGAGGATTCTAATGACAAAGGTAATGGAGCATTGTGATGACAATGGCTTGGATCATTGTGATGACAAGGGTCAGGGAGCATTGTTCTGACAAGTGCATGGAGAATAGTGATGACAAGTTTCATGGAGCATTCTGATGACAAGCTTGTGGAGTATTTTGATGACAATGGCATGGAGCATTGGGATGAAAACAGCATGGGGTTTGTGATGAAAAAGGCATGGAGCCTTTTCATGACAGGGTTCAAGGAGCATTCTGACGACAAGTGTCAGGGAGCATTGTGATGACAAGTGTATTGAGAATTGTGATGACAAAGTCATGGTGCATTTTGATGAGAAGACCATGGATAATTGTGATGAAGAGCGTCATGGGGTGTTGTGATGATAAGTGTTTTGCAACATTGTGATCACCAGGGTTTGGAGCATTGTGATGACAGAGGTCATGGAGCATTTTGATTTCACTGTGATGACAATAGACTGAAGCATTATGATGATGGATATGGTGCATTGTTATGACAGTGTTCATGGAGCATTGAGATGAAAAGGGGCATGGAGCATTGTGATTAGAGGTGTCTTGGAGCATTGTGATGACAAGGGCATGGAGCATTGTGATGAGAAGTGCATGGAACATTCTGATGATATGCATCATGGAGCTTTGTGATGACAAGGGCAAGGAGCATTATGATTACAGGGGTCTTGGAGCACTGTGATGTAAAGCGCATGGATCAATGTGATGAAAATGGCATGGAGCCTTGTCATGAAAGAGTTCATGGAGCATACTGACGACAAGTGTCAGGGAGTATTGTGATGAAAAGAGTATTGAGAATTGTGATGACAAAGTCATGGAGCCTTGTGATGAGAAGACCATGGATAATAGTGATGATTAGCGTCATGGGGTTTTGTGATGATAAGTGTTATGCAACATTGTGATCACCATGGTTTGGAGCATTGTCATGAAAGAGGTCATGGAGCATTTTGATTTCATTGTGATGACAATAGCCTGAAGAATTATGATGATGGGCATGGTTCATTGTGATGAAAGGGATCGTGGAGCATTGTGATGAAAAGGGGCATGGAGCATTGTGATTACAGGGGTCTTGGAGCATTGTGATGAGAAGTGTCATGGAGACTTGTGATGACAGGGGTCATGGAGCATTGTTATGACCAGGGAATGGAGCATGGTGATGACAAGGTCTTGGAGCATTGTGATGAGATGACCATGGAGACTTGTGATGACAAGTCTCATGGAGCATTCTGATGAAAAGGGGCATGGAGCATTGTGATTATGAGGGTATGGAGCATTGTGATGACAAGGGCATGGAGCATTGTGAGGAGAAGGCCATGGAACATTCTGATGACATGTGTCATGGAGCTTTGTGATGACAATGGCATGGAGCATTGCGATTACATGGGTTTTGGAACATTGTGATGACAATGGTCATGGAGCCTTGTGATCACATGGCCGTGGAACATTGTGATGGCAGGGGTCATGGAGCATTGTTGACAGAGGTAATGGAGCATTGTGATGAGAAGGGCATTGAGCATTGGTCTGAAATGTTTCATGGATTATTGTGATGAGAGTGGCCATGGAGCATTGTGATGACAAGGGCACGGTACACTGTGATATATGGTTCATGGAGGATTGTAATGACGAGGATATGGAGCATTATGATGAGAAGGGCATCGAGCATTGTGATGACAAGTGTCACGGAGCTGTGTGATGACAAGGGCATGGAGCATTGTGATGACATGTGTCATGGAGCACAGTGATGACAAGCGTCACAGAGCATTGTGAATACATGGGTCATGGAGCATTGGGATGACAAGGGCATGGATCATTGTGATGACATGGGTCATGGAGCACTTGGCTGAAATTGTTCATAAAGTGTTGTGATGACAGGGGTCATGGAGCATTGTGATGACTAGGGAATGGAGCATTGTGATGACAAGAGTCCCGGATCATTGTGTTGTCAGCTGTCATGGAGTGTTGTGATGACTGTGGTCATGGGGCATTGTGATGATATTGGCCATGGAGCATTGTGATGAGAAAGTCGTGGAGCATTGGGCTGAAAATATTCATGTATTATTGTGATGACAGGGGCCATGGAGCATTGTGATGACAACGGAACGGAGCATGGTGATGACAAGGTCGTGGAGCATTGTGATGAGAAGACCATGGAGACGTGTGATGACAAGTCTCATGGAGCATTCTGATGAAAAGGGGCATGGAGCATTGTGATTACAGGGGTCTTGGAGCATTATGATGAGAAGGCCTTGGAGCATTGTGATTACAGGGATCTTGGAGCATTGTGATGAAAAGGGCATGGATTATTGTGATGAAAAAGGCATGGATCCTTGTCATGACAGGGTTCAAGGAGCATACTGACGACAAGTGTCAGGGAGCATTGTGATGACAAGTGTATTGAGCATTGTGATGACCAAGATCATGGAGCATTGTGATGAGAAGGCCATGGATAATTGTGATGATGTGCGTTATGGGGTGTTGTGATGATACGTGTTATGGAACATTGTGATCACAAGGATTTGGAGAATTATGATGACAGAGGTCATGGAGAATATTGATTTTATTGTGATGACAATAGCCTGAAGCATTATGATGATGGGCATGGTGCATTGTGATGACAGGGTTCATGGAGCATTGAGATGAAAAGGTGCATGGAGCATTGTGTTTACAGGGGTCTTAGAGCATTATGATGACTAAGGTATGGATCATTGTGATTTGAAGGCCATGGAACATTCTGATCACATGCGTAATGGAGCTTTGTGATGACAAGGGCATGGAGCATTGTGATGACAGGGTCATGGAGCATTCGTCTGAAAAGTTTCATAGATTATTGTGATGACAGTGGACATGGTGCATTGTGATGACAAGGGCATGGAGCATTGTGATTTCAGGGGTCTTGAGCATTGTGATGAGAAGTATCATGGAACCTTGTGATGACTAGGCCGTGGAACATTGTGGTGGCAGAGGTCATGGTGCATTGTTATGACAGGGGTAATGGAGCATTGTTATGAAAAGGGTATGGAACTTTGGGCTGAAATGTTTCATGGATTATTGTGATGAGAGTGGGCAGGGAAAACTGTGATGACCAAGGCACGGAACACTGTGATACATGGGTCATGCAGGACTGTAATAACAAGGGCATGGAGCATTGTGATGAGAAGGGCATCGAGCATTGTGATGACAAGTGTCATGGAGCTTTGTGATGACAAAGGCATGGAGCAATGTGATGAGAGGGATCATGGAGCATTGTGATGACAATGACATGGATCATTGTGATTCCAAGTGTCTTGGAGCTTTGTGATGACAAATGTCATGGAGCATTTTGATGACAAGGGCATGGTGCATTGTGATGAGAAGGCCAGGGAGCATTTTGATGACCGGGTCATGCAGCAATTTGATAAAAAGTGTAATGTAATATTTTGATGGCAGTGTTTATAGAACATTGTGATGGCAGGGGTCATGGAACATTGTGATGAAAAGGGCATGGAGCATTGTGATGACAGTGGCATGGAGCATTGGTCTGACAAGTTTCATAGATTATTGTGATGAGAGTGGAAATGGTGCATTTTAATGACAAGGGCATGGAGTAATGTGATAATAAGGTCATGGAGTATTGTGAAGACAGGTGTCAGGGAGCATTCTGATGAAATATGTCATTGTCCATTGCGAAGACAATGGCATGGAGCATTGTGATACCAAATGTAATGGAGGATTGTGATGACAAATATAATGGAGCATTGTGATGATTAGGGCTTGGAGCATTATGATGACAAGGGCCATTGAAAATTTTGATGACAAGGCCGTGAGGCATTGTGATGACAAGGTCCTGGAGCATTGTGATGACAAAACCATGGAGCCTTGTGATGACAAGTCTCATGGAGCATACTGATGAATAGGGGCATGGAGCATTGTGATTACAGGGGTCTTGGAACATTGTGATGACAAGGGCATGGAGCATTGTGAGGAGAAGACCAAGGAGCATTCTGATGGCATGCGTCATTGAGATTTGTGATGACAAGGGCATGGACCATTGTGATTACATGGGTCTTGGAACATTGTGATGAAAAGGGCATGGATCATTGTGATGAAAACGGCATGGAGCCTTGTCATGACAGGGTTCAAGGAGCATACAGACAACAAGTGTCAGGGAGCATTTTTTTTTCTTTTTTTTGCGGTACACGGGCCTCTCACTGTTGTGGCCTCTCCCATTGAGGAGCACAGGCTCCGGACGCGCAGGCTCAGCAGCCATGGCTCACAGGCCCAGCCGCTCCAGGGCATGTGTGCTCCTCCCAGACCGGGGCACGAACCCGTATCCCCTGCATCGGCAGGCGGACTCTCAACCACTGCGGCACAAAGGAAGCCCCTGTCATGGAGCATTCTGATGACATGTGTCATGGAGCTATGTGAAGACAAGGGCATGGAGAAATGTGATGAGAGCGTTCATGGAGCATTGTGATGACAATGACATGGAGCATTGTGATGCCAAGGGTCATGGATCTTTGTGATGACAAAGTCATGGAGCATTGTGAGGGCAATGGCTTTGTGCATTGTGATGAGAAGGGCAGGGCACATTCTGATGACAGGGTCATGGAGCAATTTGATGAAAAGTGTCATGGAACATTTTAATGACAGGTGTTATGGAACATTGTGATTTCAGGGGTCATCGAACATTGTGATGATAAGTGCATGTAGCATTGTGATGACAGGAGCCATGGAACATTGTGATGACAGGGGTGAGGGAGTATTGTGACAAATAGTGATGTAGCATTGTGATATCAGTGGTGAGAGAGCATTTTGATGAGAAGTGCATGGAGCATTGTGATGACAAATTTTATGGAGCATTGTGATGACAATGTTGTGGAGCACTGTGATGACAAGCGCATGGTGCATAGTGATGACATGTGTCATGGAGCATTGGGCTGACAAGCGCATGGAGCATTGTGATGACAAGGGTCATGGAGCATTGTGCTGAGAAAGGCATAGAGCATTGTGATGACAAGGGTCAAAGAGCATTGTGATAAAAAGTTCATGGAGAATTGTGGTTAAAAAGGTCACAGAGACTGTTGATGACG